>NC_049907.1:26879684-27512653 GCF_001411555.2 Juglans regia
GCATGCTATGGTAGGTTTTAATTCTATCTTGTTTTGATCATCAAAACATGCATGGGTTTTAAGTAAGTTTGTGATTAAGGCATGAAGTTTGATTTGTTCCACCTAGGCTAGATGAATAAGCATTTAGAAACCTTCTGATTGGGCTAAGAGCTAAAATGCATGTTTTGGGTGAGTTTTGAAAGCATGCATTTGTGAATTACACTAGGAACATCAAAGCATGATTAATGAAGGATTAATGAAGATTACGATTTTTAACCTTTATTAAGTGTTGGGATGAACTTGATCACCGAATAGGTGGCCTTTATCATATCATTAAGGACTATAGTGATTGTCTGTGACCAAAGAAAATTACATGCATTCATAAGGATCAATAGTTGAAAACACATTAAAGCATCAACTAGAGTGCATGCCATGGGTTGGGAGTGTTTGAGTTAGTTCCACTTTGAATTTTGCAATTCTAAGAGTATAGATGGTTTTAGAATATAAAAAATATGAGGTCCATGAAGTTTAGTTAAATTTGAGGTTTGTTTGTAAATAGTGAGAATTTAGGGCCTTAGTGGCAGTTTTGAAAGTTTAGGAGTAATTTTGTAAATACTCATTTTGAAGCCTTTGATTATGAACATCTTCTATAGAGGTTCAAATCCTAACTTAGTACGAATTTGATTTTAGCAACTGCTACGACTTTTGAAACTCAAGAAGTTTGTAAGTTGGCCTCTAACTTACACTTTAATAAGTTATTTATGATTTATTTATAAATGCCACAATCATGTTTCAATTATGATTTTGAGTATAAAATATCATGTTATTTGATACATTGAGTGCATATGTACATGACATGTGATATTTTTACCACTTCATATTGCATATATAAATGTCATTTTCATATGAAAACTTGTTACATATGCACATGTCAAGAAATACATTTTTTAACATAGCATTAAAATAATTTGTCACGACCCCAAAGGCTAGGATTGAGAATTATCCTAGTGGAACTCCTCTGTCTACTCTATAGTGTTTAAGAATGGAGTGGTAACCCCTGAGTTGATGAAGAACAGTCAACGAGTTTCGAATGGGTTCTTTTTAAAGAACGTCAGAGCGAAATCAAATGTTATGACACCTAATGCTGGTGGATGTATATGTTATGATGTTATGCTATTATGATGTTATGATGATGTTATGTTATATTACCAATGCATTGAGAACGAGTCTGCAGATAACGTAGTTCCAACGTGAGTTGTACTACGGTCACCGCCAGGTACTCACAGTGCATATGGGGAATAGTAATAATACCACACGTTATAATTAAATATGAATTGCTAATAATGATGAAATATTATGGTGAAATTATGTTTTTGAAGATTGAAGTAAAAATGTTCTCTGAACGAAAATATGTGTCTCAATTTTTCTGAAAAATGTTAAGGAATCTGGATGGGAGATACGCAATTCTTTTTGCATTTCATAATTCATTCTTCATGCATAGTGGATCGACAAGGATGCATATTTCAAGTAAATCTCACCCTTGTGGACCTACTATAATTTCACTCGGAGCGATAGAAGTTGTGTCAGAATTCGAAGAGGACGTGGTAGATGGAGCACTAGATTCGACTGATTGAGGAGGAGCCAGACCTCGAGAGGAGACTAGGCTTGATCCTTATGTTTATAGCCTTAGTCCTTCATGCTCTAGAACGCATGAAGTGGTTGATTTAACATTGGAGACTTTTATGTTTAGCTTACTCTACTATTTGGTTTTGAACCTATGATGGTCATTAATGCATTAGGATGTTTTCAGTTATTCTGGCATAAGTTATATTTTCACTTTAATCCGTTGCGAATATTGTATTTTGCTAGTTGCATTTATAGAATGCATTGCATATACTGTCATGTATGGGGGTATGTAACCTTGTGTTACATGTCCCGACACTCTAAGTCTATGTTCCATCCCAATAGGAGGTTAGGGGCGTCAAAGGGTGGTATCAGAGCAATTACGTCTCTAGGTAGACCCACATGTCCTTAGGAATTTTATGCCAAAATGTAGGTTTGAATCTTAGTTTTGCATAGGCTTGAATCCTGCAGTTGGAGCTGAAGATTTAGGACAGATGGCGCGTGAAAGGCAAGAAAGAAACCCTGAAGGATCTAATGCCCGACAAGATTAGGACCGTTGTTTGGATGGAGGACGTGACTTGGCGAACACAATTCGTCAGATGATCGAAACCATGAAATAGCAACAGGAGATAATCCTGAGGCAAAATCAACAATGCTCGTAGGTTGAAAGGCAAGAGAGTCGAGGGTGTTCGTATGAGAAGTTTTTGATAGCAGATACCCTGATTTCATGGGAACCAAAGGACCCATGAAGGCCAACAAGTGGCCATTAGATCTCGACATGACCTTCAAGATAAGCGGATGTACTGAGCAGCAGAAAGTATAGTATGAGGGGCACCTGCTTCAAGGAGAAGCCGGTATCTGGTGCAATACCAAGAGACAAATTTTAATAAGGGAATTGGGAAATATCACTGCTTTGACCCGGGATAGGTTCAAAGAGGAGTTCAATAATCAATTTTCCCCTAAATCGATGAAGACCCAGAAAGTTCAAGAGTTTGCCACTTTGGTTTAAGGCAATCTTGCAGTTGAACAGTATGCTGCAAAATTCATGGAGCTAGGAAGGTTTGCTCCACATTTGATCACCACTGAAAAGATCAAGTTACAACATAACAATGAACAGGTTACAACATAAAGCAGTTCATTACAATAGCATACAGAAAAATTTAGCCAAGTTGTACGACGCATTACAATAACAGAGAGTAGTAAGACGTAGCAAACCAAAGTCTGATCAAATCATATTCCAGTGGAAGTGGCAGACAGGGTTCTCCATCACTAAGACGTGTCGATAAAGACTGAGGTTACCTCTAAAAAAAATCACCAAGGATGTAATGAGACAACTAATTGAGTTGTACATTGATAGTAACCACTTGAACGCCACGAGGAACTGCTTGCTAGCTGGGGATGGGTACGAGGAACTATTGGAGGAGGTGAAGATGGCAGGATATGAATTGCCTCGAAGACGAGCTCAATAAGCGAAAAGGCAAGAATGAGAAGCTGAAGTGGAGGTTTGAGGCCATAATAGCAAAGAAGAGCAAAAAGATCCGTCATAAGAGCCGTGTGGCGTGCACCTGAGGAGAGTCAACCCTCAGGGGGCGGGACCATTCCCAGTGGAGCTACCATTGAGGGCACTTGGAATTAGACCCTTCTCAAGGATAGTGGCACGCTCCACGGACTCCTTATGTAGAGAAAGCTCCAGCACACACAAGGCCCTCAGGTCGCATTGAAGATGCTGGATGACGTGAGTCTTCATCTGCTTTAAGCCGTCGGTATATCCAAGGTGCCAGGCATCATCATGGACACCACAAACATATGACAACACCTCCCACAAACCTAAGTTGGTAGCATCACGGGCCTCCAAAACCCGCCCTACCTCAGCATGGTCCGCCTATAAGTCCTTCCTCCTCTTCCTTTCCTCCTCTAGGGACTTTTTCTTGTCTGACAAAGACATAGAAGCCTCCTCGAACCGCCCCCTCAGAAACATTTTCATCCAGTTTTCGGACTCCAGCTGCTTGTGCAGCTCTTGGACCTAAGCTTGTAGCTGCTCAAGCTCCTGTTGACAGTTGTCAAAAGACTACTATAGCACTTTCGTTGTCTTGAAAGCGACTGTGGCCTCGAGGCAGTGTGTCGACTACGCCCTAGGATCTTGACAAGTCGGTGAGGGCCTCCTCGGCCTCTTCTTTCTTCTTCCGCTCCTTCATTGCATAGTCTAAGGCCAACTGCACAAGCAAAAAAAGTACCATGTTCTTGCTTGCCACCTTCTCTCGACCATCTACGATAAATGCCGCCAAACGTTCTAACCCTTGCCACAGAAGTCCGAATCAAAATCAAGAAGGGAAACAAACAAGGAGTCCAGTGAGTTTACAAGTGAAGATCTTACCCTAGCAAATAGCCTCTTGAGCCTCCCTCCATCTTGCGGATGCGATCAACATGGCTCGCCGAAGTGTTAGGCCTAAAGTCTGCCAGGACCACATCACCAACCTCCTCGCCCTCCCCCTCTTCAGAATCAGTAGGAGGCCATGACTACTTCCGGCAAATGAGCGCCCATCGTCACCTCCTCGGCCCAAACAACTATCTGTGCCAATTCGACGTCATAAGAGGAGACAACCTCGATCAAGGGAACTGCTTCAATAGATAGTTTGAGGACTGGTGGCTTGGGTTGAGGGTCCATGAAAACTCCTTGAACCAGCAACATGGAGCGAGGGCAGTCCGTTGTTCTCGTCATCCTCTTGGGCACTGGCAGTTTGGGCCGGATAACAAGCGTCATTGTGGACAGACCCCCAGAAGGAATGGGGAGGTCATCATAATCATATCTGATGGGGGAAACCCTCCGGGCCTTTTTCCTTTCCCTTCCACCGGCAGACTGGGAGAGCGACTGCGGGCTCGCGACGTGACATCCCTTATGGGGAAGCCTACGTCGGAGAGCAAATTGGCCGGGGGAGCCAGGTACCGACGAAGGCTGTCCTCATCCAGCAGGGCCTCGGAAGAAACATCGTCTGAATGGGCCTTCACCCAAGCGCAAATGACCTTGAGCTAGAGTGTCTCCTTCGGGGTTGGGCTAGGGCAATGACCCTTGTTCACATCCACGACACCCCATATGGTGAAAACAAGGAACGAGCGCCTAATGGTTTGCCAGACAGGGAACTCCCATCCATTGCCAGACATAAAGAAGAACTGAAGACTCCACCCCTTCACAACGTATGTCGTGACTTGAGCAGAACCAATTCTTGGACTGTCTTGAAGCCATACATGTGACGACCTTTCCTCAAAATGTTATGGGTGAGGAAGAACTCGCGCTCTGTTAGATCTGAGTAGTTGGACCCGACCTCTTCCAATGTGCGATGCCAAATGACGTAGCATGAAACAAGAATCCTCCACACGTTGGGAGGGACCTAAACAGGCACCAACTCAAAGAAGCCCAATACTTCTAGCACCTGCTGACAGAAGGGCAGCCTGAGGCCACAGGAGAACGTGGCAGGGTACATAGCAACCTTGGTGCCGTAACCCTCGGAGTTTACTAGACCTTGGTAGGAGGGGGCACCACGAATTCCACCTTTCGAGGAATCCTATAGGTCTCCCTCAATGACTACAGTTCAGCAGAATTCACCTCTGATCGCCCTAAGAAACTAGCAAACTCTTCTGGAACAGTGCCGCCCTGGCCACCGACGACTTGGACAGCATTAGAAGGCCTAGCTGATCCAGAAGGACGCAAGGATTTCTTCGGGACCATTAGTAACCAAAGGAAAAAATAAAAAAAAGGAAACTAGGAGGAAAACTAGAAGAGAACAATTCATTAAAGGAAGTCTACAAATGGGAAAAAAACACAGAGAACAAAGTACAAGAAGGAATAAGTGAAATAGACCATCACAAAGGGGGTAAGGGGCTTTATATAGGCAAGATTGACGATAGATCTCCCTAAGCTATAGAAATCCATGTGTCCCACAAGGTACCAGAATCCCTCGATCGCCGCGATATCAACAGAGCATATCCGCTAATATAGGATCATGGTGAAAGGACCGAATGGGCGCCATTCAATGAGGAATAAAACCATCAAAATGTAGCCATGAAAGCTGGAAGACTAACCGTTGCAAGACTTAGAATAAAGACAAAAGAGGCCACGTAGTCTTGATTACAAAGGCTAGTTAATCAAGGGAGTAAAGGAAGAATTCCTCTCGAACCTATCCAAGATCACCCATGAAGCAAGACGCCTACAAGGAAAAGTAATCAAGTGGCTAATGGGATTGACCTGCCTAACATCACTTGGCCACGCTCTGGTCATGGGAACTTGTACAAGACATAGCGAGAAATACGGAGAACATTCAATCCTCTGACATGGGAAGATCAACGGATCATAAAGGATAAAGCAAGGTCAGGAACCACGCTGCATTAATCGCACCATTACCCGAGCTACACACCACATGAATGGTGCTTTCGCAGAACTATGCCGCATTAAAAGACTCTAACAGAAGGAACAATATGAAGGGCACGGACTCCATAGGGACAGACACGATCTGTCCCCACCCCATAGTTGGCATAAATATCAATTCACAGGTACAAGAAACTCTCTCTGATTCCTAGACTCTCTCACCTATTTATAGACTTCCATGAGAATTTACTGACTTCGACATCAAAGACTCCCTGGCCCCATGGCCACCCTCTCCCAGTTGCCTTCTTCTTTTTTTTCATAGGCCCAAGTTCTGAAGACCTAAGTTGTTGGAACCAGGCCCAAAGGCATGCGAAACACAATGTTAATACAACCTATCCTCAAGAGATAAAGATGGACTTAAGCTACTGAGATATAATCCTCTTATTAACAAACTATATTTATTCTATAAAACTCTATGACTTTTGACAAAGTTGACGAGTAAGGCTAAAACTTCATGCAGCCACGTGGTGATGGATGACCATTAGTAATTATCCATTACATTACATAAATTTATTTTATTTTTAACTTAATTTGAGGAAATCGCATGTGAAGATTCTAACCCTTTTATATATCTTTTATGTTAACGTCGTGTTTCCCATGCCTTTGGGCTGGGTTTTAGAAACTCAGGTCTTTAGACTCTCGCCTACACACTTTAAGTAAACACAGAGAATGGAGGCCCTGATGGTGACCGGGGAGTCTCCGATGCTAAAATAAGTATTATCTCCTTATTAGTTTTGTGTGTAAGATTAGAGGAATCAGAGAGAGTTCTTCGTACCTGGGGATCAAATTTTATACTAGGTTTTAGGTGAATGCAGCGTGTCCTTAACTTTGAGGAACTTATGTCATTTTTGTTGTTCATTTGTCAGAATCCTTTCTTGTGGCGTGGCTTCTGGGGTGGCGTCATTTATATGGAGTGGGGTCCGGGTAGTAGTGGCATTGATGTGACGTGGCTTTCTAATCCACTTTACCCTGCAAACGTTCCCTATTAAGCCTTTTCATGCCTACTGTCAGGAAATAAAGGGTTCTCCATATTTCTTGCCCACCTTCCTATGCATATTCACGAGGGTAGGGTGTCATCGGGGAGGTGTCAAGGCGACGAGTCTCATTTGCATCTACTATTCACTTTCTCCACGCGTGGGTGGGTTTTGCTCAAGGGCCGAGTACTCTGTAGAGGCCCCCTGACTCCTTTGGAAGAGAGCCATAGGTCTTGAGTGAGCTTGGTTGGACTCTCCGACTTACTTCCCTAGCAGCCCCCCGTGGGCTTGCTTTAAGGGCCAATAGGGCGGAAAAGTCCCCTTACAGTTACCCAGCCAATTCTTATCGGACTAGTCTGATGGGAATTCTTTTCTACCTTGATCTTCACACTATATAATTTTCAAATGTTTCAGTTGTTGAGATACTCTTCCCTAGAAACAGGCGGTCATTACCATCCCAGTTCTTCTGCTTGTGAGGTCCCCAGTTCAAGATTATGCCTGCGTGGCTTTTTCGTGATTTTAATCAGGAAACAGTTCCCCTTCCAATTTTATTGGCACAATTTCTGAAGGTTGGACTTCACACTTGATTGCATCCCTTCAGTCCTTTTAGCATTGATGGAGTCAGGCGGCTCATTCTCTCCACGTTGCGTTGCACAGTGCATTACGGGATTAGTGCATATCCCTCCGCTTCGTGGGGTGCTTGCATTCCCACGATCTTGGGAAGGCCAACCATTGATGGGGTCTATTTAAATCCCCTCCTTTCAATGTTGTAGCCCATTTTGCCTTCTCTTCCTTTCTCAGAGTTCTTCGCGCTTATTCCTTTTCTCTTCAAATCTCCCTTTGCGTGCATCTCGTTTTCTCTTCTTCTGTTTCCACATTCACTTGGCTACCAAGAACTCTTCATGTCCCACTGCTAAAAACCCTATGTTGGCCAAGCCTTCTGGTTCTTCACATGTTCCCTAGAGCCTAGACCCTGTTGAGGTACGCACCAAGTCACAGAGATTCAATGGGTTCTTGTGGTAGTCGGTCATGGCTCCTGGTGAGTGGGAGTCGTTGAAGTCAACTTATAAGGTACCTGGCATTGTAGAGTTTGAGGTGTCGTCTCCCAATGCAGTCGGTCATGGACTCCGAAGGGTACGCATCGAAGGTGGCCATATACCCTAGCATGTTCTCCAGAGGGCTTAGCCTGCCTTTCTGTCTTCCAGTTAGTGATGTGCTAGACTACCTACACTTGGCGCCAGCCAAACTCCACCCAAATGCATGGAGGATCTTGGTATCATGTTGTGTCAACTGGCGGCGAGCGCTGGAGGAGGTAGGTTCCAAGTTCCCTGATCATACTGTGCACAAGTTTCTCCTTATCCACAATCTTCTGTAGTAGAGTGGTAACACTTGCAATTTTAGATCCATTCAAGCGTTGGCTCGCTTGGAGCCGCAGTAAAATAGGGTGAATGTGTGGAGCCAACGCTTTTTCTTCTTATCCGGTAAGGGATGGGAGTTCCCAATAGGGCAGGCAAACTGGTGTGACTATCCGTTTGCGCCATCTCAGGGGTCATGGGCGATGACGAGAGATCCTGACCCTCAACGACTCGTGAGGAAGTGAGTTGGATCAAGGTCATTCGTGCTTGGGTGAAAGCCCACCCGGATGACATTTTTTTAAAGGCCCTGTTGGATGAGGGCAGTCTTCGGTGATACTTGGCTCTTCCAACCAACATGCATTTCGCTGACTAGACCATACCAATACAGGCGAGTGTGCCCTAGGTCCGTAGGTGTTCCTTAGGCTCACCGATGGAGGTGAAGGGGAAGAAGCCCTGGAGGGAGTCTCCTGGCAAAGCCGACTCCGACGAGATGCCCATTCCTCCTCCAAGACAATCTTCGGCCGCGACACTAGTTCAGCAACCAAAACCGAGGTCACCGAAGAAGACGGTGGGGACGGCTCTGCCTCCCCATGCCGCGCCTTCTTCCTCACCCCCACGAGTGGTGGGTGGCTTTGATTCTCTTCAGCATGTTCAAGCTAATCCATCGATGGCTACCCTTGCGCAACATGGGAAGGTTTTCCCCACCATCATGGAGGCTTCTTCCCCAACCCCACCGGCCACATGGGAGTCGTGGAGCTTTTGCCTGGGGAAGAGTTGCTCCCCATGCGATTTATGGAGTCCTCTTGGACCGCCCTATTCGAGAGTCTCAGATTGTGCCACCATCTCCCGAAATTGATCTCGAGAGGATTCGCTCACCTTTGTAAGAAGAGCACCCCATCAGAGGTGAAGATCTCCTTGACCGGGTTTCAATCCCGAATTCTCCCATCACTTATTCTTTTGAAGTCGAGGTCATCTCGAATGAACCTAGCTTGGAGGGCAAGGGGCGATGATGGGGCATTTGGGAGGGAGATAACGAGGGCCGTGTTGTGGGCCGAAGGGGTTCTGGTAGACACACTCGAGGCTGAGGTTGCAGTGGTGTCAGTGAAGGTTAGCGAAGCTTAGGTTGCTGTAGTTGACATCGGGGCTCTATTGCCTTCCACTTACGCCACCCCAACCTTGGCTTTGACTGAAGCTAGGGCTGAGGCTCCACCAGTTTCCATGGGCACAAGGGTTGGAGAGATTTCCAAACGCACCGTGGGGAGGTCCATCCTTGCCAGGGGTGATGGCGTGGCGCTCGAGGGCCTTTCAAAGGAGGGGGTGCTGCCCCAAGACTGACGATAGGCGGGGACCATCCTGCCCACGTCCAAGATATGGCTAGAAGGCTCAGGGAGTTCTTCTCTGAGGTCCACTATCAACTCGCCATATCTTATTCCAAGCTTTCTCAGTGACTTTTCCTTCGTTGCTAACTCGAAATTGTTGTGGCTTGGTGTAAGGAAGTTGCCGGCATTCATTGTGGACAACCGGGAGGCACTAGAAGGCGAGAATTGGGCGCTCCAATCTTTGGCTCAGCTAACCTTGCGATGTGCATAAGAGGAGAGGGAGAGAAAAGAGTTGGAGGAAACTCTTTTCAAGGTGCAGTTTAGTTAGCAGCAGAGGTAGAAGAGGATATTCAAGCTTCGTCGATGCAAGACCAACTTAAGTCCAACTTGGCAAGTTCCCGGGAGTCGTTTGATCACCAGCAGAGGGAGCTGGAGCAGTTGCAAGCCAATAACATGTAGTTGGACAAACAGCACGACTCCATCTCCCGATTGTACAAGTGGTTGCAAGGGAGGTTCGAGGATGCCTCCAAGTCTCTGTAGAGAAATAGGGACTATCTCAAGGCAAAAGACTAGAGAGTAAAGGCCTTGGAGTTTAAGAAGTCGAGGTCGATCGTGTGATAGCCGCCCATGTGGCCACCATCTTGGACTTGCTCTCTCACCTCGATAGCGTTGAAGCCGCCCTTCCTCAACTACGCAATGAGTTGTTGCATGTCTATTTGGTTCGCAACAATGCCTAGAGGTACAGCTACTTGGCAGGCTTGGAGAGAATGAGAGATCATGTGCTCTTGAATCCCCAAAGCATTTTGAGGGCAATGAAAGTGCAAGGACTCCCTCTTGACCAAGTGGCACTGAAGCGCGACGCCTTGATAGGGTAGGAGCTCATCTCGAGCGCACTATTGGACAAACCCTGCAAGTGAGCACCCAGTCAGCTGAACATTTCCTTTCCTGCGCCAATGTGCTTATTTTCCTTCTACTTGTAAAGTTATGCACATTATTTCCCTTTCTTGTAAAGAACTCCATCCCAGTATCTTTGGTTACCCTTGCGGCTAGTTGAACGTACTTTGTATACATTTAACTTATCAATAAAATTATCTGTCTTTTTTTTCTTGCCATTTGTTCTGCTCACCTTTTTTTTTTTTTGTTGGCCTGACTGGCTTGATGTGAGGGGATAAGTCAAATTTCTTCACCATGTGGTCATGGTTCCAAGCATGGAGCCACATGGTGAAGAAATTCGAGGGAAAGAGCTTATCTCTTTTTTTTTTCTGCCAGACAATTGAGAAGGTGGTCTGCCCTTCTCCATGAGGCTAGTGGGAATGTCCGATGTACTGTTGGATAAATAAATAAGATAGTATAGTTCATCCTTGATTTATGAGTCTGAAATTTATAAACCTGGGTTATCTTGCCGGAGACATGAGGTGTTAGTCGCTCGACGTCCCGTTTGGTGAAGGAGAAGCGTGGCGAGGAGCCCAAGGCATCGCTCATTTGGCGTTTAGTTGTTGGAGGTAGCATTGTGTCAGGTAGTCGAAGGACTAGACCCACTCTTCGTTAAGGGAGGGGTCGGGATGCCTTAGGCCAAGCCCGCCCCTTTGGTCCCCCGAGGAGGTAATTTGCCGAACGGCTGAGAAGCAAGTCCGTTTTTCGCTATGTAAGGGTGGAGTAAGTTGTCGAGCAGTTTGAGATTGGACCCGTTCCCACCCATTGACATCGTAGGGAAGGTAAGTGTTAGGTCAAGCTGGCGCTGATCTCACTCTTCGTCATGATAGTTGTTGGGCAGCCGAGGGGCTAGACTCGCTCTCCATTGCAAGAGGGGTGAGATGGCCTTGAAACTCATCTCACCCTCTATCTCATACGGGGAGGTAAGTTATTAGACAAATTGGGACTGGACCTGCTCCTTCCTGTTGACACTCACGAGGAAGGTAAGAGTCAGGCAGATAAGGGCTGGCATGCTCTCCACCACGAGAAGGATAAAACTGCCTCTGGTGTGACTCATCCCTTTGGTGCCTCGCGAGGAGGTAAATGTTTGACAGCTAAGTAGCCAATCCGCTCTTCACTGTGATGGGGGTCAGGTAATTTGTTCGGGGAGTTCAGGAGCTGGACTTCTCTCCCTATGAGGGAGGTTGGACAATTTGAGACTAGATCAGCTCCTGCCTGTTGACATCACAGGGAAGGTAAGTGTTGGGTTAGGCTGGCACTGATCCCACTCTTCATATTGGCAGAGGTCGAGATAAGTTGTCAGCAGCCAAGGGGCTAGACCCGCTTTCCATCACAAGAGGGGTGAGATGGCCTTAAGTCGTATCTCGCCCTCTATCTCCCACAGGGAGGTAAGTTGTTGGGTAGTTTGGGACTAGACCCGCTTTAGCCTGTTGACACTCACGAGAAACATAAGTGCCGAGCAACCGAGGATTGGTCCGCTCTCCACCTCGAGAAGGATAGAGCAGCCTCTGGCGTGACTCATCTCTTTGGTGGCGATCACATTGGTGGAGATTCCATTGATGGAGATTTCGTTGGTGGCAATCACATTGGTGGAAATTCCATTGATGGAGATTTCGTTGGTGAAGATTACGTTAATGGAGGTACGTAGATGGAGATTACATTGATGCATATTTCTTTGGTGGAGATTACATTGGTAGAGATTTCGTTGGTGGAGTTTGTATTGATGGAGATGACGTTGATGGAGCGGGGAATCAAGAGAGGCGAGATGTATTTTATCCCTAAAAAGTCACACTTTCATTAATGGAGTTTACACTATTGATATGGAAATGCAAGTTACATATCACAAAGTTTCTTTTAGCAATAAATTTCCGTAAGTGTTCGGCATTCTAGGGGTGTCGCAGCTCATTCCCTTGGGAGTCTCGGAGCCAGGGGTTGTTGGTGGTGACCACGTAAGGTCCTTCCCATCACGGGCCTAGCTTTCCTTCATCTCGGGTAGTTGTTCCCATTTTTTTCAGCACGAGGTCCCCGATTCTTACTTCTGCCTCAAGCCTAACCTCCTTGAGCAAGTTAAGTCATTCTTCTAGTTGTCTGTCGTTGGAGTTGTACTCGAAATGCTGTAACTTCTAGGTTGAGATCCCGATCTCGACCAGCAGCATCGCCTCATGACCGTAAGTGAGGGTGAAGGGGGTTTCTCCCTTTGGGGTCCTTATCGTGACACGGTATGCTCATAGGACTTCGGGAATTCTTCTGCCCACATGCCCTTTTTGTCGTTAAGCTTCTTTTTGAGCCTCCCATCAAAGTCTTGTTGATCGCCTCCACTTGTCCATTGGATTAAGGATGTCCTAAAGACGAGTAGCGGAATTCGATTCCCAACTCTCAGCACCAGTCTTGGTAATGGTCAGAGTCAAACTGCCTACCATTCTTCGATATGATGGCATGGGGGATGCCAAATCTGCAGATGATCGTTTCCCACAAAGAGCGCGTGATGCTGCTTGCCGTGATCGTCACCAAAGCCTCAGCCTCTACCCACTTGGTGAAGTAATCCACTGCCACTACTACAAACTTTACTCCTCTCTTACCTGGGGGAAGGGGGCCTATTAGGTTGATTACCCATTGGGCGAAGGGTCATGGTGAGATGATCGATGTTAGTTCTTCGGGCGGGCTATGGGGCACTTTGGAGTATTCTTGGCATTTATTGCACTTTCGTATGTACTCCTCAGCATCCCACAGGGTGCGAGGCCAGTAGTACCCTACCCTCAACCGTAATTATATGCACCCACACTCCCCCACCAGCCTGGCAGGATGAGCCATCAATAAAGATCTACAAGGGCTTCACAGAAGGTGCATGTTCAACCCTTTCCATGAAACAGGTGAATTCTGATACGAAATCTGCCAACACTTTCCCTTTAATAGTATTCCGCTGGGAGTATTTGATGTCAAACTCACTCAGCTCCATGACCTAATTTGTAAGGCAACCTAAGGCGTCCGGCCTTTGTAGGATCTTCTTTAGGGGGTCTAGGTGAGGACCCTCACCGAGTGTGCTTGGAAGTAGGATCGAAGTTTTCCGGTGATCACCACTAGGGTGAAGGCAAGGTGCTTTATGCACAGGTACCTGGCTTTTGCTCCTCGGTATGCCCGACTTGTGTAGTACACGGGCCTTTAGGCCCCACCTTCATCTCATACTAGGGCGAAAGAAGCTGCCTATTGGGAGACTGATAGGTATAGGATCAATGTTTCTCCACACCTAGGTTGACTGAGGAGCGAAGGGCTAGTGAGGTATTTCTTGAGAGCTTCAAATGCATTGTCACACTCTTCATCCCATGTCTGTGCTTTCTGCAAAACCTTAAAAAATGGTAGGCACATGTCGGTGGACCTTGACACGAATCTGTTAAGGGCTGCTACCCATCCGGCTAGTTTCTGTACTTCATTTATGCTTCAAGGGGGGCCATACTAAGTATGACTTCCATTTCAGATACCATGAATCCCAAGAATTTTTCAGAGCCTACATCGAAGGTGCACTTCGCCAGGCTCAGTTTCATCTGGTACTGCCTTAATACCATGAAGGCTTCATGGAGGTCATTCAGATGTTGCTCAAGGGTTCCGCTTTTGACCAGCAAATCGTCCACATAGATCTCCATGCCTCTCCTAATTTGATTTTTGAACATAGAGTTAACCAATCGTCAAAAGGTGCCCCCAAATTTTTCAGTCCAAACGGCCTGGTCGAGTAGCAGTATAATCCTCGATCAGTGATGAACAAAGTTTTTTCCTCATCGCCTAGGTTTATGCAGATCTAGTTGTACCCAGAGTAGGCATCCATTAAGTTGAGCATGCGGTAGCCTGCCGTGGAGTCAACAATCAAGTCGATCCGGGGTAGCAGGAAGCTGTCTTTCGGGCAAGCCTTATTCAAGCGGTGAACTCAACACCCATTCTCCACTTACTATTTTTCTTTTTTACCAACACCACGTTGGACAGCCAGTCCGGGTAATGGGCCTCCCATATGAAGCCTTTGGGCCCATGCTCAGGTGGTGCTATATGATCTCTAGGTCGATCCTGGGCATGTTTTCATGGCTCCAAGCGAAGACATCCTATTGCTCTGTGAGGAGCAGTTGTATGGCACTTCTCATGTCGGGTGTCATCCCACTACCAATCCTGATGGTAGCTTCCAAGCAGCTCCGATTCAAGGGGATAACTCTAGCGGTTTGTCCGTCTCCACCTTCCTGAGCCTTGCTCTTTTCGAATCTGCCCCTCTGCCGGGGTCTACTCTGGCGGGGGTGGGAGGTCATGGCCATCAGTCGGGAAGTGGACCACCTGTACCTCAGTGCTCTTGGGCTTCAACTCTCGCATGTAATGCTATTGTGCCATGAACTACTCCCTGTAGATCTCTCCCACTCCCCAAGGGGTTAGGAATTTTGGTGGTAGGTCCACAGCCATCACCTCCCCACTGTAGGGTAGGCCCAAGCTGGTGAGCAGTTGGTCTACCGACGACGATGTGCCCTTTGTCGCCATCTCCTCGTACTTCCCTTCGAGGTTATGCAGCTCGTCCTGCATGTTTTTTCTTTCTTCTTCTGCGTCGCCTCCTTCTCTTGTTATCTTGGGTCCTATGTGCTCTTTGTTGTGTGGTTCCACTACATTTTCTTGCTCATTGGTGACCGCTTTGAGTGTCTCGTTTCCCTTCCGGAGGGTCTCCACCTCGGTAGTTAGTTTTCCCACCAGTTGTTCCATTGCTGCAAGCCTCACTTCCATGTTTGTTGACGTTGTTTCTTCCTCTCCCCTAGTTGTCTGAGAATGGGTTGTCGCAGGCATAATGAGATGTGAAGTCTATAGAGGTCCCACAAACGGCACCACTGTTAACGTCGTGTTTCACCCACCTTTGGGCCAGGTTCCAGAAACTTGAGCTTTCGGGCTGTCACTTGCACACTTTAAGCAAACACGAAGAGTGGGGGCCCTGGTGGTGGCTGGAGAGTCTCCAATGCTAAAGTGAATATATCTCCTTAGTAGTTTTGTGCATAAACTTAGCGGAATCATATAGAGTTCTTCATACCTAGGGATCGACTTTTATACTAGGTTTTAGGAGAGGGCAGTTCGTCCCTGACTTTGAGGAACTTATGTCCTTTCCACTGTTCATTTGTCAGAATTCTTTAATGCAGCGTGGCTTTTGGGGCGGAGTAATTTATGCGGCGTGGAGTCAGGGTCGTGGTGCCATTAATGCGACGTGGCTTTCTGACTCACTTTACCCTGCAATCGTTCCTTGTTAAGCCTCTCCATGCCTGCTATCAAGAGATAAAGGGTTCTCAATATTTCCCGCCTACCTGCCTACGCAGGTTCACGAGGGTAGAGTGTCATCGAGGAGGTATCAGGGCGGCAAGTTTCATCTTCCTCTACCATTCGCTTTCTTCACGTGTGGGTTTCACTCATGAGCCGAGTACTCTATAGAGCCCCACTGACTATTTTGGAGGAAGGCAGTAGGTCTCGATTGGGATTGGTCGGGCTCTCTAACTTACTTCCCCAATAGCTCTCCATGGGCTTACTTTAAGAGCCGATGGGAGAAAAACCTCTTACACTTTGTTTTGTGTATTTAATAATAATAAAAATAATAATAATAATACCATGATTAAAAAGATAACAAATTCATGTGGGTACATTCCTTTTCTGCCCCACTATCATCAATGGTTGAATCACCACCCAAACTTCTAGAAGTTGACAACAGTAGTTGTAAAAAAATTTAATGGATGTTATAAATGGACATGCTGAGGTGACTAATTGGCTTAATTCCCGCTGCATTCACTTTGGCTATCATGATAGCATACATCATGAACGTGGCAACAAAGTTCATTAATTGGTAATCAACCGTTTTCGCGTGGGAGGTTGATTTAGTACCTGGGCCATAGTCCACGTACGTAGTGCTCATGACTTCAGCAGCTGAATAGATGGTTTCATAGTAACGCTGGATATGATTATTGGATTGGACGCGTACGCGCCATATATTATTTTAAAAAAAAATGGAATGTATTATTAAAAAATTAATTTTTTTTATGTAGATATTATATATTTTTTTTTTAAAGTGTACATTACATACTTTATAATTGTAAATATTATTTTTCTTTATATACCTATTTACATATAGTTATATATATATATATATATATATATATATAGAAATAAGACTCTCCCTTATTTTTGAAACTAGTACACTCCATCAATAGCAAGGACTCTCCTCTCTATAGATGTCAGGCGTTCTTGAAGGGAGCAAGACTGCTCCAAGATTTAGAAGAAGCTACAAGATTTAGATGGAACCTTGAGTCAAACCTTTTTTATTAGGGTTTTATGGCCACCGCTGCGGCTGGCATTACGGCTTCAATGTCGGCATCAGGTCCTCGCCCGAGATCTTTTGCGGATATGATACTTGATCCTTCGCAACCTCTTCCTGAGGTGAAGGTCCCTTTTCAAGCACCACAGATGGTGGAGGGAGAAGTCTACATCGTTTTTTCTAAGGATGAACTTGATAGATCTGCCTTACCGTTTCAGTTCTCCTTGGTGTTGAAATTTCTACGGCAACGGCCTTCATTGGATGCAATCCGGTCATTTATCCGAGCAAGATGGGGTCTGAGTAAGCAACCGATTGTATCTTCTATGCTAAAACATAGAAATGTCCTTGTGCGTATGACAACTGAGGAAAATTTTGTGAAGGCGTTTGCTAGGGAAAGTTGCAAAATTGATGGCATTTCTTATCGGTCTTTTCACTGGACTATTGATTATCATGAGGAACAAGAACCTCTGAGGGTCCCTGTGTAGTTAAACCTACCAGGTTGCCACAGAATTTTTATCATGAGGATCTCCTGCGAAATATTACATTGCCGATTGGAAGGTTCCTTAAGAGAGATAATTCTACCAGATGCACGACTAGGACGGATGGGGCCCGTGTTTGTGTGGAGATGGATGTTTCAAAAGATCCGCTCAAGGCATTATGGATTGGTACCCCTCATCATCCTCTCAGCTTTTATCAAGAAGTGGAATTTGAGACCCTCCTAACATATTGTGTACATTGTAAAGTGTAGGGTGATAATGCACTAACATGTAAATCGAAAGTGAAGCAAAAAAAAAAGAAGGGGCTACATAGGGGAAGAAAGATGGGGGTTTCACTGGAGTGTGGGTATAGAAGACTAATAAAGAATTACCGTCGGGTTTTTAGTTAGGTGAATCTAGTAAACAGGGGAATTTGGGTCCTCAAGATGCAGAATGTACTGCTCAAGATTCAGTTAATGAACATGCTCCAATAGGTAAGGCTACGGATGCACAAAAGACTAACAAAGAAATACCGTCGATTTTTCAATTAGGTGAATCCATTAAACAGGGGAATTTGGGTTCTCAAGATGCAGAATGTAATGTGCAAGAGCCTGTTGTCATTGATTCTATTGCTTAAGAGCCGTTTGGGATGAAGTTGGAATCAGTGGTTTCTCCCGGAGGGTTAGGATAGGGAATAGAGGTGCAGATTGGAAGGCAAGGGATGGAGGTATCAGTGGAGGTGGCCCCGGTTGAATTAGCTTACCTAGAACACGGGGAGATCACACTGCAACAATTTGAGGGGAGTAGGTTCATGTTCCAGAGCCCAAGAGTTATTGGGGCAGTAGTGCCTGACTGTGTTGAGGGTCAATTAGGACGGGTTGATCTCTCGGTAGGAGAGGTAGAACAAATTGTTGAGGTTGAGACTTGTTTGGAGAATGAAACTAATGGTGAAATGGAGCATTTGGCAGAGCATAAAGTGGTGGTCTCTAATTCTGAGATTGTGAAGGAAACTGATGATAATCGAAAAGCAATGAAGGAGAGAAGTTCTAAGAGGGTGATTCGTAAGCCCTCTAAATTAAATATTTGATTATGTCTTTTATTTATTGGAATGCTAGAGGTTTAGGGACATCTAGAAGGAGATTAAAATTGTTAGTAAAGAAGTACAAGCCCAAAGTTGTTGCTATTGCTGAACCCATGTTGTAGGAGCCCCATTTGGTTTTATGGAAAGAAAGATTGGGATTTGAGTATTGTCTATCAAACGATGATGTGGGTGGTAAGCTTTGGTTTTTTTGGAACCAAGCTGTGAACCTCTCGATACTGTGTATGGAAGACCAATTTATTTCCTTTAAAATTGGTTATAATTTGCAAGATTTTTTATTGACAGTTGTGTATGCGAAATGTTCTTACGTGGGAAGATGCAGATTGTGAGATTCACTAGCTAATTCAAGGTATTCTCATATGCCTTGGATTGTGGCTGGTAATTTCAACATTATTCATATGGATCGAGAGAGAGGGGGGGGGGGGTCGTCCTCATTTAGCTCTAGCTATGGAAGAGTTCAATGAGTGGATAGAAGCTAATGGTCTTATGGAGATGCCTTTCTTTGAGAATTTGTTATCTTGATGTAATGGGCAATATGGTTTGTCTAGACAATGGGCGAGGTTGGATCGGGTCTTGATGAACATTAATGGGTTAAATCAGCTTTCGAAGGCAAGAGTGACTTATTTAGCCAGATCTTCCTCTGATCATTCTCCCATGGTTATAAAGTTCTAGCAAGATAATATTCGGTATGGCTTCCCATCTTTTAAATTTCAACAAATGTGGGTATCGTATTATCTGTTTTTTGAGTATGTTATGAGGTCCTGGCAAGCAGATCTGGGACAGGAGGTAGGAGGTCTGGTGAAGCTTACAATTAAACTCAAAAGATTAAAATTTGTTTTAAGAGATTGGAACAAGAGGACGTTTGGTATAACTGAGCAACATATAGCTGATCTTGAGTGTCGTATAGAAGGTCTAGAGGCATCATTGCAGGAAAGTTATTCAAAGGAAGTTGAGGATGAGCTTCTTGTTTCTAAGGTAGAATTATCAACGTGGAATGAGAGAGAGCAAGTGCGGTTGTCCCAAATGGTTAAGCAACAATGGATTACTAAAGGGGAGGTAACTTCAGAATTTTTTCGTGTTGTTTCTAGAAGGAAAAATCAAGAGATTTTTACAATGGCTTTACAAGATGGTTCTGTTCTTTCTACTCCCAAGGATACACATAATGGAGCTGTCCAATACTTTCAGTCTTTCCTTTCTGAAATTGGGAAAAGTCGTGTACAACCTGATTTTTCTGGTTTGGTGCAGCCGTTTGTTTCAAACCTTGAGAACAAAGGGTTGTGCGGCCTCCCTTCAGCCAAGGAAATTTTTGAAGCTCTGGATTCCATTCCGGTGGATAGTAGTCCTGCCCTGATAGGTTTGGCGCATGTTTCTATAAGTCATGTTGGCATATAGTGGGTCCGGATGTTATTGAGGCAGCTAGGGAATTTTTTAATGGGATTCCATTACCACGATTTTATAGTGCGACATTTTTGGTACTTATTCCTAAAGTAAGTAATCCTACAAGTTTTAAGAAATTCAAGCCGATCAGTCTACGCATTGTCTTCCAGAAGATTTTTTCAAAAATATTGGTGAATCGTCTTTCGCCTATTCTCCTTAAAGTTATATCTACAGAGCAGGGTGCGTTTGTTACAAGACGTAGCATATATGAAAATATCAGTTTGACTCAAGAATTAATTGATGGAATACACAAGCCATGTCATGGAGGGAATATTGTGTTGAAAATTGGCATGACGAAAGTGTATGATAGTGTGTCTTGGGATTTCTTGCTGAATTTGTTGAAGGCCTTGGTTTCTCTGATTTCTTTTCAAGGATTATACGATAATGTATATAGTCATCATGGTATTCTATGGTTCTTAATGGAGTCCCTAAAGGTTTCTTTAAACGAGGGAGAGGATTGCGCCAAGGGGATCCAATTTCACCTTATCTATTCATTTTGATGGAAGAGGTCTTGACCAGGTTGATTAAGAAGCAAGTTGAAGTTGGCAAGATTGTTCCTTTTTCTCATTTAAGAGGTACTCATGTTATTTCACATCTCCTTTATACGGATGATATTGTTTTGTTTTCAAATGGAGGAAAGGCGTCATTGAGGGCAATTTCAAATATTTTCAAAGTATATGAAGGGTGGTTAGGTCAGGTTGTAAGTAAAAGTAAGTCCTCTATCTATTTTTATAAACATATTACTGCACCTCGGAAGAGAAGCCTGCTTAGAATCTTGGGATTCTCGGAAGGTAACTTTCCTTTTGTGTACTTGGGAGCTCCGATTGTCTCAGGAAGATTATTGGTAAGGCATTTTGATTTTATGATTCAAAAGATCCGAGTAAGGCTAGAAGGTTTGGAAGGCAAAAATGCTTTCAAGTGGGGCTAGATTGTTACTTATTAAACATGTTATCCAAAGTATGCCAATTCATTTGCTTTCGGTGTTGAACACTCCAAAATAGGTCATTAATAAACTTCATTCCATAATGAGCACCTTTTTTTGGGGCAGCATTGACGGCAAGCCAAAGAGGAAATGGTTCGCTTGGAGGCAAATGTGTTAACCAGAATCAGTAGGAGGCTTAGGCATCAGGAAATTACATGATGTCCAACAGTCTTTACATATGAAATTGGCATGGAATTTGCTGTCTCAAGCTTCTCTTTGGGCAGATTTTTTTTTTTTTAAAAAAAAGTAGCAGGTAGGTATATAACATAAATTGATTCAAATAAAGGAACGAATTTTTGGAGAATGATTGTGAGATATATTCCTTTGATTTTGGATAAGTCTAGATGGAAGGTTAGAGATGGTAAGATCTCATTTTGGAGGGATAATTGGTTGGGTTTGGGTTCTCTGGCTGCTACGCAAGAAATCTTGGAATTACCGAATTTGCAGTTGGAGGCATGTAAGGATGAAAGAGGATGGAATAAAGAACTGTTTCCAGGTTGTTGGGTAATGAGCAAGATGCAGTGATTATTGAGAGGCTTGGCAGAGTTAAACCAGGTGTTGATGCCCTTATTTGGCTCCCAAACAATAATGGTAAGTTCTCTACTAGTAGTGCATTGGAGTGTATTAATACTCGGGTTCTAGAGTTTGCATGGGCAACATGGATTTGGCATCCGACATTACCAAAGAAAATTTCAGTTACAATGTGGAGAGCTTGGCACAATTTTTTACCAGTTGATAAGGAGGTTCGACGATTGAATATCCCTATGCTATCGAAATTCAACTATTGCTTAACTGGGCAGGAGGAAAATATGGAGCTAAAGGTGAGCTGGCTGAACAAGTTGGGGCGAGCTTTGTTTCAGTTGTGGGACTGCCTTCTTTGCAAGGAAAGCTATGGCGGGAGAGAGTTGAGTTCTTCCACAGAAGGGCGAAAATGTCTGTTAAGGGGGGTCAACTGATTGGTATCTTGCCTACCATTATTTCTTGGAGATTGTGGTGGAGAAGATGTCAAGAAAGAATGGAGGATAGAAGAGTTTGTCTTGACTCAGTAATTGTAGCGATTAAATATTGGCTGGTTTGGGTGGCCTTGAAGATTAAGGACTCAAAGAAAATCAGTGCATGTGATGAAATGGTTTTGAGGAATTTGCAAATTCCTTTTAAATCTTCGACTAATAACATAGTTAAATTTGTTCAATGGAGGAGACCGGCAGTATATTTTGTGAAATTAAATATTGATGGTTGTTGTATGGGGAATCCAGGTGAGGTTGGTGCTGGTGGTGTGATACGGAGCTCTAATGGTAAATTTATTTGTGGTTTTTCGAATTTCGGGGGAACAATCCAATAACGCTGCAGAGGTGCTCATCATTTTGCATGGACTTCGAACTGTCAATCTTATGGGGTTTAGAAAGGTGGAAATAGAAATGGATTCAAAATTGGTGGTGGACTGGTTGAAGAAGAAACGGTGTAGTTTATGGTATTTGGAAGATTTTTGGGAAGAGATAATGGAGAGATTGGAGGGGATTCAGTTTTCTATTAATCATATTTTCAAAGAGTCTAATACTATTGCAGATATTTTAGCAAAAATGGGTGCAAAAGGTTTAAATAAGTTATGGGTCAAGAATGATGGGATTCCAGCTTCAATCAAGGGTTTAATTAGACTAGACATAGGCAGTGTTCCTTGTATTCGTGTTTGTTCATAATGATTCTTGTAATTTGTTTCATTGGTTGTCATTGTTTATTTTAGAGGTAAATAAGTTTCAGCTGGGTTGATGTTTTTTTTTTTTTTTATTTGTAAATCCCCAGCTTTGATGAATTTTGTATATAGTATTTCTTAACCACAAGTAAGGACTAAACTTGGGCGGGGATCACTCATGGACATGTGATCACTCTCTCTTTTTTTTTTTTTTTAAAAAAAAAATGGTAGTCTCCCTTAATTTTTTATCTCACCATTAACACAAAAAGCATGACACTGCCATGTGTTAGCCTTCATTTTTTCAAAAAAAAAAATTAAAATTCTTTCAAATGATGAGAAAAGAAAACTTCTTATATAAAAAAATTGAAAATGACTTCTAAAATTATTAAAATTGAAAATTAAAAGGAAAAAAAAAATCTAGGCCACCGGTGGTGTCGAGCAGTCACCATTGTAAATAAAATAGCCTACTTTTTGTATGGCCTTTGCATTGATTTATATAGTGTTTTCAGGAATCAAAAGTTAACATTAATTAACAGCTCTGATTCTAGATGTATAGAAACTATAGAAGGAAATATACAACTGCTATGTATCCTAGAAATATACAACTGCTATGTAACGGATACAATGTTTACATATAAAATTATAATCATTTATTTACTGTAATCTCGTAGAGATATTTTAGCAACAAATCAGAAACAATTCCCCCTCTCAAGGTGAAATCAGTCCAATGCAGAGCTTGCAATGATTAGGTGTAAATTTCAGACTGCAAAGGGGCTTGGTGAATATATCTGCCACCTGATCTTGGCCAGAAATATGTGCGAGAGAGATAACACCCCTTCCAACTTGTTCGTGGAGAAAATGCACATCTATCTTGGTGTGTTTGGTACGATGATGAAAGACGGGGTTTTTGGCCATGTTAAGGGCACTGATATTGTCAGAGTATAATGATGGTGAAGGAAGCTCATAACCAAAGTTCTTCAGCAAGTGAATATACCACATCAACTCCACTGTGGTAGCTGCAAGAGAACATATTTGGCTTTAGGTGTAGAACAAGACACAATCGCTTGTTTCTTTGCACCACAAGACAAGAGATTGGCACCCATAAAAATTGCAAAACCAGTTGTTCATCTTTTGTCATCTTGAGAACCTACCCAGTCGACGTCGCAAAAACAATAAAAGTAGAAAGTGGTTGTTTAATAAAATGAAGTCAAAGATTAATGGTACTGTTAAGAACTTGATAAAAGCATAAAAGAGACTTGAGAACAGAGAAAGGAAATGAAATTCGTACTGAATTGTATTCAGTTGTATGAGTTCTATACAAGCTTTATATTGTATTTATGCTTGAAGTAATGAAAGTAACAGATAACAGAATAACAGAAGTGATTAATGCTTATTCTCTATTTTGACCTTTTCCTCTTTAGACTTTAATTCCATATTTTCAATTTGTGATGCTATACTCCAACACCCCCCCTCAAGATGAACATGAATGTTAACTGTGTTCATCTTGCGAAGAGTGTGATGAAAAGGTAAAGAACCTGGTGGCTTGGTAAGTATGTCTGCCAACTGTAACCGAAAAGGGATGTAAAACAATTTGATAAGATTCTGCTACAGCTTATCTCGAACAAGATGGCAATCAATCTGGATATGTTTGGTTCTTTCATGTTGGACTGGATTTGTAGCAATAGACATGGCAGATTTGCTGTCAGTGTATAATAGTGTTGGTTGAAGATGATTAATCTGTAAATCGAGTAAGGCATAAACTAGCCATTGAACTTCACAATTTGTTGCTGCAAGAGCTCTATATTTTGCTTCAGCAGAAGATCTACTGATGGTTGCTTGCTTTTTGGATTTCCATGAAATCAAAGAATTGTCCAAGAAAATTGCAAATCCTATTACACTTCTTCTTGTGTCAATGCACCTTGCCCAGTCACTGTTTGAGAAAGCCTTAAGTTGTAGTTCTGATATGTTGAAAAGAACAAGCCTTGTCTTGGTGTGGCCTTCAAATACCTTAACAATCTAATAGCTGCTTGGTAGTGGCTAACAGTAGGTTTGGCAAGGAATTGACTTAAGACTTGGACAGAATAAGCAAGGTCTGGCCTTGTGAGTGTTAAGTACAATAACCTGCCAACAAATCTTCTATAGGCTGGTGGATCTTCATAGAGATTAGGATCTTCAGCAGTCAACTTGAGATTAGATTCCATTGGAAAGGCAGCAGCTTTTGAACCAATGATACTCGTGTCTTGAAGAATATCCAGTGCATACTTTCTTTGGCAAAGGGAGATGCCTATTTTGGATCTTGCTACTTCCAAACCAAGAAAGTATTTTAGTGGCCACAAATCTTTTATAGTAAACTGGCCATGTAGAAAATCTTTTAAGAGCTAAATTTCTTGCAAATTATCACTAGCTAGTAGTACATCATCTACATATACTAGCAGTGCCATGAAAGTTGTTTCAGATTTCTTCATGAACAATGAACAATCATAACTGTCTTGAGTAAATCCATAGCTAAGAAGGGCAGTAGAAAGTTTTTTAAACCACTGTCTAGAAGCCTGCTTGAGGCCATAGAGACTTTTTAAAAGTCTGTAAACTTTATTATCTTGATTTGTCAGGCCAGGGGGCAAATCCATATAGACTTCCTCATGCAATTCACCATGTAAAAAGGTATTGTTTACATCTAGTTGGTGAATGTGCCAGTTTTTAATTGCAACAACAGCAAGCAATAATCGAATAGAAGTTATCTTGGCTATAGGAGAAAAGGTGTCAAAAAAATCCAATCCTTCTGGCTGAATATAGCCTTTTGCCACTAATCTGGCTTTGTGTCTTTCTATGGTTCCATCAACTTTATATTTAACTCAAAACACCCATTTACAACCAATGGTTTGTTTATTTTTAGGAAGAGTAACAAGCTCCCAGGTTTTATTTAACTCTAAAGCATTAAGTTCATTTTTCATAGTTGTTTGCCATTCTAGAAATTGAGCAGCCTATTTATAGGTTTTGGGTTTTGGACAATTTGAGATAGAGGCAAGAGAAGCTTGATGTGAAGCTGATAATCTACTAGTAGATAGGAAAGAAGAAATGGGATAGAAATTACCTTTGTTAGAACAATCAGTAGAAGAAGTGGAAGGGGCAACATTTGAATAACCATTGCTACAATAGTAGTCCTGCAAAAAAATAGGTGTTTGTCTAACTCAAGAAGATTTTCTAATATTTGGACTGTTGGTAGGATTAATTTGAGGCAGAGGCATATTCTGACCATTGTTTGGAACATGTTAATCAATAGGCAAAATTGATGATGCAGTTTGGTTGGGAATATTCTAATCATTGTTTGGAACATGTTCATCGATGGGCAAAATTGATGATGCAATTTGGTTGGAATAGCAGTTGAGTTAATGGAAATAGAGTAACTTCTATATGAATTTTCTGATGGAGGAAACAGAAAAGAATGCTCATGAGAATTAGTAGGAACAACTATGAATGGAAATATATTTTCATGGAATACAATATTCCTAGAAATGAACACTTTGTTGGTGTTAAGATCCATCACTTTGTAGCCTTTAACATCAAAAGGATAACCAAGGAAAATACACTTTGTAGCTCTTGGATCAAACTTTTGTTTGTGATGTTGAAGTGTAGAGGCAAAACAAAGACAGCCAAAAACCTTGAGGTGAGAAAAATTGGAGAATTTGTTGAAAAACATTTCATAAGGTGTTTTATTTTTAAGAAGTGGAGTTAGAATTCTATTAATTATATGTGCTGTAGCTAGTACATAGTCACTCCAAAAATACAAGGGAATGTTTGCTTGAAACATTAAGGCTCTAGATGTACTAAGCAAATGTTGATGCTTCCTTTCAACTACTCCATTTTGTTGTGGAGTTTCTACACAACTCTTTTGATTTAACCATTTTCATGATAGAAATCAGTAGATGGAATCTTGAGTCAAATCTTTTTTATTAGGGTTTCATGGCCACTACCGTTGGCCTTGCAGCTTCGGCGTCGGCGTCAGCGTCGGCGTTAGCATCGGCTTGGGCGTCCGGACTTCGCCCGTGATCTTTTGCGGATATGGTACTTGATCCTCTGCAATCTCTCCCTGAGGTGAAGGTTACTCTTCGAGTGCCATAGATGGTAGAGGGAGAACTCTGCATCATTTCTTCCAAGGAAGAACTTGATAGGTCTGCCTTACCGTTTCAGTTCTCCTTGGTGTTGAAATTCCTACGGCAACGGCCTTCACTGGTTGCAATCCGATCGTTTATCCGAGCACGATGGGGTCTGAGTAAGCAACCGATTGTATCTTCTATGCTAAAACCTATAAATGTCTTTGTATGCATGACAACTGAGGAAGATTTTGTGAAGGCGTTTGCTAGGGAAAGTTGCGAAATTGATGGAGTTTCTATTCGACCTTTTCACTGGTCTATTGATTATCATGAGGAACAAGAACCTGTTAGGGTTCTTGTGTGGTTAAACTTACCAGGTTTGCCACATAATTTTTATCAAAAGGATCTCCTGAGAAATATAATTGGAAGGTTCCTTGAGAGAGATAATTCTACCAAATGCGCGACTAGGATGGATGGGGTCCGTGCTTGTGTGGAGATGGATGTGTTGAAAGATCCGCTCAAGGAAATATGGATTGGTACCCCACATCATCCTCTCAGTTTTTATCAAGAAGTGGAATTTGAAACCCTCCCTGCATATTGTGTTCATTGTAAAGGGCAGGGTCATAATGATCTAACTTGCAAATGGAAAGCGAAGCAGAAAAAGGAAGGCATTAAACAGGGGAAGAAAGATGGGGGTTTTGCTGGAGTGTGGGTACAGAAGACTAATAAAGAAATTCCATTTGTTTTTCAGTTAGGAGAACCCAATAAACAGGGGAATTTGGGTCCTCAAGATGCAGAGTGTAATGATCAAGATCCAGTCAAAGAACATGCTCCGATATGTAATGCTATGGATGTGCAGACATAGCCTGCTATCATTGAACCTATTATTTTAGAGCCGTTTGGGATGAATTTGGAACCAGTGGTTTCTCCCGGGGGCTTGACACAGGGATCCGAGGTGCAGATTGGAAGGTAGGGGATGGAGGTCTCAGTGGGGGCGACCCCAGTTGAAGTAGCTTATCTAGAAAACGGGGAGATCAGACCGCAAAAAATTGAGGGGAGTAGGTTCATGTTCCATAGCCCAAGAGTTATTAGGGAAGTACTGCCTGACCGTGTTGATAGTGAAATAGGTGGGGCTGATCTTCTGGCAGCAGAGGCAAAACAGATTGTAGAGGTTGAGACTTGCTCGGAGAACGAAACTGATGTTGAAATGGAGCATTCGGCAAAAAATAAAGTGGTGAGATTGTGAAGGCAACTGATGATAACCGAAAACCAATGAAGGAGAGAAGTTCTAAGAGGGTGATTCATAAGCCCTCTAAATTAAATATCTGATTATGTCTTTTATTTATTGCAATACTAGAGGTTTAGGGACCTTAAGAAGGAGATTAAAATTGTTAATAAAGAAGTACAAGCCCAAAAATGTCGCTATTGCTGAACCCATGTTGCAGGAGTCCTATTTGGTTTTATGGAAAGAAAGATTGAGATTTGAGTATTGTCTATCAAACGATTCTGCGGGTGGTAAGCTTTGGTTTTTCTGGAATCAAGCTGTGAACCTCTCGGTTTTGTGTATGGAAGACCAATTTATTTCCGTTAAAATTAGTCAAAATCTACATGAGTTTTTATTGATAGTTGTTTATGCGAAATGTTCTTATATGGGAAGACGCATATTGTGGGATTCACTAGCTAATTCACGGTATTCTCATATGCCTTTGGTGACTTCAATATTATTTTTATGGACCAAGAGAGAAGGGGGGGGGGGTGTCGTCCTCGTTTAGCTCTGGCTATGGAAGAGTTCAATGAGTGGATAGAAGCTAATGGTCTTATGGAGATGCCTTTCTCTGGGAATTTGTTATCTTGGTGTAATGGTCAATATGATTTGTCTAGACAATGGGCTAGGTTGGATTGCTTCCTCATGAATTCTCAGAAGCAAGAGTGACTTACTTATCCAGATCATCTTCCGATCATTCTCCCATGGTTATAAAGTTAGAGTAGGATAATATTCGGCATGGCTTCCCATCTTTTAAATTTCAACAAATGTGGGTATCTCATGAACTGTTTTTTGAATGTTATGAGGTCTTGGCAAGCGGATCTGGGACAGAAGGTTGGAGGTCTGGTGAAGCTTATGATTAAACTCAAAAGATTAAAAGTTGTTTTGAGAGATTGGAACAAGAGGACGTTTGGAAGAATTGAGCGTCATATAGCTGATCTTGAGTTTCGTATTGAAGGTTTAGAAATGTCATTGCAGGAAACTATTCGGTGGAAGTTCAGGATGAGCTTATCATTTCAAAGGTAGAATTATCAACGTGGAATGAGATAGAGCAAGTGTGGTTGTCACAAGTGGCTAAGCAGCAATGGATTACTAAAGGGGAGGTAACTTCAGAATTTTTCCGTGCTGTTTCTAGAAGGAAAAATCAAGAGAATTTTACAATGGCTTTACAAGATGGTTCTATTCTTTCTACTCCCAAGGATATACAGAATGGAGCTATCCAATACTATCAGTCTTTCCTTTCTGAAACTGGGAGTAGTTGTGTACTGCCTGATTTTTCTAGTTTGGTGCAGCTGATTGTTTCAGAACTTGAGAACGAGGGGTTGTGTAGCTTTCCTTCAGCCTAGGAAATTTTTGAAGCTCTAGATTCCATTCTGGTGGATAGTAGTCCTGGCCCTGATGGGTTTGGCACAGGTTTCTATAAGTCATGTTGGCATATAGTGGGTCCATATGTTATTGAGGCAGCTATGGAATTTTTTAATGGGACTCCATTACCACGGTTTTATAATGCGACACTTTTGGTGCTTATTCCTAAAGTAAGTAATCCTACAAGTTTTGAGAAATTCGGGTCAATCAGTCTATGTTCTATTTTCTTTAAGATTTGTTCAAAAATCTTGGTGAATCATCTTTCGCCTATTCTTCATAAGATTATATCTCCAGAGCATGGTGTGTTCATTACAGGACCAAGCATATATGAAAATATTAGTTTGACTCAAGAATTAGTTTATGGAATCCACAAGCCATGTCACGGAGGGAATATTGTGTTGACAATTGACATGGCGAAAGCATATGATAGTGTGTCTTGGGATTTTTTGCTGGATGTGTTGAAGGCTTTTGGTTTCTCTGATTTTTTTTTCGGGATTATACGGCAATGTATAGTATCATCGTGGTATTCTATAGTGCTTAATGGAATCCCTAATGGTTTCTTTAAAGGAGGAAGATGATTGCGACAAGGGGATCCAATTTCTCCTTATCTATTCATTTTGATGGAAGAGGTCCTGACCAGGTTGATAAAAAAGCAGGTTGAATTAGGCAAGATTGTTCCTTTTTCTCATCCAAGAGGTACTCCTATGATTTCACATCTCCTTTACGCGGATGATATTGTTTTGTTTTCAAATGGAGGAAAGGCGTCATTGAGGGCAATTCCAAATGTCTTCAAAGTATATGAAGGGTGGTCAGGCCAGGCTGTTAGTAAAAGTAAGTCTTCTATCTATTTCTCTAAACATATTACAGCACCTCGGAAGAGAAGCCTACTTAGAATCATGGGATTCTCAGAAGGAATCTTTCCTTTTGTGTACTTGGGAGCTCTGATTGTTTCAAGAAGATTATTGGTAAGGCATTTTGATTTTATGATTCAAAAGGTCCGAATAAGGCTGGAAGGTTGGAAGGCAAAAATGCTATCAAGCGGGGCTAGGTTGTTGCTTATTAAAAATGTTATCCAAAGTATGCCAATTCATTTGCTTTCGGTGTTGAACACTCCGAAACAGGTAAGTAATAAACTTCATTCCATAATGAGCACCTTTTTTGGGGGTAGCATTGATGGCAAGCCAAAGAGGAAATGGTACACTTGGATGGAAATGTGTAAACCAAAATCGGAAGGAGGCTTAGTCATCCAAAATTTATATGATGTCCAACAATCTTTACATATGAAATTGGCATGGAATTTGCTGTCTCAATCTTCTCTTTGGGCAGATTGTTTTTCAAAAAAATCTGTAGCAGGTAGGCATATAACAGAAATTGATTCAAATAAAGGAACGAATTTTTGGAGAATGATTGTGAGATGTATTCCTTTGGTTTTGGATAAGTCTAGATGGAAGGTTAGAGATGGTAAGATCTCATTTTGGAGGGATAACTGGTCGGGTTTGGGTTCTCTGGCTGCAATGCAAGAAATATCGGAATTGCCGAATCTGTAGTTGGAGGCATGTAAGGATGAAAGAGGATGGAATAAAGAGCTGTTTTCTAGGTTGATGGGTAATGAGCAAGTTGCAGTGATTGTTGAGAGGCTTGGTAGAGTTGAACTAGGTGTTGATGCCCTTATTTGGCTCCCAAACAATAATGGTAAGTTCTCAACTAGTAGTGCACTGGAGTACATCCATACTCGAGTCCTAGAGTTTGCATGGGCAAAGTGGATTTGGCATCCGACATTACCAAAGAAACTCTCAGTTACAATGTGGAGAGCTTGGCATAATTTTTTACTAGTTGATGAGGAGGTGCGACGATTGAATATCCCAATGGTATCGAAATGCAACTGTTGCTTAAATGGGCAGGAGGAAAATATTGATCATATATTTGCTAAAGGTGAGCTGGCTAAACAGGTTTGGGCGAGATTTGCTTCAGTAGTTGGACTACCTTCTTTGCAAGGAAAGCTATGGCGAGAGAGAGTTGAGTTCTTCCATAGAAGGGCGAAAATGTTTATTAAGGGGGGTCAACTGATTTTTATTTTGCCTACCATTATTTCTTGGAGATTGTGGTGGAGAAGATGTCAAGAAAGAATGGAGGGTAGAAGAATTTCTCTTGACTCAGTAATTGCATCGATTAAATATTGGCTGGTTTGGGTGGCCTTGAAAGTTAAGGAATCAAAGAAAATAAATGCATGCGATTAAACTGTTTTGAGGAATTTGCAAATTCCTTTTAAATCTCCGACTAATAACATTAAAATTTGTTCAATGGAGGAAACCGGCAGTAGATTTCGTAAAATTAAATATTGATGGTTGCTCTATGGGGAATCCGAGTGAGGCTGGTGCTGGGGGGTGATATGGAGCTCTAATGGTAAATTTATTTGTGGTTTTTCGAATTTCCTTGGGGAACAATCCAATAACACTGCTGAGGTCCTAAGCATCTTACATGGACTTCGAACTGTTAATCTTATGGGGTTTAGAAAGGTGGAAATAGAAATGGATTCAAAACTGGTGGTGGACTGGTTGAAGAAGAAACATTGTAGTTTATGGTATTTGGAGGATTTTTGGGAAGAGATAATGGAGACATTGGAAGGGATTCAATTTTCTATTAATCATATTTTTAGAGAGTCTAATGCCGTTGCGGATGCCTTAGCAAAAATGGGTGCAAAAGGTTTGAATAAGTTATGGGTCGGTAATGATGGAATTCCAACTTCAATCAAAGGTTTAATTAGACTTGACATAGGAAGTGTTCCTTATATTCGTGTTCCTTATATTCGTGTTTGTTCATAAATATTCTTGCAATTTGTTTCAATGGTTATCATTGTGTATTTTTAGGGTAAATAAGTTTTCCGCTGGGTTTATGGTTTTTTTGGTTTTTTTATTTGTAAGTCCCCAGCATTGATTAACTATGTATGTGGTATTCCTTAGCCACAAGTAAGGACTTATTAATAAACTTGCGCGGGGTCACTCATGGACATGTGATTACTCTCTCTTTCATTAAAAAAAAATGATAGAAATCAGTAAGAAAAAACTATAGTCCATTATCTGATCTTACAGTTTTTATAGCTGTATTAAATTGTGTATTTATCATTTTGCAAAAGTTTTTGAGTATTTGTGATACTTCAGATTTAGCTTTAAGCATATAAACCCAAGTACATCATGTAAAGTCATCAACAATTGTTAAGAAGAATTTATAACCTGAGTAAGAAATAGTTGCAAATGGCCCCCAAATGTCACAATAAATCAAATCAAAAATTTTATTAGAGCTACTATGAGATACAAAGAAAGGTAGCTTTCTTTGCTTTGCCAAAGGACATATATCCCAGACATTTTGACAATCAATAGAAATGGAAGGATCTAACTGTTTAAGAGAAAACAGCGTAGAAGAAGATACATGGCCTAATCTGCAGTGCCAAATATCTAGTGGTTTTTGTGAAACAGCTTAAACAAAAGGGACTGAGTTAGACTTAAGAATTGTGCAGGAAGAATCTTGAGAAGAATCTTGTAACATATGATAGAGCCCTTGTTTCTCCTTTAATGATTGGTCCTGTAAAAGGCAATAAGATGCAAAAAAAGATAAGCAAAGGTTAGAATCTTTGGTTTGCTTAGAAACAGATAGAAGATTAAAAGAGAATGAAGGTACACATAGGACATTTGATAAGAACAATTGGTTAGAAAGACAAATGGTGCCAATGTGTGTGGCTGGTACACTATGACCATTAGGTAAATTTATAGAAGTATTGATCTGTTTGGGAGGAGAACAATACAAAAGTGATGAACAGATCATATGATCTGTTGCACCAGTGTCAAGAATCCAAGAATAATTGGATTTTGGTGTAAATGAGGCAGATTGCAAGAAACTTTACCAGAAAACTAAGAAGAAGTAACAAGATTACAAGTTGGTGGAACACTCTGAGTATTTGAAGAAGGCATAAAGGAATTGGCAAGTGCTAAGAGTTTATTAAGTTCTTCAGTAGTTAAAGAAAACCTTTGTTGCTCATTACTATTTTGATTGTAGACCTCATCAGTTGAAATGGCAACATGTGCAGCAGAGTAATTCCTTTTTCATTTTGGTCCAGTCCACCCAGGAGAGTACCCATGAAGTTGAAAACACTTGTCAATAGTGTGTCCATTGTATCCGCAATCTGTACAATGAAGAGAAGATTTCTTAGATTTTTCTTTTGAGAATCTATACTGATTAGCTGCTGGATTCGACTGCTTGACCATTAAGGCATGAGTTTCATGAGAAACTGAGTTAGTGAGATGCCTTTGACTCTCTTCTTGAAGCAACAGCGAAAATACTTAGGCCATACTGAGTAATGGGACAGCAAGGAGCAATTGACTCCTAACAGATGCGTATGAGTCATTCAAGCCAACAAGAAACTTTAGAACATAATCATATTGTTGTCTTTGTAACAAGAAAGTGAAAAGATCACAAGTGCAACTAGACATTTTTCCACAAGTGCAGGTTGGAAATGGGCGATAGCTAACATATTCATCCCAAAGTGTTTTGAAGGCACTGAAATATTCAGTGATAGAAGAAGAACCTTGGTTTATGCAGCTCAAAGATTTTTCAAGATGAAAGACTCTTGGTCCATCACTTCTCAAATATCGAGTCTTTAACTTATTCCAAAGATCAAGAGCTGAAGCAACATACAAGTGACTATTTCTGATTTCTTTAGAAATAGAATTTATTAACCAAGAAAGTACCAAATTGTTTGCACGCAGCCAAGCTATGTGAACAATAGTTTGAGCAATAGCAGGAGGGTTGATTGAGCCATCAACAAACGCCACTTTATTCTTGACAATCAAACCTATGATGATTGATCGACGCCAAGCTACATAATTGTCTCCATTAAAGATCTCTGAGACTAAGAGAGCACCAGGGTTATCACTCGGATGAAGCTAATAGGGACTGTAAGAATCATCTGATGGGTTTGGAATGACAGAATTTGTAGAACTGGTAGAATCGATTCTAAGAATGAACAAGAAAGCACAAAATTTGTATAACTGTGTAGGAAATCACTACAAGATCTTGAGAAAGATATTGTAATGCAAAAAAGATCAAAAGAAGATGATTCAAGTTCCAGAAAAAGAAAAAAAAAATTGCAGAATTATTTTCTAATATGATACCATGTTAAGAACTTGATAACAACATAAAAGAGACTTGAGAACAGAGAAAGGAAATGAAATTCGTATTGAATTGTATTCAATCGATTGAGTTCTATACAAGCTTTACATTGTATTTATACTTGAAGTAATGAAAGTAACAGATAAAAGAATAACATAAATGATTAATGCTAATTCTCTATTTTGACCTTTTCCTCTTTGGACTTTAATTCCATATTTTCAATCTGTGATGCTATACTCCAACAGGTACCATTGAGATAGTGAAATATTCTCTTGACAACAATAAGATGAGGAGCACTAGAGCTTTGCAAGAATTGGGAAACAACGTGAACAACATAGGAAATGTCAGGACGTGTCAAAGTAAGATATTGAAGAGAACCAACCATCTATCAATACACCATCAGATCAACTAGAGGATCTCCCTCTGTGGTAGAAATTGATGCACTTGAAGCTATTAGAGTGGAGACAAGTTTATCACCATCGAGAAAAAATTCCTGAAGTAGAGTTAAGAGATACCGAGTCTGGTAGAGTGTAAGATTGTTGGAGTCCCGAGTTACCTGAAGTCCAAGGAAGTAATGCAAATCTTCAAGGTTTTTCATGTGAAAATTGTTGAGACATGAGTGATAAATTTGCTTATGACAGAGGCAGAGCTTCCTGTTAGGATGATATCATTCACATAAATTAAGAACATACAAAAATCCAACCCTTTGAGCTGTAAGAAGAGTGAAGTATCGTATAGGCAGCGCTCAAACCCCATTTGCTAAATGTAAGTGTTGAATTTCAGATATCATGGCCGAGCCTACTTTAAACCATAAAGTGCCTTGTGTAATTGACAAACATAATTCAGATGAGTACAATTGTAACACTCGGGCCCAATCTTAGACCAGGCCCATAGAGAAGCTATGTTCCTAAGGAGAACCCCTCCATTTATGAGTAGTGTGTGCACTCTTATTTTATTTATTTATTTTATTAATATTATTTTATTTTCTTCATTATTATTTTTATTATTTAATTGTTCACCCTCTATTCTCTCCCCCACCAGATGGTTTCCTCGACATTTTTCCTTCCCCGTTACCCACATTGAATTTCTCTCAACAACTGCTCTCCCTCATCCTTTTATTTCCCTCTCTCATGCGCCTTCAATGCGATTTTGGGTTCTCACATAAACTTTACCTTTTAAATGCTCTCTCTCTCGCTCTCTGATCTTCTTCGTCAGTTTATTTTTCTTTATCCACTACTCACATCCCATTTCAAACGTGCACCAACTTTGCACCTAATGTTCTCCCTCTCCCTCTCTTTTCTTCTCTGTGAATCTCACCACAGCCACCATATAACACCACGATATTCATATACTGCCTACTATACCCACCAGCATCCAAGCAGAGGACCACTGCCTCACACCTCCCACATACAGTCTTCCAGCGCACACACCGCCGCATGCAAGCCTCCTCGTCCTCTATTTTTCTACATGAAATAGAGCAACGTCACCCTAAACTTGAGAGCAAGTTGCCACACGTCTCCTCCTCCATTAACCAACTTCCACCTCCAGACCACACAGGACGCACGACGAAAGCAACCACTTGCGCCTAGTTGCTGCAATGTGGGACAGCCCCCACGGCCCAGCCTCTCCATGTCCTCAAAAGGGAACCAGCCCCCGCACAATCACCCACCACCCTCAAGCAGCTTCATAGGCAACAGAAGATGCCGGAGATGAAGAATTCACGTTCCGACCTGCAGCCCCCACCTCTCGGGTTCTCTCTCCCTCTTTTTCTTGGTTGTTTTCTCTCTTTCTTCCAACATCAAACTCTCTCTCTCCCTACCAACAGTAACATTTTCTTTCACTCACTCTCAGTGCTCTTTAGCCGCGCCTAACACCGTCGATCTAGTCCATCCACCGCTTTCGTCGTCCCTGGTGATCTCTCTCTATGAGTATGGTGTCTCTTCCCTTTATTTTAGTTTGGGGTGGTTGTAATCTAAGAAATATGCCCATGCATTTTATGATCTTTCCCTAAAATATCCATGTTATTAGGCGGGTTCTATTTTGGGTCATTGTCTATATATTATACTTATTTTGTGAAGGCTGTGTTTTAATATAAGATCGTATAAAGAAAATAAATGAGGATTTAAATTATATTATGTTAATTTTAATCCCTTGTCGTATAGCATTTGAAAGGCATATTGAAGAAACTGTTTCAAGTATAATTATATTACTTTCAATTTAAATTTTATTAAATGAGTTTTTCACATGTTACATTATTTGAATTTGATATAAGTATTTTATTAAGTTGTAAATTATAAGTATTTAATATTTTTTTAGACACTAAGCCGATTATATAATACAAGTCCTTGATGGTTTTAAATTATATATGATTAAGAATATTTTATGAATTACTATTGTTTAAGAAATTTATGAATTTCCAACTGCATTATATGTTGGCAGTAATAAATTATCGTTTTAATAATAGTTTATAGATATATGAGTTTTAAATATGATTAAGTTAATTTTCGAAATGAATCTAAGTTGTTTTGCCATATTTGATAAAATTATATTATGATAAGTTAAGATTATTTTTAATGATAATGGTATTTATTAGATTTCTGATAACTAGATAGTTATCAAAGCTATTTCCGTAATATGAGTTTAAGTAGATGGAGAGTTTAAGCAGTTTTTTTAGAAGTTTAGTAACATTTAGTATTTCGTATAGGTGACAATCGGTATTCATTCTGCACGATTGTGGAAAGATTCAGAAAAGCTAAAAAGTCTAAGTAAGTAAGGTTCCTATGCTAGATTTGCATAAAAAGAAAATGAATTGAGATTGGTTTGTAAAAATATGCATGTTATGTTTTGAAAAGAAAATGTAAAAACAACCTCAGTTATGTATTTTGCATTCACTCGTGAAATCTATATAAAAGAGAAAAATTACTTTTTGACATGAATAGTGTAGACATGAGTAATATTTGACATGTTTCTGAAATGTTCAAAAGAGCGAATATGAAATCTGAGAATTTTGTACATGTTATATGAAACTTTTTGGATCTGTTTTGATTATGTGAAAATGATATGAATATGTTCAGAGCGTGATTTGATATGATATGCATCTGAAAAAAATTTGGCATGACTTATTTGTTTTTATTCTGATTCTGATTCTGGTTCTGATATGATAATATTGGTTCACATGATATGGTTGGTACCAACATGATATGATATGATATGATATGAGTGCACCCACTTTGGAAGCAAAGTGGTCTTTCATATGTTCTTTCTTGTGTGCACACTCGAGGTTCCGAAAATGAATAGGAGAAATTTTATAATATGATACTACCTGCTCTGGCCACCGGAGATAGTACAACCCTACCAAGGGGGTTAAATATGGTATATGATATGATATGATAAGATGAAGATGTTCAGTTATGTTATGCCAAAACGTTTTTTAATATGAAAAGGGTCTTTGAATATGAAAATGATTTTTGAATATGAATAGTTGGTTTTTGAGTATGAAAAGATTGAAAAGTCACTCTGATTTTCTAATAACACGTTTCTGAGATCTACATATGAAAATGAAATGTTTTGTTTCTGCATACCGGATTTTCTGAAAATACTCATGTTTACATATTAGTATATATTCTCTATTTACTAAGTCATTGATAACTCAACATTTATCTCCATAATATTGTTGTTAACTCAACCCTTATCTCCGATCACACAGGACGCACGGCAGAAGCAACCAGTTGTGCCTAGTTGATGCAACGTGGGATAGCCCCCACGGCCCAGCCTCTCCATGTCCTCAAAGGAGAACCAGCCCCCGCACGATCACTCACTAACCTCAAGCAGCTTCGTAGGAAACAGAAGATGCCGGAGATGAAGAATTCATGTTCCAACCTGCAGCCCCCACCTCTCAGGTTCTCTCTCCCTCTTTTTCTTGGTTGTTTTCTCTCTTTCTTCCAACATCAAACTCTCTCTCTCCCTATCGAGAGTAACGTTTTCTTTCTCTCACTCTCCCATGCGCCTTCGATGCCATTTCAGGTTCTCACATAAACTTTACCTTGTAAATGCTCTCTTTCTCTCTCTGATCTTCTCCTTCAATTTATTTTTCTTTACCCACTACTTACATCCCGTTTCAAAAGTGCACCCACTTCGCACCTAATGTTCTCTCTCTCTCCCTCTCTTCTTCTCTGTGAATCTCACCGTAGCCACCCTGTAACACCACGATTTACTGCCTACGACAAATATCCGTAACGGACGCACCACCGTACGTAATAACCGCTGCGTGCTCTTCCATAGCCAGCAAAAAGACCCACAATTTTATTTCTTTTTCAAAAATCCAACCTATGATTTTTTTTTTTAAATGTTTATTTTTTTTTAACGGATTAAGGTTACAACTCTAGAGTTTCATTCCCATTAAAATCATTAAACCTATTATACAGCCCTGTGCATTATGATAGATGTTTTACTTTCAAACCCTTGTTAGTTCTTGGTTGTCGTCACCACGTTCCCCACCATGCATGTCTCTACCCCACTAGGGTCTATAGCAATTGGTATATATATACACACGCATGATTTTGGACGTTAATCAAAACCTCATTTTTCTTTCCAATCTAGGTTTGTCGTGCACCTCTACCAAACTACCTATTGTTTTCCTTTACTACCAGTTGCAGCAGTTTTGTTACTAGTCATAGCCGTTTCTCCTTAAGCCTTAGCCATGCGGCAAGACCACCAGTTTTTCTTTTCTTTTCTTCCCACCACCATATGACGCGAACTCCTCCAATTCTCTTAAGACCACCATCACCGAAAACCCTTACCGAATGCATGCACATTGCACCATCGTTGAGACAGTTGCCAACCACTGTTCGTCACTGTCTCTGCACCACTCAATCATTGTCATAGGGGACCATTGCGCACTGCGGCTGCATCACAAGCCCCCAGCCTCCATCTGCATGTAAAACCAACGCCACAACCAGCCCACGCAAAGCCGTTTGTCCCCTGTTTTAGCCTCCGAAAACACAGCAACAATTATTTCACGTACGTTGCCACCACCAGCCGTCCCTGCACAATCACCATGAAAGGGCAGTTCCACTGCCAAGCCCTTCCACGCCGCAACTCACACGACAAGCCCCCTACCCAACAGAAGATACTGCCTCACTATCACTGAAGGACCTCTGTTTTTGCTTCCCGAAATAGAGCAGTCTTGACTCAACCAACTCACTACCCTTACGCCACCGCCCACGCCGGTTACCTCAGTCGCAAAAGACAACATTGCCGCCTCTTCCAGCCACCTTGTTGTCGTTTCATCGCTACCCTCATGGTGAGTCCCTCACACTCTGCTCTCTTTATCTTGCTCTCTCACTCTCTCTCTCTCTCATCTCTCTCTCTCTAACCAGTGTTCTGCCGTCGCCCCATCACCTGCTCGTCACCTTCATGCCCTCCATCTCTCAGTGAGCAAGTTTTTTTTTTTTCTCTCTCTATTGTACGAATTGTTTCTAGTCTGGATAGTTGAAATTCCATGCACAGTTATTTTGTAAATTTCAGCATGGTTATACGTGGGTCAACTTGGTTCAGTTTCTAAAATACCCTTATCAGCAAAATAATTATAGGATAATCATGTTTTGATCTTTATATATTAAACTCAATTTGTGTAGGTTATGTTTTAAATACAAGATTTTATAAAGAAAATAAATAAAGATTTGAAATATATTATTAGTATTAAAATATGAATTTTAGAATTACATAGTAAGTGCAAGATTTTATTTTGAACCCTTTAAAGAGATACTAATTAGTCTATTTTTATTAAATGAAATTGTTGCTTTCCTATTTTTGATCAATTTTGTTATAATTATGTTAAGAGAATTTTTTTTAAGTAGAGATGTATTTTTGTGGCATAGTTATAATTAGTAAGAATCTTAATATGCAATTTTAGATATATTCAGAGTTTAATAGTCAGAGAAATTATATGGATATTGAGGAATTTGGGAAGTGATGATATTTTAGGGTTATGAGAATTTTAAGTATTGAGGAATTAAAATAAGTTAATTTTAACATTTTAGGTTTAAATATCAAAATACATATTCGACTAGAAATTTACTGGAATTACATGATTATTTATAAGTGACGATTAATATTTGTTCGGCATTGTTGAGGAAATATTCGAAAGGTTAAGAAGCCCAAGTAAGCGGGGTTCATATACTAGTTTTGCATAAAATAAATGAAATGAGGTTGATTTTGAAAATATGCATGTTTATTTTTTAAAGGAAATCTGAAAACGACCTCAGATGTTTGTTCTGCATATGCATAAATTCTATATAAGAGAAATTATTTTCTTTCATGATTGGTATAGACATGAGCTAATTTTGTGTATTATGTTTCTAAACTATGTTAAAAGAGCGGATATGAAAATCTAAAAGTTTTTGTTGTGAATAAATGAAGATGTTTTGATTCTGTTTATTTCGAACATGTGAAATGGTTTGAAGCTGTTCAGTTTTTGGTTTTGATATGATGTGGCATCTAAAAACTTTGACATGAATTTCTGATTCTGTATTTGAATATTATCTGGTTCCGATGTTGTTCTGTTTTGTTTCTGTTAAGGCTCTGTCATGGGTATAATGATGGTTTATAACCCTACCACAGGGTGAAACATGGTATACGGCCCAACCACAGGCATAATGGTGGTTTATAACCTTACCACGGGGGTTAAACATGGTATCTATTCTGACGCAATGCTCTGATATGATATGAAGATGATGTATCAATTTATGATATGCCGAAGGATTTTTGAATAAGAAAGTTTTTCTGAAAGTTTCACTCTGATGTTTTGTAACAAGTTTTGTTTATGCAACCTGAGAGTAAATATGTTGTTTCTGCATTCTGAAAGTAAGTATTTTGTTATTCATACTGAACTTTATAAATGCTCATGTTTACATGCTAGTATAAGTTCTCTGCTTACTGAGTTCATGTTGATAACTCACCTCTCATCTCCACAATATTTTTTCAAATATTTTGATAATTCAGCTAAGAATCAAGTTATGAGGCATTGTGTGAGATGATTTAAGTATAGTGGATCAAGGCATAGAAAGTTTTTATGAGTATAATCGATTTTTATTAAGAATTTGTATTGTGTTATGATGACTTAACATTTTGAAAATTTTTTTATATTGAAGAAATTAGTTTGAATCGAAATTTCTATATGATATTAGGAATTTGGCGTCTATTATTATATTGTTGAAATGTGAGTTTCAGTGATAGGAAGTAATTCTCTGACCCCTGCGGGACCAAGACATTACATGGCCCGTGGCCCTCACCCACCATCACAGTCGCTGTTTTCTGTATTTTTTTCCTCCAAGATTGAAAATGCGGATCTATATCTTTCCAATATGTAATCCGTTATTTTTTCATGTATTTTTAATTGCTATAATATATTTTATCTTTAGAAAAAATAAAAAAATACACAATCTCTTGTACTTTTGTCCGAAGAGTGTATCCTCAACTCCGTTGTAGACAGAGAGTGAGGTTTGGTGAACCCTACTTCGTAGTAGGGGGCTTAGTTAACTCTGCCTTAGACAGAATTGTGTTGTCTCTCAGATTTTAAATTTGGAGTGGTTTGCAGCTTGGACTAGACTATGTCAATCACGAGTGTGGACTGGGGCAGTCACGAGTGTGGACTAGGGAGCTATTAATGTTGAAGTTGGCTTGTAATGTATATTTCAGGTCTAATTTGTAATATCCGTTATTAATAAATGCAATATGCTTTTATAAAAAAAAAAAGTTTAACCTTTTTAAATAAAAAAATAAAATTAAAAATTCATATTTTTTTCTGGAATTATATTTAATTCTATTTTTTTTCTCTATTTAAAGGTGACTTGTGCCTGTAAAATACATAAGACGAGATAATAATCCAAATTGTGTAACTGTTATCCCATAAGAGCTTTTATAAAGAGTAATTATAGGTATAATTTAAGTTATACAAGTTTTGTGCAGACTTTTGTTTAAAAAAAAATTATATTAAAAAGAAAATCTTAATTATACTTTTATAAAATGGCTGCATAAAATTTGCTTATTTAAAATTTATCCAAATCATTGCTCTTGCTCTTTTATAAAAATTAGTCAATTTACAAAAGATTTTTCACAGATATGCATCATCAGCTTAGGTCCCAAGTCATCCCCTACCTCACATGAGCGGGAAGATGACGTGCCTCGTTGTTGAGTAGGTAAACGCAATGCCTACGGGTGATGGATGTCATTTAGGTGAGGTTCATAAGTAGTTACAGAGGGAGATAAGAAAGAGAAATGATAGAATTATTACTTTATAATAACTTGTTTATAATTAATTATGTAATAAAATAGTATTATTTTAAGTTTTATTTTGATTTTTTTTTATTTGATGGATTTAAATTTATTAAAAATACTATTTCATTTAAAGCTGTATATAAATTGTGAATAGCTTGTAATTCTATCACTACGATAAATTATTACATTTAAAGAAAATACAATCAACGTCACTGATCACCCAAGAAGGTTCCTTGTCATTTTCTATAAATTTCAGAATTGCACATATCTTAAGATTTAATGAATAAAAAAAAGATTATGAATATTTTAAGTTATAACTATTCAACCCAAAATACACCACAAGAAATGAGGGCTCAAGTATTGAACTTGCCAATCAGAACAAGCCCTGCAGAGACCTACCCAAGCTCGGTTTCATGGGAGAGCCTCCTCGTTAATCCAAAGGTCAGACATGCCCCTTCGGGAAGGATTCACTCAAATTCTCAGAAGGGTTATGCGACGTCACTAGCATCTGCTTGGGATTAGATGGTGACTAAAATCTCAAGACATTTAACACAAGACTAAATACTCATCGTACATGATAGATAAGATGCAATGCACCTATGTATACTAGCAGTATGCAATATATTTTGTAACGAAAAATTTAAAGTTCGTGTAAAACTAAACAATGCCTAAAGCAGTTGCATTAGCACATTGTAACATAAGACTAAACATAATCCAAACATTGTCTTAACATAACATATTTTTCAAAAGTATCAGATAATATATTCATTGTCTTCCAAAATGTAAGTATTTAAACTTTCTCCCAAAACAAAGGAGAACATTGCAAAAGGAGTCTTAAAAATCCAAAACATGTTTCCTTGCACAGGAAAAGTGGTCCCTCTTTTTTTCGTCAAACTAGCCAGGCTTCTTTCTCTTATTCAAAAATCAGTCATTGTCTTGATTTCTTAACCTCTTCGGCTCATCATTGAGTTGCAATGCCTCGATTATGAGCTTATAGGGGTTCTCTACCCTATCCAACAAATAAGGCTCCGTTGAGCTCTCATTGCTCTTCGGTATCTCCTTGATGGTCGAGGGTACCGTCCTTTTGCGTTTCACCATGAGGTGATCTTCTATACTTGTCACAACTTCCACCATTCCGTGTGGGGAATGGTAGTGGAAACTACCATAATAAGATTTCGAAAAATCTCAGCAAGTAAACATACAACAGTTAACATAATAAGCATACAACTGGAAAATCATGGAATGTGTGTATGGACATATACTTGACATATGACTTGACCAAAAACTTTACTTATACACTTGACTTTTTTCATATGACATGTAACAGTGATCCTTAGACTTTTCAGAAAATATATTTGACATCATTTTCATGTTGATTTTTACACATTCATATCATATCATTTCATATGAGCTCATGGCCTTGTTTATTTCAAATAACATATGGTGGACACATCACGGCTCCCATATGTATTGTGTTTTCCTGTTAGTTACCTCACCACCAATGGTCCTTATACTATGGGGAATACGTCTTATTCATATACATTATAACACGGCAATAGTTCATCGAGTTATTTGCCTTAGTCATGGCACCAACTAGCGTTTGTTACTATCTTGCCCCAGCATCATTTCAAAAAAGATCCATTCAAGATATGCCAACGATTATTTTTCGACCCAGCGATTGCCACTCCATTCTTAAGCACTCCAGAGTAGATAGAGCAGTTCCACTAGGATATTCCCCCTTCCTAGCATTGGGGTCTTGATAAAACTTGTACTTGACTTTCGAAACGACTATCATTCACCCAAATGCGTGTGACATGAGAGTTAAGGCATACTTCTCCTTACAAATAACATGTAATGTATGAAATGTCATGTATGCAAGAACAAGCATAACACAATTGGATCATGGCATTGTAACATATGAGCATGGCATGATACATGGACAAAATCTGAAGTATATTACACATGGAACATCAAAACACTTAACTCAAACATACACAAACATGCTTGGCCAAAACTTATAGGGTTGATTAGCATGTGAAATTCATTTTAATCATGGACCAAATCCAAACTATAATCACATAATCCAAATCATGAAAACAATTCAAATCATCACACAAGCTGAAACCCTAATCACTTCAAATCATGGCGTATCATCATGCAAACTGTAACATATAATCATGGCATGTTCTTATACAACTCACAACAAGATATTTGTTCACAAAATTATGAAATAACAAACATACACAATATCAAACAAGGAGAAAGATTCACACAAGTATATACATTCGTTAACCGAAAATAGGTTGAGAGTTTACTTACAAAATCCTTCGAATATCCACTAGTAAGCTATAATAGAAATGAGGGCTCGACTATTGAACTTGTCGATCAGAACAAACCCTACAGAGACCGAGCCAAGCTCAGTAGCGTTGGAGAGCCTCTTGGTTAATCCAAAGGTCAGACATTTCCCTTCGGGGAGGATTCACTCAAATTCTCAAAAGGGTTATGTGAGACATACACCTCTGTATCAAATGGGGTGTTCACTAGACTTGTGGCAGGGACCACTGCATTAAATGTGTGGATATGAAAGCTTGAAAGATTGAGCCCGAGATAGGTCAGAATGGCCTCGAGATCTAGAAGGGTTATCGCATTAAATGTAGCAGTAATGTCTCTCCCTCTAAAGACGGTTAACTGCAGAATTCTTGGCCTACAGTAGACAAGACTCAACCCCAATGGTGAAAGGGATACAAAAGGCGAGAAGGAAAGAGTCCAAAGGTAAGGGGACATCTTTACTGGTCATTGTAACTTTTCTCTCAAGAACTTGTATGTTAGCTGCTCCCATCATATATAGCATCAGAGGTATCCCCCATCTAAAGAGGCCAAATAAGCTTTCTTGACTTCAGGTCTAGGCAATAAGACAGAGATAGGATGCGAAACATATCCTTAACAATATCCCAATTTTTTTTTAATTAAAAAGAAGGTAAGGATGGTCACGACCAATCCTGCCAAAACAGGCCACTCCATAAAAGTGGGTGAGGAGGGGTCTCCCCTCGCATCATATGGGTCGACAATACATGACTGTAAAAGCCATCTTGTGGTAGTTCCTATCCAGCCACCACAATGTCTTTTTAGGGCCATCATGTAATGACCCTCATTGAATTACGACATCATCAGGTGATAGAAAGATAGACCTTGCCCTCGCCACCCCTCTACTAGCAATATTTTTAATAGAGAAAAGATATTTACAACCGTAAATTTTACAACCACCACGTAATCATTTTGAAAAAAGTGAATAAAACATGAGATTCACATGAAAAAATTAATTTTTTAATAATGAACCTCATTTTTTTAAAGCGATTACGTAGTGTTTATGCACTTCACAGTTGTATGTAGAATTACTTTTTTTAATAAAAAAAGGTTAGTAGTTTGTTTTTTCCCAAGTTTTTCATATTAGAATATAATTTTATCGTTTTTAAAATTTCTCAATTTTTTTTAATTTAATTTTTTTATATGTTTCATTCTACATATCTAGCTCGTGAAAGAGAGATTAATTTGATCAATCTTAGAGCACATGAGGGTAGTACTGTTCATCCAGCCTGGGAACTCGGGTATACCTAAACCGAAACCCAAGTTTCAAACCCAGGCTGGAACCCAGACCAGATTAGCCTAGGTCAAACCCAGGTCAAAACTTAGAGTGAAACCGATTTTTAAAACCCCAGAACCCGCACCCGTTTTTTTTTTTAAATTTAAGCCTACATGTTATGAATTTTTTTTCATGAAAAAAATATTGATGCAATATTCAAACTCTATTTATTTAATTTTTTAAATCAAAATCTACATGTTCCTTGACCACGTGGAAAATAGAGGAAAAAAAAGAATATAAAATAGATGATTTATTGGATATAATATGTATTTTTCTTTTAAATTTTTATCTATTTAGTTGCTAGAAATGAATAAAATATATCAAAACATTCAAAAAATAAAAAAAGTTGGGTATTGAGTTTAAAATCCGATATCCAAATCAAATGTACCCAAATTTGTCTATGCGATAACCGGCCTGAATGATCAAGCGACATGAGGGAGTACAATTTCTTCCAATTAAAAAGGACAACATGAGATAATAAGTTACTTCGAATCTGTCCCTATTTAGAATGGATATACATTAAGAAAAATGATACACATTAAATTTTTTACATAACTTTATTTTAAACAACTAAACGAGTGATATTTTTATAAAAATAATATTGTTTTACAAAATTACTAATAATTTAAAATAGGGTTATATAAAAAATTATAGGTATATCGTACTCATACATAAACAAAACTTATTTATCTGATTTCCTTTATTTTATAGGATTTATTTATTTTTATTAAAAGTAGTGTTGAGTACCCTATTTATTATATGACTGGATCTACTCGTCAACCAGAAGGGTTAGGTGGTGAACAATGAGGGGCAGTTACTAAGGCCACCAAATAGTCGTAGTTAGAAGAAGGCCCCTCCCAACAAAAAGAAAAAAACAATTAAAGCTCTAATTACAATAAAATGTAAAAAATATGTTACTTGATGCTCTTTAATTAAGATCCTAATTGTGACGATTAAAAATAAATTAAATTATAATTTGGGGAATGAAAGAGATATAGACCAAATTAAATTAGAGTACAAAATATGATGATGAGGATAATGATAATAATAACACTAACGGCTTTCAGACACTGAGACACGCATTGTGGGGGTTAAGATTGCCTCCGACTACACCCCTCCTTTGTTGGAAAATGATGTATAGATTATAGAGTTATTTATAACTTTGCGTATACTTCTTCTTGAGCATAAAATCATGAAACTTAGAAATTAAAATTAGTTTTAATTTTTTTTTTTTAATTTGTAATGTCTCAATAGAAGACACAAATCACATGATCTATACTCTAAAAAGATTAATGAATGATACAATTAAAGTTTCATTAAAATCTTATAAAGAGAAAAAATTTCTTATTTTTAAACAACGTAGGATCTCATACACCACCTACTATTATCTTTATGATATTGGATATCACAATCTACCTCTTAAAATCCGGACGTTTTCGTCAAATCAGTTCATTATAGGTGACACGGCTCAAGTCCCATATTTTTTGTTAAGATAGATTCTAATATCATTTGTAATATTTTAATAGAAGGTCCAAACTACATGATATATACTTTAAAAGAACTAAACAATAATACAATTAGAGCCTTATTAGAACTTTATAAAGAGCAACGGTGGTAATGTCTCATTTTTTTTTACAGTTCATCTCAATTCATCACATTTTATTTTATTATTATAATTTTTTTAAATTTCTATATAAAATATAATAAATAATTTAATTTTTTCAAATCTCAATTTAATTTTTTTAAAATTTTTTAAAAAAATAATATTTAAAAAATATACTTTAATAATATTATATTTAACTTTCCTATCAATTTATCTCATCCCGAAAACAAACAAACAAACGCCGCCTTAATTCGGATGAAGATGATGCGCCCGTCATCGTGACACGAGCTTGAGATCATCAGCGTCATCAGCCAAAAAGGACGGAAAGTGGTCCCCACCCAAGGCTTACCTCACGCTTCCAACTTCCTCGTGTCGGAGCCCAATGGGCCAAGCCCACCTTCCCTCATCTGCTCCCTCTCTCGCTAGCTTTATCACTCCTCTTCCGAATCCGATATAAATACAGGAACCAAGTTCTAGTTTTAGAAAGGCATACCATACATTCTAAACACTCGCGCAGAGACGCTAAAGGAGAGCTATAATCCACAGGCTACTTGCTGTTCAATACAAAGCCAACAACGACCAGAGCCAACCATCCGAAAAAATATTATGTCTGAATCAAGTCAAACTCCTCCTTTTGACAGACCCAGATCGGTGGTCAAGATGTTCTTGGCCAGACATCAACAAGAGGGTGTTGGTGCTGTTGTCAGGAGATGCATTGGACGGTATTCTTGCATTTCTTTAGCCTTTTCAATTAAAAAAAAAAGGTACCAAGTAGTATTAGTCAGTTTTGATTCATTGGGTTCTTGAGTTTTGGCCTCTTGTTATTCATTCTTTCGTGTAAATATTCAAGTAGCTGGTTAGTGGTTATTCTGCTCTTGAGATTTTTTCTAGAATCTCATATTGATTCTTTTGTGGGGGCATTTGGTTCTCAGGAATGAATTGAAGTTTTTGGATCCCTTTCTGATGTTGGATCATTTTTCAGGTACATTTGTTTCCAATCCGATGTTTTTCAAGTGTAGCTTTGAACTTTCCCTCTGTTTGATGCATTAATTATTAACAATGTGGGCTAGCTGTTTGATCTTGCAGTGACTCCTCCTGCGGGATTTCCTGATCATCCACACCGAGGTGCTGCATTCATCCCAATTAATTTCATTGTTGTTTATGAAAGCACAAGTATTCATGAATCATGACTGTTTCTGGTTCTGTAATCTCTATCTCATGTGTGGGCTAATTTGACTAAAAATCTCATACGAATTCTCTTTTTTAAAGGTTTCGAGACAGTTACATACATGTTGCAGGTATACCTTCTATCAGAGCTATTTAACAACTTAAGGTTCTATCATTCACAATGTTTTGGGTTTTCGGATTCTCCTCTGTAGTTTCTCCATAACCCACACTCGATCCACCCCCTGAAATCTTTTTGTAACTATTTTTCCTAGGAAAAAAAATAATAATGTTTGGTTCTTTGGATTCTAGGGAGCCATTACTCATCAAGATTTTGCAGGGCGTAAGGGTACAATTGGAACTGGTGATGTGCAGGTAAAGCATCGCAGTTGCAATCTGTTGTTATCTTTCGAAAAATTAGAAAAGAAGTTATGGCCGAGCTTTGTCTTGTGGCACTGTTTTTACTTGTTTCACATGATTTTTGTGTAGTGGATGACAGCAGGTAGAGGAATTGTCCACTCTGAAATGCCTGCAGGTGAAGAAGTTTCAAATGGTTTACAGCTTTGGATCAATTTAGCTTCCAGAGACAAAATGTAAGAACTCTCTTTTCCGCTAACAATGACATTATTTTACTTAAAATTTTAATACCCATGACTCAATTCCTGCAAAGCTTGCTTATTTCTGAATTAAGGATTTTCATCACTCCATCCTGAAGCAGTCTGAATTTTTATTTTATTATTTAAAAGGGCTATCTCTTGCATACATATTGATTGACTGAATTAAAATATTGATTTCAGGATTGAGCCAAGTTATCAAGAACTTTTAAGTGACGAGATAGTAAGGGCAGAGGAAGATGGGGTTGAGGTCCGAGTTATAGCAGGAGAATCCATGGGAGTTCGATCTTCAGTTCACACCCGAACTCCAACAATTTTTCTGGATTTCACTCTAAAACCCAGAGCTCAAGTGCATCAGAGTATCCCAGCATCATGGAATTCCTTTGTGTACATAATTGAAGGGGAAGGGGTGTTTGGCTCCTCAAACTCATCACCTGTGGCAGCTCACCATGTCTTGGTTCTTGGTCCCGGAGATGGTCTAAGCGCCTGGAATCGGTCTTCAAATAGTTTGAAATTTGTGCTGATTGGAGGGCAGCCTCTTGATGAACCAGTGGCTCAGTACGGGCCCTTTGTGATGAACACACAGGCTGAAATCAACAAGACAATTGAGGACTACCAGTATTGCAAAAATGGTTTTGAAATGGCCAGGAGCTGGAGATCTCAATGAATCAAAAACCTCTGATCTGAAGATCAAAGCACTCCATCGCATATCAAATATTTAGAAAATAAACGAATAAAATAAAATAAAAAGGGGCACCATCTCCATCTCTATTCAATCATCAATCAACAAGGAAAAAGAAGGATGGCCCATCTCTATCTCCATTCAATCAATGAAGAAGGAAAATGAAGGATGGTGCACTCATTGGAGGTAGAGCTTCTAGAACATCTGAGCAAATATGGGCGTCACTCAAAAGTCTAAGATGGGTCTGTCTCGATCAGCTTATCCCTGTTAAATATCTCTTTCAGCAACAGTTCTCGTTGTTTTTTGTTTTTTGTTTTTTGTTTTTAATCATCAGTGGTAGTTGATGGTTTGAAATTTGGTATCACTTTCTTTCTCATGGGATTGTTCCTGATCACGTATTTCCAGAAAATGGTGGTGAGGTTAGCTTTTCTTTTTGAGTTAGGGATGGGTTCGCCATCATCTCAACGCCCACAGATCATACTCTCCACAACATTTACCAGAGAGTGTGTGTGTGTGTGTTTGTGTTTAGTAAGTTTAAAGTTTAAACAAATGATTTCGTGGAGTAACTAGTAAGAGGATCTTAGGTTGATGCCTCCTTGGTCAACTCAATGGGTGTGATTGGTTGTTTAGTTTTTTTTTTTTTTTTTTTGTTTGATGGAGGTTGTTTAGTTTAATGCACCGGACTGAAACCTACCTGCCACTCCCACTTCAATTGTCTGATCTAGGTAGTCGGCTCCATTTTTGGATACACAGATAAAATACAAGAGTACTGACACACCTACAACACTTTATATAACACATTGTACAACAATGTGTTGTATAAGGGGTATTATTGTAAAATCATCTTATTTTTATAAGATGATTTTACAATAATACCCCTTATACAACACATTGTTGTACAATGTGTTATATAAAGTGTTGTAGGTAAATCATTTTCCAAAATACAAACCATCTCATCTAAATTGTACGACTTGTTTTATTCGTGTATCCAAACGTTTAAAATCATATTTTTAACTTATCTTGGCTTATCTCTACACTGTATATATTTACCCAGACAATTCGAAAACACCCATCTCATCTCCTTCACGCCCACCCTTCCCCTTCTGATACGAGACAATTATTGCCATTATATGTATATTTATATCTTATCTTGCCTTGATATAAGATCCATTTTAACATATGAAATAGTAATAAATTTTAAATAGACATTTTATACAATTATTTTGTAAAAAAAAATAATCTCACTAATAAAAAATATTCTTTTTTATATTTTTTTAATAATTTATTTTTTTATAAAGATTTGAATGAAATTTATCTTTTTAAAATTTATATAAATCATTTCTCATATAAAATTAGGATTTAAAATATTTATAACTATTACTCGGTAATTATAAAATGATTTTCTATTATTGGTGGGGTTTACCCTTTTATCAAATCTTAAAAAGTAAAATCTATTTTATCTTATCTCATTATTCAAATACATACTTTTTAACAAATCATTTTATCTAATCTTAACTCAAAAATTTTACTATTATTTAAAATATTTCATTTCATTTTAACTGCATAATTCAGACGAAGCCTAATTCTAGAGAGAGACATCTATATAATATTTAGAAAAAATTTACTCATCATCTTCACATCACGTATTATACATAATTTTTTTTCTTATCAAATGTGTGGTGTATAGATAATGAGTATAATTCAATTAATTTAAAAAGAATAAATTAAAAATAAATAAATAAAAATAAGTACACCTTGTAGTATGTAAGGATAATAAGTAGTAAAATTTAAATATTTAATGTTGTCCGTACTTTGAAATTATATGAAAGTTTATTTACCAAAAAAATTAATATTGTCCCTTTTATCTTGTATGAAAGGGCTACAGACACAAAATTAAATTCATAAATTGATATTATTTTATGTAATTTTTTAAATTTTATTTACAATAAAAATAAATCTACAATATGATGAATCATATCAAGTTATATAAGTTTATAATAATACTTCAGTGTAATTATTTTGTGACTAAAATATTTCTCTAAAATTTTTAGATTGTATAGACGTTTGAAATTATCTAATACAATCAATTAATTAACGAAAAATAATATTTATAGTCTTAATGTGTGTAAGTTCAGCATACTCTTTTTAAAAATAGTGAATAAATCTAGGATTCATTTAAAACTGTATTTAGCGTTTCTAAGCTTATTTGGTATGATAAATGAGATGAGATGGGATCATCTCATATAATTATTATAATTTTTTTAAACTCTTATATAAAATATAAAAATTAATTTAATTATTTTAAATTTTAAAAAATAATATTAAAATAATATTTTATTCAAGCTCTTAAATAATAGAGACTACCGTTATACCGACTAGTTTTAGATCTACGGTCATGGGCATTGAATCCAACGGCAAAACTAGGAGCCTATCACGGGAGAGAGGAGGAAAATGTAGTGGGGGTGGGAAAAAGAAAAGAAAAAGTATCCAAGGACGATCAGAAAAAATGGTTAAATCTGGATCACATGTTCCTCCGAATGGAATATAATAAAAGTTCTTGAAACTTTAACGTCCTCATTCAATTCATGAGGTGGGTAAGGAAAACGACATCGTAGGGCCTAGGGACAGGATGCCTATCTAAAGGAATCGGGGTGCATTTAAAAATTCATATAAAAATTATATCAGAACTCGAATATCTATAACTTTATTAAATGCTAGAGAGTAGAAGTAGAACATGCAAGACATGTGCACTATGGAATAAGATACCTATATGTGCATAAATACAGACAACTCCCCATAAAAGTAATGCATTAAGTGAAGAATAAATACTTGAATAGTTCGTGCGCATTGTCATTAAAATAGATTATTTCCTAAATTTTATTTTTAAACTTTTTACTCTTTATATTTTAAGGATTCGTCTGGATACAGAGTTGATTTTAATTTTAAGGATTCGTCTGGATGAGATTATATTTTAAAATAATCTCATCTCATTTAATTTTAACTAATAATCTCATTACAATTCATAAATTATCTCATTTCACTATCCAAACGGATCCTAAATTTGATAAAAATTAAAATTAGCTATTCCATCACTATGCTATTAGTCAATTGTTAAAAGCACCAAATCAATACTAATAAATATTGAAATGTGTGCATCATATTTAAATAAAAAGTCATTTATAAATTAAAAAATAATTATAAAAAAAATTAAATTTAGAATGAATATTATTTTTAGGCTTTAATTCCAATATAAACTTTTCTATAAATCACTTTTAAAAAAAAAAAGATAGTAATTCATTTTAAATTGAAATTTGTTAACAGCTATTTGTTTATAAATAGTCATTTGTGCTTGATTGCTATATTACATGTTTAAGCTGCTTTGCTATGATTCGTGTTTTTCTTTGGTATCCCTATGACTGCGTATTTGTAATTCCGTGACTATCTCTGCCGAATATGAAAAAATGTAAGGTTTTTGCCTAAAATATCCCTAGTTATGCAACGGGAGATGTGCTTTTGAGGTTCTTTTTGGTTGTTTTACTTGCGTGTTCGAGTACCTTGGTGCCTTTTTCTGTCTTTTCTGTCACCTTTACATATGGCTATAAATGAACTAGTCTGTTTGATAATCTATTTCGTACTTGTTCAATTAAACTCGAATTGAATTCGACTAATGAAAAAAAAACTCATTCGTGAAAGCAAATACCCGCTTGATTTGTAAATGACACATACCCGACGAAACTCGATTCGATTGAGACTCGTTAAGGCCCGCTTGTTTATGCTCGAATGGACTCGTTAACTCAATTCAATTAAAACTCATTCATACGTTGATAAATATATATATACACGTGTATATATTCATATATATATATATGTATTAGCTAATAATATAAGCATACATTTTATAATTAAATATATAATATATAATCTAATTATTTATGTCTATATAGTAAATATACTTCATAGATATATTTTATAATTGTATAATAATTAATCAATAAAATTTAATAATTTTATATAATAGTATGTGAGAACCATATATGAAATAGATATATATATAATCATATTAAGTGTATGTATTAATAATATATGTAGATACATAATATATTGTTATTTTGGATAAATATCAACTAGTTAGATATAAATTATTTATAATTTTTTCTTTAAGTTTTATAATTCAATAGAGGTTCTACTTGTTAGTCGTACAAATTCAATATTAGATTTTTTATTTTTTTTATTTAATTTATTAATTATTAAATCTTATTAAAAAAATAAACAATTCAAGCTCGAGCTCGAGCTTGGCTCAACTCGAACTCGTTTGTGAGACGAGTTTGAACTCGAGTTGAAAGTTTAGCTTATCGAGTCGAGCTTGAATAAAGAATAAAAAAAACTCTCAAACTCGAGTATTTTGAGTCGAGCCGAGCTCAGCAAGCCAAAGACCGGCTTGGCTCGATTATAGCCCTACCTTTACACTACTTTTTACTTTTTCTTCCATAACAATCTCTTCCACTGTTATCTTTTTTATGCTTCCCTTCCTTTCTTTTTTATTTTTTATTTTTTTCATTTCATAAAATTCTGAGCTCTCTCAACTATGAGATGCTTTGTAACACGATTTCCACGGTTAAAAAATATGTCTTTGTTTTAGAAAATTATGGGAGGTAGAGTGCTACTATTGAACTTGTCTTAAAAATATATTTATGTCTCTTTCTCTAAAGGAAGTGTCAAGTACAAAGATTTCTTATAATAAATAGATTCATTTTGAATTAAAATACTGAAATCGTAAATGAGAGTGTGCGAAAACATTTATTAAAATTTCTCAAAGTTTGTGCCATAAAAAAAATCACATCTTAAAATCTTTATACATTATCTAGGCCACTATCATACCTCCCTGAATTAAGTCCTATCCTGTAACTCTATCTTCATAAATATTTTGATCCGAGATGATTTAAAAACATAAAACAAATTAAAATGAGTCGATGACTCAGTAAGAAATCTATCATAACGTAAATATACTTAACATAAAGTTTTTATAAAATATTTCTTGCTGAGAACTTAAAATTCATAACTGTTCATACATATGCGATAACATGCATGACTTATCTTTACTTATCTGACTTATCATACTAGCCCATACACTTAACCATGTGTGCAAGGTTGTACATTAACCCCACATCTTGTGGCCGCAAGGGGAGCCTCTAATAATATTCTTGCACACTATGGTGGACTACGCTTAGCTCGTAGCTTGTATGGTGGACTTCGCTTAGCTCGTAGCTTGCACATCTGCCCATAAATTGAATTGGTACCATGCATCTAATAACCATCTTATCAAACTGTTCTGATTTTACACTTGATCTTATGAAAACTTAAGTGTCTTATGTAACGTGAGATATATGAGATGCATAATATATACATAACTATAGTATGAGGTCTCAAACATGATGAATGACGTGCTTGCAAAGATCATGAAATGCGTGGTACGTAAACACTGGTTTCGAAAGAAATGGCTTTAACAATAATATATATAATTAGCTAACGTATGCTAATACTAATTTATGATCAAGCTACTTACCTTATAATATTGCTTCCTAAAATTTTCAACATAAAATCGATCATGGTGCGATGGAGAGACAACGTTGGTTGCAGTTAGGAGGGAGGAAGAGATTATGGTGGTCTTGTCGTATTTCATGGTGTGGGAGATGAGGCTACGACATGTTGAAGGGAAAAAGAGAGCTAAAAATAGAAAACCCTAAGCTTGAAGAGATAAGTGCACATACAGTGCATGAGACTATATTTATAGGATGGTATGGGTTGGGTCTAGGAGTTTTAAGGTGAAGAATATTTTAGAATTATAATCGTAGTGTGTTTGAAATTAAAAACATACTCTAATAGTTTATTTAATGTATGATTGAGAGTGATTGAGACTGTGCAGGAAACTTTAATCAGTGATAATTTTAAATTAAAATAAATTTCTTAATGATCAATCTTTAAATTCTTAAAGGAGTCTAACTCGTTCAATAAATATTAAATAGGATCTAGCCTAGTTATTGAGCATAATTAAAACTTCTAATTAACCACAATAATTTATAGCTCGTGGGCTTATTCAATATGGCCCATTAAATATAATCTAGGCCTAATAAAATTATAAATATTCTGACTTTAGAATTATTGGGCTGGGTCGTTACATGTTTCCTTTCCATAAGATCCCATATTGTTCTTTGTATTTGAAACAAAGTCATTGTTTACTTTTCCTCTCATTTCTCTTTTTTGCAGGTGTGAGTGTAAGTTTATTGGTCCTCATGGACGGTGACAACACCACCTTTGCAACACAAACACCACCAGGTTTAGTTGCATCTTGCTCTTCAAACTTCTAAACTCAAGGCAATATTGGAAAACTGACTCTAGTGATAAATATGCCCTTGAAATTTCTATCATTTGATTGTTATGGTTGGGTTGACATGTGCGTTTAACAAATGCTCACCTTGGGGCTAGCATTGTTGCTCTTCAAGGTGCTCGCCCTAGGTTATAAGCACTCTTCTATCGCTTGGTGTGAGTTGGTGTTGCTTGCCTTAGGGTGAGCACTCTTTTCTAGTTTTGGGTTTCATAATTTATGTTCGCTTCAGGCGTGAGTTTCTTCTCTTTAGAGTTATTTTCTTGCTTTGATCGATTATCATGAGCAGGGTTTTGATCATATTGGCCTTGCCTAGTGATCTCGAGCAATGGTTATCTTTTTGCCTTGCTCAATTTTTTCTAAGTTGTGGTTTGATTGGACTGACCTTGCTCGGTTATCTCGAGTAGTATGTTAGTCGGAATGGCCTTACTCTATGATATGAACAAGGGGTTATTTTCTTTCACTGCTCGGTTATCCCATATAGTATTTTGCTTGGATGACAAATGTTATTTTCTTGTATTGCTTAGTAATACTGAGCATTATGTGAGCAAGGCTAGGTAATCCCGAGCAAGGGTTATTTTGAAGACCAATCCAGCAAACACATTGCTCAAACCAAGCATGCTAGTTTGATCAAAACACTGCTCAGTAACTGAGAAGCTCAAGATAATAACCCTTCCTTGGGATCATTGAACAAAGTAAGAAAATAACTTTGCTTAGGATCACCGAGCATTCTAGTCCAATCAAAAGACTACTTGAGATAACAAAGCATTGCAAGAAAATAATCCTGACATCGAGCAAGGCTGGTCTGGCCAACTCAATGCTTGAAACACCTTGCAGTAGCTTGTTTATTTATTTATTTATTTTTCACAAATGATAATATTATATATATATATATATATAGACACACACACAGACGTTCACACCGTATATATTAAGGAGTAAGATAAGAGTAGCACCGATTATGCTTCGCTTCTTGTGCTAGATTATCCTCCAACAGGGAAATGCATCAATAATCATTTATATTTGTGTTATAATTATTAGCAGTTTTAGTATGTTTGGGTACCAAACTACTCTCAATACTTTTCAAGTATTCTCGTACTTTTGAAAATACTTCATATGGCAAACAACTTAAAATACTCTCAATGGGACCCACAAACCCACTTCAATCTATATTCATAACTATTCACAAACATTCTATAATATTTATCACTTTTATATATAAATCAAAAATAAAATTACTATAATATTTATCACTATTAAATATAAATAAACAATAAAATCAATATAATATATAAATAAAAAATAAAATCACTATAATATATAAATAAAAAATAAAATCACTATAATATTTATCACTATTAAATATAAATAAAAAATAAAATCATTATAATATATAAATAAAAAATAAAATCACTATAATATATAAATAAAAAATAAAATCAATATAATATATAAATAAAAAATATTTATAACTATTATATATAAATAAAAAATAAAATCGCTATAATATATAAATAAAAAATAAAATCACTATAATATATAAATAAAAAATAAAATCACTATAATATTTATCACTATTAAATATAAATAAAAAATAAAATCATTATAATATATAAATAAAAAATAAAATCACTATAATATATAAATAAAAAATAAAATCAATATAATATTTATCACTATTAAATATAAATAAAAAATAAAATCATTATAATATATAAATAAAAAATAAAATCACTATTATATATAAATAAAAAATAAAATCACTAAAATATATAAATAAAAAATAAAATCACTATTATATATAAATTAAAAATAAAATCACTAAAATATATAAATAAAAAATAACATTACTATAATATTTATCATTATTATATATATATAAATAAAATCATTATAATATTTATCACTATTATATATAAATTAAAAATAAAATCATTATAATATTTATCATTATTATATAAAAATAAAATAAAATCACTACAATATTTATTAATATTAAAAAATCACTATAATAAAATTATTATAATATTTATTACTAAAAATAAAATCACTATAATATTTATGGGACCCACACATTTTTCAACTATCTATCCAAAAGTCAACAACTCAACATACTTCACATATCCAAACAACTCAAAATACTCTCAATGGGACCCACAAACTCACTCCAATCTCTACTCATAACTATTCACAAACCTTCTCAATACTTCTCAAGTATTCTCAATACCCAAACGCACCTTAGTCTCAAAATAGAGAACTACAAAAATTTAAAAGGAAGTCATACTTAATGTTATTTTGAAACCCTATCTTAATAACGGTAATAGCTAAACAATTCGTTCAATAGTTGCCATTAAAATTAGAAGACCCAAAATCAGACGAACTTATGTGTCAACTAAATAATAAATTTTGATTTTCAATAAGTCAATACTTCGGGTTAAGAGTATAATACAAATAATTAAATTTATCTATTTTCATCAACTTAAATTTTTGAGATATATAGTGATTTTACAATAAAAAATTATATTCATCATTCCTACACCATATATCTAATTTTATTTTATTTTTTTATTTATTTTTCTTAACTAACGTGTAGTGTAGAAATAATGAATAGAATTGAACTCTTTCACAATACTCAACATAATTGGCCATAACACAGATTGTCCAGCACGAGTATGCCTATTGAAGAGGGAGCACAAAAAATCTCAGGCCCAGCAACTATTGGGCTAACCAAACATAAATGCATGCAAGCATCAATATGTGGAAGCCCGGCCCCATGGGTAGACATCGAGTCCAAAGAAGAAAAGAACAAGAATAATGAAAACCAATTACTCGTATAAATGATTTTAATGTCATGGCCATCACAAAATTGGGATTCTTATGTGGGTCAAATTCTCGAGTCGGGATTCGGATTCAAGACATTCGTTTTAATATTTTGTGATATCATGTAAAATTAACACTTATCTCAAAAATTTGAAACCGATGCGAAGTGACAAATTTATCAATTTTAGATCAAATTCAAAGGCAAAAATCGAACTGCATGCCCATATATATTCCTTGCATGTTTTATTTAGCTTCTCTGAGTTATTGAACATCGATAATATCTTTAGATCAGAAAACTCTTAGGGTACACACCGACGAAAGAATATTCTTAATGACAATTTTTTTTTTTCCTCTGATAAGCATCGATGGTATCTTATAATTAACCCATTTCACTGTTGAAAACATCAAACATGACTATGGAGATAAGAAGCAATTAACACACTGATTAACCTTAACCTAAATGCTAATACCTAATCAAACAACATAATTAAAAACCAAACAAGATTAATCTTGAGACAACATATTGAGGAAATCGTATTCACCTCCTAATTAAACGAGCAGATCAAACTTCAAAAGGCAAGTGCAAATGGGGAAACCAAAGGCATGTGCCCTCCTCGCGAGTGATATTTAAATCTGTCATGTAAAATATGGATTGTGCCCTTCTCGCGTAGTCCGTGTTGGTACCTTGGATTATGGAGTTTCGTTGATGAGTTCTTTTATTAGCAAGTTGGCGTGTGGTGTACACGTTTTAGAATGATAAAATTTGAAATCATTCTAAAATTTAAAATTATCCAAGTACCCCTACAGTTAGATCACACGCTTCACCACACAAATAATTAAATTGATTAGTCTTTTTGTTATATGATAATCTAATAAATACTCAAATACATAAAGTAATAAAAGTACTTATGATCACATTTGGTTTCGAAGGGAAAAACCCTACAGGACAGCCAAACCCAAGAAAATCAATATTATTATTTGAAAATCATTTACAAGTAAATCTCAATTATAAAACTTTTGTAACTTGACTCTCTTACTTGACCAGACAAACGACCCGCTTATCTTTTACCATAGCAGCAGCCAGAACCTCTGGCGATGTTCAAACTATTGACTTCCCACCTGGAACTTCAGTGGCTGAAACTTGATCTCCTCAACTCCGACACGGAGTATGCACGCACTTCAAAGAGACAAATACTAGAAAATTCTCAAGAGAACTTTTCTCACACTCAGACTCTTGGATATCATGTGGATCACCAAGCACTCTCGAGATTCATTACACAAGAGCTCCCATCCTCAATTAAATAAACTACCCAGTATTTGATCTGTAGTAGAACTCTGCTAATGGGCTGAATCTGTTAGGAATTTTAGATGCAGTAGGAATATGTTGGAGGGATAACTGTGCTGACAGATTGCTAACAGCCAGTACTGAAACTTCATCAGATAACTGCTTTAGATAACTTTTAGATAGTTCGAAGTTCTTCCTTGCTCGATATCTTCTTTCTGAGTCTTCTATCCAGATCACTTGATATCTTCTATCTTTTCGAACCTCCAATCTTGATCAAAGTCTTTTATACCTTTATTTATTCAATCACTTATCTTAGAATTTAATTATTCATAGATAAAGATAAAGACAAACATTTATCTATTAATCTACTTATCTTTAAATTTAAATATTCATAAATAAAGATAAATGCAAATTACATTCATCCAATAAATCAAATAGATCATAGTCATCTAATCCTAGCCAACAAATTTTTACATCAACAATCTCTCCCTTTGGCGGATTGATGACAAAACTCTGTTTGATGAATGAAGTATGTATATGAAACATAAACAGCCAGTAGACCAAGATCTCGTAAAGCATCATAAATTAAAATTAAACGTTCAGTTCACACCATTCACTTTAACCTTTATATTGTTTGATTACAAGTTACTCCAGATATAAGAAAACAACAAAACTAGTCTTGTCTTTGAGTTAACCACATTTAACAAAACAAGAAAAACATTTAGCCAAAAAATTTTCAGTTACACTTCTTTATTGGTGCTGCTCCCCCCTTAGTCTTCTACTACTGTTGTGCTGCTCTCCTCTTACTTTTGTAGATGTAAAAGTCTGGCCAAGACTAGATGACTAAGTTGATAAGTTTGTACATGATTAGGTGACTAAAATGATAGAATTTATCCAATCATTAAATTGGTAATTTAGGATGAATGTAAATTATTTGTTGACTTTATCTATAACAATATTAAGTTTATCTAGAAGATATTAGAAGTTATTTAGATAAGTCATAAGCAGGAAAATAGAGTTACAAAGAATCTGCATTTATCCAAATAAGAGGTTGATCTGCTATTACTGCAGTGAAGAACAATTGCGAAATGTTAAGATTCTGTCAGGAGATGACTTTGCGACCGTTAGCAGAGTCCTCCTGCAGATCAAATTCTTACCAAATTCATTCCGTCAGCAGAGTCCTACTGCAGATCAAACTCCTATCAGATTTGTTCCGTCAGCAGAATCCTACTACAATTGGAATTACTTTTCAAATTGTTTATTTAAGAGATCCTATTGGTTAGGATCAGTAGAGATTCAAATCTATGTATTTTCTAGAGTACTTTTCAGTGCATATATTTTAATGAGAAAATTCCTTAGAGAATTTTCATATTGTTTCTCTAAAAAAGTGTGATTATGCTCCATGTTGGAGAATTGATTGGTCGAGTTTCAATCACTGAAGTTTCAAGAGAAAAACTAATGTTTGAAGATCGTTAGAGGTTCTGGCTGCTATTGAGCTAGAAGATAAATGGGTCATTTGTCTAGTCAAGTAAGAGTGTCAATTGACAAAAACTTTATAATTGAGTTTTACTTGTAATTGATTTTCAAATAATAAAATTGATTTTTCTGGGTTTGGCTGTCCCTTAGGGTTTTACCTTTAAAAAGTTCTTTAAAAGGTTTCCCTTCGATACCAATCATTGTGCCATATAATTTATTTATTTACTTTATATGTTCATTTGATTAAATAATTGCAAGATTGAGATCTAACAAATTTGTTGAGTGAATTGGTAGATATTTCCACTGCGTAAATACACAGGGGTACTTGGATAATTTCAATTGGCATCAAAGCATGGTTCACTCATTTTAGTGTGATTCATTCCCCTGTTGACCATGTTGCTATATGTCCCGCCATACTTTGATGGGCAAAACTATGTATATTGGAAAGTTCGTATAAGGGCGCTTTCCTAAGATTTTTGGATGAACGGGTGTGGTGTATAGTTGAGCGAGGGTGGACTAAACCCGAGACAACTATTGATACTTGGACAAGAGATGAGATCACCAATTCTAATTGGAATAGCAAAGGACTTAATGCTATCTTCATGGATGTATCTCCCAATGAATTTAAAAGAATCTCAATGTGTGATATTGCTAAAAAAGCATGAGATATCTTGGAGGTTACACATGAGGGGGCAAAGATTGTAAAAAACTTAAAATTACAGTTGCTAACCTCAAAATTTGAAGAGATTAAGATGCTGAAAGATGAAAGTTGTAATGATTTTTATGCTAAACTTAATGATGTTGTGAATTCTAGGTTTAATCTAGGCGAGATGGTGGAGGATTCAAGGGTCGTAAGAAAGATCCTAAGATCTCTACCCGAAAGATTTCACCAAAAAGTGACTACCATTGAAGAAAGAAAGGATTTGGATGTTATTAAAGTTGAAGAATTGGTCGGCTCCTTACAAACATATGAGTCATCTCTTCCTCAAACAAGAAAAGCTTATAATGATTTATGCGAAGCAGTGGTCAAGTTGAAAAAACTCAACAAGAAGCTGTACAATAAACTCACATTTGTGGAGAATAAAAAGAATAACCTTTTCGAGGGACTGAAAAATTCTGAAGTTGAGATATCAAAATTGAAGGCTCAAAAGGATGCACTAGACAAAGAATTGAAGAGTTCTCATGAGTGCCAACAAACAACTACTACTCAGATATTAGATGAGATGTTGAGTTGTCAAAAATCTAGTTATGATCTCACGGGCTTGACTTCCCAAGGTATGGAACTTAAAGCCTCATCATCCGCTACCACTTCATCAAAATGCATCATTTTTATTAAAGGAAGTTGAGATGAGGAAGCACCAAAGAAAGCAGTGCCTAAAACTCACGTTCCAAGAGCCTCACACGATAGATTAATAACAAAGAAACCCAACCAAGGTAAGTCCAAATGTAAGTTTATTCCTACTTGTCATCATTGTGGTATTCTTGGCCATGTAAGACCATATTGCTTTAACTTGAATAAAGTGGAGAAAAATAGAGGTGAAAAGAAAGTTAAAAAGGAAGGGAAAGACACTAAAAAATCAAGTTAATGAGATGAGTTAACAAATCACCTTCACAAGTCTAAAGCTTGGTAAACTAGAGAATTTTATCTTCACAACAAAGAAAATATCATACAAAGTGGTGTTGATGAAAAGAATAGACCAAAATTTAAGTGGGTGGTCAAAGAAGATGTAGTGTCACATTAATTGATAGGACCACTTGCATGTTCTTGCATTTCATTTTATTAGTCTAGGATGTGCATTTTATTTTTCTATTTATAATTGTTTATGTTTTCAATTTTTTTAAATAAGAAAAATAATATAAAAATTTTCTAGTTTGTTTCTAATTTTTTTTGGAAGTACATGCTTGATATGTCAAAATTTTGAGCACGTGTTCTCACAAAATAAATCTTTGAACTTATGCATCTCTCTACTTTGTGTAGTTCACTTTGTACATACTAACCCTATAGGTCATCTTAACAAAATTTATTTACAAAGCACTGTTAGGAACTTATATGCATGCAACTTATAATTAAAAAGTTATATTGGTTAATTGAGATGCTCACCATAGAGGGAGTTCATGCCTTAAATTAACTAATATCAGTTGAACCTAGTATAATAATAAAAAGAAATTCCCTTACCAAACACAAATAATTGGTCCATATAGAAAAAGTTGGTGTTGTATCATTGCGGAAAAAGACCAATACTATACACATATTTATCCCTTAAAGTCCTTACAGAAATAATCATGACTCAAATCATTGTGGAAAAATGTGAGCAAAAAATATGGACATGAAAGAGGTTGTGCAAAATAGTGTTTGGAAGAAATACTCAAGTATCTAAGCCCTAGCGTAAAGTTTGCCTTTTGAGGTAAGTGATAATCTCTTGGAAGCATCTATAAGAAGAAAATACTCATTAATAATATTATCAAAAATATATTGAATAGAAAAATAAATAAAAAATTACTGCTCTATATAAGTTTGTTCATTCACACACTCACATGAACTTTGACATAGATGGTATTATAAGGTGTAAACATCCATAGTGATTGTTGCATATAAGAGAGTGTACTCTATTGAAATTATTTTGTGCATGATACTATGTTTGAACTAAGATGCATCTAAGCATGTTATTTGCCTCATAGTTTATATATAATTAAAAAAAATGATTATTTTTATGTTTAGTATTTTCTATTATTATTTTCCTTTTATGAAAAATGAGTAAAGTAATACAAATATAAAATATTGTTGGAGGTTGGGTGGATTTGGGTAGTGATATAAATCTGGTTGATATTAGTTTGACTAAAGTCCCAGTAGCACACTAGTGTATTTCCATGTTGAGTCCCAGAGAGACCCTCTAGCGCATGTCTCGCATGACCCTTAGTCACTTAAGTGACTTAAAGTGATTTCGGTCACTACAAACGCTCCCAGTGCCCCGATAATACTCATCCAAACATACAGCACCTTGCATAAGCATGCCCTAGCACTCCTCTTCGCATACTCATCTCATACAATCTACTTGGAGAAATACTCAATTCTGAGTTTCTTGCCTAAAAGAGTCTTCATCAGCTAAGATTTTGAATTTATTCAAATCATACATTCTATCTCTCAAGTTCTAGGTTCGGTATATATATATATATATATATATATATATATATGTTTATATATGGGGATTGCGTTAATGATTTGTGCTACGAGTTGTTTGGTTGAGTGTCTGTTTGAACTTATGATCTCTTTGGATTACATTAATCATGTATAAAAGGCTCAATTTTGGTGGGTTCCTGCATTCTACCTCTCGGTTTTAAATTAGTGCCCACCAAGTGTTGGTTTTTATGTCTCAACCAAACTACTTCATTCATTTTGTCATGATTTTACTTACATTTATTCTCATACATCAGGTGTATTTAATCCATGAAAATCTGAGACACATGGGAGTTGTTCATCATGTCTTTCTTAGTGACAAAATCTCAGCTCACATAAGTGATATTTATTATCTTATGAGTCTTGTCATATTAGTAACAAAAATGGAGAGATTTAAAGCTGAGGGGAGTTGAACGAGTCAAGGGGGAATTGAATGAGTATGTGAAGTAAGTATATTGCTGAAAATAAAAAGGATGAGAGATTGAGGGTAAGTAGTAGAATATTGAGGGGGAGAATTAAATACTGAACATGGTTATTGATGATGACTAGAACACTATTTTAGTAGGTTTAGATTACGTCTAAGTTTTGATTTTGTTGAGACTAATTTCAAAGAGTGTTCTCTGTCATTTCTTCTCATTATTGTATTAAGATTTTCTTCATGAGATCTTGGTCTGCTAGTTTTTTTTTGTCTCAAGTATACACTACATTCATCAAGTTGGTTTTGTCACCAATCCAACAAATGAGAAGATTGTAGATGCAAGACATTCCTCAAGTTGACTTTGTCACCAATTCCCAAAGGGGGAGATTGTAGATGTAAAAGTTTGGTTAGAACTAAGTGACTTAGTTGATAAGTTTGCATAGGATTAGGTGACTAAAATGATAGAATTTATCCTATCATTAAGTTGGTAATTTTAGATGAATGTAAATTATTTATTGATTTTATCTATAAAATATTAAGTTTATCTAGGAGATGTTAAAGGTTGTTTAGATAAGTCATAAGTGGAAAAATTGAGTCCCAAGTGGGAAAATCGAGTCCCAATGAATCTGCACTTATCTAGAAAAGAGGTTGATCTGAAATATGTTACTACAGTGAAAAGTTATAACGAAATGTCAACATTTCGTTAGGAGATGACTTCGCGACCTTCAGCAGAGTCCTATTACAGATAAAATTCCTACCAGACTCATTTTGTAGGTAGAGTCCTACTGTAGATCAAACTTCTATCAGATTTATTCCGTCAGCAGAATCCAACTGCAATTGGAATTGATTTTCAGATTGTTTATTTAAGGAATCCTATTGGTTAGGATTAGTAGAGATTCAGATTTACATATTTTGTAGAGCACTTTTCAATGCATATTTTAATGAGAAAATTTCTTAGAGAATTTTCATATTGTTTCTCTCAAAGAGTGTGAATGTGCTCCATGCTGGAGAATTGATTGGTCGAGTTTCAGCCATTGAAGTTCTAGGAGAAAAGCTAATGTTTGAAGATCGTCAGAAGTTCTGGCTTCTACTGTAGTAAAAGACAAATGGGTCATTTGTCTGGCCAAGTAAGAGTGTCAATTGACAAAGGTTTTGTAATTAAGTTTTACTTGTAATTGATTTTCAAATAATAAAATTAACTTTTCTAGGTTTGGCTGCCCTGTAAGATTTAATCTTTAAAGAGTTCTTTAAAAAGTTTCTCTTCGATACCAATCGTTGCGTCATATAATATATTTATTTACTTTATATGTTCATTTGATTAAATAATCGCAAGATTGAGATTTAACAAATTTGTTGAGTGAATTGATAGATATTTCCGCTAAGTAAATACACTATGGTACTTGAGTAATTTCAACTTTCTCCCCCATTTTGTCAGCAATGTGTCAAAGAGTTGTTATTCAACATCAGAATCCAAAACACACCCCATGATCTACTGTACATCCAAGGATAGCTATACTAATCTGTCACTAATTTGCATCCCATCTGTTCGTAGTGCTGTTATCTGCTACTCCATCTTGGTCTGGCGAACTTTCCATTTCTCAGCAAATGAATGAATCTTTTGGGAGAGAAGATTGATTTGTTCTAGTACACTAGATAGAGGAACTGTAGGCTCAGGAGGAGAAGATGCTGACTCAATATGTGGTCTTTTCTTGTTCAGGACAGTTTCTAATTTGATCACAGTAAGAGCCGAAATGGACCCATGCAGTTTCATGGTGGGTTCATTTGGTCTTAATGGGACATTGGCTGTCATAGCCAGCTTGGTAATTAGACCACCAAACGGTGGACTTAACTCTTTTTTCACATGTGAACAATGAATAATATCAATCACATGTCAAGGAAAATCTATGGATACACTTGTAGCCAAAGCAAACATAAACTGGGCCCTCTCTAAAGGCAGTTTAGTGTGTCAACTGATTGGCCATAAATTTGTCAACACTATTTTTGCCAACACCCTATAGCTAACACCTTGTAGGGTGGGAGAATTACATGTATAGGCAGCCTATGAACCCTGGGATTCCATTTTGGCCCTTGAGGCCCATAAAATAGGTTGTGCATGGCAATCTTCGTTGGGGCTCCCATTCCCTTGCTATGGAGTCTCCGCAACATCAAATTTGTGTTATCATAGAGTTCTATTGAATGAAGCTAAGCTGTGGCATCAGCGACTTGGTCATATCAACTTTAGAGACTTATCAAAAATTGCAACAAGAGAAGCTTTTGCTGGGTTGGCAAAGTCTCTTAAAGCCAAGATGATGGCTTGTGGATCATGCAAAGAGGGAAGAAAACAAGAGTACAACACAAGAAAGTTGTAGACATTCCCACCTCTCGGCCACTTGAGCTGCTACACATGGATTTGATAGGTCCAACACAAACTGAAAGCTTGGTTGGAAAAGTACATTATGGTTGTTGTGGATGGTTTTTCCAAATTTACATGGACCATCCTTTTAAGAGAAAAATTTGAAGCATTTGACATTGCCAAGAAGTTTGTTGATGATGTGTCAAGCTTTTAAGTTTGTATTTTCATTAATTGCATTTTTTGTGAATTGATTAATGGCAAAGTTGTAATATCGAGTGATGGTAAAGTTGTAATATTGAGTGATGGCAAATTTGTAATACTTGAGTTTATATATAAAAAGCCATTGCCTACGGGACGTGAAGAGAAGCAGAAGAAAAAGAACTTTACCTTTTCATTTGACGCCGCACGCTGTTCTGGAGAGAAACGAAGGGGTTTTTTCAAACCCTAGTTTTTCAAGATCAAATTGAAGCTTGAGGAGATGATCAAGTATATTTTATGGTATGGTTTCATTAGAGTTTAATACGAGGAAGCCAGTGAATATTTTGTACGGTGATCTATGGTTGTAAGTGATCAAAAACTCAAGTTCTTTAAAGAATTCTTCAATAATAAATACTCCTAGACTGTTCCTGCCGTGGATGTAAACCATTAGGGTGGAACCACATAATTTCTTGTGTTGATTTTGCATTTCTTTTATTATTCTTGTTGTTTTTATTTTTGATCTTGCATGAGTATATATTTTCTTGGATTTGGTTGTCTAATGTTCAATATTAAATTGCATATTACAACTACGTTAATTGGTTTTTGTTTTAGTATTTAATTGTGAGAGGCTGAAAATATAACAAGTGGTATCAAGAGCTTTGGTTCGATGGGGACTGCAAGGTTCGATATCGAAAAGTTCGATGAAAAAAATGACTTTGGGCTGTGGAGGATCAAGATGAAAGCCCTTCTCACTCAACAAGGTCTCCAACAAGCTCTTCTTGGAGAAAAGAAAATGGAAACTGTTAAACTGTTGAAGAGAAGGATAAGATAGAAATCTTGAGGAAGGCTCACTGCACACACATTCTTTCTCTCGAAGACAAAGTTCTGAGGGAGGTAGCCAACGAAGACATCGCTGCTGGAATCTGGCTGAAATTAGAGAGCCTCTACATGACAAAATCTCTGGCCAACCGACTGTACAAGAAAATAAAACTCTACACATTCAAGATGTCCGCAGATATATCGATTTCTGACCATCTCGATGCTTTCAATAAAATTATTTTAGATTTGGCTAATATTGATATTAAAATTGACGATGAAGATCAAACAATTTTATTATTGAGTTCTCTGGATAATTCTTATGCTAGTTTGAAAGAGACCATGATGTATGGGAGGGAAACACTGACCTTAGATGAGGTTCATGCCGTATTACACTCTAGGGAATTACAAGCCATGTCTAAAATAAAATTTGAAGCTGGGGAGGGCTTGACTATGAGAGGGAGAGCTGAAAAAAGAGGTCAAAAGGGAAAGAATAGTAAAAACAATGTGAGGGGTAGGTCTAAGTCTAAAGGGAAGCAATTAAAATGCTTCTTATGTCACAAAGAAGGGCATTTCACAAAGAAGACCTTACACAGGAAATGGGTCTAAGGAGGAGGGGGATGCCTCGGTTGTGAGTGATGGGTATGAGAGTGCCGAGGTTCTAAACGTGTCCGAGATTGATTCAGGAAAAGAATGGGTCCTTGACTCAGGATGTTCTTTTCACATGTGTCCTAATAAAACATGGTTTGAAACTTTTACTAGTTTAGATGGGGGGTTTGTGATGCTTGGCAACAATAAGTCTTGTAAAATCCAGGGTATAGGGTCGGTGAGACTAAGGGTCCATGATGGTATTGAAAGACTCTTAACTGAGGTTAGATACATACCTGAATTAAAAAGGAACCTAATCTCACTAGGTGTGTTAGACCAATCCGGGTACACCTTTAGATTTGAATCTGGATCTTTGAGGGTTGCTAAGGGTTCACTTATCGTGATGAAAGGAGTCATTAAAAATGGCTTGTATACCCTCATTGGGAAAACTGTTATAGGTGAGGTTTCTTCTATCAAGGGTGAGGATAGAGTTGTTCTATGGCACAAAAGGTTAGGTCATGTGAGTCACAAGGGACTTTTAGAACTCCATAAACAGGGGTTGCTAGCTGAGAAAAAGCTGGAAGAGTTACCTTTTTGTGAGGATTGTATTCTTAGGAAAGCCAAAAGGGTAAGCTTTAAAACAGCCACTCATACTACAAAAAAAATTCTGGACTATGTGCACTCGAACCTTTGGGGTCCAGCTAGGGTCAACTCACATGGAGGGGGAAGTTATTTCCTCTCTATAATTGATAACTTTCCAGAAAAGTGTGGCTGTACATTCTTAAAAATAAGAGTGACACTTTTGAAAAGTTCAAGGAATGGAAGAAATTGGTAGAAACTCAAGTAGGAAGGAAGGTTAAGAAATTAAGAACTGATAATGGGCTTGAGTATCTCTCAAGTGAATTCAATCAGTTTTGTAAGAAGGACGATATGGCTAGGCATAAAACAGTAAGGGAAACCCCTCAACAGAATGGCCTAGCCGAGAGGATGAATAGAACCATATTGGAGAGGGTTAGATGTTTACTGTCAAACTCAGGACTTCCTAAGTCTTTTTGGGCTGAAGCTGCCACAACTGCAGTCCATTTAATTAATAGGAGTCCTTCTTCAGCCATAGGGTTTAAGACTCCTGAAGAAATGTGGATTGGAAAACCTTCTAACTATGACTACTTGAGGGTGTTTGGGTGTGTTGCGTATGCTCACACCCGAACTGACAAACTGGAACCAAGAGCTATGAAGTGTATCTTTGTAGGGTACCCTGAGGCAGTAAAAGGGTACAAGTTATGGATTGATGAGCCAGGGATACAAAAGTGTATCATTAGTAGAGATGCGGTCTTTAATGAACATGAAATGGCTCGGGTTAAAACTAAAAGACTTGAACCCACTCAGGATACTAACCCAGAGAAGATAGATCTTGAGGTGGAGCAACCTGACAATGATTTGAGAAAATTAGAAAGCCAGGATGCTGAGACTCAAACTTCCACTTTAGGTGATGAGGACCAATGTGGAGTTAGTTCATACAACTTGGTCAGGGATACAAAAAGGAGGGTTATAAAACCCCCCAAGAGGTATGGTCAAGCTGAAATGACTGTTTATGCTTTGACCGTAGCAGATGAAGTTATAGAAATGGATCCTAGATCCTACAAGGAAGCTATGGAAAGTATTGAGTCTCATAAATGGGTACAGGCCATGGATGAGGAAATGGATTCTTTGAAAAAGAATCATACTTGGGAAATGGTTGTTAAAACTGAAAAGGCTAAGCTGGTAGGGTCTAAATGGATTTACAAAAGGAAAGAAGGCATACCAGGAGTTGAGGGTCTTAGCTATAAAGCTAGGCTAGTAGCAAAGGGATTCACTCAAAGGGAAGGGATAGATTTTAATGAAAGTTTTTCACCTGTTGTTAAACACAGTTCAATAAGGTTAATTATATCCTATACTGCTTATGAAGATTTACATTTGGAGCAATTAGATGTAAAAACAGCTTTCTTGCACGGTGAACTAGATGAGACTATTTACATGCAACCCCCTGAGGGTTATGTAAATGAGTCCTCATTGATCATGTCTGTTTACTTAAAAAATCATTGTATGGACTTAAACAGTCCCCAAGGCAATGGTACAAAAGATTTGACTCTCATATATTGGACAATGGTTTTAAAAGGAGTCATTATGATAGTTGTGTGTACTTTAGGCATTTCGGGGACCACATTATCTACTTACTCTTGTATGTAGATGACATGCTTATAGCATGTAAGGATGCCGATCTAATTGAGGAAGTCAAGTGTATACTGAAAACAGAATTTGAGATGAAGGAACTTGGACCAGCTAAGATGATATTAGGTATGGAAATAGTTAGAGATAGGAAAAGAAGACTTCTCTATCTATCTCAGAAAAAATATATCACCAAGATCCTCAACAGGTTTGGCATGTCTAATTTAAAGTCTGTTAGCACACCAATAGGACAACATTCAAAACTGTCCATAAGTCAAGCCCCCAAAACCGAGGAAGACATTAGATTTATGCAAGATATACCCTATGCAAGCATGGTGGGAAGCATCATGTATGCTATGGTGTGCTCTAGACCTGACTTAACCTATACTGTTAGCATGGTAAGTAGGTTTATGAGTAACCCTGGGAAGCCACATTGGCATGCTATGAAATGGGTATTATAGTATTTAATTGGAACTCAGTGTCTAGGTTTGAGGTTTGGAGGGGATGTGCAACAGGGGAATGAGTTAGAGGGATTTGTGGATTCTGACTATGCTGCTAATTTGGATACCAGAAAGTCTTTGATTGTGTATGTATTTACAGCATTTGGAGGGGCTATTAGTTGGAAAGCTAATTAACAATCTGTAGTTGCTTTATCAACAACTAAAGCTGAATATATTGCTATGACAGAAGCACTAAAGGAGGCTATGTGGTTAAAGGGTTTTTCACATGAGTTAGGCATATTTAAAGGGGCTATCACAGTTCACTGTGATAACCAAAGCACTATACATCTTGCCAAGAATTCAGTATATCATGAAAGGTCTAAACATATAGACATTCGACTTCATTTTGTGAGAGATGTAATAGCTTCTGGAGAGGTTAAAGTAGAAAAGATTCCAACTGAGGAAAACCCTTCTGATATGATGAAAAAATCCCTACCAGCTACCAAGTTTAGGCATTGCCTAAATTTGATTAATATGGGGAGCTATTAGAGCTCGGATTACTTTGCAGGAACAGTCTAGAGGAAGAAGAAGATCATTTTGCAAGGATAAAAGACTTGTCAATGTGGAGATTTGTTGAAGATGTGTCAAGCTTTTAAGTTTGTATTTTCATTAATTGCATTTTTTGTGAATTGATTAATGGCAAAGTTGTAATATTGAGTGATGGCAAAGTTGTAATACTTAAGTTTATATATAAAAAGCTATTGCCTACTGGACTTGAAGAGAAGCAGAAGAAAAAGAACTTTACCTTTTCATTCGACGCCGCACGCTGTTCTGGAGAGAAACGAAGGGGTTTTTTCAAACCCTAGTTTTTTAAGATCAAATTGAAGCTTGAGGAGATGATCAAGTATATTTTATGGTATGGTTTCGTTAGAGTTTAATACGAGGAAGCCAGTGAATATTTTGTACGGTGATCTATGGTTGTAAGTGATCAAAAACTCAAGTTCTTTGATGCATTCTTCAATAATAAAGACTCCTAGATTGTTCCTGCCGTGGATGTAGACCATTAAGGTCGAACCACGTAATTTCTTGTGTTGATTTTGCATTTCTTTTATTATTCTTGTTGTTTTTATTTTTGATCTTGCATGAGTATATATTTTCTTGGATTTGGTTCTCTAATATTCAATATTAAATTGCATATTACAACTACGTTAATTGGTTTTTGTTTGAGTATTTAATTGTGAGAGGCTGAAAATATAACAAAGTTGTTCTAGAGACTACAAATAGAGAATCATGTTTCTATCTCTAGAATTCGTAGTGATTATGGTAAAGAATTTGAGAATACTTATTTTTCCTCTTTTTGTGATGAACAGGGCATTCATTGAGAATTTTCTACTCCTATCACTCCTCAACAAAATAAAGTGGTGGAAAGGAAAAATAGGGCTATTCAAGAAATGGCACGAACCATGTTGATTAGCAAAAAGATGGCTTTATATTTTTTTGGAAAATCTGTGAATACGGTGAGTTGCATTCTGAATAGAGTTGTTTTAAGGCTCGACACCATACATACTCCTTCTGGCTTAGGGAAGAATAAAAAGCCCACTATCAAGTATTTTAGAGTCTTCAACAACAAATGTTACATCTTGTGAGATCGTGAAAACTCACATAAGTTTGATAGCAAGAGTGATGAATAAGTGTTCCTTGGATATTCCTCAAATAGCAAGGCTTGTAGAGTCTACAACCTACAGAAAAAAAACAATCATGAAATTTGTCAATGTGGTTGTAGATGATATTTCAGCCGAGACAACAAAAGAGGAACTAGAAAACTTGAAAGAGATAGGCTGAATTGCTGAAGAGAGTTCACGAGAACAAAGTGATGAAGACCACATGGAGCAAGCACCTCAAAACTCTCATCTCCACAAGACAAAGAACATTCTTCAAGAGTTACACACAACCATCCAAGAGTTTTTTTTGTGTGCTAGATGAAGGTATGAGACTTAAAAAAGAGAATTCTAAATCAAGTTTATTTTGTATGTTATTTGTCTCAGGTTGAACCCAAGAAAGTTGAGGAAGCTTTGAATGATGAAAGTTGGGTTAATGCCATGCATGAAGAACACCATCAATTCACAAGGAATAATGTTTGAGAGTTGGTTCCTAGACCTGAGAATTACAACATTATTGAAACCAATTGGATCTTCAAGAACAAGTCCGATGAGCATGGCACCATTATGAGAAACAAAGCAAGTCTAGTTGCACAAAGTTACACACAAGTGGAGGGGATTAATTTTGATGAAACTTTTGCCCCGATTGCTCGTCTAGAATATGTCCCCATACTTCTTGACATTGCTTGTCATCTAAATTTCAAGTTATATCTAATGGATGTCAAGGGTGCATTTTTAAATGGACTACAAGAAGTGGTATATGTTGAACAACCCAAAGGCTTCATTAATCATCACTGCCCTGACCATACTTACAGGTTAAAGAAAGCACTCTATAGGCTTAAACAAGCACCTTGTGCTTAGTATGAAAGATTGAAAGCTTACTTACTTGAACATGGTTTCACTAGAGGACAAGCTGATAGGACTCTTCTCATTAGAAAATCTGGTAAGCAACTTCTTATAGCTCAAATTTATGTTGACGATATTGTATTTGGAGCAACACTTGATTCTCTCTCATTTAATTTTGCTACTAAAATGAAATCTGAATTTGAGATGAGCATGTTGGTGAGTTAAACTTTGTTTGGGCATTCAAGTAAAACAAACTGAAGAACGAATTTTTATCTCACAATCTAAGAATCTAGAGAGCTTGTTAAGAAATTTGGGATGGAAGGAAATAGTCATACTTGAACCCCTATGAGCACATCAGAAAAAATCAGTACATATCCTACATGTAAAAATGTTGACCCTACTCTTTACAGAAGCATGATAGGAAATCTACTCTATATTATAGCTAGTAGACCCGACATAGCTTTTAGTGTAGTGTGTGTGCTAGGTTTCAACCTAATCCTAAGGAATCCCATCTCACAGTAGTAAAAAGAATAATTAAATATCTAAGTGCAACTATTAATTATGGGATTTGGTATTCTAAGGATACTAACTTGACACTCGTTGGCTATTCGGATACGGATTAGGCTAGGAATGCTGATGATAGAAAGAGTACTCCTGGAGGGTGTTTTTATGTAGGTGGCAATCTTGTAGTTTGGATGAACAAAAAGTAAAATTCAATTTCCTTGTCTACAACTGAAGCCGAGTATATAGTAGCAGAAAGTTGTTGCACACAACTGCTTTGGATGAAAAAGATGATTGAAGACTACGAGTTCTCTCAAGATACTATGACTATTCATTGTAATAATTTTAGTGCAATTAGTATCTCCAATAATCATGTTAAGCACTCTAGGACCAAGCATATAGATATCAAACATCATTTCATTAGAGACTTGGTCGAGTCTAAGATAGTGTCTTTGGATCATGTGTCTACTGAGCATCAACTGGATGACTTATTTACTAAGCCTTTAGATGGCTTAAGGTTTGAGTTTTTAAGAAAAGTCATCGGTGTATGTGACATCAAGTGAGAAGCACACTTGCATTTTTTATTTTTTGCATATCATTAATCTAGGACATGCATTTTACATATTTTATTTCTGTTTGTTTTGTTCTATTTTCAATTTAAATCATCTTATATTTTGTTCTGGTTTGTCTCTTAGTTTTAGTATTTTTTTTTTTCAGTTGAGCAAAGTTCACACTTAGTGTGCCAAGTCTTGAGCACTCGGATCCTCAGAGATGTTCACCAAAGGGGTGGTCTATACCTTAAATTGACTAATAATAATTGAAACTAGTATTAAAAAGCAAGAGATCTCCACTTGTCGGATATAAAGGTTTGATCCATATAGAAAAATTCGGTGTTTCTTCATTGCGGAAAAATGCAAACACCCTACAAGGATCTGTCTCTTAAGTCCTTATAAGAAAAAATCGTTGCTCTAGTCGTTGCAAAAAAAGATGAGTAATAAAAATGGACATATCAAGAGTTGTGCAACGTTGTGTTCGGAGGAGATACTCTATCAAGTATCTAGGCCCTAGTATAAAGTTTGACTTTTGAGGTACAAGACAAAACTCTTGGACGTATCTATGTAAAGAAAAAATGAACAAGAAAAAACAAAGGAACGAAAAATATATATTTTTTGAAGTAAGTATCCTCACACACACACACACACACGTAGACTTGATAATGATGAACTTATGAGGTGTGTACAATCAGTATGGGTTGGTACAAATGAGAGAGTGCATGTTATGTTTTTGCCGTGTGAGTTAGTTAGGCATGTGCCTTGATTCAATTGAGTTAAAAAAATTCTTGATTTGTTTGGGGGGAAATTAGTTTTAGGCTCCGTTTGGATTCAGAAAGTATTTTATCTCATCATTATAACTTTCCTAAATTCCCACACAAAATATAATAAACAATTCAACTTTTTCAAATCTCTATTCAACTTTTTTAAATCTCAAAGCAATAATAATATTCAAACAATATTTTATTTAACTTTTAGCTTTTATCTAAGACCATCTAATCTCATTTCTAAATCCAAACCAACCCTTAATTGTTATTTTTTGGATTTTATTAGTTTTTTTATATTTAAAAATTAATATATATAAATTAAAAATATATATATTTTTTGTACATATATGTCTGGGAGTTAAGTTTCTGATGGTCAGTGTTTTGTTTGCTCTAATAGTTTAAGTTCCAGTGGGACTCTAAGCCATAGACTCAGGTGCGTCGCACATTAAGTCACTAAGTGCCCTAGCCGCATACCTCTTTCCAAACCATATGTGTTCTAGAGAAATTGAATCCTTACAACTCACACGGAGTCTTTTGTCTTCAAATCTAGGTCACAATACTTGTCATCTCATCTATTTCCTCTTCTTCTCACTTCTAGGGCTCGGAGCACACCTATATTTGGGGATTTTATACACTTGCTCTGATTTGAGACTTGTTCTCTTGTTGGTTGAGTTGTGTTTTGTGCTTATTGTGTTTGGGATTAGGTTGCCAATGTATTAAGGAGCGATTTTTGGTGGGTTCATGGAATTTACACTTTGGTTTTCATACCTTGCCCATCAAGTGTTTGGTTTTTTGTCTCAACCAAGTTGTCAAATTCATTTTGTTCATTGTTTGCCATGCATTCATCTTCATACACAAGGGTTCTCTAAATGAATGGTTGAGTTGAGGTCAGAGGGTGTTTTAACCGTATCAAATCAAGGTTTTTGTTTGTGTTATTATCTCAACATATATAGGCTTGGATTTATTATTCTGATTCTGACATAGGAGTTATATCTTCACATATGAGTTTTAAAGAACTTGCCAAAAGGAAGAAAGTCACCAAGGCTCCCGCTCCCGTGAATTCCTCAAGTGAGGAAGATCCTCCCATGGAGAAAGTACCACCTGGAGACACTCCAGCTACTCCCTCTACACCACTACAGCCTGGTGCAGCATTTGAATGCTTCCCTTCACCTGAAATTGAAGCTGCTTATAGAAATATCTTCTCTCACAGGCAGATTTTAGGTGAGAGAGAAATCAATCTTCCTGACTTTTCCTGTGCTGAATACGAGATTATCCGTTGTATTTTTATTGAAAGGCATTGGAAAAACTCACCCACTCCTCACCCATTCTGTGTGTTGAGGTTGTGAGAGTGTTTTGTTCCAATATCTCTCATTTTAACTTGGATGATTACAATATAATTTCTATTGTTCGAGGAACCACAATTGAGATATCCCTTGCTATTATTAGAGAGTTGTTTGATTTGCTAGTCATGGACTCACCACTATATCCATACTAGGGCATGGGGGCTCCAATAAAGACAGCCATGCGCAATCTCTTTGTTGGACCTCAAGGTCCGAAATGGAATCCCAAAGTCTATTGACTTCCTCTTAATGTAATGCTCCCACAATTTAGATTGTTGGCCAAATAGTATTGTCAAATATTTGGCCCATTAGCCGACACACTGAAATTCCACTTGAATGTGTCTATTTAATGTATGCTCTGGCCATGGGTATCTCTATAGATTATCCCCAGCAATTTATTAATATTATTCACCTTTCCCAATTGGAGAAAGAACTTAATTTACCATTTGGGAGCTTAATCACGAAATTCGCTATTAAGGCCAAGGTCCTTTTAAGGGACAATGAGCCCACAATGAAGATGGTTGAGTCTATTTCAACCGTAACCATCGTTAAGTTTGAGGCTATGCTCACAAAGAAGAGACCCCACACCACCGAGTCAACCTTCTCTCCTTAGGAGCCATTTGTCCCCATCTCCTAAGTGCTGGAATAGATCAATCTCCTCTCCCAAAAGATTGATATCATTGCTACAAAGTTGGAAGCCATCTAGTTTAAGATAGAGCAACAAATTGCTGCAGTACACTCAGATTATGTACAAACAAATGACAGACTGGTTCAACTCTCTTTAGATGTGCAGCAAATCATAGAGTGTGATGGATTCCGATGTGGAGTAGGCACCCCTTGTCAGGTTGATGACAAATAGGGGTAGTAGAGTGTGGGGGAGTGTAGAAAGAGAGAGGGAGTACAACAACATAAGAGTAGTAGTTTTCTAATTCATTTAAAATTCCGTAGTTTTAAAGTTAATTAGAGTTGTAATCTCAACAATATTTTTTTTTGTCTTGTATGCTTTGATTTATTTCTTTGCTAAACATGTTTTTCTGATGACTAAGACATTGTTAAAATTAGTTTGTTTGTTTTTTTCTTCTTCTTCTTCTTCTTCTTCTTCCTTTTTTATTTAATGTTGATGAAACTAATCTCACTTAATGTTCTATGTAAATATTCCTATTTCATGATTATTTTCTTGGATTTTCTACTCGGTTTCTTAGTATGCTATTTGTGCTTTTGACAGGTCCATGTTACATTCATCAATTGATTTTGTCGCCAATTCGCCAAAGGAGGGAGATTGTAGATGCAAGAGTTTGGTTAGGACTAGGTGACTAAGTTGATAAGTTTGGATAGGACTAGCTGACTAAGATGATAAATTTCATCTTATTTTTGGTTTTGTAATTTGGATTAATATAAAACACTTTGAATTTATCTATAACTCTTTTGGATTTATCTAGAAGTTGTTAGGAAGTGTTTTAGATAAATCAAAAGTATAAAATTTGAGTTCTAAGAGTTTTGATCTTATCCAGAGAAGAGTTTGAATGGAAAACTGGAAATGCTTAGAAGATAAAGTGCCAAGTATCATCATTCCATTAGCAGAATCCGTCGCGACAGAGTCACTTTGTCTGCAGAATCGTATTGAAATTCAAACTGCTTTGAGATAGAATATTTATAAGATCTTAGCAATCAGGATCCATGGAGATTTCAGCCTTGGAGATTTTGGAGGGTCTTTTTGAGTGCATATGTGGGAGAAAATTCTCTTGAAAATTTTCTAGTTATTTCTTTCTCATCTAGTATGATCGTGCTCCTTGTTAGAGGTTGAGTAAATGTGATTCAAGCACTAGAGTTTCAGGAGAAAAGACAATATTTGAAGATCGTCAGAGGTTCTGGCTGCTATTGCGGTAGAGACAAACAAATCGTTTATCTGGTCAAGTAAGAGTGCTAATTGACAAAACTTTTGTAATTGAAACTTGCTTGTAACTGATTTTCAAATAATAAAATTGACTTTTTCTGAATTTGGTTGCCCCGTAAGGTTTTACCTTTAAAGTGTTCTTTAAAGGGTTTCAATTCGTTACCAATCTCAGTGTTATGCAATTTATTTACTTTATGTTATTGCTTAATTATTAAGTAATTGTATGGTTGTTGGCTAATCAATTTGTCTAGTTAATAGGTAGGACGTTGTGTTACAATACAGGGACATTTAGGAAATTTCACTAACAATATTTTAATTTTATAATATTTTTTATTCAACTTTTTTGTCTATCATTTTCTAAAATCTAAAAAATATTTAACTCAAACTATCTCACTACTATTTTCAAACCACCTTACTCCTTCACAAAATTCTCATTTTATCTCATTCTCCAAGTATCCCCTAAGAGATCATATGAACGAGAACTACTTAGCTAGGTTTGAATACAAAAAGTATCTCATCTCATCATTACAAATTTCTTAAATTCTTATGCAAAATACAATAAACAATTCAACTTTTTGAAATTTTGAAATAATAATAATATTCTAAAATAATATTCTAAAAATATTTTATTCAACTTTCATTCGACTCATCTCATCTCAACTCACTATCCAAACCTCCTCAATCTATACATTGATCTTGTAAAAATGATTTTATATGCTGACGTGTCATTCAACTTTATCTAGAGTTGACATTTTACTTATTTCTTTTATATGACATCAAATAACTAGAAAATATTTTTTTACTTATTTATTAATCATTTGATATCATGTCCAAAAACATTAATTAATTATAATTAAAACATAATGATTAAATTTTCTTAACATAAATTATTCTCGAAAAGAAATTGATAAGTACTCGTAATAAACTTAAAAGAACCACTAAGGAGAGAAGATTTTTCCTAAGAGAGCGGAAAGACCTCCTTGATGCCACGTGACACGATCTTGGGGTGAGTTTGGGATTAAAATATAATATAGATACAATTATTTTAATCTTTACACAGCTTTTCAATAAATATTATTCTTTCTTAAATTTATTTGAATCTAATTTGATTTTGAGGGATTTTATTTTTTAATAAAATTAATAACATTTATTAAAAAATGAGTATTTTTATTGGGATGATCCTCCTGATGTAACATCACCACGTAGTATGCGTTGTGTTGTTTGTATTCAAATCTAAGGGACATTCGAAAATACAAAACAGAAAAAGTTTAAAATTTTAAATTTCTTATATCTATTATGTATTTATGTTTTTAATTCTTTTAATTAAGCACGTGACATCACATTATGATATTGGTAAAAATACCATCTGTGTTAGTGTATTTGACTTATGTCACGTTAAGTAGTATTCTCTCAACTCTCTCTCTAAGAAGTCGAGGTGAAGTTTGAGGTAGAACACGTTGTTTGTCACTTTGAGCCGGAATTATCTAAGCAAATGATGGATGATATTCAAGAGAAATGAAGTAGATTAAAGTTAACATAGGATGAATCCAATGTGCTGGAATTGGATAGGGAGGGGGTGACTGAAACCAAGGAGAAGGGTGATCGAAGTTTGGTGGGAAAGTTGTTTATTGATCGAGCGGTTGGGAAAGAGGTGATGTCATCAACAATGGCAAAGATTTGGAGAGTTAGCAAACCAACTGTGTTTTAAGATTGTGAGGCAAATGTGTTTACGGTTACCTTTGCTACACATGCCGATAAGCATAAAGTGTTGTCTGGAAAGCCAGGGCTTTTCGATAATGGTCTTTTCACATTGAAGTTATTTAATGGGTTTTCTCAACCGAGCAAGATCAAGTTTGACAGTGAAGAATTATGGATTCAACTTCACAATTTGCCATTAGCACACATGAATAGAGTATGCAGAGAGCAGATAGGCAAGCCAATTGGCAAAGTAGTTGAAGTGGATCTCCTAGATGATGCTATTGGGTGGGGCAAGTTCCTTAGGATTAAAATAGAAGTGAAATTAAATCAAGCTCTGTCAAGAGGGAGAATGATCCGTGTGAATGATGAGAAGGTTTGGATTCCCATAAAATATTTACAAGGAAAAGATGAATACAGGCTGCTGTAACGAGTCAGATGGACATGGCAGAGTCGAGAAGGTCATCCATGGAGATCTCGAGAGGTCAAGGAAGAATTCAGAGGAATGGGTGGAATCGAAAACAGTACCGGGAGGTAAGGAAGGTAGAAATTCAAGAACCAAAACCAATTCAAAATTGAATTTGGTTCATGATGGAATTTTTGAAATGTTAGTTAGAGAGCAACAGAAGGAGAGTGTGGTTGAGGAATCTAAGAGAATGAAGAAGATAACAAATTTTGAAAATATGAAGGAAGGAGGAGGTGACGAGATGGGCCTGGGCCTAGGTTTAGATCAACTCATGGGAAGTATTGGGTTGGACAGCCAGTCGAGCCCAGCCTATGTAGAAAATCAAACTAAACTTCCTACTACTACAAGTTCTGCTCCTAGTGGACGTATGTTTCACAAGAGCAAAGGAGGATGGAAGAAGCGTGCAAGGGAAAAAGGTATGACTATTGCTAATTGCAGTTTGAACTTACCTAGGAAAAGGGGTCTAATAGATGAAAATGATATCTAGGAGGGTGAGGAAGGTAGGAAAAGAATGAGAGGTAATGTAGATGGGGATTATAACATTACAAATATTGACTTGGCGGTGGCTGTTGAGCAGCACTGCCAAGAGTAATGAAAACCTTAAGCTGGAATTGCGAGGGGCTTCGTAACTCTCGTGCAGTTCATGACCTTCACTGTATAGTGAAGGAGAAGAGACCTAACTTAGTTTTCTTAATGGAAACCAAGTCCAATACATATAGATGGGAGTTTTTGAAAAGGAAGTTAAAGTTTGATGGTTATTTAGTGGTGGATCCTGTGGGAAGAAGTAGGGGATTGGTTTTGCTGTGGAAACTAGAAACAAGAGTGATAATACAATCCTACTCTAGGTTTCACATAAATGCAAGAATTAAAGCTGATCATGATGTAGAAGAATGGCAATTTACAGGTTTCTATAGACACCCCGAGGCTAGCAAAAGGCAAGAAACATGGGATATTTTGGTGTCATTAAAGCCACCAGACCATATACCTTGGTTTTCATGTGGGGATTTTATGAAATTCTATCACAAGCTGAAAAGAATGGAGGTAGGACTCGGAGTGAAGCTCAAATGAATAAATTTAGGCATGCATTACAGAGGGGGGCTTTATTTGATTTGGGTTGGATAGATTCAAAATATACATGGAGTAACAGTCATAAAAATGACACGTTTACGATGGAAAGATTGGATAGAGGTGTTGCGAATAGAGGCTGGTTAGATTATTTCAACTTAGTAAAGGTGGAAACCCTAGTAGCTAGAAGTTCTGATAACAGACTCTTGTAATTCTGTAGTTGGCAGCAGGACTACTGTACAAGAGGACAAATGAGCTCTTTTATATATGAAGTTGCACGGGGTTATGAAGAAGATTGCAAGAAGATGGTAAAGAAAGTGTGGACGAAGGAATGAATAAATGAAGAGTCTTTAAAGGAGGTGCAACATAGGCTCAAGCAAAGTAGATTAGCTTTGTCAAGGTGGAGTAGGAATTCAAAAACAGACACAAATAAAACCATTAAAGAGAATTTTGCTTTACTTAAACAGTTGCAAGATGATGAAGGGCAACACAATGTAGAGGAAATATTGAATTTACAAAAGGAATTGGAGGAGTTGCTCCATAAAGAGAACCTAAAATGGAGGCAAAGGGCGAAAAGGCATTGGTATCAACAAGGAGACATAAATACTCAATTTTTCCATGTCTGTGCTACATAGAGGAGAAAGCAAAACTTCATAAAAAAGTGAAGGATTATGATAGAGAAATATCATAAGTGAAGAGTCTGAAATTGCACAAGCTTTCCAGAACCATTTTCAACACATTCATACCTCATCAAATCCAAGGGCAACAATTATTGAAGAATGTATCCAAAGCATTGATAAAAGGGTGATAGGGGATATGAATGCAGATTTGGAGGTTCCCCCCTTCACTCATGCAGAAATATTTGAAGCATTGCAACAAATGGGCCCTTTCAAGTCTTCAGGACTAGATGGATTTGGAGCAAATTTTTACCAACAACACTTGAGTGTAATGGGATCAAAGATATGTGTGGCAGTGTTAGAGGTTCTTAATGGGGGAGGTATGCCTAGTAAATTGAATCATACAAATATTGTTTTAGTTGTTAAGATTGGTGTCCCATTGTCTGTAAATGATTTTAGATCTATCTCTTTGTGTAATGTCTTGTACAAGCTTATTGCTAAGGTTCTAGCTAATAGGCTTTAGAATGTGTTACCTCACATTATTTTCAGTTTCCAAAGTGCTTTTGTACCAGGGAGATCTATAATTGACAATGTAATGGTGGCATATGGGCCTCTACATTCTATGAAGGCAAGACAACAGTGAAGAGATGGAAGCATGACACTGAAGCTGGATATGTCAAAGGCATATGACAGAATTGACAGAATTGGGTGGTGGTTCTAGGAGTCAATGATGGGGAGGTTGGGATTTAGTGAGAAATGGATTCAATTGATCATGAATTGTGTAGAATCAGTCACATACTTAGTATTGGTAAATGGAAAGGTGAGTGAGAGCTTTACACCTACAAGAGGTTTGAGGCAAGGAGACCCTTTGTCTCCTTAACTGTTCATCTTATGTGCAGAAGGCCTATGCTCACTGTTGAGTACAATTGAATCTAATGGAAAGATGTGTGGTGTTGGTATTGTAAGAGGAGGAACCAGAATCACTCATCTGCTTTTTGTAGATAATTGTGTGATCTTCAGTAACGCCAACAAAGAAGAGTGGAAGACAATTCATGATATATTGAAGTTGTATGAAGACTCTTCTGGTCAAGCCCTCAATAGACAAAAAACTGCAATATTATTCAGTTCTAACACAAGTGTCCTCACACAAAGAGAAATTTTACAAGAAGCAAGATTTGTTATATGTGGGGACTATGACAAGTATCTTGGCCTTGCAACTATGATTGGAAGATCGAAGTACCAAACTTTCAAGGGAGTCAAAGAGAGGATTTGCAAGGGAAGAAAATTAATAGTTGAAAAAACTCATTTCTCTCCAATGCTGGAAGGGAGGTTCTTATTAAAGTTGTTTTACAAATCATACCCACTTAGACAATGAATTTTTTTTTGTTGCCAAGAAGATTGAGTCTTGAAATTAACTCTATGCTAGCAAGGTTTTGGTGGAGTAGTAAAAAAGAAGGAAGAGGAATTCACTGGAAGAGCTGGGGTAGAATGGGTGAAAATAAGAAAGATGGTAGAATGAGATTTAGGGGTATTGGAATATTTAATAGGGCTATGCTTTCTAAGCAAGGGTGGATGTTGCTGCATAATTCAAATTCTTTGGCAGCTAAGGTTTTCAAGGAAAAATAATATAGGAAGAGTCAATTTATTGATGCAAACCTTGGTTATAAGTCTTCCTTTATGTGGAGGAGTTTGCTGACAGCACAAGAGCTATTGAAAGTAGACATGGTGTGGAGAGTTGTAATGGTAGAAGCATATCTATTTGGGATCAAAAGTGGCTTCCCAAAGTTGTAAACTTTAAAGTGAGATCACCAGTGAACATCTTGACTGCTAGCCCAAAAGTAAATGCTTTGGTGTTCAAGGCCATCCACTGCTGGAATGAGAAGTTGATTTTCGAGGCCTTTTATAGAGAAGAAGCTGTTCAGATTTACAGCTTACCACTTAGTAGAAATGGAGGTGAAGACAAGGTTATATGGGATTACACAAAGGAATGAAGGTTTTCTTTGCGCAGTGCATATCATTTAGGTATTGACATAGAAAAAGAAGTTCATGAAGAGTGCTATAATAGACAGTCACAGAAACATGTTTGGGAAGGAATTTGGAGGTTGCATGTTCCTAACAAAATAATGTAGTTTTTGTGGGAAGTTCTAAATTGTATTTTGCCTACCAAGAAAAACCTATATTAGAAAAAGATAGTTGAAGAACCTACCTATCCAATATGTAGCAGGGGAGAAGAAATAATACAACATGTGTTGTGGTCTTGTCCAGTAGCAAGTGATCTGTGGGCAGAGAATCAAAGTGGACTCCAGAAGTGGAGTAGTGAGGATGTCGAGTTCTTCCAACTTTGGGACAGAATGCAAGCATGCTTTAAGAAAACCAAGTTAGAAGAGATTGTTGTGATTCTCATAGGGTTATGGTCCAGAAGGAACATAGTGGTGTTTGAGGATAAATTTGATAGTCCAAGCAAAGTAATACAATATGCTTTATCAAACCTCAAATTCTTTCAAGAACCTGAAGATGTGGATGAGTAGAATAGGGAAGTAAATAGTAAGAGGAGAAGAGAAGCTAAATGGCTGCCACCGGGTGAAGGAGTTACAAAGATTAATTTTGATGCTGCTATTGACACAATCGATAGCAGATTGGGTATGGGTATTATTGCAAGGAACTACAAGGGAGAGCTTCTATTTTCAATGTGTGCCTTAAAGAAATTCATTGGAAGTCCTGAATTAGTTGAAGCAACTGCTTTATGGAGGGCTATGGAATTAGTGGTAGAATTGAATGTCAAGAATGTGTTGTTTGAAGGAAATGCTCAAAAAGTAATAAAAGAGATATATGAAAAGAAAGCTCATCTGCATGGATGGGACAGTTAGTAGAAGACATAAGGAGCATTCTTACTAAAAGACCAAACTGGATTGTTGGATTTATATTTAGAGAAGGAAATAATGTGGCTCATGAACTTGCTAAGAGGGCTTTAAGGATGGAAGGCGAATGCTATTGGATTGAAGATGGACCTGCATATATTTATTCTATTGTCAATTGAGAGATGCTTTGTAATGATCCAGATTTATAGTTTGTTGGATTGTACTGATGCTTATTATGTTTATGAATGAACGAAAAGCAATAGTTGATTATTCAAAAAAAGTAAAAAAAACCATCTAAACAGTAAATTTCATATTAGAAGTGCTACATACACAAAGATAATACATAAAAATAAACTCACAAACTGATGCGGTTTCATGTGATCCGTTAGATCTACTTTATAATAAAAATAATTTTATAATCTGACGTTATACATCAAGTCACATAATTTTGTAAATTTACTTTTATGTAATCACTTTATAGTTAAAATATTTCTTATTATCAAATATCATTATTGAATATAAGGTAAAAGTTAGAAAATAATTATGTCACGAGTTTATATATTCGAGTTAAAAAATTATTAGATGCATTTTTTTTTCTCGGCAAGTAAGCATTTATAAGTAAATTAACAGATACAAGATACAAGTTTGGTGGGGTGGGAGTCTCCTACAGTCTTTCCAAGGCCAACACACATTATAACACTAAAGTAAAAATACAAAGGGGGTGATCGGAGCCAAAAAAAATTGACTCACACTCAATTCCCACAAGGGGAGACCGCTTGGTGACGGTTTTTAAACTGCATCTAGAAGCCACAATACAAAGGGGTGTGCTGCAATGTGTTGGTTTGGACTGGCTGGAAGGAACTATCACATCCACTTTCACTCAATCTTCGGTTAGGAAAAGCATAAACATAGTGTAGCAATAAAAAATTGAGACGAATCACCGGCAAGGGGCCACCACTGGCTATGGCAGAGTGTGCAGTACATGCGCCACACTTGGAGAGGGTTGAATGGAACAGGAAGATCCAACGTTGCTGATCCTGATGGTGCTGCACGTGGCTACAGGAAGCCTCCGTAGGCGTGGTGGCACGTGAAACTCGCGCACGGCATAGACTGCGCGTGAGGTTTACGCGCCACATGAATGGACAGATTTCTTCTGCCGTCTAGAAGATCGGCACCTAGGGATGCTGATGGCGGGGCGCGTGTCGGACTTTGCTTGCTGGAAAGTAACAGATCAACTAGTTTCAATGCTACCGATAAAAAACTAACAAAAATAGCTAGGGAAAGAAAAACCTAAAAAGAACTAATGTTGGCGAGAGAGAGAGAGGTGGGTGAAGCCAAAAGCTTCAACCCCCCTCCCCCTTGCGAACGGATCAAACTCCTCCTTGAGGCGGCGATTTGTTTTCGGGAGCGAGCGAGAAACAGCAGGAAAAAGCTAAAATTTTGCTGAAGGGTTTTGCTACACAACCTCCACCACACTCCACACTCCACACTCCACCCTTTTTTTAATTTTTAAAATTTTTAATATTTTTTAAAAATTTTTTTTTTGAGTTTATTTTTTTAAAATTATTTTAAATTTTCTATTTATTATTCATATAATAAATATTTAATAAAAGAAAAAAATAATAAAAATTAAAAATAATGTGGAGTGTGGAGTGTTAGGAGGTTGAGAAGATTTATTCTTTTTTAATATTATCCCAAGCCTCTGTGTTCCTCGTGTCAGGACCCAACTCTCCGAATCACCTCCGTCTTCCCCCATCATTTCATTTCTTCTCATCTTCCACACTCCCTATTCAGAGATAGAAAGGCACTCCCTCTATACGACATAGAAAGGCATACGTACCTAATACAAGCATAAGGATGATGCTCGCAAGGGTAATAAGCCCCAAGCTACTGTTCCACGCAAAGCCAGCAAAGACCAGACCCAACGATGTCAGAGCCCCTGCCTTCATCCGAAGCATCATGTCTGAAAAAGGTCAAGCTCCTTCTTTTGAGACGCCCAGATTGGTGCTCAAGACGGTTTTAGCCACAGAACAACCTGAGGGTGATGGTGCTGTTGTTAGGAGATCCATTGGAAGGTATTCTTGCATTTCTTTGACCCATTTCTTTGAGTTTTCTCTACAAAGTTCTATCACTCGATTTTGCTGGATTCTTGTTTTTTTGGGAGATAATATCAAACTTAAGAATTTGATTTAATATTATATTGATTTATTAATCACATTTGAGAATAAGAATGTTACAGCTATCAATCTTTCTTCCTCTTCTCCACCTTTATTTCTATTTTATTTATATTTGTTATCATGCTAGGAGAGATTTTTGCTAACGCCAGACTTGATCCCGTAGATTATTTCTTTTAAAACTCTTCTGCTAGCTTTATCTTTGACAATTTTTTTTTTTTTGTAAGTGACAAAATTTTCATCTCACTTCTACTATATTTAGTTTTTAAATATATTTGTTAGTTATGAACCTTATTTATTGGATTATGCTCTGTTGTGAGTATTGTTTGAAACTCTATATCTATTTTTGACCTTTTGATTTTGGTCCTATAATTGACTAAGGCCATATGTACCGCATTTTCGGCTCAGTCTTTCAGCCTATTATTAGCTTTTTATTGGCTTTCGCCCATTATCATCTCATTGTTTGCCTACATCTTTAGATTTGATGATCTAGCTGGTAGTCAGTTCATCCAACACCACTCTCATCATCTTATCAGCGATCAATCAACAGATATGAAGACTACACTCAAGTTTTAAAATTTCAACATTTTCCATCTTGAGTTTAGGAGATGGAATATCAAAGTCAAGAATTTGATTTGATAATTGATATTATCTTGATTTAATTTTCATAATGATTAAGATATTTACTTTGTCTATAACAATGTAATTTTCCTATAAATAGAGATTTATGTCTTGTATTCAATCACATTTGATAATAAGAAAGATGTAGCCATCGGTCTTTCTCCCTCTCTCTTCTCTATCTGTATTTCTATTTTATTTATATTTTCTATCAGTTTTCATCACTTTTTGGCCTCTGGGAATTGATTCTTTTGAGTAAATATTCGATTTTGGTTCGTGGTCATTCTGTTCCTGGCTTTTATCGTCTAGTATTAGCTATTTTTTGAGATTTTTCGTTGGGAATTTTATTCTCAGGAGGGAATTGAGGTCTTTGGATCCCTTTTTGCTGTTGGATCATTTCTCAGGTACATTTGGTTCTAAACTGTTCTTGCCCAAGTGTAAGTTTGCCTTTGATTGATACATATGGTATTGAGGTTGTGGGCTGTTTGATCTTGCAGTGACTCCTCCTGGGGGATTTCATGATCATCCACACAGAGGTTCTGCATTCATACTGAATAATCAACCTCATTGGTTTTATATTATTTTTCATGTGTGCTAATTTGCCTATATTTGATATGGGTTTTCTTTTACAGGTTTTGAGACTGTCACATACATGTTCCAGGTAACTTTGGCAAATTAAAGTTTGAACAGTTAAGAAAGTAAAGTTTGGATTTTTGGAATCTATTCAGTTCTTCGTCATTGTCCCACCCTGATCCAACCCTGCAATCTTATGGTAACTGTGTATTCCTATGACAAGAATAAAAACAAAATTCTGATTTTTACCCATTTTAGGGAGCCATTACCCATCAAGATTTTGCGGGCAACAAGGGGACAATTCAAACCGGTGATGTGCAGGCAAGGCATTTCAGTTGCAATCTATTGTCTTTTGAAAAACTAGATAAAAAATGATTGGCAAACTTGATCTTGTGACACTCATCTATATTTCATACTATTTTTGTGCAGTGGATGACAGCAGGTAGAGGGATCGTACACTCTGAAATGCCTACAGGAGGACTTACAACGGGTTTACAGCTTTGGATCAATTTATCCTCCAAATATAAAATGTAAGAACTCTTCTTTCCATTGCCATTGACATCGTTTTTTAATAAATTTTCAAGTTATGAATCACTCGTTTCTATGTTCATTAGCCCCACGGCCAACTTCTCTACTGATGTGGGTTACTAGTACAACTTCAAGCCACTTTAAGTGCTAATAGCTATGACTTAATCCCTCTTTTAAGTTTGGAAACTTCTGAATAACGTGTAGGATTTTCATCAAAACATGCTACTTGATTTCTGTGTCAGAGTATTTTAATTGGTAATTATCCATGATTAGCAAACGTCAGGTTGTCTTTGATTCCTGCAATATACAAATATGATTTTCCCCCACTTGAAGTAGTTTGAATTCTTTCTGGGTATCCCATACTTCCTATTATAGAATCATGGCCCCCAAAAAAATTGAATATTGAATGCTTCACTGCTTTGCCAGTTTTCTAAACGATTGAAGACTTAATTTTCAGGATTGAACCAAGTTATCAAGAACTCCTAAGCGAGAATATAGAAAGGGCAGAGGAAGATGGGGTTGAGGTCCGAGTTATAGCAGGAGAATCCATGGGAGTCCGATCTCCGGTTCACACCCTAACTCCAACAATGTATCTGGATTTCACTCTAAAACCCGGAGCTGAACTGCGTCAAAGTATCCCAGAATCATGGAATTCCTTTGTGTATATAATTGAAGGAGAAGGGGTCTTGGGCTCCCCAAACTCGGCACCCGTGGCAGCTCACAATCTCCTGGTTCTGGGTCCTGGAGACGGTCTAAGCGTGTGGAACAGGTCTTCTAATAATTTGAGATTTGTGTTGCTTGGAGGGCAGCCGCTTAATGAACCAATGGCTAAGTACGGGCCTTTTGTGATGAACACGCAAGCTGAAATCAATAGGACTCTTGAGGACTTCAAACATTTCAAAAATGGGTTTGAACTGGCCAGGACCTGGAGATCTCAATGAGTTGGAAAAAACAGAAAAACCTATCTGATCATTTAAGTGTTGGAACAATTGCCTTCAAAAAGCAATTTCATGAATTTATTATGGGTTCTTGGATTTGGATTCCCTAGAGTTTCTTCCCAAATTTTTAGGGTATAGAGTGAGAGATGATAAACATTCATATTGGATCCCATTACATTTAAGAATTGCTATGTACAACCGTCCATGTGAAATCGTCAAATAACCGACTGATGTGTCAACACAAAAATTTAAATTAAAAACAAAATGAAAATTGAGAGAACCATCGGACTGAAGTCACTGAACCCAAAAAGGGAAAGGAAGAACGACTGAAATCCGGATGGAAGAAAGAAGGAAGGATTGCGACTGAAACCTAGAAGGAATAAGGAAGAAGGAATGATTGAAATCGAGAAGTCCATATTTTTTGTCGCCCAAACCCACTTCTGTAGAGCATTTCGAGTGAAAGGAAGAAGACCACCTAACTAAAAAATGCTCAATCTCATTTTGACTGCAGAGCATTTAGACTGAAAGGAAGAAGACCATTCTCCTCCTCCTTCCTCTTCTAATAGTTGTTGCATGAATTCTTCGGTTCTCCTTGGTGAATGAATTGGTTCCAATCCCATGTGGTATCTCAACCACTTGTGCTTCAACGAGAAACCCAATTAACTAGAAGACCCTAAAAACAAAGAGAAACTGAAAGCAAAATAGTCATTAATTAATGCAATTGGCACCGAAAATACCATGAATTTTTCTAGATTTTCATTCCTATTTTTTTCTTTCATCTGCTGAATTTGTTCTCTAATTTTTGGGGATATAAATATGCTCTTCCCGATAATTCAGCACGCATGGTCGTTCACAATAGGGAATTATGTGCAGCCTGTAGGTTTTCCCCCCCTCAATTTTTTTCCTTTTCCCTTGGGAATTTGACTCGAATGAATAGTGTTCCACCGACTTGGTACTACTAAAATTAAATTAAAAATAATCAATATGATGTTCTATCTTGGTCAATGAGCTTTGTGGGAGAGAAGAAAAGAAGCTTCGAAGAGACGAAGGAGAAACAAACAGTAGGGGAGAGGGGTTTCACGATGAAGGGGGTTATCAGGTTTTTTTTCTCCTCTCAATTCAATCAAAATTTGCTTGAATCCATTCCAAAATGAAAAGCACCATTTCATTTTCATTTTCCACATGTCACGATTGCGCGCCGATTATCCCACACGGTTACAAGAAGCATTTTTCTTACATTTATTTAGCATTAATAAAAACATACCTCATGGAATGATCATCGTAAGTTAAGATGGTGTAATTTCTATGACAAGTTGCCTATTATTCTTACACCTAAGCAGTTTGTATATTTATGTGTTTTATGCACAAACTTTGATTGTATCAATTCTTAATGATATGGACTGGTTGGATGATGTGCAGAATTCATAAGATCTATGAATGTTCAATAGGTGATTCACCAAATTAAGGGTATTATTCGAAAGAGATTTTAAGAGTGCTAATACTATTAAAAAGTAATAATAGAATAGTTTGAGAATTTTGAACTCTTTCTAGTGTTTTATTTGGAGCCTTCAAATAGTGCTTTATCACGGGTGCTAGGGGCAAGGCTGTAAAGGGAGGAAGAGGAATTGAAGGAAGGAAGTGAAGAAGGAATAACAGATTTAACAGAAGGGGAAGATGGCAGTTGCAATACGGGGGAGTTTTGGGGATACTGAGTTAGTGATACGGTGCATTTTGTGTGTATCTGAAATTGGTAGAAACCATTTAATGAAACAGTGAATTTTGATGTTAAGAACTTTTGGTTGCATTTTACGTTGTATATGTAGCGTTTTAGTCTTCTTCACCATACTGCAAGTATAAAAGCAGATGGTTGATGCATGTAAGAGCACTTTTTTACGTCTATAGTTCTAAAAGTTGGGAGGTTGGGAATTTCTCGAAAATTCCCTGTCAAGGTTCATCATGGAACCTTGCATTTGATCATCATTATGTGTTGTGATTCTTACTTCATTATGTTCTTGCTTGTCTGTGTGAATTCTGTTTCTTTTTTATTCTTTGAGTGAGTTGTGGTTTACGTGAGTGGAAGAAGAAAGTATTATTCTTGATTAATCAAGAACGTTACAAGTGGTATTAGTAGTAGTCGATCCTTGCAACGGAGATTCTTGATGGCAGAGGGTACGCGTGCAGCCTTGAAGGGTCAGCAAGATGGATCCCAAGGACAATAAGAAATGGTTTAGAAACAATTGGAGCATCATTAGCAAGCCATTAATGGCTTGGCAGAAAGGTTAGATCAAGTTTCAGATATGTTACGATCTTTAGCTGAAGCTGTTAATGTCAATTCTCAAAGAGATAAAGAGGGGTCTAATGAGCCTAGAAGTCATGAGGAGAGGCTGTTGTTCAGGGGGCTTTTAGATTGGATTTTCCACGTTTTAGTGGTATTGATCCTGCTGGTTAGATCTTTAAAGCCAATCAGTACTTTGATTTTTAACAAGTATCATTTCATCAGAAGTTGATGGTGGCATCGCATCATATGGATGGTGAGGCATTAGTGTGGTACGTAAATGCCTTAGACTCTGGTTAGTTTAATTCTTAGGAGTCTTTAGTCGTGGCAATGCAAGTTAGGTTTGGGCCATTAGCATATGATGACCTAATGGAAGCATTAACCAGACTTAAACAAACTAGTTTTGTTAGTTTGTATACATCTTAGTTTGAAGCCGTGGCCAATAGGTTGAAAGGGTTGTCTGAAAGACATAAGCTTAGTTGCTTTGTCAGTGGATTAAAAGATGAGATTCGGTTGCCTGTGAAAATGTTTAATCCACTAAATCTAGCGGCTGCTTTTGGAATGGCAAAAATCCAAGAGGAGTATGTGTTGAACTCGAGGAAGTCTTGGAGGCAAAACGAGAATTATGTTGATAAGTGGTCTATGGATCATATAGGAGATTTAGCCAATAAAGGGCAGAGGAGTGTGGCACCTGTGAGGAAAGTGACTTCTTCTTAGATGGATGAAAAGAGAAACAATGAATTGTGTTATCATTGTGATGAGAAAAGGAATCCCAATCACACTTGTAAAAGTCCTAAGGTGTATGTTTTGCAAGCTGATAGTGAAGAAAATGAGGAAGACAATGCTAAGTTAAAGGAAGAAACAATGACCATGCATTGACGGGTGGTGGGGGCCCATATTGACTATTATGAGATCTTTTCTTGTAGCTGGTATATTCATAAGTTTTTTCCTCGATTCATTCTTCCATGAATTGCACAAAATGTAAAAAAGGTCATTAGTATTTCAAGAAGTGAGTTCACAAGATTCTGAAGTTCTCGAGGTGTTTATACATGTCATTTCTGGTTATGTTAATAGCAATGCCATGAAGCTGTTGGCAGAATTGGGTCTTTTACTGTGGAAATTCTGGTAGATTCTAGAAGTACTCATAACTTCTTGGATCCATTGGTAGTTGAGGCAGCTAAATTGAAAGTGGAGAAGGATGTGGGATTGCAAGTTCAAGTTGCAAATAGAGCAAAGATTATTAGTCAAGGAAGTTGTGTGGAAGCTGTTAACATTCAGGATTCTAAGTTCATAATTCCATTTCATGTCTTGACCTTAGGAGGATGTGACATTGTTCTTGGAGTTCAATGGCTTAAGACATTAGGTTCCATTAAATGGGACTTTACCAACATGTCAATGGAGTTTCAAGTAGGTGACAAGAAGTTGTTAAAGGCTTGGTTTCTGGAAAAGTTGAGGTGGAAGTTGGGATGAATCTGTTAAAGTCCTCTTTTGTGAGGAGACAAGGTTGACTTTTACAGCTAGTAGCAGTACAGGAAAGGAAAGATAAGAGAGAGATACAACCAGAGGTTGAAAAGATTTTGCAGCAGTTTAAGACTATTTTTGAAGAACTAGTGGGGTTACCTCCACCTCAGGCTTTTGATCATCAAGTTGCATTGAAGAGTGGTTCTACTTCAATGTCAGTGAGGCCTTATAGGTATCCTCATTATCAGAAATCAGAGATTGAAAAGATTATGCATGACTTGTTGAGTAATGGGGTGATTAGACCTAGTCAAAACCCATTTTCCTCGCCTGTTCCTCTCGTCAAAAAAGCTGATGGCACATGGAGAATGTGTATGGATTATAGAGTTCTCAACCAAGAAAACATTAAAGACAAATTTCCAATTCGTGTCATTCATGAACTTCTTGACGAGTTGTGTGGACCAAAATACTTTTCAAAACTTGATTTAAGGTCGAGCTATCATCAAATTAGGGCGAAAGAGGAAGACATCCCTAAAATAGTATTTAGAACTCATGAGTGCCATTATGAGTTCTTGGTAATACCATTTGGGCTTACCAATGCACCTGCCACTTTTCAAGGATTAATGAACCATGTCTTTAAACCATATCTCAGAAAATTTGTGTTAGTTTTCTTTGATGATATTCTGGTTTATAGCAAAGACTTGAAAGAACACCTTGCACACTTGACAATAGTCTTATCTGTTCTGCAGCAGCATACTCTCTTTGCCAAGAAATCTAAGTGTCGTTTTGGAGTGACTGAGGTAGATTATCTTGGCAATATTATTTCTATAGAAGGGGTTAAGGCTACCCCTACTAAAATAGTTGTTATGATGGAGTGGCCAATTCCTAAAAATGTAAAAGTATTAAGAGGTTTTTTGGGCCTTACTGGCTATTACAGATATTTCATAAGGGGTTATGATTCTATAGCTGCTCCTTTAACACTTCTGTTGAAGAAGAATTCATGTGTGGTCTAAAGAAGCTGAATAAGCCTTTCACAATTTGAAGAATGCAACAGCTTAGTCTCCAGTTTTAAAGTTGCCAGACTTTACCAAAGAATTTACTATTGAATGTGATGTATTAGGTGTGAGATTGAGAGTTGTCTTGATGCAAGAAGGGCACCAATAGCTTTCTTTAGCAAGGCTTTAAAAGGAAAAACTTCACTTTTATCCACCTATGAAAAATAATTCTTGGCCTTGGTGTGTGCAGTGGGCAAGTGGAGGCCTTACCTACTTGGTTAGACTTTTAGAATTAAAGTTGACCAACAAGTTTTGAGATTTTTGTTAGAACAAAAAGTGGCTACTGTGGCTCAGCAGAAGTGGATTTCAAAGCTTATGAGCTATGATTTTTTAGTAGAATATAAGAAGGGCATGGATAATAAAGCAGCTGATGCAATTTCAAGAAAAATGGAAGTGGAGTCAGCTACATTGGTTTTAATTTCATTTCCTACACCTCTATGGTTAGATGAGTTGAAACAAAGCTACTTTCTTTCTGTTGAACTTACTGACTTGGTTAATGCTTTGCAGTAGGGCAAACAAGTTTCAAAGGGATTTTCTTTACAACGAGGCCTTCTTCTCAGAAAGCAAGTTGGTAATAGTACCTAGGTCACCATTTCAACAAAGGGTGCTACAACACATTCATCATAGTCCAGAGGCTGGTCATGTAGGGTATCACAAGGCCCTTCAAAAAGAAAAGTTTGACTTTTATTGGCCAGGTATGAGGCGAGACATCATGAAATTGGTAAAAGAATGTCATATTAGTCAAGTCAACAAAAATGAGAATGTCTGTCCAACTGGGTTACTTCAACCCTTACCTATTCCTCAAAATCCTTGGCTTGGCATTACCAAGGATTTCATTGAAGGGCTTCCAAGTTCGAATTGGATGATAGTTATCCTTACTGTAGTGGACAGATTAATCAAAGTGGGTCATTTTTTTTTTCCATTGGCACATCCTTACACAACTACCAAAGTAGCTATGATTTTCTCCTCTAGGGTTTTAAACTCTATGGCCTTCCCAAGACTATAGTGTCTAACAGAGATGTGATATTCACTAGCCTATTTTGGAAGGAATTGTTCAAGCTGCAAGGGACTACACTTGCGTTTACTTCAGCTTACCATCCTCAATCTGACGGTCAAGCTAAAGCTTTAAACAAGTGTGTGGAGGCTTATTTGAGGACATGCATTAGTTCTAAACTGAGGAGTTGGTGCAGTTGGTTACCCATGGCTGAGTGGTGCTACAATACCACTATCCACTCTTCCACAAGTGTTTCACCTTTTCAAGCCTTGTATAAGATTCCACCCCCAAAGTTGCTTTATTATGTGCCTAGTACCACTGCCAATGCAGTAGGGGATCAACACTTGAAGTCTTGAGAAGAAGTTTTGTGTCTTTTGAAGGATAATTTGAAAAAAGCACAAGATAGAATGAAGACTTATGCAGATAGAAGGAGGACTGAAAGAAGTTTTGTTGTTGGGGATTGAGTTTTTCTTAAACTGCAGCCTTATAGGCAAAACATTGTGGCTATGAGGCATAACATGAAACTATCTCCTAGATACTTTGGACCTTTCCAAGTCCTTAAGAGGATTGGTACGGTTGTATATCAACTTGATTTGCCCTTTCGCTTAAAGATTCATCCTGTTTTTCATGTCTCTTGTCTAAAGAAGAAATTGGATGATCAAATTTCTCTTTTGCCTACATTGCTGCCAGATGATAGTGAAGGAGCTGTTTAGCTTGAACCTAAGAAGATTCTAGAGAGAAGAATGAAGAGAGTAGGTGATCGAGCTTGCACTGAGGTGTTAGTCAAGTGGGTTAGGGCTGCTATGGAAGACAATTCCTAGGAGTTGCTATGGAATCTCAAGAACTCATACCCTCACTTGGTGGGGACAGTTTTTTGAAATTGTCACGGGTGCCGTAGGGGCAAGGCCTTGAAGAGGTGGGGATTGTCACAGGTATTGAGGGCAAGGCTGTGAAAGAAGGAATAGGAATTGAAGGAAGGAAGTGAAGAAGGAATAACAGATTTAACAAAAATAACAGAAGGGGAAGATGGCAGTTGCAATATGTGCAGTTTTGGGGTAAGGAGTCTGAGTTAGTGATACGGTGCGTTTTGTGTGTATCTGTAATTGGTAGGTAGAAACCTTTAAATGAAACGGTGAGTTTTGATGTTAAGAACTTTGGGTTGCGTTTTACGTTGTAGATGTAGCGTTTTAGTCTTTCCATACTGCAAGTATAAAAGCAGATGGTTGATGCATGTAAGAGCACTTTTTGACGTCTATAGTTCTTTAAGTTGGGAGGTTGGGAATTCCTCAAAAATTCCTTGTCAAGGTTCGTCATGGAACCTTGCATTTGATCATCATTTTGTGTTGTGATTCTTACTTCATTCTGTTCTTGCTTGTATGTGTGAGTTCTGTCTCTTCTTGTTTCTTTGAGTGAGTTCTGGTTTACATGAGTGGAAGAAGAAAGTATTGTTCTTGATTAATCAAGAACGTTACATGCTTATAAGTCACAATAAGTTAAAATTTCTCTCTCTGCTTGGGGGGAATTAGGTCACGCGATTTGGGCATCGCTATGGCTTCTGTTGTCGGGCCTTCTGCGCCGCTAGCAGAGCATGGTGGTTTTGCGCTGGGTTTTGAACAAAATCCGATGAGGACTGCTGGGGGGGGGTGTGCTTATACCATTTAGGGCAGGGCATTGAGGGAAGACGTTCGTGGATTTGGTGATGGAGAGGCCTTAGGTTTTACCCGAGGTTGATATTCCATTGAAAGAGCCTCGATTTTGTGAAAGAGAGATGTTCTTCTTGTTCTCTAAATCAAAAATCAAGCAGTCGACTGAGCCGTTTCGATTCGCAGTGGTCTTGAAGTTCCAGCACTGAAGACCATCTCTGGATTTTCTTCATGGGTAAATAAAAAATAAATGGGGTTTGAAGTCGATGTCGGTTGTGGGACAACTTTGGAACCCGCGTAATATTCTTGTTCGAATAACAAATGAAGAGGAATTTGTTGGGATTATGGCTAGAGGAAATGCTGAAATAGCGGGTGTTCTGTACCAGATCTTCCATTGGACTCCGGAGTTTGTTAAGGAGGAGGATTCTCCTCTTGTTCCCGTGTGGTTCACGCTTTCGGGACTCCCTCCGAATTTCTTTCATGTGTCGATACTGAGAAGCATTGGTGGGGGTTTTGGCAAGTTCTTGAAACGTGATAATGCGACAGCTTGTGTGTCTCGGCCAGAGGCAGCGAGGATATGTGTTGGACTGGACATTCTTTTTGGTTGGGTTCTCTAGAGCTCCCTAACAGCCATTTCCAGGAGGTGATATACGAATCGGTTCCTCTATTCTGTGATCAGTGTCGTAAGCAAGGTCATCAGGCAAGAAATTTTGGGCGTGGAAAAAGTCGATGAAATAGGGCATGTGGGTGGATCAAGAAAGGAGGAAGAAGGTGATGGTGATAAGAAAGTGTGGAAGGCAGTGGATTTCAAGAAATCGGTGGTGCAAGATGGTCGGAAAGTTTATTATGTTACTAGAAGAAATGAATTGATGGCAATTATCAGAATAGGCAGCATGAGGAAGATTCGAAGAAGCTAGAGGTGATATTTGTGGATTCGAAGGGTAAGATTTTTGACAAAGCTGAATCAGAGCTAAGGGGATGTAGGGATGTTTCTTCCCCACCGAATCATTCCTTGAAGCCACAAAAAGAGAATAACCAGTTGCCTATGGCTGATATGGTAAGGGCTAGCTTATTGGTTTCTCCTAATAAATTAGTGAGTAGTTGGTTTGAATTAACGAAGGAAAATTTTGCTTTTGAGGTTGGGAATGACCATCTGTCTGAGAAGAGTTCTTCACCGAGGAGTTTACTCAGAGTGGTGGATGAAGCTTTGGAGTTTGATCTTAGTCGTTTAGCTGAAATGGGGGTTGGGATTTGTAAACAGGTTCGTTCATTGTCTGAGGGAGAACCTGAGGATGAGTTGGAGGAATTAACAAATAAATGCTTTGATTCTAACTCAGAGTTGAATGTGCCGTTGAAACGTCTAAGAGGTGTGAAGAAGAAGAGTCTGAGGGTTAGTTCTGGAAAGGAAAACTCGGTCCCGAAAACTTGTTTAATTTTATTATGCAAGTTCTGATTTGGAATATTAGGGAAATTCTTTTGCCGAAGGGTAGACTTCGGCGTATTTTGAATAAAAGTCGTCCATCTGTGGTGGCATTGTTAGAACTTTTTCTTGTTGCTAATAAATGTAGGCGATGGGCAAAGTGGCTGCACCGGCCTAATTATATTAATAACGCTGATGTAGGTGGTAAAATTTGGTTGTTCTGGGATGAAGAGCTGGAGTTTGAGGTGGTTTCTATGTCGGATCAAGCACTATCTAGGTGGTTTGTCTGTGGGGATGTCCGAGTTTTGACTACTATTGTCTACGTGAATTGTTTTCGGGAGAAAAGACTGGAGTTGTGGGATCACATTCGTGCCTTAAATGCGGGTAGCTGGCCAGCTTTTGTTAGGGGGGATTTTAACGTTGTTCGTAGGGATGAGGAAAAGGTGGGAGGGCTTTTGAGAGCTCCTCGTGCAAAATTGGATTTTAACAATTGTATTCATGATTGTGGGTTGGTTGACCTTCCTTCAAATGGGAATAAATTTTCTTGGTGCAATGGGAGACTTGGAGGTAGAAGGATTTGGGCAAAGTTGGATTGTATTTTGGTCTCGCCAAGGTTCATGAATTTTTTTGAGGAGGCCCGAATGGAGTATTTACCACGGACATCTTTCGATCATTGTCCTATGCTTCTTTACTTGAAGAGGGAGGGAAGAGATGGTGTTAAATATTTCAGCGCATGTGGGGAACCCATGAGAGGTTTCTTCCGTTGGTTCAAGAGGCGTGGAATCAAAATATAGATGGTTCTCCTATGGTGAGAGTTAGTAGAAAACTCCGGACATCTTCCGATCATTGTCCTACGCTTCTTTACTTGAAGAGGGAGAGAAGGGATGGTGTTAAATATTTCAGCGCATGTGGGGAACCCATGAGGGGTTTCTTCCGTTGGTTCAAGAGGCATGGAATCAAAATATAGATGGTTCTCCTATGGTGAGAATTAGTAGAAAACTCAAGATTTTAAAAAACTTGCCGCGGAAATGGAACTTGGATATATTTGGGAGGGTGGAATTGGAATTGTCTAATGTGGAAACTCGTCTAAGGGAACTTGAGGATATACTTGCTGTTGATTATTCCCAGGAACGGGAAAGTTAGCTATTGGTATGTAAGCAAAATCATCTTCAATGGCTTCATAGAGAAGAGATTTTGGGTTGCCAAAAATCTCGTGTCAAATGGATGAAGGAAGGGGACTCAGACACAGCTCTTTTTCATGTGTCTATACGTGTGAAAAAGAAGAGTTTGATTGTGGATCACATGACTTTGAGTAATGGGCGATTACTGGATTCAGTTTTTTCAGGAGCTCTTGTCAACGTCAGATGTTAATTTGGATTAGGAGGTTCTAAATTTATTATTGCCGGTGGTTTTGAATCAGGAAAATGAAGCTTTATGTGCTCCGCCTTCCATGGAAGAGGTAAGAGAGGCATTGTGTTCTATTCCACAGGATGGAAGTCCGGGACCGGATGGTTTTTAGGCTAGTGTTTTCATGCTAGCTTGGGAGGTGGTGAAACATGATATTTTGGACATGGCTAAGGAATTTTTTGAGGGGATTCCGTTGACTACTTTCTTTGGGGCTAAAGAATCTTGTATTGATTCCAAAAGTGGATGCTCCAACTAGCTTTGGGCAATTTCGACCTATCAGTTTATGTTCGGTGGTCTATAAAATCATGGCTAAAATCATGGTTTCTCGATTGGCTCCCATTCTTGGGGGTATTATTTCGCCAGAACAAGCGGCATTTATTCATGGGCGTAGCATATTTGAGAATATGGCATTGGCTCAGGAACTTGTGCATGCTATGAATCGTAAAACTAGGGGTGGTAATGTTATGCTGAAGATTGATATGGCCAAGGCTTATGATCGTGTAAATTGGAGATTTTTGGTAGAGGTGATGCGGAGGTTGGGGTTCTTTGAGAAGCGGTGTTCTTCGATTTTTAATACAATCTCCTCTCCTGTTTTTTCAGTAATGTTGAATGGGTGGTGCAAAGGTTTTTTCAAGCCATCATGTGGTCTTCGTCAAGGCAACCCATTGTCGCCATACCTTTTTATTCTGTCTTAGAAAATACTTTCAAGAATGCTCCATAATGCTTTTTCACAAGGCCAAGTTAAGTATTTTAATGCTTGTGGGGGTGTGCGTATTTCTCATTTATTATATGCTGTTGATTTGCTGATTTTTGCTAATGGGGGTAAAGTTTCTATTCGGAATTTGAGGGGGGTGAATCAAAAATATGAAGAGATTTTAGGTCAGTTAGTAAGTCCTCAAAAATCCTCTATTTTCTTCTCGAATAATATTCCTTGGGGACGGAAAGAGGAGCTGAAAAGGATATCAGGTTTTATAGAGGGGGTATGGCCTTGTACTTATTTGGGTGTTCCGTTACAAGTTGGGTGTTTGAATATGGAATTGTTTGAACCTTTTTTGTTTCGGATGCAAAAAAAGCTGGCAGGGTGGAAGAGTAAATTGTTATCTTTTGGTGGTAAAATTATTCTTATCAAGCATGTGTTGAGTGCCCATTCATTTATTGTCGGTGATGAATTTGCCTAAAGGAATCTTTGGGAAGCTGAAAACAATCTTCTCAAATTTTCTTTGTGGTTCCAGTAATGATACTAAAAAGCGCAAATGGGTCTCTTGGCAGAATATTTGTTTTCCAATAGGGGAGGGGGGTCTTGGTATTCATGATTTGTTCGAGGTACAAAGCTCATTATTCATGAAGTTTGCTGGGAAATTGTTGAAAGGGGGTTCCCTTTGGTCAGATTTTTTTCGGGCTAAATATGTGGGAAGTTCCACTATTGGTTCGGTGATTGAAGGATCCACAGGGTCTCGGTTTTGGCATGGGGTCATTCAGGCTCTCCCTTTGGTTTAAGTAACTCTAGATGGTTGGTTCGCGATGGCTCTTCGAGTTTTTAGTTTGATAATTGGTTGGGTGATGGTGCTATTGTGGAGCGAAACATGGTGGTGGGGGATAGAGAAATTCAGATCCAAGATTTATTTGAAGGGGCGTTATGCAATGTTCTGATGCTACGTCAGATGGTGGATGAGGACACTGTAAACATAATATTGAACTCTCAAGTTCGCATTTGTGAGGGACCTGATGTTTTGGTATGGAAACCATCTATAGATGGTGCTTTTAATACTAAATCAGCTTGGAATATTGTGAGATCTCATGGGAATATTTGCACTTGGAAGAAATGGCTATGGCAGGCTTCTATTCCTAAGAAGATGTCTTTCTTATGTTAGCATGCACTGCGTAGAGCTATCCCGGTGGATGAGGTAATTAAGAAACTTGGTATCCCAAAGATTTCGAAATGTCATGGTTGTCTAGCTTCTCAAGTTGAGTCCGTGAATCATATTCGATGTGAGGGGGAGGGTCCAAGGAAGGTTTGGAACTATTTTGCAGCTATGTTTGGTATTCAAATGCCTTCTACACGGATTTGGGAGGGTTTGATGAATTTATGGTGGTGCCGTGCTTCTCAATCTTCACAGTTGCGGTGGTTACAAGGTATAATTCCTATGTTTATTTCTTGGGCATGTTGGCAAGCTCGTTGTGCAGTATGGAGGGGTTGAATTTTGAGTGGAAGAATGTTATTCGAATGGTTAAAGGTTTTATTTTAGAATCTTTGAACATGGTGAGGAACTTCAAAAAAATAGGCCCCCATGACGACGAGGTTTTAACAGGTTTAAACTGTCCTATTGTGGCTTTGTAAAGTAGAACGCCTAGATATGTATCGTGGGCGTTGCCGGAGGAGGGAAGGGTGAAACTAAATGTTGACGGGGGTTCGTGTGGTAATCCTGGCATGTCTGGCGGAGGGGAAATTGTTAGAGATCACATGGGTCGTGTTTTGGGTGGGTATGCCCATAGCTATGGGCAAGCCACTAATACTATTGCGGAGTGTAGAGTTGTAATTGATGGTCTTCAGATGTGTAAGAATCTTGGGTTAAGGAATTTTGTGGTAGAGTCGGATTCTAGCGTGATAGTGGGTTGGTTTGTCTCAGGTGTTTGTACTTATTGGTATCTTTGGAATTTTTGAGAGTAAGCTCAATGTCTTGTTAGAGAGCTTAATGTCAAATTTACTTAGGTGTTTAGAGAGGCTAATATGATAGCAGACTTTTTGGCTCAACTTGGTGCTAGTGGTGAGGTTATGGATTTTTTAGGGGATGATGTTGGTACGGGAAGGCTTAGAGGTATTTTGCTGGATAGTTGGGGTTTTCCCTATATTAGACGTTAGTTTTTGTAGGGTTGGGTCTTGATTTTTATTGGGTCAGTTTTGTTACTACGGTATTCCTCCGCTATAAGTAAAGGTTTTTTTAATGAATTTGGGAGGAAATCATTTATGGATAGGTAATCTTCGTCTCTTCTAAAAAAAAAAAAGTCACAATAAGTTGATTTTTAGAACTTTAAGAGAAATTGTATGATGCGCGTTTGAATAAAAAGGTAAATTCTCTTGAATATAAAAATTATGGTCATGTGATTTGTTGATTTTGAGAGGAGTTTTTCAAAAATCATTTGGACAATTTTATTTTTCTGCAAACTTTCTTTGATATTTCCAAGATCATTGACCCTAAAATGAGAGATTGAAGAAACATTATGGAGCGTCAACAGTTGGAAGATCAGTACTGGTGAAGACCGTATTGTCAACATAGATTTTTTAAATATTTTTGAAAAGAGAAAAATCTGATTTGGACTGATGGAAGACATCAGCAAGCAGCAATGGCGAATTTAGAAAGAGTAATGCTAGTCTTGCTGGAAGCCACTGTTGGCTTTAATATATGTTTTTTTGATGTATTTTTTTTACAGTTATTTTTTATAAAAAAATTTTAATATTTTTAAATATTTTAAAAAAATAAAATAAATTTATAATATTATTAAAAAGTAATTACTTAATCATGAAGTAAAAAAATTATTAAAAAATACTTTCTTAATCGCGAAGTAAAATAAAAAAATAATTTTTTTTTTACTTCATGATTAAGGTAATTTTTTTTAATAATATTATAATTTTTTTTAAATATTTAAAATTATTAAAAATATATATATAAATAATTATAAAAAAAAACATAATAGAACCAATAATGACTCAACGGGAGCCACGAGCGACGGTTCTATCATTTTCCATTTAGAAAACCATTATTACCTAGAGACTAGAGTCGTGCTTCAACCCATTGAGAGTGATTTATTTTAAAAGAGAGCTCGTAAGCCGCCCAAAGTTGACCACTATAGTGTACTGTTTTATTTATTTATTTATTTAATTAAATAATTAAGAAAATAATTTTAAATGTATTAATATATTTTTTATTTTTTAAAAATATTTAAATATATTAAAAAAATATAAAAATAAATAAAAATAAAATACAAAAAATAATTAAAGATATAAACGAGTGGTGCTACTAAAGCGACAGATTAGCACAACTCTTATTTTAACTTGAAACTCAATTATCATTTATTTTTGCAAAACCAGGTGGAGGTTTCACACTGTCAGTCATATTTCTTCATCCAAATCACATACACAAGGACATTATTCATATAAGTTGATATAAGTGCAGTGACAGCAAGTGCAAAAATAGGGATCTTAAGAATAATAACTCTAAAAACTACTGGAAAATTGTTAGAAGTATTCTATGCCTTCTTGCAGTTAATTTGGCTTTTGGCAATATCTCGTTTGTTTTTGCGTATGAGATTAGATGAAGTGAGATAAAAATTAAAAGTTAAATAAAATATTATTAAAATATATTTTTATAATATTATTTTTATTTTAGAATTTGAAAAAGTTAAATTTATTATTTTATTTTGTATGAAAATATAAAAAAATTGTAATGACTATGTGAGATGAAATGAATTGACAAGTTTTATAAAAATAAACGAGGTTTAAATCATCTTAATACTGTGTTTAAATCCGTTGACAAAACAATCCTCTCTGATAAAATGTGACTGATTGCTTCAGTGTGACGAGATCACAAAACAATCCACATGATATGCAACTGACAACTCTCAAAATCTTCCCTAGGCAGTCTGCTGAAATCCAAAGACTGGTGTTGTTGGGTCCTCATCACTTCTACAGGCAGGAAAATCTGGAGCATTAATGGTGGGGGACGATTTCTGGTGTGCCTTTATCACCTCTCTCTTCCCTTTTCATCGTTCAAATTAGTCAAAACTTAGATCTAAGCTTTGCTGTTATGGCCTAGAACTCGTGTCTCACGTCTTGTGTCTCCATTTTCATCCTGTGCTGCCCAGCATCAAGCAGTCCCAACGCTTCTTCAACGTAATCGCTTCACCTTTAATGGGCAGAAAGCTCTGCTTGGATACTTTCTTGCGTTATGTGCTTGGATTAGAAAAATTCTATTCATCAGCTACTATTTACTATCTCACACTCTATAAAAAATACTCTATAAATATGAGATGTGAAAGTAAATAGTGATCAATGCAAAGAATTTCTTGCTTGGTTAACTAAGGCATAAATAGCCTATTAACCAACTAAAAAACTGATCATATTATTCAGTACTTTTTTGTATCGACAATTGGTTGAAACAATGGCTTTATTAAAAGAAAATTATATCTGCTTAGAGGGAAATGTAACTTTATGGTGAAAACTAATTAATCAGCTTTACCGAAAAAAAGAAAAGAAAAGAAAAAAAAAACATTTATTGGTTCACAAATATCAAGTGAAGTCAGACCACTAGTAGCAATAGCCTGAGGATTTCACGACTGCTGGCAAGCAGAGAAAATGTTAACAAATCTAGCAGCTAAATTAACATTCCATTATGCAAAACGCAATCTTAGAGAAGATAAATGAATATGACTGTCCACTGTCTTTTGTGGAATTACATGCTTCTTGTATTCAAATTAAAAATAAATAAATAAAATTGGACTTCTTGTTTTACTTGAACCAAATATAAAAATTATATCTCTATAATACTATCTTAAAAAATAATAATAATAAGGCAACAAACAATACAACCAACCAGCCAACCAAATCAAATTAACAAACCAACCAAAAACCCTCAACTTGTATACTTTCTGGGAACAATAACAGAGATCACCTTGAACAACAGGAAAACATGTTTGCAGCTTGCTTGGATCCATCAGCCCCATTATCAACAAGGGTTACCCTGTTGACAGATAATTCCGCTTTGTAACTATCTGAGTTCAGAACCTTCCTGCTGACATTGCTGTATATTTCTCGGATAACAATCTCAAAAGCCTTTTTAACATTTGTTGAATCTAAGGCAGACGTCTCCATGAAGAACAATCCTTCTGCTTCAGCTAGACTTGTGCCTTCCTCAATGCTCACAGCCCTGATATTGTCCAAATCACATTTGTTCCCCACCAGCATCCTTGCCACAGTCGTATCAGAATGAGCTGCATTATTGTTCAGTCAAACTTAAACCTGAGATCTCCGGTCATAGCAAATATAAAAATTTACCAGAATAATACAACATCAAAGAAATAGTTATTACCCAGTTAAGCAAAAAGAAGTGCACGCTGGACATTCAAGTGTTGAGGATAATGATGAATCTTACGAGTTATATTCAGAAAAACAAATACCGATGAAGGATATTTTTGTATTCAATATTTCCAAGTAATTACCCGAATTTCAAGTTGATGGTTCAAAAGAAATTGGAAGAATACCTATTTAAAAGAGAGAGAGAGAGAGAGAGAGCTATTGTAGCACTCTTGTTTAATTAACAAGCATTTGAGCAGAAAAACAAATACCGATGAAGGATATTTTTGTATTTCATAATTTCCAAGTAATTTCCCGAATTTCAAGTTGATGGTTCAAAAGAAATTGGAAGAATACCTATTTAAGAGAGAGAGAGAGAGAGATCTATTGTAGCACTCTTGTTTAATTAACGAGCATTTGAGCTGGGTTCCTGATGGCAACGGCCCATGAAGTTGGACTCCATAGCAATCCCTAGAAAACCCCAAAAACCGGATGCAGTTTTCCTACAGTCCTCATTGCATACATACTTCACCTTGAGAGAACAACAATGCATAGATGCATTATCAAATTCTCACTAATCCCACCTGTTTTCAGCAAAAGAATCCCCACAATATTTTGCACTTTCTTGTGACAATTTTTACATGCTGAAGTTTGTTATATGTTTGTGGAATATAACCAATGACAGGTCAGCATCAGGTAATACATTCTAAAATTGCTTTAGACTCTAATAACAGCTATCTTGCACATTGTTTCAAATACCAATAATGCTGGGTTGAGGCATGATTCCAAAACAGAATGCGATTTCTAGGGGCCATCAGATTAGGAAAATTTTTCCTTGAATTACTCAAGCTGCACTTGCAGGAAAGTCCATGCCAAGGGCATGTGCACTGCCGGGATTAGTCAGGATTTTTTCACGGACACCCAGTGCCAAAAAAAATATATTTTTCAAGTGTTGAAGTGGAGAAGCACAATGACACCAAATACAGAGAAGGGTAGAGGCATGGATTCAAAATTTTAAATCCATATCTAAAGAACCAATTCAAAATCCTAAAAAATCAAAATGAACCAAAAATGGAGAAATGTGTAATTTCCCTTAATTGTGCTCTACTTCTACAGAAACCCTCTAGTTAGAAGAGACTTTTACCTCTCTCTCTACTGGCATCTAATGCAAGCTAAGCACAGGCATGAATTACCAAACGATATTCAAGTACCGTTTTAAGCCAAAGGATATAATCAGAAGGAAAAGCAGGGATCTTTTTTTGGGTGAAATACAGAATACAGGGATCTTTGAAACGATGCCGTTAAAAATTTCATTTCTTTAGGTGGTTGGAGTGCGGACATGCATGTCATATAAGGTAAAAGTATTCTACATGGATGGCGTCATTAATTTATATCCATCGACTTAGGCCTGGTTTGGATTCACAACCCGGCCTGGTTTGGATTCTCATCTCACTACTATTCATCAACTTTAACTCACAAATTTCACTATTATTCACAACTCATCCCATTACTATTCACAATTCATCTCAACTCATCTTTGAATCCAAACGAGACCAGTGTCACTTTACCATACAATGGATGTAAAGAATTCTGTGCAAGCTAGGAAGAGCGAGTTGGGTCTATTTAGGAGACAACACAAGTGCAACAGTGTAGGTAATTCCATCGAATCGCATTGGACGGTTATGCAAGAACGCGAAAAAAGGGCCAGTACAGTAAGCAGATCTACCTTCCCAAGACCCCACTTTGACGGCACAGACAAAACCAGGTTATGACCTTTCCTATCAGTAGGCACTGAATTGTTTTGGAAAAGCATATATACATGGTCACTGGTCAGTCAACACACCGAGCTTTTAACTCCAATCAAAAAATTGTAATTTACTAAAAAAAAAAATCAACTAAAATTTACTCCTTTTTTTAGGGTCCGGTAACTTAGCTTACAAATGAAGTCTCCAAATTGAATGAAAACAAGGTCGGATCTAGAAGTCAAAAAGCATAAGAAAGCACCCAGATCAAAGACAAAATCATCAACTGTCCGTTCAGTGGGCATTCAAAAAGAACAAGTAGTAGGAAAACATACTGTTGAGCTCTTCGAGCCAGCGAGTGATGCTGTCGAAGGTGGAGCGGCGGCTGATGTCGTAAACGACGAGGGCGCCGACAGCGCCGCGGTAGTAGGCGGAGGTGACGGCGCGGAAGCGTTCCTGGCCGGCAGTGTCCCAAATCTGGGCCTTGACCTCCTTGCCGTCGATTTCCAAGACCTGGGTCTGGAACTCGACACCAATGGTGGCCTTGGAGTGCATGTTGAACTCATTGCGGGCGTAGCGGGAGAGGAGGTTGGATTTGCCAACAGCAGAGTCGCCGATGATGACTATCTTGAAGAGATATTCTTCTCCACCTCCAGACTCCTCGTCCGACGACATTCTTGTCTTCTTCTCCACCTCCTGCTGCTCCTCGGTTCCTCTCAGTGAAAGAGAGTTTTGGAAAGGAGAGAAGAAATTATTAATGGGATTGGAGCTGGCAGACACATACAGCTCGTGTAGTGCCTTCCTTCTTTATCTATTTATTGTCTTTTTCCGAATATAATAATAATAATAATAATAAATCACTCATTTCTTGGATTCTTTTTCTTTAAAAAACTTTTTAAAAAAGAGAAAAATTAAGTGCTGCAACCGATAATATAAAAATAAAATTATAAATTAAAGTTACTTGAGATAATACCTTATATCTATTTTATAATAAAATAATTTTATTTATTAAATTCTGTAGTACTTTTATAAAATGATTTCTCTTTGTATTATTTATTTACTTAGATGTTTAAGGTTTTTTATTCACAATTTCCTTTTCTTCTCGAGATTTTTAAAACCTAAAATATGAAGTTTCCTATATTTATGGGACCGGATGTCCCTTGTATTGTTTGTATATCTCATTGGATTCTATTAAATAAAAAATAAATTATATATTTTATTCTTTTTACTTTTACAAAAAAAAAAAAATCGTGCTACACATATCCATCGATAAGGTTATTTGGTATTTTTTATTTAATTTTTATACTCTTAAATATTTTTTAAAAGAAATTTCAACATCATTTAAAAATATTTTCTTAATTATTAAATAAAAAATATATATCAGAGCCATTCTCGGTGACTTTAGCTTTTTTTCTAAAAATAAAGAAATTAACCCAGTTGTCTATCAGCCAACCCTTTCCTTCTCTCCACCGCCTTTTTCTTTTTTACGATAAAAGTGTACTAAAGTCTAAATTGAAATTAATCTGCATTTTTTTATTTGACAATAACATGAAAACTCAGTTATTATAATACGAATAATGTTATACGTCATATTGTATCTTATTTTGATCATATTAAATAGTATATAATATATTTATTATTATTAAATGATAAAAAAAATATGTAATAAATAATTATTTATTGATAATAAATATATCACATTATACTTAATAAAATAAAAAGATGATGATAATGTGTATAGAATTTTCTTTATAATACACCTCTTTTTTTTTTCTGTCTAATTAAGAAAATTCCCATCAACAAAAATAATATTATTTTGGATAAATGTTTTATTTACATAGAGATTTCATAAAAGTATATCTACAAATTGACATGATTTGACGTAGTATATTGAATTGTAAATCATTTTTATCATAAAACTAATCTAAGGTATTATATAAAATTATATTAATTTGTGAATTTATTTTTGTGAGATATTTTTATAGTTGTAACACTTTTATTTTATTATTAAATTATTATACTTTCAAGCTAGAACATACAATCAACATCACTTAATAATAAATTTTGATTTATAAAATTAAAAGTTTTAAAATTTATTTTTAAAATTAAATTATATCACAGTAAATATTATATGGTGTAGACATCTTAGAATAAAATTTTCTCTTGTCTTTAGCTTAAATATAAAAAGTCACGATCTTTAGTTACCTCTGCTATAGGGTGAAGCCCTATAGCCATCAAGTTGCTGGCAAGCTCACCTAGTAGAAGTAGGCGCTATCCATCAACTATCGTTGCTCGCAATCACCGTGCAAAGCCGCGCCCTTATTGGATGGTTGCGAAATACGGCCTGGATGGCTTTCCATCTAGACCTCAAGAGTGGCTGTGGCTTCGGCTTGCAACACATTAGTGGCCCCACTCCTCTATTGATGATTCTATCGTTTAAATTTTCTACCTCATGGTTTTTGAGTGCATTTTTTTCTTGAATGGCTTTTAAAGTTTTCTGAAACATAGTAGTGTGTTAGTTGTCTACTTTTGTACGTACAAGAGAGAGAGAAAAATAAAAGTGTGTACTTAGATAGTTTTTAGTGTATTTATAGGTAATAGATAGGTGTTTCTTGAGTGGAGTTTTGGACTCAACTATTTGTATATAAAGTAAGTTTGATTTATACAACGATCAATTAGACTGTTATATCTTAAAAGAGACAAGATAAAAAGAGATTTGTTATATCCTGAAAGAGACAAGTCAAGAGAATATTTATTGCATCGGTTCATTTGAAAGTTTGTATATCGTAAAGGGGTTGAATCTCCTTAGAGCACTCTCATTGGAATGGCTAAATTAAAGTACATTTTTAATGAATGTAAGATGAATTTAACTTTTAGCTATTCCATTTTTATAAATCTCCACATTGGAATAGCCATTTTTTCATTATATGACAATAAAATAATATAAGATGAATTTAATTTTGACTATTCACATCAAATTTTCAAATTGAATTATCCATTTATTCATTATATAGTAATGAGTAATTAATAATTTTGAAAATTTTTTAATTTTTTTAATTATAAATTTATTTTATTTTATCATATTTTACTATTTATAATATTATATATTAATTTGTAATTGTATTTTAATTATATTTTTTCAATTGTCATTTAAAATAGAGAGATAAATAATTAATATTAAAAGGAGAGAGAAATAAATAATATAAAAAAGATTTGATGAATGAATAGTGTGTTCCAAATTTGGAAATTAGTTTGGATATTACTGTAGCTATATTCTAAATATTTGGAATATAGCTAATTCAATGTGAGCAATTTATTGACTTAATAGCTAAATTCTCATTGGATTTAGCTTTTAGCTAATCTAATGAGAATGCTCTTAAAAAAAATAAATAAATTTTTTTGCATACTAGTTTTGTTTAAATGTTAATTTTATTTTAATTTTTATTATATTGTTGTGTAATTTGACTAATCTAAGTTGGATCAAACCACTTCTTACTAGCTTGGACAAGGTTGGGAGGGGGAGACTGTTCCCTCTTCCAATTCATTTTTTAAATTTTTATTTGTATTTTTTATTCAAAGTATTTTTTATTTTTTTATTATTTTTAATTAGGTTAATCTTACCAAGATTTTTTTTTTATGCTTTACTTATCTGTGAGATTTCTGATACATTTCAATTTATCATAAGCAATTAAAAAAAAAAAGGGTCTTAGGGTTGTTTTCGGTTAGGCTTCAACCATATGTTTTGAATTAAATATTTTGGTATATGATTTTAGTTTTGAGTTCCAATATTTATTTATGAATAAATCTTCACAACTTCCTCATACTCCACACTCCACATTTTTTTTTAATTATTATTATTTTTTTCTTTTATCAAATATTTATTATATGAATAATGAATAAAAAATTTGAAATAATTTAAAAAGAATAAACTCAAAATAAAAAATATTAAAAATATTAAAAAATTTAAAAATTTAAAAAAATATGGAGTGTGGAGTGTGGTGGAGGTTGTGTAGCAAAAATCCTTACAAAAATAACATCACTTCATGTACAAGTATACAAGTAATGGCTTCTAAAACCTTAAATAATGGCTTCTAAAACCTTAAACACATCAAGCTTTATTTTTATTTCATATAACCAATTACCACTTCAATTACTAACTCATCTATTTTAATGCACAAGCACCACGTTATTATTAAGCTAAGCCACAATCGATGAAGCAATTGACTATTTATTCTAGGGGCGGCGACGTTCTTGAATAAAGTCTATCCGAACCAAATTAAAACTTCTTAGATTAGGCTAGGCCTCTCCGTATGACTAGTTTAAGGTCATGGAGTAATGCTACATACAGTTGTGAAATGCGCAAACGCCGTGCAGTCGTTTTGAAAAAGAGTGGGGTTCACTCATAAAAAATTAATTTCTTTTCATGTGGGTCTCATATTTATTTATTTTTTTCAAAACGACTACACGACGTTTGCATACTCACGACTGTAAGTATCATTTCTGAAGGTCATGACAGCGAGAGTTAGCTCTCCTAATCTGTCTAAACCCAATGTGTTTTGTATAGATCGAGACTTGTAGCTTGATTCGAAGAAAAATTGGGCCATGTTTCCTGAGAGAGGTCGCCTTCTCTCAAGCAAGTAATCTTCTACTTCTAGTACACTACTCCATGACGGGCTTCCTTCTTTCCTGGGCTCTGCTCACTCGTCTACGCTCCAACCCAGCAAGTAAAAATTGAGATCGAAGGTTGGTTTGCCCATTGGGATTGGGCATGGATGAGCCTCGACTGGGCCAACATTGATGAGAAAATGAGAAAAGAAAAACTTTTCCCATCACATCATTAACCGGTGTAACTCCACTCAACCAACGAAGTAAATTCTATACTCAAAGTTCAGTTATCGTACAAACTCAACCATTCACCGCACCTCAAGTTTGAAACTAAAAAGATTTGGTGATCGAGAACAAAGAGCCTTTTTTTTCCAACCTGCCTGAATGGAATCAAAGTTTTCTAAAGAGAGCCTGAACTGGCCTCCCGAAAGTTGGCTCAAGAGAGTCCTTTACGGCCCTCTCATACATAGCCATCTCTTCCTCTACTTTTCTTTTTAGAATGACGGTATTTGTGTTGTGCTTTCGAAGGGAAAAGACTCGCGATATAGCTATCGGCACCAAAAGTGGGTGATCAAAAGATCGAATCACTATGCGTATCTTGGTGGTCATTACCTTTGGTAGTCTTTCTTTTTGGCTGACTCCCAATCCAAGGAAAGAGGAAGTGAGCTCGATTCCCAACGCCTTGAGAAGCTGGTAGAGATAGATGACAACACCTTTTTCCTCTCTTCCTTATCGGGGGGTCCCAGGGACTCATTCTAATTGAAACAAGGAGTGGGTCTTCACCAACTTCAGACCGAGGTTGTTTCTTCTTCAATAAGTCTGTTAGCGGTGCGGGAACGAAATCAAAGTTTCTTGGCAGCTCCTTCTCTCAACCTCAAAATTGATTGACCCCTAGACACAGACAATTGAGGCTTTTAGCACCCTTTTCCTTACATTTGGTGAATCAACCTTGGCATGATCTAAATGAAATAATTCCTCCCCACTAAAAAGAGCGACTGAGAGTGGATTTCAGGTTCGATAGTGTCAAGAAGGTATTAGCCACCAGTAACCATACTTTCGTAAAAGCACCATTGGACAGTGGTTCCTCTCTTTTCTCTTTTTTGGATATATAATCGAAGTCGAGAGTGGAGTTACGGGAACAACCGTCTGATGGAAAACTACTTTCACGTTCGGTTCAAAGATCACCATTTTCATTGAGAATTCTCGTTCCCTTTAGTGTGAATTCGCCACTATCTCATAATTGCTAATGGTTAATTAAGGAGTTATGTTTTCAGGCAAAAAGCAACATTCCTTATTTGCATGCTAGTGCAAACTTTGAGGCTAACATGAGTGTTTCATTCTCCTTGAATATATTTTTCATCAAATTTTGATATTTTTTTCTTTCTCTAAAATTGCTCTACCCAGCCGTTGCCTTCCTTTAAGAAAATTCCTCATATACTAAACTAATTTCTTTTATTTCTTCTTGATCTTTGCAGTCTAGAGGGGTACTTATCCCTTTCCGACAGGCTGTCCAAAGGACAGGTAGCTGAGAGCGAGCCGCATTTTGAAATGAAAAGAATAAGTGGGAAAGTGAAAGGTTTAAAAAACATCAAAAACTTAAGATTTGACATAAAAAAAAAAGAAAAAAAAAATCATCTTTTTGTTCATTATAGGAGGACTCACTGGAATAATCCCAACAAATTATGGGTTGGACATTGCTTTACATGATACTTATTATTCGGCTGCACATTTCCATTATGTACTCTCTATGGCCAAGATGATAGGAAGCCCAAGGGTTGACCTGTTGTAAAATAGAGAAATTTAAAGTAGCCTTCTACTAAGTTAGGAGCCCAAAATCTATTTGACTTGTAATCCGAACTCAACCCTAAGATAGATTCTTTCTTCTACTAAGCTTGTACTCGAGCTACAATCCAAAGGAACGAAGGAAAGATACCTCAGATATTCTAATTGTTTTGTTTTGAAGCAAAGATATCCACAGGACTGTCCTTTTAGCCCTATCTAGTTAAAGGTGAGTCTGATTTGGTTATAATCCCCCATGTATAAATATTTCATATTCGAAAACATTTCAAGTTTTTATCTTTTTTATACGGGATAATGTTAGGCCATATAGATTGGAGATATCTATCAATGAGCCAGAGTTTATTGGTATGCCCAATTTTAATCAGTATGGAGTCATTAGTCTCGTTATTTGGCCCCTTCTCAAAAATTTGATGGAATGGCCCAGCCAAGAGCGCTTATGTCATATGGGAACTCATGGCTGGAACCAATCCTTATGGTTTTGATATCCAGTAGGAATAATAAGAATCAAAGCCCAGCTTGGTTGGTGAGCCTAGTGATACCCGTCTTTACACATAGGAGAAATCATTCAATGACGAACAAGAGGTGTTGACAACGTGAGCTTTTTGCCTGGCTTTCAGCCTTCTTGATCCAACTTCATTACTCTTTAAGACTACTAAGATCCCTCACTGCACACTTTCTATATATATATATATATATATATTTGTCTCCATCTAATCAAAGACGTTCATAGCAACCTCCTTTTTTTTTTTTTTTGTACTTGAAGTGACTTTCTCGATATGAAAGAAAAGGCCTAGCCTGCATACATATATATAAAAATAGCATGATGACCAGCACATGAGCGATTGTTGTTCATTTCGCAGCATTTGTAGCCTCCTCTCGAGGCCCCTTGTTCTCTGGTATGTTGCGCGTATGCAGTCTCCTATGATAGCAAAGAAAAGAGCATTGAAACCATCGGGGCCAGAAGCTTTGTTGTCTTTGAGGGAAAAGAAAACATTTTGAATCATTATGACCTAGGCGACACATGTGTGTCACTCGTCCTCAAAATGGATCTAATTTAACTTCACTCTTTGCGTTTTTTATGTCTTTTTTCTTGCAGATCGAGATTCTTTGATTACAACATAGCTATCATCAGAAGCAGTATTTCCGAGTCACTCTATAACTGAGAGCTTGTAGTTGGGGATTTTGATTGTTAGGAGGATATTGGGATCCCTAAACTCTTTATCTTTCTCTTTCATGTTTAACCCCATGACATTCCAGACTATAGCCTTCATGAGATAGTCTTAGTGATGGAATCTTTACTCACCATTCAATATGAATGGAGTAAGGGACGCCCTCTCCTCAACCCAAACCATAAAGCCAAAACAACTTAAAGTCTATCTAAGAACACATTGATTTTCAAAGCCCCTCTTGTACCTATCCCAAATGACCTTTGGGTATAGAGCTCTACCAATAGTAGCTCGACATCGGGAGTTAATGAGTTTTTCAACACCCAAATGTGGCTGCATAAGCCTAAGAGATAGTGTAGAGGGTGCTGGTTCCTTCATTATTTTAGCAAAACTTCATGCGGCTTGAGCCAGTTTTGCACCTTGATCGGGATGACATTCAATCTCATGTATCCATGTTCCTATACGTATAATCGGTTAATGGTATAAAATTTCCTATTTGATAATTTAGATCAAGTATCACGTATCTATAAGCAAGAGGATGTGGTCAAGAAGCAACCAGCTGACTGCCCTATTCCACTCGGCCTTTCTTCGCTGTATGAATAAGGTCTTAGTATGTATGGGCATTCAGGGCGGTCGTAATAAGCCGTTCGTCAAAGGTATAGACCAATCGTAATTCATCACCATCTTGCTCACTTCCAATTGATGACTGGCTATTATATAAGTGTTGACCTAAGCCCCTTTCGGATAGTATATAGATTCGACTTAGACTCGATAAAGTTGAATGCCTCCGCGCGAATGTCACTGTAAGGTGAAATAATCAAAATATGTTTGAGTCTGGGTTCCCTCAACATGGTTTGAAACAGTAGATCTTGTAAGCGTACGTTGGATTCTAGTATTTGGAGTAGATTTCCTCCAACGCAATCCACAGAAATTCCACGAATCCCTTGGTGAATAAGTCTGATGACTTAGCAACAACACAAAATTGAGTTTCTCGTATATGGTGGAGGAGGTGCCTTGAAGATCTAGGAGTGTGAGCAGTACGAGCTGAAAGGCTCCCATACTATTTGGAGGGCAAGGGGCATAGATGCCAAACAAACCTGACAAAGTCCGGTATTTGACGAAGATCTTTCTATCAATAGATAGGATTTAGTGTTCGATATAGGGGATAGGATCCATCTACTCTTTCTTTCTCAATTTCTTTTAGAGAGAGCATATATAACAATATGAAAAAAATCGAGAGATGATAAAGGATATATAGACATCTAAGGGGATGTCTATTCTATTCCTGACATCTTCTAAGTCAGCTCTCGAGCCAAGAGTTCCCGCATCTGGTAGTTCAGTCTTATGTGGATTTACCTTCTTGTAAGTAAGTTTCTACGGCAAATAATTCCCCTCAGTCTAGTTCCGAGTAGAACTGTTGGGAAGGGGACATGATCAATAGAACTTGGCTGGATCTGGGCTGGGATAATGGCACCCATTCCTAACTAGTTCCGAAAAGGTTTGCTCATGCTGGAGGGAGCATCCCCACTTAGTGATCGGTCCGTTGGTTCACGCAAATCTGAAGAAGTTATCACGCTACTTTCTTGTATCCCCTATTCCTCAAATACAATTCGAGCCTTCTACGACCAATTCTCAATTTGTGGAAAGCCTTGGAGGTCTCTCAGGTGTCTATGGTAGATCCGATCAGTCTCATGATGAAGAGAAGTCTTTTCCGATCTTCCACTAAGAAAGGTATCATCATGACAACTAAATTTTCTTTGTAAACTTTACTAAACCGGCCTTCGAGATGAAAGGAACGAAAGCAGTCAACATGAGTATGCTACTTCCTACAAGAATGCATTCTAATGGTTTGTCATGTTCCTACTCCAACTCCTGCAAGAATGGCCCTCCCTACTACAGACTACGCTTGGAAAGTTTGTGAATCAAAGAAGCCATGGTAGCAAGGTTGACGTTCTCCCATCACTAAGTAGTGTTATTCAGTCCTCCAAGGAATTCCACTAAGAGGTTCTTTCTTTCTCTCATGTAATTTCGTTCGCCCATTCCACTTCCGTGCCGGAGGAAATGAGATTCGAACCCATGATACAATTTTCTTGTATGTCGATTATAGCGTCAAAATCTCCTATTGAATCGATCTCTTGCATCCAAAGTTTCTTCCATTGACTTATCCAAAGTCTCTTTTTGTCCAAAGGTACCCATCTTCGTAAAGGTTGTGGCATCTATCGAACCATCCCAAAGTACTCCAAAGACTCAAATATAGTAAATCAAGAAGGTGGTAAGACCCTTGCAGAGTTCTCCAATAGCATAGAGCTTGGGAAGCTCAGACCCGGTCAACGCCATTTTCTCTTTGTCTTCCTCAGCCATCTTGATCCGTTTATATCAAGAGAAAGCATCCATAAAAGACAGCATCTCATGTCCAGCAGTGTTGTCGACCAGAACATCGATGTGAGGAAGAGGAAAATCATCTTTTGGGCTTGTCTTGTTTATAGGAGTCTTTGGACTTACGAAACCAGTTCTCAAATTGAGGGAAAATCGTTCTTGAAGAAGCGTGACCATCCAGTTGAATCTCGTTACCCTTTCGTGTAGTTATGGCAGGCTTACTTTCCACTTTGTTACTATGGAGCCGGAAAGCAAGTGAATGTGATCCCGCCTTCCATTAGTCGGTGTGTGTGAGCTTTGCTTCGTATAGCTCTACACCGCCACCGGCCACTTTTCCTTCTCTACCATATTCATTGATACTAACACAATCCATTCTATCTCTGTGTTATTTTTGGATTTCGAAATGAGCCGAACAACGAAGCCTCCTCCTCAGATAAAGTTGTCTATGACGCTACTCTCCTGACAAGAACAACTTTTTCTATTGTGATTGAAAAACTAAAATCTTCCTACTCGAACATGAAGTCCTATAGTTTACAACTCTTCTTTATATAGTAATTCGACCTATTGCTCCGCGTCCCCCCATCAGTTTACTATGAAGAGAAGAATCAAAAGGATCGAACTACCAACTCATTATTCAAGCGAACTAAAACGTAGCTTGTAAGGCTTTAAAATGCCTGTAGAAGTTATGTTTGAAAGCCATCTCTACCCCCTTAGGGGGATACGGGGGATATAGAGTAGGTAGGGAGAAGGCCCTCGCTAGGCACTAGCTTGCTTAGCAGGGGTTGGGGGATGCATAGTAGAGGGTAAAGATATAATGCTTATAGTTGAGTGGTCTAATTCATGGTAGAGAATATAAGCTACAACTAACAATTGTAGGAGGTATGTGGTTTCAAGGACCGACCCCTTATCTTGTACATTGCAACTTCATATCATTTGCTCGGGGCCATGTTAGCTAAGCACGATGATCAGGGAAAGGAAACCTATATTATCTCAGACAGGCATTGGTGGGACAAAGATACATATCCATAGAAAAAGTGTCTCGCTTTGACATCCCGCTCCGATCTCTAAAGGGCTGTCTATTTTCTTCAAGCTTTTAGCTAAATATGCGAAAAATCAACCAATCCTGTATTCAATAGCTACTATTGAATGACTTTCTCTTTCTAGGAGAGTGAATGAAAGGTGGAATTCAAAATAAGATGAGCGTGAGCAAACAAGAAGAATCTCTTCCTTCAAATGATAGAACTAGAGTCGAGAGCCGCATAGATAGGCAAGATAGAAGGAAAAAGAGGCTTTGGCTTTGATCCCACATACAATCTGAAAGAGGCAATACGTGGATTGGCAAAGAAGAGGCAAGTGTAGTTAAAGAGTATGGTGATCTTAGTAGAGCTGAAGAGAGCTTCTTCAAGCAAAAGTCACAGGTGCAATGGCTAAACTTGGGGAGACTATAACACTAAATTATTCTTCAGGGCTATGAAGAATCACCAAAGCAAAAATAAGATCATGTCAATGTGCAAGGAAGATGGGACAAGAGTAGATAATCCTACCAAAGTCAAGAAACAAATAGTGGGGTTTCTTAAGAGACTACTTAGTGAAGTGTCATCCAACACACCTATCAATCAGGAGGTGCTTAGGAAGGCCCCACCTGGAAGACTAACCCATGACCAGTGCAATGATCTATTGAAAGGGGTTACTGAGGGTGAAATAAAGGATGTTCTCTTCTCTCTAAAGGATAACAAGGCACTAGCCTCGGATGGGTATAATGCTCTATTCTTTAAGAAGGCATGGGGTATTGTTGGGAATGATGTGGTGAGGGCTATTAAGTCTTTCTTTACTTCAGGATGCTTGCTGAGGGAGTTCAATGCAACCACAATCGCATTGATACCCAAGGTACCAGACCCTACAAAATTAAAGACTATATCTTGTTGCAATACCATTTATAAATGCATTTCCAAGATCATTGCCAATAGGATCAAGCCAGTCCTGCCCCACTGCAGATGTAAGCAACAAACGACATTTGTTGAGGGAAGGAGAATTGGGAACAACATTCTGCTTGCCCAGGAATTGTTAAGGAATTACCACAGAGATCAAGGAACACCCCAATGTGCTCTCAAGGTTGATTTAATGAAAGCTTATGATACGGTGAGGTGGGACTTTGTCCTTGTTGTACTCAAGACCATTGGCTTCCCCCAACAAAGTTGTATAATGGATTATGGAGTGTGTTACTACGACCAGGTCTATGGGTGAAGCAAATCAAACCTATTTTCAACCAAAGAAGATTAAATTAAAAAAAAAAAAACTATAGCAGCTAGGAAAGCCCCAAAGATTCTATGAAAATTAGAAAGGTTGAAGTGAGTTGTGGCTTATAAATAGGAAGAGGAGGAAAGTTGTCTTTAAAGAGTCTATCTTAGGACCAACCCTTCCTTTCTATTCTATCTATCCTAGGAGCTAGCTTTGACTTCCTATACTATTTATTTTATTTCTCCTATCGTACTAGCAGACGGAAGATGAAGACACAATAATCTTCATCTTCTTCTTTGCGTCTGCTGAAGCAATTGGATGAGTTGTTGGAGTCGGGCTTCATAAGGCCCTCCAAGGCGCCCTTTTGGGCCCCTTACTATTTTCAGAAGAAGCACGAAGGGAGCCTCAGGTTGTGTGTAGACTATCGGGCATTTAACAAGGTGACCATCCATAACAAGTACCCCATTCCTCTCATTGCAGACTCATTTGACCAACTTGGGGGTGCAAGGTACTTCACAAAGCTTGACTTGAGGTCGGGCTATTATCAAGTGCGAATAGCGGAAGGGGATGAGCCGAAGACTACATGTGTTTCAATTCTTCAAAACAATAGAGGTTTGATGCTTTTGAATTCATTGTATTAATCCCACTTCCTACTCGCAGTATGCTCTAGGGGTGAGGTTGTCCAATTTCAATTACGTGCCGCTTGTTGACATCTAGTTTCCATTGCCCGCTTATAGGTGTGAGAGATCTTCCTTCAGTTCTAGTCAAAGTATGGCAACTTGAGGTCTCCTATTTCACTTTCAGCCAGGGGACTACCCAATCATGTGGGGATAGCTAGGTTCTTCAAAGTCCGACCATGGATAGCTAGATAACACCCACCAATTCCATTGCATTGCGATCTACATCTTTCTCCATAGCTTTGGGTCTATGTCTCGATCTCCTACATGTCAAATCTGAGGGACTAGTTCCTATGGGGATTCCCCTTGGTCTAATTCCACGGCTTATGACGAAAGGGGGATCGGCGTGGTGTAAAGTGAAGATTGAGAAAACTAAAGCAAAATTCTGTAAAAAGCTTTTCATTGACATGCGAGAATTTCGATTCTTCAATGGCAGTAAGGGTTCGCAAGCATCTCCTCCTCTCGTTATACAACAAAGACTTTTCACACAACGCACGATTCCATGGATAGTTTCATTCGACATCGTGGTGGAGGACATAGCTTACAATCATCGGCTTTGATCATGCCACTAGTCATGAATAAGTATTGTGCTATTTACCAGTGAGTGGTATTATTGGACTGATCTTTTGGTGAGAAATGTTCTTCATTTTAGATAATGAAACCATTTCATTACTACCAACCCAAAGAGATACGACCTCTTTGAGATATACAGTAAGTAAATAAATGGCTCTTTCCCAGGTTGGGAGAAAGACCAGACAACACCTCCAAATTGATCAGGCATTCCTTGACCACTTGCACTGAACATCTATCTCCTTTGCAAAAGATGAGGAGATCTTCAGTGAAGCAAAGGTGGGACGTTGGTCTCTAAATAGAAAAGTAAATGCTTGAGCTTGAGTGAGAAGGGCCTCTTCCCCCCACTGGTATTTTGTCTGTATGGTGTTACCGAGCGGGAATCTCGATCCAGAAGGTATGCCACTATCGACTACTATCTATACATGTTTGCCTTCCTTGCTAGTACATAGTATATAATCTCTTTCCTGCTCTTAGGATGTATCTTCATTTCCTTACCTGCACTGGTAGCTTCATAAGTCCTCCCCACTTTCTTCTTTGTGATTGCTAGTCTTCGATTGAGAGGTGATCCCCCAAGGGGCTCCTGCTTACTATAGGAGCCCCTTTTCCTTCTGCCCAGCTCCCGAAAACAACGTTCGACTTGCATGTGTTAAGCATATAGCTAGCATTCCTTCTCAGCCAGGATCAAACTCTTCTTTTGAGTATGATGGTGGAACGACTGATCTTAAGTTTCTGCTGCAACTGTAATGTGCCAGCTGGTTTAACTTTTCTACACTCATAATGAGATTTGGAGTTGCCCTGATTTACTCGTATCCTACCTAAAATATTCACTTCACCAAGCATCATTCATAACTAGAGTGAAAGAGAAAAAAAAAAAACAATAAGAGAACATGAACTGCATCATAAGTTAATAAAATTAATTGCTTTTGGAAACCAACACGGAAAACTTATAACTCATTATCATCAAATTAGCTATAGATTTTGTAAGAAAATTATAAGAGCCTGATAATTAGAGGGAGCTTTCGTTTTTTCCAAGCCCTCAAGAGATATGTAACCGCTCCCTTTATACATGAGAATGCGTAAGCCACCACGACATGTAGTCATACAATTTGCACCAAGTTAATCTGTCTTGAACCAGCATTGGAATCTCTTTGAATGGTAAAAACTGAAAGTGTCGGTGAGTTCATTATGTGATAGAAACTCAATAGACATCACCAATCGTACATACATTTTAATGAAGCTATATCATTTATAAAAGCACCTACCAATCTGTCATTTGGATTTCATGCTCCTTCCAATCTTTTAAAGTAAAAGCATATATATCAAATACATGTACGATAGGATCAAAACAAGGAAATTGAGAGCATTCTATACAATTTCCCTCTGTGAAAAAAGAGTAGGCAATAACAGTTTTAAATCATTATATACATATGATCTCACTACATCAACATTCATTCAATCTAATTTGGTAAGGAATCAAAATGAACCTAACTTGGGTCCAACATCCTTGACTCCAGTGCAAAACCTTTCAATCACTATTTTCCTGTCAGCAAACATTAGGGGGTTTGCATCCACAGGTGCAATTCTGAAGATCTTTGTGAATCTCCTGTAAGAAGAGAAGAAGATAAATGTTACTGGATGATTACATCAAGTATTTTAGGTATTCAAATATCTTAAATTTTGAATCATCCTGCTTCCTATTCAAAGATTGAAGCTTTCGATCCTTTAATATTAGTTAATGAAGAAAAAAAAAGAAACAGTCGCTCTCAAATTTTTACATACAAAATTTGAGGGGTTGACTTAAGAACGCGATACATACCAATATTCAGATTTCAATGTTAACCATCACATTTGTTACCACAATTCTCTTCATTCATCATCATACAAGTATGACCTTATGCTTCATACACTAGGTGCAGAAGTAAATATCTCAGCATGCTTTAATAGACGAGTATTTTCAAGACTAACATGAAATTTAACAACAGGTTCCAGAATAGAATTAAATTTAACAGAACTAAAACATGAACTTTAATGAATGAAAGAGTGAAAAATTATGTCTATTATGATCAGCTTAAAGTAACTGACTGGCCTTGGAGTTTCACATCAGTTGTGCTTCTGATATTTGAGCTTATCTTTGTTATAAAGGGCATGGTTGTATTGAGTATACCCTAAAGGGGCATAAATGTCTAAATTTTGGAACTACCTACCATTTTGGAACTCCTACCTTTTACATGGTATGAGAAATGAGGGAAAATGGTAGGACTTAGAATCAAAATGAGGGAATATGAGGAAAAATGGCACCCTCTTACACATTCTAAGTCCTTCTCACCTCTTCCGTTACCTACCCTTACCGCTCCACCATCACCTTCTGCAATTCCTACTCCATCCAACTCATCACCAACACTTTTCCGCAGTTTCTTTGCAGGTTTATTCTTACCACTCAAGCCACCTCCCATGCATCCATCAACTTCATCTCTGTCTTCAAATCCAGATGTACCTAGTGCTTCAAACTCCCAACCTATTGCCAATGAAAAATCTACTCGTTCTTGAGTCACTTAACACTCAATTAGTCAGTTTTGTCTTTTCATGTTTTATCTCATGCATTCCATTGCTTTATCTTTCAGCTTTCAAAAGTCTTTGTTCCTAAGAAAGTCAAGGATGCCTTATCTCCTAGAGATTGGACGTAAGCTATGGAGGCTTAAATGGATGCCCTTCATCATAATGGGACATGGGATTTGGTTCCTCTACCTCATAGTAAACAGACTGTTGGATGTGAACGAGTGTATACCATGAAGTTCTCATAATGGCTCTGTGAAAAGCTTGAAGGCACATCTAGTTGCTAAAGGTTATACACAAGTCTATGGCATTGATTATGAGGAGACCTCCAATCTCTCTTCCATTCGGGTGTTGATATCCCTTGCAGCTTACTTCATTGGCCATTATTTCAGTTAGATAGTAGACACCTCTCTACATGACAACTTTCTTAAAGAAGTTTATATGGAGCAACCACCTGGGTTTGTTGCTTTGGGAGTGTTGGAGTATTGTGTGCAATTTAAAAGAAGTCAATATATGGACTTGGAAGTATTCCTAGGAGCATGGTTTAGTTAAGTATTCTAGTGTTGTATAAGAGTTTGGGCTTCTTAGATGTCAAACTGACCATTTAGTACTTCAGCTACATACGGATTCAGGTTACATTTTGTTTGTAGTGTATGTGGCGACATTATAATTACCGGAAGTGACTCGAGGGTAGGTTTGGTAGGTTGATAAAAATTTTGCAACATCGGTTTCACATCAAAGATTTAGGAGTTGTTTGGGAATTAGATGAGGAGATAAATTCTCATCTCATCTCAAAAATTCTCAATTTCCTTCCCAAACATCACTACATCACAAAACACTTTTCAATTTCAAATCTTCAACTTTTTCATCTAATCATTTACCTAATCATTACAAATTTTCCAAACTTCCAAACAAAACACAAAAAACAATACGACTTTTTCAAATTTAAAAACAAAAATTATATTCAAACAATTTTTTAACTTTATAATATTTTTATTCAACTTTTTCTCTCCTTCCCTAAAACCCAATAAAACATCTTAACTCAAACTATTTCACTACTATTCACAGAATTTACATCTCATCTCATTAACCAAACATGCCCTTAGGTAAACTAAGATATTTACTTGGGATTAATGTTGGTAAGTCTATCTCGAAGGAAGCATCTTGACTTATTGGAAGAAACTGCTTCATTAGGTGAGCGATCTATTGATACTTCTTTTGGTCCAAATCATAAGCTCTTGAAGGATGAAGGAGAGTTGCTTGATGATTCAGGCAAGTCAAGTTAACTTAATGAGAAACTGAATTATCTTACTATCACTAGACCTAACAATTAGTATGCAGTGACTTTAATGGGGTAATGATATGCTATAATCTGTAAGAAATAAGCCAATTCTATTGCAGAAGCCAAATACAAAACAAGGGCTCACATTAAAATTGAGTTCAGATATTTCTACACTTTTTGTGAAGTTTGTGGAGCAACTTGCAGATATATTTACCAAGTATCAATGTCATAATCAACGGAAATGTATTTGTTTCAGGCTGGGTTTATATGACACATGCTCTGGCTTGAGGGGAAGTTTTAGAGGGCATAATTGTATTTAAGTAATACCCCATAAGGTTATAATGTAAGATGTAAGCTATGTTAGATATATCCAACGGTAAAAAGGAAGGATAAGATTTTTTAACTACCTACCATTTTGCATCAGTTCCGTTCTTTATTCTCTCTAAATCCTAACTGCTACAATCTTGAAGTACATATATATTGTGCTATAATACATTCTTTACAACCATGTGGTCTAAATATGAAAAGTAAAATCACTTTTGATTTAATACGTGAGCTTATCTTGACGTACATATACATATATTGTGACATAAAACACCATTTTTACAATCATTTGGTATAGATATGAATGTTTTTTAACATGTTAAAACATAAATGATTAGCTAGAAAATTATGTTGTTGAATCATGGACATTATATGAACCAACAATTTCAAAATGCATGGAAGGATCAAAATCACAAAGTGATCTTTCCCACATGAAAATTAAGAAATATTCCGCTCTCTCACTCTCTCCCCCTCGCACATACATACCATTTCAGTCAAAAACTTTCATACGATCTCTCTCAAACTTGGCTTATGTTTGAAACAACCTAAGGGGATAACTTATAGAGTTGTGCAAGCACATGCAATTCCTGCAAAGAGCTATAAAGGTTTCTGTCTTTTTTATTTTTCATTGTTTTGTACAAACTATCTATTTACACTGTACACACCTTAAATTTCTTTGTATTGCAATGCCAATTTTAACAATGAAACTTTTCAAACTTTTAAAAAAAAATCTTTCTATCTTAAAGCCTACATTACACTCAATAGACAAAAATGCATGTCAAGCAATCCTATATTTATTTGGAAAAAAAAACCTTGTATGTAAGGGCATTGTGTTTATACTGTAAAACATAAAACACAAGAAGAATCACATTGCAACATTCTTCCAGTATGGAGAAAATATGTGATGAATAAGAAACACTGAATTATTTTGGTTATTTGACACTAATCGTTCTTTTACTCACCTGAACTTTATTTTGAAGGCCTTTGATATGTTGAACAGCCAAGTCCAACATGTCTGCATAACTTGTTTGCTGCAAAAAAGTTTCAATACATATTTAAGTAAATTATAAATATATTCAAGAGAGAGACAATCTGAAACAAAACTAACAAAAGTGTAGCAATGTTAAGTCCCTATTATTTCTAGTTAAGGAAATTATTTATGCATAAGAGCATTTGGTAGCCAAACCTAGTGGTTTTCTTGCGGCACCTACTATCTACCACAAGATCTTGGATGCTAGAAAGAATGTTGGCATAAGAAATTGAACAATAAAATAACAAAACAAATCAAACCCCGCCCCTTATATTATCATCATCACATGGGATTGGCACATGCCATCATTTATTTCTAAGAGACGCCTAGTTTTTTTATAATAGCATATACTCTTAAATAAATTGGAAAAATAGTTAATTACATTAAAAAACTTTGAATTGACGTTATCTAAACATTCGGAGTCTTCATCTTATATCTGAACAAGCTTCAATATTGAACTCGATTAAAAAGCAGACAAGCAGATAAATTGATAACTACTAGAAGCATTGACGTAATAAGTAAATTACTAAAACAAAACTTAATTATAACTAATCGGGTTTCGCTATATTTTTTTGTGATTCATCCCTACCTAAAGTCATATCCAATGTCAAATATTCAGTAACATGTTGTTGATAGCTTTCAGTCTCTTTTATCCATTTGTCTTTTTCTTTTTAATGAATAAAACTTGGACTTTCTTATCCATTTTCACTCCCTCAGCAAAAATCATCACACTCCAGATAGTGCACATTTCTAGGTTTTCATTCCACGTGATCTAAGATCTAGGATAGCTTTCCCTATCTTGTCCTTACTTCGTGTTAGCCCCACCTATTCTGCAATTTTGAAAATTTTGTATTCAACCTTTTCATGTGATTCCAGCTCTCCATTCTAGGTCCCATTAAGCATCATGATTCATCCAGTGCATCGTTATGTACGATGTATCCAAAACATAATACGTCTCTCTCTAGTGCCTCTTCGAGCATTAATTCTATTATTCCTCCATCCCATTTTCTAGTTTTATAAGAATACATCTAACACATCATCAATCTTATCTCTGAATAGCCCAAAATCTTGTCTTCTACATTACTTCTCACTGTTTTGGATAAAATTAATCCCCAATCAGCTCTCATTATCCAACACTGCAAACCATAGATGGCCATTGTTTTAATCGATTTAGTAATCCAAGAAAGTTATCAATATGACATTCTCATGACACTGCAGGACAGGTGGAGAAGTCAAATTGCTAACAAAAAATCTACTAATCTTGTACTTCATGAGTGAAAGTTTGTTGCAGTCCAGAATAAAAGAGTTTCAGGTCATTACCTTGTCCATGTTAGGGACAAGATCTTGTAGTTTCTTCAGTTTCCCGCTTATTCGAGTTCTTCTTTCCTGTGTATATAAACAAAATGAGCATTCATGTCAGTGTAATCCACCCTCCCAAAAAAATAGGTGCATAAATTATCTCCATTTCCCCAATAAAAAAAATTAGTGACACCTAACATATTCTTCCATTTCAGAGACAAAAGAAAGTAAATGTGTTCAGCATTGTCATATAAGTCCACAACTGAAATTGATAAGAGTCTGAGACTCTGAATAAGCAGATGATGGAAGAGCTTAAAATTCTCTTTTTCAACACTATGTTCCTGTCGGGAAGCTTCTATAAATTTTAATAGGCTGAGATTTCATGATTTTCCTGTCTATATTTCCATTTCTAATTAGATGTTCCACGTGAATATTCCCCCATGTCCTTAGGCCATGCCTTTTGCTTGTACTTTCTCTAGTATGATTCTATTTTTAATAAAATCTTTGATTACTTATCAAGAAATAACGTCAATGCACTCCTACTGCTACAATGGAACAAGTGCTAGAATAAACAAATAATTGAACGAAAAATTACTTGATTTAGATTCTAACCTTTTTAAATGCAAATAATTCTCATTCTATACAAACAGCAGAGATTACCACTAAAATGATGTATAGTTGCTGTAGAAAAGATTGGGGGGAATTAGGGTTTTTGGTTGTGGTCGAGAAGGCTGAGAAACTCAGGATTTAGGTAGAATTAGAGATTTTGGGTTTCAATAAGAGTAAGGAGAAGAACTTGGTTCAAAGAAAATATTCTTGAAATTCACACCCAGAGATTCTAAGCATCACATGCTTTACGTCTTTTGGCATACATCTTGAAAGAAGGATTGCATCATACAAACCTAGTAATTGCTACAAAACTCTCATAAGACTTAAATTCTATGAGCTTTGATTATGAAGCCGAAACTAATTAACTAATAGAACTCACAAATAAAATCCCAAAAAATAATAAAATGTAACGGACCAAAACTACAACCAATGTCTAAAAGTACGAAGTAAAAAGCATACCCTTGACTCCTAAAACTAAATAGAACTAGATTTAATAAAACTTGTACTAACCCTTTCAGCAATGCTTCTGGGGTGAGTTGCACAGCCACGTTTAGCACGGATTTTACACGGAACAGAGTCTTCAGGAATGTGAATTAGCTTCTCCACTGTGGCCATCTCAAGTGACGTCTGTGGCATGCTAAACTGAAACAGAAATGAATATAGAAATCACAAGTGTAAACAGCCAAAGAACTTATTTAACTCGACACGTATCAACTGCAGTATCATATTCTAAATAAAATATATCCAATTTCTTTGATTATACTTCTTGACCCAATCCAGCAGGAAATATTTCCTATTAAAAAGGACAGTTTTCTTCCTCCAAAATGGATTGGAGAAAACATCCTCCAACCCATCTATAAAAATGCCAAGTGTCCAATGAGCATGTGATAAGCAGCACATGCTTTTTTAAAAGTCTAATTTTAAAAAGATGTCATAGATCCCTTCATTAAAAAAAGGTGTGCCACATGCTCAAGGGATGCGTGGCAACTATATAGATGGGTTGAAGGAAACTTAAAAACTATCCTTAAAAAATAACCTAGAACTGCTATATTGGTAATAGTTTGTGCAAAAATTACTACACACTGCAGATGATATAAGGTAAGGTTACCAGTTGGCTTCCTCTCCCTCTTTCTTTTTTCCTTTATCAAGAAATTAAAATTGATATTCCTTTCCATCCATTATATTTAGAAAAAATCACAACCGATAAGATTTCTGAGAGAAGTTAAAGCAAGCCATTGTACAGTTAGAAAGAATCATCATGCTAATATGCTAACCATCTAAGAAGAAGAAGAAGAAGAATGAGTCAATTGGTTGCCGTTTTTATCATGAGTAAATCACGGGATTGATTCTTACTATGAAGAGTAAATTCAGAGATCGGATCTTATCATTTTTTTTTTTATATGTAAGATGAAAATTTTATTGATACGAATGAAGTAGACGAAGCTTGTGTACACAGAAAGTATACAAAAGAACACCTAAATACATTCAAGGAACCAGAAATTAAGAACAGAAAATCATGAACACTAGTTCCGTTAAGCACAATGGCTGAAAACCAGAGCAATAAAGTGTGTACAAAAAGGTTCCGAAGTTCCTCCATTGTATGCTCCCTATCTTCAAAGCACCGAACATTCTTTTCCATCCAAATACACCACATAATGCACAAATGAATCATCCTCCAAACTGCAACCGCCTGGGGACAGCCTTGAATCTCCTTCCAACAAGCTATTAAATCCACCACCCTCAAAGGCATAACCCAAACCACACCAATTCTTCTACAGATCTCATCCCACAACACTCTTGTCACCTCACAATGCAGTAATAAGTGATCCACTGATTCTCCATTCTTCTTGCACAAATTACACCAATCAATAACAATGAGACCCCGCTTCCTCAAATTGGTCGTGGTCAAAATATTCCCAAGCGAGACGGTCCATATGAAAAAAGCTACTTTGGAAGGCACACGAGCCCTCCAAATACTCTTCCACGGGAAAGGAATATTACCATGTGATGCCAACATCTTGTAATACGATCTCACTGTAAACCGTTTGCTCCCGTTGGGCCTCCATTGCATCCTATCCCCATGTACCATTAGGCCTCCCGTGGAATACATAAGACTGAAAAATTCAGAAACAGTATCCATTTCCCAATCATTAATATCCCTATTAAATTCAACATCCCACTGGTGAGAACTAAGGGAAAATGCCACCAGATCCGACACAGAAGCATCCCTATTAACAACAATGCGATAGAGAGCTGGAAAAGCCAATTAGAGGAGAGCGCGATCTCCACACCAAACGTCATGCCAAAATCTGATTCTAGAGCCCTCACCAGTCACAAAACAGATATGGGTCACAAAACTCTTCCAACCCCTCCTAATAAATTTCCATAAGCCCACACCATACACCCCCCACTTCATTAGAACACCAACTCCCCCAAGCACTTCCATGTCTATGATCAATAACCTCCTTCCAAAGCGAATCCCCCTCCAAGTAGTACCTCCATAACCATTTCCCCAATAGGGAGTTATTGAATGTCCTCAAGTTGCGCACCCCTAAGCCTCCATAAGAGATTGGAGAACAAAATTTATTCCAAATTAACAAGATGGAACTTAGTTTCCCTACACGGAACTGGTTAAATCGTTGGATTTCATAAGGGTGTGGCCCCAAATGATTGTTTGCACCCATGAGGTGTTGAACCTTGGACCTTGAAGGGAGTGATATCCCAAGACCAAAGCCTTCACCACTTGAGCCAACCCCTTGGGGTTACTTGCCAAACTATTAATACAAGACACCACACCCACCAGAACCATCTCAGACTTACCAAGATTCACCTTGAGACCTGACACCGCTTCAAAGCATAACAAAAGTGCCCTTAAGGCTTAAATATGGCCACAATCCACCTCACAAAAAAGAAGAGTATCATCTGCAAAAAGGAGATAGGAAATTATGATAGAACCATTAATACCATTTCCCACTGAGAATCCAGAAAAAAAAAATCTCCCCCAACGACGGCCTTCACCATCCGACCAAGTACCTCCATAACAATAACAAAGAGAAAGGGAGACAATGGATCCCCTTGCCTCAACCCACGGGAACTATTAAAAAATCCAACATGGGTAGCATTAACTAGCATTGAAAAACGAGCGATAATAACACAATGCCGAATTCATAAAACCCACCTATCACCAAAGGCACACCTCCCAAGCAAATAAAAAAGCAATTCCCAATTCACATGATCATATGTCTTTTCCACGTCAAGCTTGCACAGAATGCCTGGAACTCCCTCCCTCAATCTACTATCCAAGCAGTCATTGGTAATGAGAACCAAATCAAGAATTTGTCTCCCCCGAACAAAGGCGTTTTGAGGCTTAGAAATAATTTGTTCCATGATCGTGCTTAATCGATTAGCAAGAACCTTTGAAATAATCTTGTAAACCCCACTCACAAGACTTATAGGACGAAAATCCTTAACTTCCGTAGCCCCATGTGTTTCTTCGGGATGAAAGCGATGAAAGTCGCATTGAGGAATTTACCAAACTTATTAAAAGAATATAACTCAAGAAAAACACGCATCACATCGTCCAATATCCCAACAAGCATGGAAAAATCTCATAAAAAAACCATAAGGTCCGAGCACTTTATCTTTAGCCATACCACCAATCACCTTATAAATCTCAGCTTCTTCAAAAGGTTTTTCCAACTAGCTCGCACTATATGTATCAATAGACTCAAAAATCAAGCCATCGAGATTCGGGCCTCCAATTAGTCAGTTCCGTGAGAAGTTCTCATAATAATGCACAATATGGTTCTCGATCTCATAAGGGGAAGAAAGCACTTGATTACCCAAGTGAAGTATCTCAATAGCATTACTTCGCTAATGTGAATTAGCCACTTTATCGAAAAACTTGGTGCATTTATCACCTTCTTTTAACCAAAAAGTCCTAGATTTTTGTCATCACGAAGTCTTCTCCATCAACAACACCCTCTCCAGCTCAGTCACAACCGAACTTTTCCTCAAAAATACTTCCTCAGAGGTATCTCCCATCACCTCCCTACCCTCTTAAACCTGCAACTCTTCTATAAGGGAAATCTTCAGACTATCAACATTCTCAAAAACTTCCAAATTCCCTTCTTTAAATCATGCTTCAAAGCCTTAAGTTTACTAGCAAGAATGAAGCTAGGAGTGCCCGTAAACTGACAAGACCACCAAAGTCTAACCTTATCTAAAAGGACGAGGAAAAGTGAGCCGTAACAATGGAGGGGTATTTCTGAGGCTGTTGGCAGCAGTGAATTAACCGCAAAATCGTTCATACAAGGAGGCCTTGGTGCAGACGTCGTGCCAGTGCAATCCTGAGAGCAAAGCAGGGGCAGAGTATTCAGTGTTCAGGTAGCTAAGAGTGAAGCCCTTGTAAGACACAGTAATGGTAATGGGAATGAAAAGGCACCTCATACCGCTGGTACAACAATTGCTTAGTGGGAAGGAGGCGGTCGCAAGCTTGCTATCGGTCTGGCAGAGGATGGCATGCTTAGTACTCTTATGGACGTGAAGGTGCAACGGGTGGCATTGTAGGAGAAAGTGGACTCCTTAATACGGTGAGTTGAGGATAAAAATGACATGGGCTTGAGCTATACAGCATGTGGACCTAGTAATAAGTCAGTTGCATCGAGCCTCAATCCAACAAATGGGAAAGAAGTCATTCGGATGGGCCACTCCTCTAGGCTTCAGCCCATGGGACAAAACAAAGGAAAGGCTATGCTGGGGACCCAGTCTGGCCCACAAAATCGTACCAGGCCCATGTGGCAAGCAAAGAATACTACAGGCTCTAAAAGTAGTGAACCTTCATCATCAAGGACCAGCTCGATGGTGGGTGGTTTACTTGAGCCGGGAGTAGCCCAAAACAGGTCGACAGAGGTTGCTGCTGCCACCCCCGAGGCTATCTTGCCAATTAGGTCGCCGGTGGTCGAGATTTCAAAGTATAGGGGTATGGGATCTCGCGTTTCTCTTGTCTACGATGAGTCGGGACCAGCCCAGAACAATTCGACAAAGGCTGCCAGTGGCACCCCCCATGGTTATCCCACTGATTAGATCGCTAGCGGTTGAGATTCCAGAGAATAGGGGTATGGGATCTCGCATTTCTCGTCTCCTTGGTCGATGTGCCGCAATCGATGGTTGGATAGTCACAGACTTTTCGCCAAAAGCCAGTGACCTTATTAACGGTGTACCAACACCGAAAAACTTGTCGGAAAGGGCATAAGTGGGCTCTCAGATAGGTTGGGAAGGACGACAACTCTGGTTTGTCCATGGTCTCCACTCAAAGTCCATATCTTTCTTTTGCTAAGGATCTGAGGACAAAGGTGCCACTCCCGATGGATTTTCCATCTGTAATCCCTGTTGAATTGGTTAAGCAACTGAGGAAGGAAATTGGTGATGTTTCGCGGGAGTTCTCTGTGGGGGTGTCGGATGACTCGAATCTACAACTGGTCCTTAGTGATGGAGAGTGTTTTGATGGGGGGGGATGTTGAACCAACCCCCTTATACACACTCCCACCCAATCCTAAATCAGCTGGTTATGTTTCAAAGTGGGTGTTTAAGAAGGTAGAAGAGATCCAAGCCTGCGTTGGCATTTCTTGTGTAGGCTTTGAAGAAACATTTAGGGCCCTCCTCGCTATTGAAGCTGGTCGATCGAAATCAGCCACAAAGAGTGATAGGGAACTAAGAAGACTCAAATGTTCTATTAATTATGATGTGAATGAGGGGAGTGGTAGAAGAGAGAGATTGAAACGGAGGGGGGGCCTGTTTTTGCTTATGAACCCTAAGATCCTCTCTTCGAATGTGCAGGGGCTTAATGATCGAAACAAGCGCCTTAGCATAAAATCTTTATTGCGAACTTGGAAGGTTGATATTGTGTGTTTTCAAGAAACAAAGTTACATTTTATCGATAGAAGCATCATTTGTAGTCTATGGGGTTGTCCTTTTGTGGGTTGGTCCCATTTGGCTTCTTTGGGAGCTTCAGGTGGTGTTCTTTTAATGTGGGATAGAAGAGTAGTGGAATCGATTGAGGAGTGTATTGGAAATTTCTCAGTTGCTAGATTATTAAAAAATGTTGAGGATGGGTGGGGATGGGCTTATGTAGGCTGCAAATGGTCCGGTCCAGTCCGGACAGGTCCGGCGATGGACCGAATATTTTCGGTCCATCATTTTTCCGGACCGGACCGGACCACCGGACCGGACCGAACATCCAAAGGGACCGGGCCGGACCGATAGGTCTAGTCGGTCCGGCCTAATTTTTTTTAAATAATTAATAAAAAAAATTTATTTAAAATACTAAATTAAATTAAGTGACTTATTAATGTGGATTATGTAACAAACTTTATAAAAAAATATTTTATATAGTCAATGATGATAAATTAGATGAAAATTATATTATTAATTTATATAATTACTATATAATTAACTAATTGATATTATATATTAGTTAATTCATAGAATATTAACAAGTGTTAATAACATATTTAAAATTTTATATTGTTAATAGTGATGGGTTAGATGAAAATATATATAAAATATTGTTAATTTATAGAATATTAACAAGTATTAATAATATATTTAAAAATTTATATTGTTAATTGTACAATTATTATATATAAAATATATATATTTTTTTTATTTTTCATTCGGTCCGGTTTGGTTCGAAAAAACCCTAGACCGTGGACCGGACCGAAACTTTTCGGTCCTCTAAAATGTGGACCGAACCGGACCGGTCTAAGTCTCAGTCCGGTCCGGTCTGGACCGAAACGGTCGGTCCGACCGGACTATTTATCACCCCTAGGCTTATGTAGGTACTAATGGGCCAAATATGGATAGTGATAGGAGAATGCTATGGGAGGAGTTGGTGGGTTTATATTATCTATGGGACATACTGTGGTGTATGAGTGGGGATTTCAATATTACTCGCTTTCCTAGTAAGTGATCGGGGGAACATCGAACTTCCTTGGCCATGGAGGAGTTTTCTGAGTTCATCTTTAAATTAGCCAGATCGATTCTTATCTTCATTGTCATGGATGTAAGCCATTAGGGCCAAACCACATTAATCTATTGTGTTCTTCCTTTCTCTAACATATCCTCATTTTCATAATTTCAAACTTTAACAATATACCATAATATACCATCTGTATTTCTTACCCAATACGTACGAATGTGCAAGCAAGAGCGCACGCACACACACACACACTATCCATGTACATCTAAAATGAAGCACCAAACTGCATATGCATATTTGACTAGTAACACGCACACTATCCATGTATATCTATAGTTAAAAGCACAAAAATTGTGTTAAAAAGAGCTCCATTCAGTTGAAGCAGCAAACTCAATGCTTTTATGGGAGTACAATGTGGAAAATGAATCATAGATTCTATAGCAAATAACTCAGATATTAACTTATGTAGATAGTTTTAGCGGAAGCTACCTCATGTGGTACTTCACAATATCAACTTTTACAGGACGCTCAACAGAAATAGAATAAATGGGTGGTTTATGAGCTATTACAACAATGAAAGGGTGATGAACTGGCATGCTTGGCAAACAAAAGTGAGTTTTTGTAATCCATCAAAATTCTAAACGCCATGGAGACAAGTGAGAACATCATTTTCGGGTTAAGTTTTGATCTAAGAGTTATGAGCCTGAAAGAGGTGCATTGCAGATAACACAAAGCTTAAAGAGGAGATAATTGACTGATGAATTTGAATTGAATATTTCCTGCTTAGTTCTTTTCTGGGGAAATAGCTGTTTAGTTATCAAGAAACATGATGGCTGTGAATTATCAACTCTTTATTTATCATTTAAAAGAAGATGCACTTCAGACAACACCAGTGTTTATTTGAGATGACACAAAGTTCCTCTCTGGTTACTAGAACACGCACTTTTTAGTTATCAAGAAACCTGATGACTGTAAATTCTAGGTTTGCACTTACTCCTTTAAATGCCATATGTCACATCTTGTATAATGCTTGAAAGATCCCAAAAAAACTTAATACCTGAGTTTCTAAAGTATGCAGGCAGTTGAAAATGTCTCCATCAAGATTTTTAGCTCGTTTGCTTGGTGGGGCTGAAAATGTTATAGAATTTGTGTTGTCCCACGAGTCCATTCCAAAGCTAGTAGATGCATAAGAATACGTGGCATTTTGGTGGCCATTGTCAGAGCTGATGCCATCAATAACATCCTCGCTAACTTCAGATATCTGAGAAAGAGAATCTTGTCTTGTGAAGCTTAATTGAGACTTCAACCTTGATACTCCATGGCCACTATTAGAGCCACCTTGAGAGGTGTAGCCTCCAGATCCCCTTGTAACTGAAAAACCTGCTATTACTCACATATTACACTTAAAAAAGGTGTAAAATAACATATTTTTCTCCTTCTAGATAGGTGTACTTTTTTTTAAAAGGAAAATAACATTTTATTGAAACTAGTAAATAGGTATAACCCAAGTACACAGGAAGTATACAAACAACATACACTTAGTTACAAATTAGGAACTAGAAAGTGATACAGATGGGTGGTACTTCTTATAAACAAAATATGCACTTGGATTGTGCCTTTTAATGAAGATTTATTACTTGTGAAAGAAACCCATAAAAATAGCAATCCTACTTAGTAAAAAAAAAGGAATGCTCATAATCACAATAATTATAATAACTTAATTATCCTAATACTAATATCAATAGTAATTGTGTGTCGTTTACATTTTCGAACGTGCATTTTTTTATCAGTAAATAAGAATTTTATTGATGAGGATTAGGCATAGCCCAAGTACTTTCAAAAGTACATGTATATGCAAAATCATCAGAACTTCAACTTTGCTTGAATAAACCCAACCCAGCTTTAGTAAATTTAAAGTTCTTATGAGTACTACCACTCAATTAATTTTTTTTTCAATTTTTTTTTAAATAATTTTTTTTTTTAAATAATTAACTGTTCCATATTTTCATGTTTTTAAAATTTTTAATTTTTCAAAATTTATACATTTTTAATGGTTTTTTACTTGAATTTTTGTTTCTTTGATTTCTTGAATTTCTATATTTTTTTAAGGGTATTTAATTATTTACGTTAAGTTCTAGATGGAATATGTTGATTGAAACTTTTTGATAGCTTATTGCCAAAACTGATAGTTTAGGAAAGTGATTGCAATTTGGGTGGCAGTTTGAGGGGATTTATTATTACCCTTTGTATTTTCTTTTCAACCAAAAGAGACATGCATGCTTAAAACCCACAATTATCCAGCTGTGATGTCCTAAACATCTTGTAATTGTTTTCTATTCAACTTCATAGCATCCTCATTCCCTTCTTCTACCAAATTCCAATTTATAATTCATATTTTTTTGCTTCAACAAATCTTCTAAAGCCTAAGAAACTAAAATAATCTCACCCTGATTCAGCGATATGAATGCATGAATATGCAGCCTATTAGATGAAGCAGTCCCCAAATAATAAAAACACATAGTAATAATGGAGTGATGTTTAGTGTAATAAGCAGCATCAAAGCAGAGGCCCAAAGTTCAAGTCCCAGCTTTAAACTTCACTCTCAATTTCAATTGAATAGTCCACTTGTTGGACCCACTAAACACTTACTCTGAAAGAGTTCAACCTATACATGAGGGGAGTATTAGAATTAATTCACATCTTCCCATCAACTTATGTTTTTGGGACAATTCATGATTTTACAATTAACAATGGTGTTACCAAGTGTAATCTATTGTACAGATCCATATCACTTAATAACTATTTTGTTGTCAAGCCTCTAGTGCCCCAACCATTTCTCTTATATTTTTCTTCTTTGCTTTTTTAGGCAAACCATATGAACTATGAGTTGCAGAAGAATTACAATTTTGATCAACAAGTATAATTAATGACCAAATCAATAATTATCTTGGGTGTCTTGGTAAAAATTAAGTGTCATACCATACTATGAGCTAAAAAAAGAAAGAAGAGAAAGGTTAGTGAGTGATAACAAAATCGTTCTCTTAATGTTAGTATCTGCGCCTTCTATGACAAAACGATCGAGTCTTCTTTATGTGTTGCCATGTGAGGTCCATGTAAGCTCCAAGTGAAGTTCGCATCGATGCAAGGATGATTTTAACTTTTATGTACCAGGTTATAGGATAAAAGTTATACTTATCAGCGGGTGAAAACCAGAGTGCATGAAGAAGTCGAACCAATAACTAAGTTCATCTCTCAGAATAAGTATGGTCAACGAATCACAACTTCACACAAAAGAATAAATATGTCATGCATCTCTGCAGCTCTTTAAACAGTCTCTGAAACCTCAACGGGGACCACTTTGCCTCACAGTTCAGTTTCTTACATTATAAAATTTCAACACGCAATAAAGAATGATAATGACCGTACACGCATCCTCACCATCTTCGATGGTGACTTATCCTCCATCTCTTATTAAAAATAAACGAACCATTTGAACATGTCCTCGAGAAATCTAACTGGAATCAAATAAAATAACAGAAACAACACTTACCCACCATGCTTACACGTGATTCATCCGCTAAATGATGAGTGAATTGAAGAACAAGAGTTTAAAAATCAAAACAAATGTAATTTTATATCAGATTGCGTAAGATTGGATTATGTATTAAAAGACCTACAAATACTTTTGTCAACCATTGAGATTTAAGCATTTTGAAAAAGACAGAGCGGTAAATACCAAAGCTGCAATAATTTTACAATCACTTCCTTTGAAAAGAACTCAGCCAATGAATGAAACATAGTATATAAGAATGTCTTCCCCTATAAAGGTAAACATTACAGCCTGGCATGTCTGTTAGTAAACTAAAGTCAACGAGTAGAAATAAGGCCTGAATGGTTCACAGAATCCAACTAAAACTCACTCTTCTTAATGGCAGTCAAATCTCTCATAACTTACCATTTTTCCACATTGGACCACAATACGAATCCAACAAGGACAAAACCTTTATTTGACTAGAAAGCCCAAGAAAGAAACCGCGAAAAAAATAGAAGCTAAAAAGAAAAGAAAAGGAACGTAAAAGGAGATAATAAAAAGTAAAAAGTAAAGGGCGTACCGTTATCAGCAGACGAAGCGAGATGGCTAAGAAACCCGGCAGGAGAGCTTCTCTGGCGGACCAAAGCCGAGGAAGCAGAACCAGAGGATGATCCGCCACCATTCAAGTTACTAGCCGTTACAAAATCACTAACGGCCATCTCGTTCAGACCATACGATCTCTGTAACCCTTTGGACAATTGCTGCTGCTGCTGCTGCTGCTGATGCTGATGCTCTTTGGGGGGACCGTTGGAAGAGTTGGCCCCGCAGGTCGACTCGGAGGTGACGGAAGAAGAGTCGCCGGAGAAGTACTGGTGGTGGCCCATGAGGGAAGAAGATGATCGGAGGGGAGAGAATTCGCGGTTGGGGCCGATGACGGAATCGACGGCGGTAGAAAGGAGGGAGCCGGGGGCGGAGCAGTAGCGGGTGAGGCCGGTGGGGCCCATTGGCTTTTGGGAGGATAAGGGCGAGGAGGATGGCGGGTACATACGTCTCTTCCCAATCGATATGTCTCTTCCCAATCGTATTGAATCGTTAAGAGTGAGAGAGAACGCTAGACAGCGAATGTTACAGAGAGAGAGAGAGAGAGCGTGTCGAGATGGAGAAGAAAAAGGTGTCTGGACGGGGATGCTCCTTGTATGTGGATGTAAAGTCTTATGAGAGGCGATTGCATCACCCGCAGGTGATGATTAGTATGGGTCCTATGGGGATCCCCTGATCGATATATCGAATCTACTGTTATTTAGAAAAGAAAAATTATTTTATATAATCAAAGTCTTCAGTCAAAAAAAAAAAAATGTTAAAAAATTCTAATTTTTTTAAAAAGAGTACATAGTATTTACATAATTTTATAATTATATTTAATATTATTTTTAATTTAATTACCTCTATGTTAGGGAATAATCTTTATATTTTTTAGTACAAAATAAAAGTGTCGGATGATTGAAACGAGAAATGGAGTCGTCCACGTTAGCTTAATGTATTAATGCTGTCTGAAGAGTACCGCCGCCTCATTCGTTTCCGGATGTGATAAATTGAAATAAAATTTAAAAATAAAATAAAATATTATTATAAAATAATTTTTTAATATTATTATTATTTAAAAATTTAAAAAAATTGAATTATTTAGTTTATTTTATATAAAAATTTTAAAAAAATTATAATAATTAAATTAAATTAAATATATTGTGAGCGAGTGTGATAATTCCAACTATGGTTCCAACTATGGTCCCAAGAGTCCAAGACTCCCAACTATTCAGCAAGAAAAAAACAAAAAAAAACAAAAAATACGGTCCCAACCCATGGGGTATTAGATTCAACGTATTTGCTGGGTGGGAGGGATTTTCCCTATTTTATAGCCGACAGACACCAAGCCACCTTTGACTCCACGCCAGCAACCAACGTAGCACAAATGAGACGCACAAAGCTAGCGCTAACTAGGCTGACACTGACAACTAATTATATCTGTGTCTGTCTCGTACGTTGTGGTCTCACACCGCGGTCTCCTTTGAAGAGCCGCGCCATATCAGGAGGAGTGTATTGCTGGTCCATATATGAAAGGATTAAAGTATCATATTTTTAGGCTTGGATTGATTATGACATCACTCTTTCTTCTACAATCAAAATCAAAATATTGAAATTGGATCATTCTCGCTTCAGTAAGGCTTTTTTTTCTCTGCCTTGACAGAGAGCTTTGTCTTCCTAAGTGGTTAGTGTAGCTTGTAAACATGTTTGATAGTAATCTCTCTACTCTGTGGCAGGGACTTAAATTTACAGACAATAAAGATGACATCATAATTTTGTCAAACAAAACACTGGAGGCAGTAGCTCAAAAAGGCAAAAACATTGAAACTGAAATATGGTTTTGGCCTCTGTGCTTGCCCCAACAAATTTCCACTGTTTTCCTAAAGGTTTTCCTCAAGCTTTCCTCAAAGTTTCTACTAGGGATATAATCGGTCTGATCCGGTCTGATTTTGGATAAAATCTAGGACCGAATCGATATGTATCGGTTTTGTATTTTTCAAAACCGATTATGCACCGGTTACTCTCTTAAACCGGTACTTCCGGTTTTACTGGTTTCCGGTCTGGTCCGGTCCGATTTTTTGATTTTTTTAAAATGTAAATTTCACAATTTGTCATTAAAAATTTGTTTATAAAAAAAAAATTGATTTAAAAAAACTGTTTTATACTTTTATTAATATATTAGACTATATAATAGTATTAATATTAGACTATTGGTATAGTTATAAGTTATATATTAGTATTAGTTATAAACTTTTAGTGATTTAATATTAACATTTTATGTAATAATTTATAAATTATAATAAGAAATTATTTCATATATGAATATATATGTTATATATAAAATTTCACATAAAAATTTATAATTATACATTATATATAAAACTTATATATATTAATATTTAATATATATATATATAATATTTTGTATAAAACTTATATATAAAAATATTATTTTTTATTTTTTTTAATCAACCGGTCCTGTCCGGTTCGGTCCGGTCCAAAAAATCCCAGAACCGGAACTGGACCAGATCCGGCCGGTTTTTACATTTTAAAAATCGGTTCCGGATCGGACCGGTTCAAAACCGATAAAATCGGTCCGGTTCGGTTCGGTTTTCCGGTTTGAGTTTACACCCCTAGTTTCTACAACCTCCTGGCCACCATTGACTCAAAGCACAACTCCATTGTTCCATTGTTTTTCTCAAGTTTTTTTTAATTCCCCTTTCATATTATTTTGATCACTTTTCTTCATTTTAATTTATGTATTTGGAGCTTGATAGTGGGTTTGAAACGTGGAGTTTGGGTTTTGCAAAACAATAGTGGATTTGAAATGTGGAGTTTGGGTGATTAATTTAAACAATAATGGGTCTCAGTTGCTTGAACTGGAATCGTGGGGTGAGGGGGATTGCGTTGGTTAATTTCATCTAAGTATGGGGGCAATTTCATCTGGGCGCAGGGGTGATTTCATCTGTGTGCAGGGGGAAATTTCATCTGGGTATGGGCTGGTTTCGACTTCACTGGGCGACGGCGATAGTGTAAACGGGTGGTGATTTCATCTGGGCGAATCACTGGTTTGTTCCTTCACTAGGCGAGTTCCTCGTCACTTCTTTCGAAAATTTGATTTCATTATGTCTAAGGAGGACTGGTTTGTTCCCTGTGATGAAACGCAGTGTTTCATTTAACGTTTCATTAAGCTTGCGATGCAATCCCCGTTCGGGGACTGCAATAAGAATAATTCCTCCTTTAAAATCTTTAACTTTAAACTCCCTCTGCTCATACTGCTCGCCTCCCTACTCCCTAGTCCTCCTTGCAAATCAACAAAGAGTCTAAAGCCACAGCACTCTTGACTGCTGAAAGAAGGTGGGAAAGGAAAAGTTAGCCTTTTTTTTGTAAGCAAGCAAGTATATTTCATTAGAAGAGATGATACAATAGGGAGGGGGTGGGGTTCCCCAACAAATACCCCATAACAATAACAATAGTGCAAAAAAGCAGATTTTTGCGACTAATTTCTTGGTCTTCACTAGGGGTGTTAGCCAATTGGTCCAAACTGAAGAAACCGACCAAAATTGGTCCGGTCCAGTCCTTGTCCAAGAAACAGAGGATCGAAGTAGGTTTCGGTCCGATACCGGTTTAGGGGTTTCCCACCCCGGACTGGATCGAATTAAAAAATATATATTATTTTTTATATATTATTTATATAATAATTGTATAATATATTATATAATTTTTATCTAACCTATCACCATTAAAAATATAAAATTTTAAATATGTTATTAACAAATTAATATTCTATCAATTAACTAATGTATAATATCAATTAACTAATTATATAGTAATTATACAAGTTAATAATGTAATTTTTATCTAATTTATTATCATTGACCATATAAAATATTTTTTTATTACGTTAGTTACATAATTTACATTAATAATTCACTTAATTTTAATTTTAGTATTTTATATAACTTTTTTTATTATCTTATTCTTTAAAAAAAATAATAAAAAAATAATTAGGCCGGATCGAACAGACCAAATGGGACCGGACTGAACCAATCCTTATGCCTATTCAGTCCAGTCCAGGGTGGGAAAACCCTTGATCGAATAGGTCCGGTCCGGTCCACAAAACCTCATCGAGATCGACCGGACTAGACCGAATTCATCCCTAGTCTTCACTCATGTCTTACAAAGAAGACGCCGTCTTAAAAGACGGAAATAAGCTGTTCGCAAAAAATTACAAACAATGGAACCATCGCTGGTAGTGATGAAACCTCCGCTAAAAGCAGTGAGAGTGGCGGGTGCACTGTTGCTTGTTGACTTGAGATGATTTTTGGAGAGATCCACAGTCCTTTCTTCGAGATCACAATTTAAGGAAAGCGATAACATAGTGAAAAATCTAGTATCGAGTAGACTGATCTGTTGATCATCTGCATTCTGCACTCCTGTGATGACGCATGGTAGCCACGAGCTGGTAGGATGGAGACAAGGTGGCCCAGAACTGGAAGAGCGAGACGAAGCTGCTGGTACTACGCATGTAGTCGTCGGAAGTGTCGTTGCGTGATGGCACGTGGAGAACACGTGCAGAAACAAGCCGCGCGTTAGCCTCTTCAATTTTTATAAATCATCTCATTTTAATTTATCTTAGTTAATCATTATAATTTATTTAAAATATAATAAATAATTCATTTTTTTAAAATTTTAAACTAAAAATAATATTATAATAATATTTATTTAACTATAATCTCATTTCACTTCATCTTATATAACTAAACAAAGCGTTAGATTAACGCCTCTGGCTGGAACATGAAAGCAATGGATCCATAGTAAGCATTGCTTACTTTTTTTTTTGAGTAAACATGTGTCAACCTTCATTAAGAGAGGACTTACAAAGTTGATTTGAAAAACAAATCAATTACAATCGTTAATAACTCCCCAGTACACTTTCGTGACTGACATGGTCTAGTCCAGACAGTAAATCTCTAAAGACCTAAATCTTCAGAGAAAATACCATTTCTGTCCACGACAGATATTACAAAGCCCCATACCCTGACTAAGCACTAAGCAATAATCTATGCAGATGTTTATGCATGATCTTGCGGCGGAATTATTGCCTAGTATTTATTTGCCTATTATTCGGGTTTGTCTGCTTTTGTCCGGATTATCTCCAATTCGATGGGGAAAATATATATTGGAGGCAAATTCCATCACCAATGCCGACCCATTATGCACTGTTCATCCGTTTTTATTTTTTCTATTTCTTTTTTGTTTTCATTTCAGTGTTTTGTAGTTGTTTTATTTTTATTTTTGGTGTTATTTTTTTGTTGACCCGAGTGAGATTTGGGCTTTTGGATCGGACGTAATCCGGGGCAAGAATCTTTCGAGAGTGATGGGCAATGCTACGGCCGGTGGTTGTATGGCCAGGCTGTTGTGGTCCGTACTTGAGCTGGGTGCTCATTCAATCAGGGTTCGAGATGACAATGTTTGCGGTGGGTGTAACGTCTGGGGTCTCTCAGTGTTTGTGGTCTTGTAGTTATTAATATGTTTATTTGTAGTTGTTTGTTAGTTTAGTTTTTAATAAAATAGGAATAGACTATTGAATTTGATGTCCATAGCAGTGTCTCGTACTCTTTTTCTCTAGGAGGATAGAGAGGGCCTTTAAGTTATGTTTTACAGAGCACTTTCTCTGTTATGAGAGAGTTTAGTTAGAAGTTAAGACAATATCCATCACAAAAGAATTTGTGTGTAGAAGCCCCAAAGCTGATGTGTAGGTTGGCTTATAGACTAGATTTTTTATATATTAAATTTTTTTGTATTGATAAGTTATATTTGTAGCTTCAGTTCATTAATAAAATGAGTATGTTTCATTCAAAAATATATATATATATATATATATATATATATATAAGTTTTAAAGCATAAGCCTTATTCTTATTAATGATTAAATCACTTCATCCCCAATCTCATTATTTTATTGGTCTTTGTCAGTATGTTTTTAATAATATTTATTTCTTACTGGTTGCTCGCCTTTGCTTTTTGGTCTTTTACGTTGTGTTTAACGGAGGCTAGTCATTAAATTGCCGTTGGGGAGAGTTTTGGTCTTTAAGTGTTCAAACCGTTTTTTTTATTTCAAGTGGTTTTATGCCTTAGACGTTGGAAGATTAATTTCTTTAACGTTCTGAAGGTTTTATTTCTTTTAATTTCAGTTGCCGTTTGGTATCTTTATTATAGACGTTGGTGGGCTGCTTGTGTATTATTTTTTTATTGTTTTTTGCCCGTTAGTCTTTTTAGCTTCTGGGACGTTTGTTGTCCATATGGTCTATATATATTCTTTTGATCATTGGGTACGGAGTGGTGAATAAAAGAGATAGTGAGATAAGAAAAATAAGTTTAGTGAGTATATATATTTTAGAATATTTTCAAATAAAAAAAAAGTGTTATTTTGAATGGAGTTTTGGACTCAACCATTTGTGCAGAGAAGGTTTGAGTCATATGATGATCGGTTGGGCTGTTGTATCATAGATGAATCAAGTCAAGAGGAGTTCTGCTGCATTGGTTAATTTGAGACTTTGTACACCGCAGAGGGCTTGAATCTCCTTAAAGAGAGCGATATTTCCGTGCTTCAGTTCAAACTGGTTTTTTCTTAATTTTAATTTCATTGTAATTTTTATTATATTATTGTGTATTTCATCAACAATTTTAAGGAGATCCAACATGAAGCCTAAAACTGAAAAATCCACATAAAGCATTGGAGATCTCAACAAGCCCTTCCAGTTCAAATGAGCTTATTTCAAGAGATGGAAGTGAAATGTGCTCTTCTATCTAAACCTTCTCAACGTTTCCTATGTTCTCACTGCAAAGAATCCTAGCAAGATTACTACCGAGAACATGACTGAAGCACAAGTAAAAGCTCATGAAAAAAAGATTGAGAAATATACTAAAGATGAGTATAACTATCGATGCTATCTTTTAAATTGTCTTGCTGATCAATTTTATAATTACTACAATACTACTTACACATCTGCGAAGAAAATTTGGAAAGATTTACAGAGTAAATACGATACGGAAGAAGCCGGAGCGAAGAAATATGCAGCAAGTAGCTTCTTTCGATATCAAATAGTAGATGGAAAATCTGTTGCGGAGCAAGCGCAATATTTTCAAATGGTTGTAGCTGAAGTTAGATCCGAAGGAATCAAGATTGGAGACAATTTAATTTTTTGTGGCATCATCGACAAGTTACCACCTTCGTAGAGAGAGTTTCAAAAGTCGATGCGCCATAAACAAAAGGAGACCTCTTTGGAGACATTAATCACACGTATTTGTGTAGCGGAGGAAGCAAGAGGCCAAGATGATTTGGTATTTCAAAATGATAATGATGATTCCATGACAAAAGTAAACTTCATTTCCGAAAATGATAGCTTGCCCAAAGGTCAAAATACAAGAAATAGTTTTTTGAAGCTGCAAAGAAAAGATTTCAAAAAATTTAGTAGACCTCACAAAAAAGGTTTTGAAAACCAAAATGATAAGAACCAAGGACCCCTTCACAAAATCAAGCGTGTTTTGTCTGTCGCAAATTTGGACACTTTGCTTGAATTTGTAAGTTCCGAAAGCGAGAAAATAATAATTCTCAAGTTAATATAATTGAGGAGCCGTTTGTAGCAATGATCATAGACATTAGCATGGTTCAATTTGTTGAATGGTGGTGGGTAGATTCTAGTGCCAATAGGCATGTCTACTATGATAAAGATTGGTTCAAAAAATTTACTCCATTTGAAGAAGAGAAGACTATTATGCTTGGTGATTCAAGCAAAACCGAAGCTCTTGGGAGTGGTGAGGTTGAGTTAAAATCCACCTCTGGACGTATATTGATGCTCAAAGATGTTCTCTATACACCATCTATGAAGAAAAATTTGATATCGAGTTTTTTACTCAACAAAGTGAGTTTCAAACAAACTATGGAATCTGATCAGTATGTAATTATAAAAAATAGAGTTTTTGTGGGTAATAACTATGCTTATGATGGGATGTTTAAATTAAATATTGAGAATAAAGCATAGTATGTTTCTTTTTATGTGCATTATTTTTTAAATATTTTGGCACACTTGTTTATGTATTTCTCAGATTTGGAATAAAAAATAACAGTTCATTTTTCTTCATTTTGGAATAAAGTGACTTTTGAGTAAGGTGTTTTTTTTTATGAAAAGAAAATTTCTGTTTAAATCTAAAAATTAGTGGGGATCAAGTTTTTAGAAAAGAATATTTTTTTAAAAAAATATTTGGCTCCAATGTTTTTTCAATTCTTTGAGCTTTTGGGAGTAAAGCCGAATGTTACTAACTTTTTGGGTATTTCATGTACATGAAAGTTATTTACGTCGGCTACATCGATTGTTTTTGTTTATTGCCATTTGGTTTTGATTTTATAAAACGTATTTGGTATTAATTTGTGGAGTCAGTGATATGACTGAAAGCCTTTCAGATCAGTTTTAATAACGGACGCAATTCTGAGTTGAATTTGGTTTTATATATATAGAAGGCCTTTGAAGCCGTTTTATGATTTTAAGTGAATTATTGCATACTTTGGCTGCCGTATATTTTACTGCTAAGTCAATTATGAAGTTGAACTGCGCGCTTTGGCTTCAATAGAAAAGCAAATTTGGTGAGAGATTTATCTCCTTGTGAAAAAAATCAATTAATTTATTGTAATAGTACTATTATAATTGATAGAGTACAAAACTGTTATTATAACGGTAAATCTAGATCATTTAAAAGAAAAATACAATACTGTGAGATTTTCTTTACTGATGGTGTTATTAATGTGGATCCATTATACAAAACTTTAACAAGAGAAATGATTTGGAATACATCGAGAGGAATGAGATTAAAACCCATAATTCAAGAGTCATGTATGAGGATTGTAACACCCCATATTTTAGTATATTTTTATTGAAGGAATTATTTTTATGGATTCAAAAATTTATTCTCTTGTTTTAAAATTGGTTGGATTTTTAGTGAGTTTATTTTTATGATTTTAATTTGGTGAAAATTATTTTGATGTGCTTTCTTAATATTTAATTATTTTTATGCATTTAAATTGCTTTTCATATTTAATTAATTTATTGTTGGATTTAATTATTTTAATTTCATTTTATCATTACGTTTAAATTATTTTAATTAACTTGTTGTTTTGAAATCGTTTCTGTTGAATCATTTTTGTGACCCAAGATGTGAGGACTGTACCTCATTTATTTCCCTCCATTTTATCCTTTTTTTTTCCCTTTCTTCTTTTCTTTTCTTTTCTTCTTTTTCTTCTTTCTTCCTCTGCTTTCCCGCACGACGCACTCCCCCTCCCTCTCTCCCATGCGCTTCTCTCCCTCCACCCAGCAACCGTCGCACTCCGTTGTGCACCTCACCGCCCCTCTCATCAGCTTCCCCACCGGCCGGCGACCACTTCCCTCCGTCTCCAGCTCCACCGCCGATAGCCCCCACGCCCAACACCAAGCCTCGGCACCTCTTGTGTTCGCACGCCGCCGTCGTGCCACCTCCGGCCACCATTTCTTCACCACTTCATCCTCGACCTCCTAGCAACCCAATGGACCCAACCCCAGCTCCGATCCGTCACCGGTGAAGCACATCCAACTCCATTTTCGATTTCGGTATTTTTGGTCTTTAACCACCAATGGCGCCACCACTCACGGCCAACCATCACTACCAATAGCTTTACCGACATCTCTAAATCTTTCTCTATCAATTTCGGGTCTTCGTTTATACCCGTTCAAAAGTGAGTTTTTGAGACCCACGGCCACAGTGCATTTAGCACTATTCTGTTGCTGTGATGCAGCTCCGTGATCTTTTGAAAATTATAAAATAGCACTGTAAGTATTTTCCAAAGAACTCTTATGATTTAAATTTATTTTTACACTAATTCATTTCACTGTATTGAATTGTTGGTTGGTTTTGCCGGACTGAGTACGAGGAGTACGAGGATCGGATGGTTAGTGGAGGAAGTTTGTTTGTGTGTTTGGATTGGTGTTGATTTGTTGGTTGGATCTGGTGTGGTTCATGTACATTGCATATTTGCACGCATGATCGTGTTTGTAAATGAAAACTGGGTTTTTGGATAATTGTATTCATGTTCATGTGTTTAATGGAAACTGGGTTTTCATGTGAGAAGGATTTTTGGGTGCATGTGTATCACGACCCCAAGCCGAGATGGGGCATTATCTCGGTGGAGCTCCTCTAGTCACTCGGGAGCGGAATATACTGAGTGACGTCCCCAAAATTGTCGTCGGGCGACAATGAGATCGGACGAGATGGTCTCGTGCCGACTTCGTGGTCCCTTTGCTGGTGGGAACTAGAGGATGCCCTGGCCACGTACGCGCTGGGCTCGAAACTGGGCATCGCTCGTTGCGTAGTGGATGCTTGGCTATGAACACGCTGGGCGCTGAACTGGGCATCACTACGAAGCTAGAACGTGCAGATGATCCCTAGGGGAGATCATGGTGCATAGGTGAAATGGACTATTTTCTGGAAAAATAGCGTGTGTTGAATTTTTATAATTGTGTGATCATTTCCTGGGAAAATGTGTTGCGGATATTTTGGGCCAAATGAGATTTTGGCGTGTATTGGAAAATATTCATTTTCGGAAAAAATGATATTTTGAGAATAAAACATATTTCATCATATGCATGCATGTTGGTTGCATTAATGCATTTTTATTCCCGATGGTTGTTTGGGTTATACTTACTTGCGATACCATTTTGTGGTAACGCAGATTTTGATGCAGATGAAGAAGAGGGTGAGCCTGAGGATTCAGCTCCGCTCGATGAGTGATTTGGTATCACTCATTTTATTGAGATTTGTAGTATTTATTTTGGGATGACTGTATAATTTTTAAACCTTTTTACAGATTGTTTAAATTGTGTTTAAATTCTAGTATTTAGTAAACTTAATTATCTGCTTCGTTTTTATAGTACACTGTTGCATGTACACACACATGGCACTATCGTTGGGATGTGTGACCATGTTGTCATTTTCCTGGCGTCTCGATTCCCGTGTTTCCTTACATGGGGGTCGAAGGCACCACAATGATATCCAATCCGGAGACTAGAGATCCTGAGAACTGGGTTCAATGAGAAAAACAAATCATATGATGGTCATAAGAAATGCACTATTTATTTTATTTCTCATTCCTATGATGTGAGTGCATTTGTCCAGTAATGTTGTGGAGGATGAGTTTTTGAAAGAAACTTTTAATGAAATTATGTAGCTCTTATGAGTAGGGTGTAAGAATTACATGAACAACCTTGACATATTTCACTTATGTGAGTGTGAGAGTAGGGCTGCTCTCTATGAGATTTGGATTTATTCTCAAATATACTCATGAAACTGGGATGAGCACAAGGCCGTAATGTGCTGGCTAATAAAGCTCATGTCAACACCTAGATTTTTATGTGTGAGTAATAATTCTTTATTTCTCCTAAGTAGTCATAGTTCAAGTCTGAGACCACTACTGATTCTGGAATAAAGGTTGTTATTTTACTAGGTGAGAGTTCAATGTAGAGCACACCTTCATGATGGATAATAATAATTCTTTATTTGAAAGTATCTCTTATATTATATATTTTTTTATTTTATTAAAAAAATAGTGGGAGAATGTCAGTATTTTTTTAATAATATTTATTTTTTACTGGTTGCTCGTCTTTGCTTTTTGGTCTTTTACGTTGTGTTTAATGGAGGCTGGTCATTAAATTGCCGTTGGGGAGAGTTTTGGTCTTTAAGTGTTAAAACCGTTTTTTTTTTTATTTCAAGTGGTTTTATGCCTTAGACGTTGGAAGATTAATTTCTTTAACGTTCTGAAGGTTTTATTTCTTTTAATTTCTGTTGCCGTTTGGTATCTTTGTTATAGACGTTGGTGGGCTGCTTGTGTTTTATTTTTTTTTATTGTTTTTTGCCCGTTAGTCTTTTTAGCTCCTGGGACGTTTGTTGTCCATATGGTCTATATATATTTATTCATATTCTTTTGATCATTGGGTACGGAGTGGTGAATAAAAGAGATAGTGAGATAAGAAAAATTAGCCTTGTGAGTATATATTTTTTAGAGTATTTTTAGATAAAAGAGGTGTTATTTTGAGTGGAGCTTTGGACTCAATCACTTGTGTAGAGAAGGTTTGAGTCATACGACGAGTTGGACTGTTGTATCCTGAAGGAGTCAAGTCAAGAGGAGTTCTGCTGTACCGATTAATTTGAGACTTTGTATACTGCAGATGGCTTGAATCTCCTTAAAGAGAGCGATATTTCCGTGCCTCAGTCCAAATTGGCTTTGTCTTAATTTTAATTTAATTGTAATTTTTATTATATTATTGTGTATTTTACCAACCATTTTAAATGAAAATTATTGTTATGTGCCATTAATTCAAATTTGACTGATGTATAGAAAAATCCTATATTTAATCAAGCTACTAGCTAAATCTTATTTAAATTAGTAGTCTTTTTAATCTTCGAAACATGTTTCTCTTGAAAGAGAAAAAAAGAAAAAGAAATTGAGAAAGAGTTTAGACACATTACTAATTTCATTATTATTTAATAATATTGCATAAATAAATGGGTATGTAGAGATGGATTCCAGCTTTTTTTTTCTTGATTTTTATGTATTAGGTGGTTAAAATGAACCTAAAAATTTAAATAAGAATTTTTTTTTAAACTATAAATATTATTTTAATAAAATATCATATATTATTTTTACACATCCTGCAAATTTAGGATTAATATCTTTAAAACTTAAATCATGGTTGTCCCTCTTGGGGGCACTAGAATCCTAGGCAAAATGTATTGTATTATCGTTACATCTCAAGGACATTAATAACATCTTTTTTTTTTTTTTTTTATTGATATATATATAAATTCAATAGAATAGGTGTACCTAATGGTGTTCCCTTAGTTAGGGAGTAGTATAAGTAATTTAAATATAGAAATGTTTTAGTCACCGGAGATTCTACAAAAGTAAAATAATAAATTGACATAATTTGATATAATATATTAAATTATAAAATTACTTTTAACGTAAAATATATCTAATGTATTATACGAAATAATGTTAATATATATGTGAATTTATTTTTATTAAATTTCTTTATAACTGTAGCACTTATCATAAACAATGAAGAGATCTAAATCCAAACAATCCCAAATCAACAAATATATAAAGTAACAAAGTTGAAAAACAAATAACATTAGAAATTTGTTGACAAACGAAAACACTTTTGAGGAACTTTTTGAAAAGAAAGCCACTCCAATCGTTAGCCACAACTTAAAAATTCAAAATAAAAGAAAAGACACCTTAAAACATTCACAAAACCCAAACTTTTGCAGCCAAGAACATGAAGTGATCTTTTTCGGTTCTCAACACTATTAAATTTCTTGAAATCTTGTAATATTTTTAAATGAAAAGGGTTGCTTTCTTTTGCTCAATAATAATCATTTAGAAAAACAAGAAGAAAATGAGAACCAAGGCTTAGGCAATATCATTAAGTGGTAAACTAGTGAATTACCCATTAGAGCCAATTTGAATTTGGCTGTACATTGGGATCGTCTCTCTTCCTAATTTGATATGCCGAATGACTAATTTTCTGTGGTGTCCTATGGAGAATTTTTCTTCATTTTGTGTAGCTGATGCATATTGGGGGTTTGGTTTTGTAGACGCTTGGGCGCGGTGGCTAAAGTGTGTTGTAATAAACCTGGTTAATTCCTATAATATTTCTTAAGCTTCCTTCTCTGTGTTGTAACGAGCTAGTGTAGAAATGGAAATTGTTATGCAGGGATTGAATAACAGAGTGCACAGAAAGTGTTTGTGGAAATGTGTATGCAAGATACAAGAGAAATTAATACTGCAATGACTATGCCTTGGGGATATTTGAGGTTCCCCAATTCCTCCAAGAAAATGAAAATGCCTTCTACAATAATGTTCCAGATCCCCAAACAATGACCCCATTTCTTCTATATATACTGGAAGATGATGACCTAATTCCGCAACAGCCAACTAAGGTCATGGGCCAATTCTAACTAACATTAACTAAGCACATGGGCCACTAAACAACTTAAACAACTCAATTAAAGTAAAAGGTAACATCTAAGTTGGAGGCCCATCAAGCCCGGCCCAATCTTAGTTGGGTTCATAACATGTGCATGTGGAGAATCGTATTTGTACTGTGCAGGCTATCCTTACCAAGGGTAATTCTACTCGACCGTCCAGGTAGGATTGCTATGTTGGTCACCCCTGCCTCCCCTTTTGTGGAAGAACAAAATTCTAGTAAACCGTTGAGCTCTTATCTCTAAGTGTGACTGCTAGTTTATTCTTTTTTTTTTAAAACAAAAACATTTTTTAAACATATTTAAAAAAAAACACACAAATTCATTAATAATAATTAATAAAATTTTCAAACATTTAAAAAATATAAAATAAAATAAAAAGATAATTTTAAGCCATATATTTAAAAAAGAAATAGCATTTTGCCCTTACCAATTTATTAATCTCGAGAATCCCTATTGGGCCAATCTCTAGAGGGCTTTCTAAAGTCCATAAAAAACAGTTAACCCAATCCAATAAAAAGAAATATAATACTAGAGCCTAAAGGCCCACTATACAACTTTTCGTTCTGGTATTATGCTATTTTTATATTTATGTTTTAGCAGAGTTTATGTCGACAGTCTGCCTAATTTCTAAAATTTAACTATTGCCAAAACTCTATGCAGTCAGAGTCAAAGTGAGACAAAGAGGACGCAATGATAAGCAGGCGACAAGCTTCACTCGGCTTCCCTCCAATGCACACCAAAGACATAAATTCAAAAATTGACCCATGAGAACACGGAGTTGGATAAGTAGATAAGTGACCAATTCGCTTACCGGTCCTATGTAATTAACATTGCTCAGACGCCTAGGCTCAACCATGAGTCCCAATACATGCAAACAAAATGAAGAGGATACACAAGTGAGATATGTCTCAACAAAAATCACCCAAGGACGTGCAATTTTCGTCGTGCAAAAATCACTTAGCAATGGACAATTCAGTTGAGTAAAAATTGAAAGTTGTAGCTAAATTGGCCCTCGTAGCACAATCATTCTTGGGACAAAGCGCCAAGATTAATAGAAGCTCAAGAAGAATAAAAATGACACATGAACAACTCTTTGGCAACCACTCATTGCCATACAAACAGTGGAAAATCTAAAGCGGTAGTTGAATGGCTCGAGTTTGCTTTCCTCGACCTTACTATTTAAATTATATTTTGGCTAGCAAATTTGGTTTTTGGAGGTTTCTCCCACAAAAATCCTCGAAATTCCACTAGAATTCTAGTGGATGAATAAGAGGAACACACTTTGCTCATCGGTCTTAACCAAAAGAAGGTTTAGACAATCCACATCCCAAACAAGAGTCCCAGGACGAATAAACAGAACAAAGAGAGTGCGTAATGGCAATCACTTCCACTAACCAAAAAGTTTGGAAACCTTCCACTTGACTTGGAACGCCACCTGTAGAGTCACCCTCGAGCAGTGCTTGGGCACCTCAAATCTTTATCCCTACTAGAGCAAAGGCTCATGCCAAGCAATGGCAATGCTTGCCCAAGCAACAAAAGGACCATGCAGCTCTCAACGCACCTAGGCTCCTTGGGCCTCACTTGAGCATTATTAGAATCAAATGCCCACCGGACATAACGCACACTTGGCTCAGGTTTGCAAGTCTCAAACTTGTAACTTGTATTATTTGCACAAACCTATATGGTCTTTGGTGAAATTCTATTAGTGCAACCGAGTGTATCTCCCACCATAGCAAAGCGGTACAACATCGCTCCCTTTGCAGCAGAGCGGTCAAGTATGGCACCCACAAAAGTAATGTTGTGACGCCCCTAGATTTCGCATGAGATTTGGTTGAGCCTGAAGTGTTGAGACATACAACACAAGGTTACTTGCCCTCGTTCATGCCAAATAAAGATGCAATGCACCTAGCATGCATCTAAATAATATGTAATATTCGCAGCGGATGATTTTTTGTTTTTAGCAATACTATGTACTAGATAAGACATATCCCAAAACATCAAAAAAATATTTCATACAATGAAGATAATAGATGTTCAAGTTACAACATATGTCCAAAAGATCTGTAACCATAAAAGTACTGAGACAGAGCTCCCTAAGTACATGCAAAGACTAAGGCTAATCATTCGAGTAGTTCGCACAACTTGGCCCAGAAAGCCAAAATCCTATTGATAAACAAAGCATTGTAAAGATGAGCTCCATGTCGTGTCGTTGCTGCCTAATCAATCTCCTCCAGTCAATCCTCTGTAGCGCCTCCTAATCCTGACACATTATCTACTATTCTTGGGCGATGGTAGTTGAGACTACCAAATGAAATTTGATTACAAATCTCAGGAAGTTAACAAATAACTTAAACTGAAAGTTTAAAAATGCATGCATGACAGTAAAAACATGAATGCAAAACATGAACATGAATAAGCTTGAAGTGACTTGAAAAATAACATGACATGAGCTGACATGACTTGAACTGACATGAAATGAACTAAACTGATGTGAAATAAACATGACATAAAGCTGAACGTGAAGTAACATGAATTGAAGCTGAACGTGAACATGAAACTAAACATGAACTGATCGTGTAACTAAACATGAAATTGAACGTGAAATTGAACATGAAATTGAACATGAACTGAAGGTGAAATTGAACATGAATTGAACCTAAAACTGAACATGAACTAAACGTGAAACTAAACAAGAAATCCTAACAATTAGAATGATTTCGCTAGCTGTTTCGTCAGGAATAGTAAATAATTAGAATGATTACTCCATAAGTATTTTAAATGAGATACCCTAACAATCAGAATGATTACACTAGGAGTATATAATAATACTCTGACAATCAGAATGATTACGCAATGAGCATTTGAGTAGAGATATTTGAACAGTCAGTATGATTACGCAAGAAGTATCTTGCATGAATTATCAATGGAGATACTCAAGACATTACGTGACATGAAAAGAAATGACATATGACATGAGATAACGTAACGTGACATGTATGTGAAATGAATGACATGGTGTAACATAAAATAGATGAACATTTCGTGATATAACATAACATATAACAGATGAACATTTCGTGACATAGCATAATATATAACAAATAAACATTTTGTGACATGATGTAAAGTATAATAAATAAACATTTTGTGATACGGCATAATATAACATGTATAAGAGCATACGAACATGAATAATTGTATTCTTACTAACACACATACATAATATTCTGACAGTAAGTTAGAAGCTAACTTACTCATACATAAATATATACTTGAAATAAATCATAGCATATAATAATATGATGTTTATAATAAGCATAATAAACATGGATGATGGTCTCTTACCACCATACATATATAAGTATCCTGAAAGTAAGTTAGAGGCTAACTTACAGTGAGTGTAGCATGACGAATTAAATGCGCGAATAAACTGAAAAATATAAGTAGAGATTTCTAAATGTTAGAAACTTCTTACTAAGAAACTTAGAAACATAAAAATACTGTCCAGTTTGGCACAAACTGGATGGTTGGATAGAATAAAAATTTTGCTTAGATGGCATGATCACAAATCTTGGATCTCCTTCACATTTCCATCTCATGGTTTCTCTTGGTATCAAGTATCCAATACTATTTACCAAGCATGGTTAAGATGTTGCTAAGTGTCCAAATAAAACTTCCCTAACCTAATTTGGACATTTCACACTGTGATCTTGCAAACACTTATCTAAGTGCCAAATAAATTTTGCACTATAAAATCTTAAATATTTATATGAAACTAGGAATGTACTTCGTTTCATGAAATTCAACTTCTAAGTGCCTCGAACAATTCAAAATACATTTTGAACTACTGTTGTCCAGAAAACGAAAATAATTTTATTGCCCATAAAATCCTAAATATTCATGTGAGACATTCTTACACTCCTAAGTACCTCAAATAAATAAAATCATGTTTTTGGCATTAAAGTGAGTAGTAAGATTGACTATGCTGACAAACTAAAACATGTGCGATTGGTCAATTCGTGAAACCTTTTCAGAGTTTTCACGAGGTTCCTAAAGCTTAAAGAAATTCATCCGTTAAATTTCTGGTGGACTATTACAAACGAGGTCGGGCATCTCTCCCATTGAGTTCAATCACACTTGAGCAAGCGGATTACCTCCCTCAACGCGGTCGAGCATCTCTCTTGCCGGGTCTAACCCCACTCGAGCACACAGTTTGCCCCCTAAACGAGGTCAAGCATCTCCTTCAGCAAAACTGAGTGTCCTCACTTGCATCGGTGACCAAAGGAGGAAACAACTTCTTAAAGTGTTTCACTCATTGCCATTTAGCGTGGTCGAGCTCATATCCTACTTAGCCTCGAAGCTGAGTGTCCTCACTCACATAGGTGACCAAAGGAGGAAACAATTTCCTTAAGTGTTTTACTTTTTCGCCACCTGGTGCAATCGAGCTCAACTCCCGCCTAACCTCGAAGTTAAGTGTCCTCACTTGCACCGAAGACCAAAGGAGGAAACAACTTCCTTAAGTGTTTCACTTCTTGCCAACTAGCGCGGTCAAGCTTATCTCCCGCCTTCCATCAAAGCAGAGTGTTCTCACGCTCATATTTGGCCATCAACGCCAGCACGTCTTATCCATCAAACATCGAGTGTTGACACTCGTGCCACAACCGCCGTCAGCGGGTTACTTTCGGGAATGAGCTTTTGAGCTCCATAATTGCTTGGGACCAAGTTGACGAGCTCAACAACTATTTGAGATGGACTAAGGGGATAGACGAACTCCCTGACCACTCAACACAAGTTACAATGAACAAACTCTAACATCAATACCAAATTGGAAACGTCAATAGAAAATTTCCTCAAGGGGCGAAAAATGTACGAATGCCATAAAAAACAAAAATGGTTGCTAAATACATAAATGCGTGTTGTTTGCTGACGATCATTTGAACGCCCAATTGTCAGGAAAACGTTCATGCAAACAAACTTCCCAGACCTATGATTGACTTGAAGATTCTCAAGATCTTCTTGTTAAGTAAGTTGACCTTAAGAATCACGGACATTTGTTGGGTATAAAATCAACCACCAAGAATCAAGCCTAGAGAAAAGGTCAAGAAAATATAAGGCCAATAAGAGATAAAACAAGCAGACTTAGACACGTATAAGGAAAGGGATTCATAAGACAAGTATGAATCAATCACTCTAAGAAAGGAAAAAATACATTTATAAAGGGAGGGAATCTCCTCAGATTTGCAAGGTCTTCACTACGCATAATAACTTTGTAAATCTCCTCTCCCCAAAAGGATGACATCTCCTTCAACTTCTAAAAATCTTAATTTCTTCTATTGTATTGAGAGATATGTAAGACAAAGAGAGACTGTAAAATCACTCAATATAGTGGATTTCACCCCCAAAACAATCCCTGGACGTAGACTTTTACACTGAATCATGTAAATCTCTAACTTTCTGTCTTTGTCTCCGTCTCTGTCCATCTCTCTTTGTTTATATTTTATGTATTTCTTTATTGTTTATTCTCATGGATGTACATTCTAGCATAGTATCGACGTCCAAAGCACTATCATGGGCTTTTCGACTGCACCTTGACCTTTTGGCCCAGAGCACCTTTGTGGGTTAAGGATGACTCTTTCCTCTCATTCCGACTTGTTTTTATATTTTAACAATATTAGTTAAGTGTTGCACCCAATTTAACTGTCATTTATTGAGTGTAGACTTTAAGATTGTAAATATAATTTTACAAATACAAACAAATAGAATCTACACTGATGTATGTGCCTTGAAGATATACGTAGGATGTCCCTGGAGAATGGGTCCCACTTTCTTGATCCAAGAAATTTAAAAATATGCAAGACATTGCCTTGTCTTGACATCCATTCTTCATATTCTTTCAAAATTATCAAAACAAATGCCTGAGCCATAAAATATGGTGGAATCTCCAAACAAAAGCTTATGTATATTAGGTAGGAGCTTACGTGGAAGACACGTATTTCTTGTTGAAAGTGCTAATGCATTTTTTATATGATAAATATGAATTTTAAGATGCATGTCAATTGGTACAATAAGTATGATTAATGTAAAGATAATCATAAATCTATTTAAAAAAATTTACAATTAATTATAATTATACTTAAAAAAATAAAATAAAAAATGTAAAATTATTGAATACATAACAAATCAAATGTTTAAAACTCATTATATTAAAATTAAAATAGAACATGCATTGCTCTACTCGTCATGAGACTAATTAGACATGTACATAATAGTAATAATAATAATAATAATGATAATAATAAATTTCTTATAAATGAAAAAAATAAAATAATATTATTTTTAATTGTCTTAGAAAGGTGCATGAATATAATTATTATTGGAATAATAAAATCTAAAAATATACTATCAATTTGAGATTTTAAGAAAGTATAATATTTTTTTTCACATGAAAATAATATTAGTTTAAAAAGTATTACTCAATATGATTCATTATTATGATTCATTCATTTAAAGAAAATATTTTCATTTTTGAACTTTAACATAACGTAAATTCTACATACCCCACTCCTATCATACTATGACAAGTAGACATTGCTTATTAACTTTTAAGTTTTCCTTTTTAAAAAAAGTAAAACATGATCCAAAGATGGTAGAAGTGTCATATTTTATATAGTAGAATGAAAGTCATATGAAGATATGGCTTATAGCATTATTCTAAATATAATATATTATTCTTTTCAAATATGGAATTGCGATATCGATCGTAGAAAATAAAAGCATGTTTTTACCAAAATAATTTTTTAAAGAATAAGGTGTTTTATTAATTCTTTTAATGATAATTTAAAAAATGAATTACAAATAGATTCAAATGAAATGCTTTACCACAAAAAATAAGATTCTGAATATGATAAATTAAGGACCAATTATAAATTGATGCATAACTTGAAACCTAAAAATAACAATTTCATTCTGTAAAATGAATATATTATTAGTACAATGACTATGATTTATTTTAATGAATTACTACGAAAAATAATATGAAGATAATTGTTATTTTTTTCAAATAATATTATGTGAAAAATACTATTATTTTTAAATTTGATAAGAAATATAAAAAAATAACCTAAGTTGTTAATTTATTCAACAAAAGTTCAATGAACCAAAATCTTCAATTTAGATCATTTGTAAGTTATTATTATTATTATTATTATTATTATTATATTCTAATTAATATTAGAATAAAATAATTTAATTGTATTTTTAATGATATATTAGAGGATAAAAATGTAATTGTGCAAATTAGGACAAAAACCTAAGTGTGAACTCAAACAAAAGTTACTATTCCTGAACCTTTTTTATTTATAGAATAAATATAGATATAGATGGACAGCCTTATGGAAGAAGTGGGAGGAAATTAAGTCTCACGTGAGAAAACACAAGTTGGAAATCAACTCATAATCTCGATGATGTGGCAGATATGGGAAATTGACACGTGATATCCTAATAATATTTTATTTAATTTTTAATTTTTATCTCAATTTATCTTCTTTCAACTCAACTCATTATTCAAACCTCCCCTTAACAGAGAAACAACTTAAAAAGGAGACTTGTAAAAAAGAGGGTGGGTTCACTATAGATATATTCACTTCTGGCAAATTATGAGAAATGGCTGTGTCTCGACTCTTGAACACTTGAGGGCACTTTACCCACTTTGTACTAACATAATCACCTGCCGGGCCACCTCCATCAAGTTTTGGTGCCAAGTAGGGCTGTGCAAACCCTCCACCCACTCCAACTCCATCCAACCTCTTGTCTGTTTCTAACTCCGATAGAATTGGAGTTGTCAGAATTTGTAGTCGGAGTGACTTTAAGAATGACTGTCGAAGTCGGTGTCGGAGTTCAAAGCTTCATTTATGTTTGGTAGAATTGCCATTGGTTTATCTTTAAATCGTATACAAGCTAGCAAACCTTCATGACCAAATAAAAAACTTCAATCCATAAGAGGATTCTTATAAAGTAAAAACATTTATTTTTTTCCATTCATTTTCTGAAGTTCACAAAAATAGCACATCAAAGGTCTCTATTTAAACCAAAAATCAGATCTTATAATGAGTTATTAAGAGCATTTTATCAGATCTTCTCAATCTTAAATGAGTTACTGCCTTATAATATAGCCTAGTTATTACACAACAAACTAATATGGCATTGCTCATAAAACTACTTTTTTTTTTAAATCTGTATTGGAAATATTTTCTTATTATATAGAAATTATGCCTTTATGGTTTCTCTTAAACGTGTTTGTATCTCATGTACAGAAACATAAAGTTTCAAGAAAATATCGTTATGGGCATATCCTTTGTTCTTTAGTAGGAATCTATCAATATAGTCCATATGCTTCCAGATTTGAAAATATCGTTCCATGTGCACAATCTATGGTTCAACCTGCTGAAAAAAATATATATGCAGCACATGCTTTTTTGCCTAGCTTTTTTTAATACTCATGATTTAAAATTTTATTGTATTGCCACTTATGTATTTTGAAATTAATTTTTTGCTTCTAATTAATTTTTTCATCTTCTTTGATTGTGATATGGATACTACACCTGGTGGAGACGATCGTCCATAAGAGGATGTGGTGGGTACCAGTGCTCCTACATCAGTGGGTACTTCTACCCATAGAGCCACATCTAGAGCAACTACTTCTTATGCAAGTAGTCAACTCCCAGTAGATACAGAAGATGAGGATATATTGAATGAAGAGGAAGAGATGCCCATTGAGGACGATGACCACCACGACCTTCTAAAAAAAGGTTGTGAATATGAGAACATTTTACCAAAATTCCTAGTGATCGTGGGAAGCCACAAGCAAGATGCCACCATTGTTGGAAACTTTGTGGCTGCCACTCGAAGAAGCAAGACACCAATGTATTAATAGCACATCTTAATAGTTGCCAGCGGTATAAGATCGCGAAGGGATTGGCGGCCACTGATCAGACCAAGCTCAGTTACAAAACTTCTACGACCACTGATGGCAATCTCTCAATATAGTGAGAAGATGTTGCGGGAATTACTTGCAGAGATAGTCATTTGTGATGAGATGCATTTTACGGCAGTTGACAAAAAGGGCTTCTGTAAATTTGTGCACACTCTTGAGCCACATTTTCCCATGTCTTCACGGTATACGGTGATTCATGATTGTTTGAAGAGGCATGCGAAGGAGAAGACAAAAATGAAGGAGATGTTTATTACCACTAGCCAGAGAGTGTCATTTATGACTGATACATGGACGTCCATAAAGAATGTCAGCTACACGTGTATCACAGCCCACTTTGTAGATAGTGAGTGGACGCTGCATAAGTGGATTATTAGATTTAAAGAAATTGTTGATCACAAGAGTTCATCCATTGGTGCGACGATGGATGACTGTATGAATGAATGGGGAATTAAAAAAGTCATTTGTATCATAATTGACAATGCCGGTGCCAATTGAGTGGTTCAAGCGGAATACAACGGTAAAAGAAAATATCATTTGTGAAAGAAGCTTAAACATGTTCGATGATATGCTCATATCATCAACCTCATAGTTGTTGAGGGGTTGAAGGAGGTTGATGATTCCATTACAAAAGTTTGCAACCTTGTGAGATATGTGAGAGTTTCCCCCCAAAGGCTTGGCAAGTTTAAGGCGATAGCCGAACAATTTTAGATTCCATGTTCTGCCATGTTGTGCTTGGATGTTCCGACTCGATGGAACTCGACATATATGATGTTGGATGTGTCGTAGAAGTATCAAAGAGCGTTTGAGCAGATGGAGGTCCCGCCTGAGGTATGCTTTGCTGGAGTCAGTAGAGGGAGAAAGGGGCCTGGTGCGCCTGATACAGTTGATTGGGCGGTTGTGAAGTATTTTGTTGATTTTTCGAAATTGTTTTATGATATAACTATGCGGATATCTGGATCCAAATATTGTACTTCGGATTCCTTGTTCGACGAGCTCTTGGGGCTTCATGACCACTTGGAACAAAGTTATGCTGACACTATGAGATTGTTATTTGCTATGGCTACGAGCATAAAATCCAAATATGATAAATACTAAGGGAATATTGAGAAGATAAATAGGTTATTATTTGTGGTTGCAATCCTTAACCCCCGATATAAGTTGGAAATTATAGAATTTTGGATTAGAGATGTCCTCGAGGAAGAGAAGGATGAAGAGTTTATTAGAGAGCTGAGAAATGATATTGATGACTTATATAACCACTATAACAACAGTGGTCAACATACTCCAGCCAGTAGTAACTGTAGCTCCTCACACCCGACCGGTTCGACATTTTCCTTAGATGATAGAGGTGCAGATCTTTCATCACCACTAGTGTAGCAGTATCATCAAATCCGTGCATCGAGGAATATTATGCAGTGTAGGTCTGAGGCTGAGAGTTATTTGATGGAAGATGTCGAGGCACCTAGTGATATATTTCATTTATTAACTTAGTGGAAGGTTAATTCTATCAAGTTTCATATTCTTTCCTGAATAACTCGAGATGTTATAGCCATTCCTATCACTACGGTTGCCTCTGAGTTGGCATTTAGCACCGGAGTTTGCGTCTTGGATGCTTATCAGAGTTCATTGTCTCTGGCCACCTTCGAGGCCCTCCTTTGCACACAGAACATATGAAGTTCAACGCCCATTGAAGTAGATACTGCTGATGCCGAGAGTTATAGGCTTAATCATGTAACTTTATGATTTTAAATGATTATTTACATAATTTTAATGTTTTCATGATTTAATTTATAATTTATATGATTTTGTAGACCTAACTGTGAACCTCAGACTAATTGTGGATGATTGAGAGTCTGAGATCGACGTATCGTGAGATGATTACCATCATGCAAAACTTGTTAGAGTTAGAGGTGGAGGTGAATTCATAATATCGACGCATCGTGAGATGATTACCATCATGCAAAACTTGTTAGAGTTAGAGGTGGAGGTGAATTCATAATATCGACGCATCGTGAGATGATTACCATCATGCAAAACTTGTTAAGAGTTAGAGGTGGAGGTGAATTCATAATATCGACGCATCGTGAGATGATTACCATCATGCAAAACTTGTTAGAGTTAGAGATGGAGGTGAATTCATAATATCACTTGGAGTCTTGGCTGATGGTTTAGAAGTCTATGATTAAATGACTAAAGAAAAGATAGTGCATCTGATTAATAAAAGTTAAAACATCATGCAGAAAAATTGGAAATTACTATTGAGTATTGAGTCATCGACTCAAATGCATGGACTGTCCAAGACTGATGTGGGGCATTGGTCATTATGGCTAATTTCACATTTGAATGAAATTTATGACATTATTTAATATTTTGGTGCTGTAAATTTAAATTTATTACGATTTATAGTTTTGAATTTAAATTTATGATTTGCGATTTGACAAATTTGTAGTTTGATTTAGTTATTATATTTAAATTTTAGAATTTTAAATTTTTTTTACAATATTTTAGATTTTTTTACGGTACTTATTTTTTAAACTTATTTAGTTATTGCAATGTTTTTTTTTTTTTTTTTTACAGTTGCTACTCCGATTAGAGCTTCGAGCTCTAAACTCCGATCGGAGTCGGAGCTTGTTTTGACTTCTGACCCCAATCATCATAGTCGGAGGTGGGCACTCCAACTCCGTCGGAGTTGAGACCACCCCTAGTGCCCAGTGCCCTTGGTGTGCAAGAACTCATGTCGAGTGACGTGGCATCCGAGAATTGTACCAACAATCTTCATCCACGTATTAACAATAGGATATATATATATATATATATATATTATTAATGTAAAAATTACTGTCGCAAAAGACAACATGAGCCTGCCTCTGTAACACATGGGAAACTGTCTTCAGATATGATGCAATTATTTGTTCCTGGCTCTATTGGCACACAACCACTGTCTTGGGGACTCAACATCATCGCCTGTGATCGTTGGAACATGCCAACTACCCCTTTCTGACTCCTGCATTTACATTACCCAACATTGATATGAATAAGAAACTCCATATAAGAACAACTTTGACATCTTAATTCTCTAACAATCAATTAGACAAGTGATTAGCAAGTGTATGGTTGATCATCTTACCTGAAGAACATTTGAATAAGGGGGAGGCATGTGGAGAGTGGGCCCGCACTCTGATGAGAATGACAGTCGAACCTGCAAATTATTGACAACAAAATAAATAAAAAAAACCGTCTCATATTCTTCAAAGTAAAGACTGGAACTGTTGCATATCCATCCTTTTTTTTTTTTTTTTGTGAGCAAGATATATATAATATATATCTAGTTAAATAACTAGTAAAACAGACCAGTTCAACTCATTGACTTCATGCAAGTTCTGGGGGAAAAAAACATTGCAACTCCAACACAATGACAAAAATCTTCCAGAAAACTTGATATAAGTCAACTAAAAACATGCCAGACAGTACATATACGTGTTACCAACCATTACCATGTGGACTTCTAGGAAAACTAGATATTCAAGAATTTAATGAACTAGAGCATTACAGTCCTATGGGCTATGGGAAAATTACTGGAGAAAACTTTTCGTCAGTGAAAGAATATATATACGTGTTGCACCATAAAAATACACACAAAAGCAACATCTCAAATTCTAGGAGAAAGGATTAGGAGGCATCCAACTATATTAAAAATTCCTAGTGCTAATTACATAAGAGTTTAAACTATTTAAGTCCCAAAATATCAAAATCATAGTTTGGCAAACATAAAAATAAATTACGAGGAAAAGGTATTGATATCTAGGATCAGGTGCAGCAATGTTACCATCCTTTTTTATTTTTCTTTTTTTATCAAAAACAAAAGTGCAAGAATTGATGATTTTAGGTTGACCTTGATTTTCTGAGACACTTACAGGCTTTGAATAGCCGGGGAAACCATGTACCGTGAAAGAGCCAATTGCATCTCATATTAAGAATATCCTCAAAATTTTGTTAAAAGGAAACAGTCATCTCTGGATTACAGTTTTGCACGAGAAAACCATGTTGTTCTAGCAAAGGAGACAACAATGCTTGGTATTTATTTCATTATTTGGGCAAACAAAATGCTTGGAAGCCACCATATGCCAGTCTACCAGGCTCATGGCTCGCCTTGTTTAAGAAACTAGCAGCCTCCAAAGTTCTTATTCACTACAATGATTAGAAAGAAAAATGCTTGAATAAATCTGATTTTACCTAATTTAAATTTACTGCATCTAGCTTCTGCTACTACAAACAAAAATTAAAACGAAAGGAACAGAGCATACAGGATCCTTGTAAGGGAAGCAATCTTAAGTGAACAAGCTCAAGTGAACAGAAAGTTTATGCAGGGGAATCCGGCTGACAGACGTGACGTTAATAGCACGGAACTACCTCGAGAAGGTAGATCAGCGCAAAACCGTCCGAAAGAGATGAGCATTCTTCGGTTGGGTGAGAAACGACATTCCTCAGTTTCCTCGATTGGATTGCGCATGTGCCAGTATTTTGGCTACGAGTGTCAGAATCGTGCATATGACCTCAATTCAGAAAGCTCTCTTCCACGTGCACATCGTGTTCACAAAGCTATGCTTGGTGGTCTCCATATAAACCCAAAATCAGCCATTTTCCATTCCGAATCGTCATTCTAAGTTATTTTTTCTATTTTTGGTTATTTTTCTTTTATGGTAATGTTTATTTTGAGGATCGATTTTATTCCTGATTTTTAGCTAGTTTTAGCAAGATACCTATTTTATTCCGTATTTTATCACTTGGTGATCATTGTAATTTTGACTCTTTTCCTTAGCTATTTAAGCCAAGCTTGGGGGCTTCACAAGGAACATTCAATTTTTTATGAAGAAACCCTAATCTCAAAGTTTTCTCTCTGTTTGCATTTTCTCAATCTCAATCTCTAGCTTCCGTTGTTTAGCTAGCTGTTAAGATAATTCTTATTTTGCATCCGGTGTTAGTTGACATCAGAACTTTAGCTGGTTAGTTGGTAGAGGTCATGGTCGGCGTGGGTAGGTTCCAATTGAGGAAGTCCCTCACAGCGATCGTAATGTACAGGATGCGATGATTGCAAATTTGTAAATGCAAATAGCAATGTCTAGAGGCGCAAAACCTGGAGGGTCAGACGTATGATCAATATTTTGACTCCAAATTGAAATATGTTACAAGAAGAATAGTTTGAAGTATAAGGAGTTGTACATATGTGGATTGGGCTTATCTTGCAGCTGGGGCTTCAGGAGGAGTATTAGTGATGTGGGATAGAAGAGTGGTGGAATGGAGGGCTTTATAGGGGAGCACACAGTGGCGGGTTCTTTTAGAAGTGTGAAAGCTAATTTTATGTGGGCCTTTGCTGGTATTTACAGGCCAAACTTGGACAGCAATAGAAGTGTGTTATGGGAAGAATTAGCTGGAGTACATAGTTGGTGGGAAGTACCATGGTGTATAGGTGGTGACTTTAATGTTGTAAGATTTCCAAGTGAACGCTCAGGAGATAGTAGAATGCGACAAAAAATGACAGAATTTTCAGAATTTATTTTCAACTTGAATCTGGTGGACATCCCTCTCATGGGAGGGGCATTTACGTGGTCAAATAATCATACGCAGTCTAGATTGGAAAATTTTCTAGTATCCTCGAATTGGGAAGCTCAGTATCCGAAAGTGTGTCAAAGGAGCCTGTCTCGTTTGTGCTCGGATCGTAATCCTATTTTTCTTGATTGTGGTGGTATCCAAGGAGGGCATTAATATTTTAAATTTGAAAATATGTGGCTGAAAACTGAAGGTTTTGTGAATAGGGTTCAGCAATGGTGGTCCTCATATTAGTTTGATGGAACCCCTAGTTTTATCCTTGCATGTAAACTAAAAGTTTTAAGAAATGCCTTGAAGATTTGGAACACATAGTCTTTTGACAACATAGGGGAACAAAAGAAGTCCATATTGGAAGAGCTTTAGGAGCTAGAGAGGACACAGGAGGGACGGACTCTTTCCTTGGAGGAAATATCTCGAAAGTCAGAGGTGATTACTGAATTAGAGAGAGTTATTTTGCTGGAAGATATTTCGTGGCACCAAAAATCTAGAGTTTTGTGTTTGAAAGAAGGTGATCGAAGTACAAGATTCTTTCATAGAGTGGCCAATTCTCACAGGAGAACCAACACTATAGAGATGCTGAATATAGAGGGTGCAACTTGTACCGAGGCCCCTATAATTAGAGATCATGTTGTTGGTTTCTTTGAACACTTGCTTACAAAACAAATGGGGTGGCGGCCAAAGCTCGATGGTTTAGCTTTTGATTCTATTGACCCATAGTATGTCTCGAGGTTGGAGAGGCCATTTGAGGAGATGGAGGTTCATGATGTGGTGAGGAAAATGGCCAAAGACAAAGCACCTGAGTTGGATGAATTTTCTATGGGATTCTTCCAAACTTGTTGGGAAGTGATGAAGGGAGATTTAATGAAGGTGTTTCGGGAGTTGTTCATGGATGAAAAATTTGAAAAGAGCCTTAACGCCACATTTATAGCACTAATTCCTAAGAAAATTGGAGCATCGGAGGTCAAAAAATTTCGGCCCATTAGTCTTGTGAGTGGGGTGTTTAAGATTATCTCTAAGGTGCTTGCAAACCGATTATGAGAGGTGTTGGGGAAGATTATAACAAAACCCCAAAATGCATTTGTATGAGGAAGGCAAATTCTAGATTCAGTCCTCATTGCCAATGAGTTTCAAGATAGCAGACAAAAGTTTGGTAACTCGGGGATCTCATGTAAGTTAGATATGGAGAATGCATATGATCATTGTTAATTAGGATTTCCTACTCTACTTGCTTGGGAGGTATGGTTTTGGGGAGAGATGGTGCTCGTGGATTAGATTGTGCATATCAACTCAAGCACTGAAGCTTCTTTCTCACATGCAATCTTGAATACCGAGGGGAATAAATCTTTTAGGACTAGTTTGAGGAGTGAGATGAGATGGGAATTTTGTGAATAATAGTAAGATAGTTTGAGAATAGTAATGAGATAGTTTGAGTTGAGTATTTTTTGGATTTTGGAAAATGAGAGAAAAAATTGAATAAAAGATATTATAAAGTTAAAATATCGTAATAATATATTTTTATAATATTATTTTTATTTGGAGATTTGAAAAAATTGGATTTTTTTTATTTGAAAGTTTGAAAAAGTTGTAATGATTAGTTTGAAAATTTTGTATTTGAATTAAGTTTGAGAATAAAATGGGATGAGATGAGAATATAATTTTGTGTCTCATCTAAGGCCTCAAACCTGCCCTTAGTGTATTATTTCCACACCATATGTTGCTCAAGAATTTTATTTTAGAACCATCTTCCAACACAAGTCTAGCATGACAATAGAACACCTCCCATCCCTGACTAATATGCTTCGAAATCCCCATTCCGTGAGGCCCATTTACCTCTCTACCACACCAAGTCCCCCCCCAAAACACTGAAAATCTTTAGATTTCTAATACCCAACCTTCCCAAGGGAAGTGGGGAACATACCTAAGGCCATTTGACCAGATGGAATTTAAAGTCCTCCCCCATGCCACTCCAAAGGAAGTCTCTGTATAGTTTCTCAATTCGGATTGCCACACTTGCTGGAATTGGGAATATAGAGAAAAACTACGTTAGTAGATTAGAGAGAGTACTTTTGATTAGTAATCCTGCCCCCTTTCGACAAATACAATCTCTTCCAACCAGCCAATCTACGTTCAATCTTCTCGATCACTGTATCCCATATTGTTACAGTCCTTGGGGTAGCCCCAAACGGTAAACCTAGGTAATTCATGGGTATGACAGACACTTTACATCCTAGAGTGTTAGCCAATTGTTGGATATTACGAACATTACCAACTGGCACCAATTTTGATTTTTCAAAGTTCACTTTCAAACCCAATGCCGATTCAAAGCAGAGTAGAAGCGCGCTCAGTGCGTGCAATTGGTTTTGTTTTGCCTCACAGAATTTAAGCGTATCATCTGCAAATAACAAATGAGAAATGTTAATAATACCCCTAGTGGGGTCACCAATAGAGAATCCAGCCATGAAACCACTGCAAACCAACGCCTAAGTCATTTTGCTCAGTGTCTCCATAACAATGACAAAAAGGAGTGGACACAGTGGATCTCCATGTCTCAGACTGCAAGAACTGTTGAAGAACGTTAATGGTTTAGACCTTCATGATTTTCTTGTTTCCTTTTTTCCATCCTAGATAAGTGCTTCCTCTTGTATATCATCTTGTGTACTTGAACTATGCCTATACTATTTATACAATCGTTTACTTACAAAAAAAAAAAAAAAATCTAACTCCAGTTTTGAGAACCTGTAACATAATCATGCTCTGTTTCGGGAGTATTGTGGTAGGGAGGGAACGAGGTGGAGACCTAGGCTTCAGAGTTGATCTCCTGGAATTTTCTGGTACTCTGTAGGAGGAGAGCTTCATCGATTGGTTTCAAGAGGTGGGGAATGTATCTTTGATTACAAGAATGTCTCAGATCGTATGGAGGTGAAATTGGTTGCCATCAAATTGAAGGGCAGAGCGTCTGCCTGGTGGGAGCAGTTAAAGCGGTCTCGTGAGCGATAGGGTAAGGCCAATATTGGCGATTGGGAGAAGATAAAGGGTCACTTTTTGCCCTTCGAATATACTCAAACCTTGTTTTAGTGAGACTTCACACGTCGAGGCAGGGAGCGAGATCTATTGATGACTACACCAAGGAGTTCTATTAGTTGGTGGCCTGGAATGATCTTTCCAAGACTGAAGAGCAGATGGTGGCATGTTATTGGGTGGCTTGCAGCAACCTTTATAGGACATCCTCAGCCTCCACTCTCGGTGGACTAATTCTGAGGCCTATCGATGTGTTCTAATCGTGGAGAAACAGCAGACCCAACGACTTGCGCCTAGGAGCGATCAGAACACACGGGGGTCCGTCTGCAGGAGACTCGCCCTACTCTGCAATCAACTTGAAGTCAGAGTTTGAACACCACTAATACTTGGTGTTACATATGAGAGGAGCCCAACCATAGGGCAACAGAATACAGAAAGCCTGCCAATCAGAAGGGGAAAAACCTTCTAATTAATGAGGATGGCATTAAAGGTGTTGAGGACATTGGAGAGACTGTCTATAACGAGGACGACAATGAAGGGGATATTTTGCACGGAGATAGTAATGAGATCATCAGAAAAAGTTTATTAACTTCCAAGGGTGATTTAGGAAAAAGGCTGGTTAAGGACAAATATTTTTCACACTACTTGCACTATTTCTGAGAAGGTGTGCAAATTGATCATAGATAGTGGTAGCTGTGATAATGTGGTCTCCGAGGAAGCAATTCAGAAGCTCTAACTCAAAACAGACTGTCACTAGAAGCTATGTAAGCCTTTGTGGTTGAAGAAGGGCAATGAGGTCACACATGACCGGCAGTGCTTGGTCTCTTTTTCGATTAGCCATAAGTATTTTGATAATGCATGGTGTGATATGGTATCCATGGATACTTGCCACGTATTGTTAGGCAGACCGAGGCAGTATGACCGAAGCATGGTTCGCGATGGGCGCAAAAACACATATTCCTTTAGCTTTAAAGGGAAGAAGGTAGTATTAGCACCATGTAGGGAGGGAGTTGTTTTTGCTCCTGCGGTAGAAAAGGGAAACAATCTTTTGTCTAGGGTTAAATTCTAGGAGGAGGCGGAGAAGGAGGGCATGGTGTATGCCTTCGTACCATATGATAGCAGTGGCAAAGCTGATTGTGATTTGCCACCAGAGGTGCAACAGATGCTATTTGAGTTTGCAGATCAAATGTCAAAGGACCTTCCCCTTGGCCTTCCACTTATGAGAGATATCGCCTTAGCCCAATAGAGCAGCATATCGCCTTAGCCCCAGAGAATTGCAACACCAAGTGCTAGAGTTATTGGAGAGGGGCTAAATTCGTGAGAGTATGAGCCCGTGTACAGTTCCTACCCACCTGGTACCCAAGAAAGATGGTTTGTGGCATATGTGTGTGGACAATAGAGCCATTAACAGTTTCATTGTGAAGTACAAATTCCCAATTCCCTGCCTGGATGACATGTTGGATCAGTTGTAAAGCTCTAAGGTCTTTTCCAAAATTGATCTTAAGAGCGTGTATCAGTAGATTAGAATACACCCTGGCGATGAAAGGAAGACGATGTTCAAGACGCAACATGGTCTCTACGAGTGGATAGTCATGCCGTTTGGGATATCCAATGCACCCAGTATGTTTATGAGATTTACGCATTAGGTATTGCGGTCGTTTATGGGAAGTTTGTCGTTGTTTACTTTGATGACATCCTCATATACAGTCTGACGTGGGAGACACATACAGAGCACCTCCGAGCTGTCTTTGAGACGTTACAAAAGGAGTTTTAACTAGAAGAAGTGTTCATTTTTCACCACTTCTGTCACATTCATTGGATTTGTTGGTTTTACTGATCGTGTCCATGCAGATCAATCCAAAATAGAAGCCATTCTGGAGTGGCCAAGGCCCAAGATCCTACACAATGTGCGAAGTTTCCATGGATTGGCATCTTTTTATCGCCGATTCTTCCGGAATTTCAGCACTCTAATTACATCCATTAGAGTGCTTGAAGGGGCGAGCATTCCAGTGGTCCTAGGAAGCAGAGATCAATTTCCGGTTAGTCAAGCAAAAGATGACAGAAGCACCAGTTCTAGCACTCCTTGATCTTGAGAAAATCTTCAAGGTGAACTACGATGCTCTCGGAGTGGGTATTGGCAGTGTTTTGAGTCAAGAAGTGTGACCTATTGCATTTTTTAGTGAGAAGCTATTGGGATCAAAGAAAAACTACTCCACGTACGACTTGGAGTTCATTTTGATTACTGACCATGAGGTGTTGAAGTACATCAACGGGCAGTAGAAGTTGAGTAGATGACATGCCAAGGGGGTCACCTATCTGCAGGAGTTGACATTCGTGCCGAGACATTAATTGGGGAGCTTGAACGGGGTTGCAGATGCTTTAAGTTGACGAGTGTCACTCCTCACTACCATGAGTGCCAGAATGACAAGCTTTTGACACTTTCAAGGATTTGTATGCAGAAGATCCTTCGTTTGGGAAGATTTTTATTGAGGTAACTAAGGGTAAGCGGAGTGACTTTCTTTTACACAACGGTTTTTTGTTTCGTCACCTACAGTTGTGTATTCCAGACTATTCTTTGAGAGAACACATTATATGAGACATGGCGAGGGGCACTTTGGGCGAGAAAAGACTTTGGCGTGGCTTGACGTCAGCATGGATTTTGTCTTAGGTTTACCTAGAACCCAACGTGCCATAGATTCAATCTTCGTTGTGGTTGACCGATTTTCGAAGATGGCCCATTTTGTAGACGCCACACGAATTGCTCGTCTTTATTTCAAGGAGATTGCTTACATGCATGGTGTTCCTCGGTCCATCACCTCAGATCAGGATACGGAGTTTATGAGTAATTTTTGGAAGAGTTTGTGGGAAAAAATGGGAACGAAGCTGAACTTTAGTAGTACCTACCACTCCCAAACAAACGGACAGATCAAGGTGGTGAATCATAGTTTAGGCAACCTTCTAAGGAGCTTGGCCTGTACTAAGCCAAAATAGTGGGACCTCGCCTTATCTCAGGCAGAGTTTGCTTATAACCAATCCAAGAACCAGACTACAAAGTTGAGCCCATTTGAGGTTGTGTATAGACAGAATCCACCAGGCATCCTTGACTTGGCACCCGTTCCATAGATTGGTTGCCTGAACGTCAAGGCCGAGAAGATAGCAGCGCAACTTCTGGGAGTTCATGACCATTTCAAACAAGCAATCCAGGCGAGCAATGCAAAATACAAGGCTCAAGTCGACAATTGCTGTGCTAGGTACTTTTTGATGTTGGGGATTTTGTTTGGGCTGTTCTAACCCATGATCGTTTTCCTATTGGCGAGTATAATAAGAAGAAAGACAGGATGATTGGACCTTGTGCAAACCTACAATAAGTCCAAACGAGAGGCCTAAGTCTAACTCAGTTCTTATCTCAAAGAAAAAAGAGAGAACCAAAATAAAAAAGGTCAAAACTATGTGCATCCAATCTCACTAGGGTAGATGATACTTCAGACTCCAGATGGAAGAAGGATCATGACTTCTAGACTTAGCAACCTTACATATTATCCAACATCTGGAATCTCATTCACGTGGAAGTTTGATGATCATATTACTGAGAACCATATAAAGAAAGGAAGCTTTCAATTGATATGTATCACTCTAGCCCTATGCTCATTTGTTAAACAAGCTAAATTTAGGCTTGAGTGGGTTCATTAGACGAGCAAAACCAAGATGCTAATCCATCCAAGAGCAAGCAACTCATGAGAGGCTTGGCTCATTAGCATCTCCATTCTTGAATGCAGGTTCATTTTTTGAAAATGCACTTGTCACTCGATGAAAGAAATAAAAAAAAAATGATAAGATTTTTAAATACCATGTTCTTCTGTTGTCTTACTCATTTCAAACAAAATTCGACAAGCAAGTGGAGCAAGAAAAGGTTTTATATTTTTGTAGAAACTACCGTATGCCTTCTTTTAGGAAAAATTGTTTCTATCCATTGCTGAAAAAGATGGAGCCTGCTTATAAAACCTGAACCGAACAAGTCCTAACTTGTCTACAAGGATAGGAAGTTGGATGCCATATTATCAATCAATTACCTCCATAGCTGGGCTTGCACATGAATGCTTGGGTACAGATTCTGTGTCTCTTAAATTATGATAAAACTTGTGTAAGCACATGCAAGTAGAGATAATACCTGATGCTTTTCCTTCCATCTTGGAAAAAAGCTAGTCCCTAGCAGTTGGAACAAGTGGTCCCTCATCTCATCATTTGTGACCAGTAAACACTTACAAGTAACAGCTGCATATAACCAGTACCTGTAAATAAGAACAGAACAATTATTGTTTTGCACAAGTTAACTAATAAGTTCATAATGTCCAGGTGATTTTAATTTTATAATGTTTTCCACAACTAAATAAAGGCTCCTTTTAAAAGAAATCAAACAAAGTAAAACACGTGTTGAGAACACATTTACCAGAAAAACATAAATATTTGGTCTGAAACTGCAATCTAACCTAAATATAATTTGCAAATGAACGAACACATGCAAACTTACCAGTCATCATTTGAACCAGGAGGAGTAACATAAAGCGCGCCAGACTTTTTCCAAATCTCTATCAACTTCTTGTTATTCGGGTGTTGAGCAGGACCACCAGTTACACGATTTTTATGCAAAATAATAAGGGGCAATCTCTTCGAAGGACTCATTTGACGTAGTTTTTTTACAATAGAATTAAGCTAAAACCAAAAGGAATAAATAAGCACCTCAATTATAGATTTTTCTTTAAAGGACTCATCAATCCACACACCTGGAAAAAGCTGAAATTATGCTGGTTCATAGACACATTGGCACCATCTACAACAGCATCAAATGGAGCCCGCTGCTGAAGCCACTCCTGGATGAGTTCACCTTATAAATCAATCAGGAGGCCACTGACGATCATTGTATGTTTTAATTGATGAAGCATACAGTGAGAGTATCAGGTTTTCCAACAGTTCATGTAAGAGAACAAACTAATACTTACATATGAAGCATCTCAAAATCTTGAAAAAAGTTTAGATTGTGATACACAAGATGCAAAATCATTCTTGGTTCTAGAACATACAAGTCAAAATACATCGCGAAGTAAATGTGGAGAAAAATAGAGAAGGCAGTATTTGTACCTGGAACCGAACAAAATTCGCCCTAACCTCTCTTTGGCAAGCCAAGTTGGTTAATGAGACAGCAAAATTTTCTGTCTCCTTCGGATCAATATCAATACAAACAAGTTTTTCGCCACATGAACGACAAATGCCAGTCTCATCCATGTGAGTCCTTGTCACTCTCCAATCCCCACTGCCCAGCCACCCCTGGCCATGCCAACCTCCACCTCCCTTCACAATTCCCTCCCTGACTTTACTCACATCCCAAGTCTCCTCCCCAACTTTAGCGGCCTCTTCACATTTAAACCAATTCTCAATAATCTCAGCAGTCAGCTCGGAGACTTGCCTCACTGTGCCTCGTAACCTGTGCATCATCTCATAAACCTTGTCTGCCCTCTTGGCATTGGCACTCACTTTCAAAATCGCAGACAGTTCAGCCTCCTCAGCCACCAGCCCAGATGCACCCATATCAGCATCGACTTCATAAGCTCTATCCGCCATTCCCTTCTCACAGAACCCAAATAAGGCCGGGCCATATGACCTCAACTTGGGTTCAATACCAAAGCCCTTCATCTGCTGGACCAAATCAAAAGCCATCTCAGGGTCTTCCATGGCAGCATAAATCCTCGCAACACTAGTAAATGTGGCCTCATTGGGCACAACTTTATCCATTAACATTTGCCGAAATATCTCAAAACCCCTATCCAGACCCAAACCTCCATCTGAAGAAGAGCACAGATAGAGCAACACATTGTAATGGTGTTGGCTAAGCTGAACCCCACTCTGCCGTGCCTCGTTGTAAAGCTGAAGCGCTTCAACAATGTCGCCACGCTTTGAACACATATCTAGCTTCTTTCTAAGCACTCCCTCAGGCGAATCGTAGCGTGCTTTTTTCTTGGATTTGTTGGAAAGCATAGAATTGGTAGGCAATAGAGTATGGGAATCGTGGGTCGGTGGAGTGGCAGTGCAGAGAGTTGACAGGTAGTGATGGTTTACTTTGTTCATAGAGAAGCAAGGGAAAGCAGCATTAACGAGTATAGGCTTGGTAAATAAATGAGCGGTGGCGCAGTGGCTGAGAAGAGGACGGCGAGTGTTGCTGAAGTGGACTGCAAATGGGAATTTGAAGAAGACGGAGAAGAGAGGAGACGGTCTAGCGAGCGAGGGTAGAGAGCGTGTGTGCAGCATCACTTTCACCCAAAAATAACGAACAAAATTCACACAGATGGATTCAATTTTCCATTTATCTAGAAAAGAAGGCTGGAGGATTTTGTTACGGGAATTCAATCCTTATATCATGCTATGAATCCAGTCGTAATGATGTGGAGATGACTGAATGTATTTAGGGGTGAATGCAGTAGGGGATGGAATGCTGCGGGAATGTAAATGGAAGATGAGTGCAAACTGTTCGTAGAAATGCCTCAAGGGCCATTCGTATCAATGTTTTGAATATCGTACCGGACATCGTACTGGTCAAGGTACTGGAACGAAATATTTTGATACCGGTACCGTTTCGGAATAACGTTTCGGGATAACGTTTCGGGATAATCGATATATAAATAAATTATATATATAAATATATATATATATATAAATTATATTTCAAAATAATAGTCTATATATAAATAAATGATATATAAATACATATATATAAAAATTATAAATAGTCTAGGCTGAATTAGGGATTAAAAAATAAGTTTGTAGTTTAAAAAAATGAAAAAAAAAAAAAACACACAGGCCGAAATATCGGCCGGTACCGGCTGAAATATAGGCCGGTACAGGCCGAAATTTAGTCCGAAATGGCCGGTACCGGCCGGTACGGCCGGTATTTTAGCTGGTACGGGACAGATATAGTACCTGTACCGGCCAGACGGCCGAAACGAAAAATTTCGGCCGTACTGGCCGGTACGGTATGAAATTTAAAACACTGATTCGTATACTAGATAAGGGAATTTTTCGAGGGAATTCCAAACCTCCTTACAATAGTCACCTAACAATCTCTCAGGATGAGTCTCCCACCATTCGGGCTGTCGAGAAAATTACTAGAGTACCCTTTATTATAACAGACTGAATATAAGAAAACTATATCGTTTTACTATTTTAAAAACACTAAACAGCATTTATTAAAATTGTGCCGCTTAATGGAAATCAACCAACGTATCTCCCTGCCCTTAAGCCCACGATGTCGTTTCGCCCTCTTTACTTAACGATGTCATTGCCCCTCCACTGAAGCCCTAAGACTTCAAACACTTCACTTGTTCCACACACTTTTGCCTTCTCAGTTATGTCGCCCACTTCTTCACAGCTCCAAGTCCATTCCTTTATTCTCCATTGATCCCTACTTGGGAGCCTTCTAACATATCATCATGGACACTCAAAAGTAGGGCCCTGTCCGTTGCTGGTGGCGGGGGCGAAAGCCGCGAAACCCCATACGTCCGCCCCCCGCCCTGCCCAAATGGACCCGCAGTCCACTACGCTCAGAAAATGTTTCTGGGTATAGAAGGGTAAAAATACATGTATTGGGCCGCAAAATGTTTATGCTATATCTTTATGATACATGTTTATACTTTTGGACAATGTTGGGATATGATATTAGTATGGTGCCATGTACTTTGCAATTGCTTAGATTATCTGACTTTTACTATTTTTCTGCTGCTACGTTACTGCATACTGCTAGTGTACTTAGGTGCATAGCATAATATCTGTCATGTACGAGGGGTGTGTAGCCTTGTGTTACATGTCCCGACGTTTCAATCACCATCCAATCCCAAGCTGGGGCTGGGGGCGCCACAACAAACAATTCCTTCCAAAATGAGCTCAAAAAAGGGAATCCATGTAATTTGAACACAACTCCCATAAAAACCTGAGCCACTTCTTGAGCTGTGTAAGGGTGAGTCAAAGGCATAAAATGCCCATACTTAGTGAAGCGATCCACGACGAAAAAAATTAATGAATAACCTTTGGATCTTGGTAGTCCTTCAATGAAATCCATGGATATATCAGTCCATGCTTACTGAGGTGTTGGGTGCAGTTGTAGTAGACCTGCAGGGGGCATGGTCTCATATTTGGTAGATTGGCAAGTGTCGCACTCCCTCACCCAGTTTTTTATTTCTTTCTTCATAACAGCCCAATAAAAGTCCCTCTTAGCCCTTTGATAGGTCTTGAGGTACCTCGGGTGACATGCTATCGGATATGTGTGAATAAAATGAAGGACCTTGAACTTAAATGGAGAATCTAGCACCACCACGATCCTCCCCTTCTTAAGAATCAATCCTTGTTGTAGTGACACCCCTCTTGGGGTCTCTTGGTTGTTCTGAAACTTTTCTAGCAACTCCTTAAACTCCAGGGTCTGTTGGTAGCTTAGGTTAAGTTCTATTACGCAATCTAGTGAAAGACAAGTAACTTGGGCCAGCAACCCTCTATCCTCACCATCTTCTTCTCCTTTTCTTGAGAGTGCATCCGCCACCTTATTCTACTTGCCTCTCTTATACTCAATTTTGAACTCATAACCCATTAGTTTACTGAACCAATTGTGCTGGGCCTCGGTCCCTACCCTTTGTTCCAACAAGTACTTCAACGCTTGCTGATCTATCCTTATAATGAAGGATATCCCCAATAGATATGGGTGCCACTTCTGAAGTGCAATGACTATAGCTAAGAGCTCTCTTTCTAGGAGTGGTGCCTAACCTTTCAACATTTTATTGAGATATGCTATAGGCTGGCCATATTGCATAAGGACAATTCCAATCCCTTTTTCACTTGCATCACACTCCAGGACAAAGGGTAGTGTAAAATCAAGAAATTTAAGAACTAGTGGTGTTGTCACTGCCTATTTTAACTTAATAAAAGCCTGATCTGCTTATGTGGTCCATGTAAAGACATTTTTCTTGTGAAGTCTCATGAGTGGGGCTGCTAACAACCCATATCATTGGATAAATTTTTTGCAGTAACCCGTTAGGTCCAAAAATCCCCTTAAGGCTTTCGGGTTTTTGGGAGTAGGCCACTCCAACATAGCACTGATTTTAGAAGGGTCCGCCTTCACCCTTTGTTCTGAAATGACATGCCCCAAATACTCCACTTCTTTCATCCCAAATTTGCACTTAGACAACTTAGCAAACAGTTAGTGACCCTGCAGTAGCCTTAGGACCTGTGTGAGATGTTCCGAGTGCTCCTCCAAGCCCTTGCTGTACACTAGGATATCGTAAAAAAACCAATACAAATTTGCATAACAAGGGCCTGAACACATCGTTGATCAGTCCTTGAAACATTGACGGGGCGTTGGCGAGGCCGCCAAGAACTCATAATGACCCTCATGAGTTCGAAAGGCTGTTTTAGCAATGTCATTGGGCACCACCCTAATTTGATGATATCTCGACCTTAGGTCTAATTTTGAAAACACTATAGCTCCTCCCAACTCATCCAGCAGTTCATCTATGACGGGAATGTGAAATTTATCCTTCACAGTCTCTTGGTTTAGTGCTCTATAGTCAACACAAAGTCTCCAACCCCCATCCGCCTTTCGTACCAATAACGCCGGTGATGAAAATGGGCTGGAGCTCGGTCTCTCTACCCCATTTTTTAATAGCTCGACTACTATCTTCTCTATCTCAAATTTCTGATAGTAAGGATACCTATATGGCCTTGTAGAGATGGGCTGGGTACCTTCCTTTGGTATTATTCTGTGGTCACATGCTCTTTGGTGTGGTAGCCCTTGAGGCTCCTCAAACACCCGTTTAAAAACCCTCAACAACTTTGAAATGTCGGGGTTAATTTCTTCTTCCTGTTGGTTCTAGCTACTAGGCTCTATTTGTAATATCAGCCCTCTGTTGTTCGATAAGGAAGCTAACATGGTTTTATTGCTGCTCTCTAAGCTTAGAGGTTGGCATTGAAGCCCCAAAAACCTAACCTCCTTTCCATTCTTAATAAACCTCAGATAGTTTGGCAAAGTCCCAAACTATAGGGCCCAAAGTAGACAACCAGTTTACCCCGAGCACCAAGTCACACCCACCCAATTTCAAAATGTAAGGAGAAGGAGTAAACTTATTACCTTGAATCTTGACATCCACTGCCTGACAATACCATTCGCTTTGCACTAGGTCCTTCGTGTGCTCCTTGAACTCCATTGGCTGAAGTAGGTAGGCTGCCTTTATCACCAATAGGTTTGCTGGATTTCTTAGTGCTGATTAAGTATTCTTCTTGTATTTTTGCTAATGCAAATGTAGAATTTAAACTCAATGGACTGAACATTCGTATTGGCAGGCGGATCTCATCCTTAAGCCCACTAATGAAACAACTGAGCTTGTGGTTCTTAGGCAACCCTTTTAATCTGTTAGAAAGACTCTCGAACTAAGTTTTGTATGCTGCTAGTGTATAAGTTTGCTTCAAGCGTGTCAAAGCCTCCATTGAATTGTCGTAAGCCATAGGCCCAAATTGAAGCTGGAGGGCACATGTGAACGTCTCCCATGTGTTGAAATGGCCACTGTCCTACACATCTTGGTACCAGATAAGTGCTTCACCTTGCATATGATATGAGGCCATGAGTAAACGATCATCTGGTTTTGTTTGATGATAGCTGAAATATTGATTGACTTTTGAATACCCACCCAGCTGGGTTATCCCCATCAAAATGTGGAAATTCTAATCTTACCCCTCTATTGTTTGCTCTTCCAGGGTCCAGAATCTCCGCCCGTCTCTCAACGTGCTGCTCCCTGTTGTCTACTTGCTGGTGATGCTCAAAGAAAGTGCAGACCAGATCTATGATTTGAGCCATCTGGCCCTTCAGATCCTAAATCTCCTCCTTCATGGCAAGTTGACATTGATTGTCTTGTTGTTTTGATATGGTGCTTTCAGCCATGGTGTTTGCGAATGTGTTTGGGTATTGTGTTTGGATTGGTAGCTCTAGGATACCACTTGATATGAATCAAGTTGAAAGATGTGGAGATGATTGAATGTATTTAGGGGTGAATGTAGTATGGGATGGAATGCTGCAGGAATGTAAATGGAAGATGAGTGCAAACTATTTGTAGAAATGCCTCAAGGGCCATACTTATACTAGATAAGGGAAATCTTCGAGGGAAATCTTCAAGGGAATTCCAAACCTCCTTACAATGGTCACTTAACAATCTTCAAGAATGAGTCTCCCACTATTTAGGCGAGGGTTATAACAGATGCCTAGGAAATTACTAGAGTACGCTTGTATTATAACATGCTGAATATAAGAAAACTACATCGTTTTACTGTTTTAAAAACACTACACTACATTTATTAAAACTGTGCCGCTTAATGGAAATCAGCCAACGTATCTCCTTGCCCTTAAGCCCACGATGTCGTTTCTCCCTCTCTATCGAATGGTGTCATTGCCCCTCCACTAAAGCCCAAAGACTTCAAACACTTCACTTCTTCCACACACTTTTGCCTTCTCAGTTATGTTGCCGCCTTTTTCATAGCTCGAAGTCCCTTCCTTTATCCTCCATTGATCCCTACTAGTGAGCCTCCTAACATATCATCATGGACACTCAAAAGTAGGGCCTCGTCCATTACCGGGGGCGGGGGCGATAGCCGCAAAACCCCATCCGTTCGCCCCCGCCCTGCCCAAATGGATCCGCGGCCCACTATGCTCAGAAAACATTTACGGGTATAAAAGGGTAGAGACACATGTATTGGGCCACAAAATGTCCCAAAATCTGTTTTTGAACCATTTTTAATGTAGAAACTTTTAAAACATAGTGAAAAAATATAAATTAAAAAAAAAAGGATATTACAATGATACAAATTTAAAACTTGTATATTCCTAAGTTGCATCTAATAATTCTAAGTAAGCTATTACAATAATACAAATTAATCTAAAAAATATTACAAATTGTCATATAATTTAAATGAATAATAATAAAATATTACAAAATTTTGAATTAACTTTCTATTTCTCTATTTCTTTCTCTCATATTTTCCCATGTTTAATCTCCACTCTTGGATTAAAGTTAGGCATAAATGGAGGGCTATGATCTAATTGCCCAAAACCCTAATTTTTCCTTCCCCCTCCCTCTTTCATCTTTCTCTTCCTTTCTCCCTGCACCATCCCCTCCCATGATCTTCCAGCGCCACTGCCGACCACGCTGCCTCACCCTGGTAAACTCTTCTCTCTCCATCTCTCTCTCTCTCTCTCTCTCTCTCTCATTGTTCTTTCTTCTTCAAGCAACGCCAACCAGGCCTCATGGCCAGTCTCGATGCCTTCGCCACCACACCTCGCCGCAACCACCCCCTCTTATCCCTTTTGATTTCACTCTCCCTCTCTTAGATCTCTCTTATCTCTCTCATACACTCTCTTTCCCTCCTCTATTCTCTTTGTTTTTGTCAACTGCCATTGCAGGTTCAACCACGCCGACCACCCCACAGCACCTTGAGCAATTTAGAACCAGCCACCGTGAAACCCGATCTCTGATTACCCTTCCACCGTGAGACCCATCTGAGACCCTCAGCCACCACAAAGCCCAACCTTGAACCCACAATAACAACCACAACACTTCCACTGTCGCACAAAATCCCCTTCATACACCATTGCTCAGCCCGTCCTCCAAGCCTAGAAAAAAAAACAGCAACACCTATGGCCACCATGAATCTCCATTTTAGTCCTTTAAATTGGTATACTCCTTATTCCATTATCTCTTGGATTAATGTGTCTGTGTAGTTGAGTTGGTGTTGTATTTATATGTGCGAGCAGAGAAAACAAGTCTTGTTCAAACTAAAGGGTGTGCAACAGAGTTGCAACAATTTACGGCCAGAACCTCCATGAAGAAGATTGGACCAATTGACAACAAGTTTTTTAGCCCCTTAATTTTGGGTATAAACTCCTATCACTTTTTCTAATGAAATATTATGTTTGTGAAGCTTAAATGGTGTTGCGGAAGGTATTATGTTGATTATTGTGAATTGTGAAATGTGCTATGTGTTGTGAACTGTGGACTGTATATGGGGTAGTTGTGATGTGGCTGGGTATAGTGTGAAGTGATGGGGTTGTTGTACAGTTTGTGATTTAGTTTATGATATGACGGTATGTTATGAAGTGATTGAATTAAATAAGAAGTCTGTGATGTGGTTGTGCTATGTGAAGTGGCTGGATGCCATGTGAAGTGATGAGGTTATTGTGTAGTTTGGAATGAAGTTGTGAACTGTGTGAAGTGTCGGGATAAGCTATGTAGTTGGATGTATTGTGTGAAGTGATATATTGGTTGGAAAGTTTTGAAGCATGATGATTGTATGGGTTTGAGGATTTGTGAAGCCATGTATTTATGTGGTTTTTGTATATTAAGTTTAAACCTCCAACTTTGTACATCAAACCACTAGAAATTAGTGTGTACTTGTAAGCCACCTCCTCAAGCTTTAGCTAACATGAACTAGATAACACCAAACTAATAGCAGCACCATCCAGCCATCCTCTCGGTTTCACTTCAAAGACAAAACCAGTTCTAACAAAACCAGTGGAGGCTTTGCCCTTGGAACACTAACACATCTATAACATACCTGAAATTTTAGCTCACTAGTCTTTACACAGTAAGCCCCAAAGTTGACACTCTTTTCCTTCTCTTGAATTCTTCTGCCTAGCGTGTTCAAACACACCTTTAAACACGGTAAGCACAAAATAGTAACTCCATCACACTAGAGAACTTATAGGTACAACAATAAGGAGAAGAAGAAGTTGCAGCAACAACTAACTTGTATTGCTTAATAGTTCAGTCAAGCTCAACTTTCATCCATCTAGCTCACTAGTTGTGCCAACGGATCCACAACTTCTCTTCCTTCCTAGAAAAACCTCAACCACAATTGAAGAATTAGCCATGATGTAACATGAGTAGTTGTTCAGAAAACATCAAGCAAGCAACAACAAACTAGAGTAGTAGCTGCATAAAACTGTGCAAACCAACAACCTTTTTATCTTTTCCTCAATACCTTTGCTGAAGCCCCTCCATGAATAGCCTAAAGCCTCAATAATCCACTATTCATAGCCTTAAACCACCTTGTATTGCTGAAGAAAACAGAAAACAGAAAATAGAAGTATACAAACAGCAATAGATCAACGTGCACACTCCTAAACCAGTGCAGAAAATCTTGTTGCAGAAGCAAGGAAAATATTCAACCTTCCTACCTTAACTTTCACCACCTTAGCACTGGTTTACCTTATTCTTCTGACCATCTCAAAAGTATCTCAGCCACCACAACATATCTAGTAGTCATCTTTCGTGAACCACACATCAAAAAATGAAATTGAAACAATAGCAAATCAGCCAATAAGTTCAAGCTCTCGGGTTATTCTCTTCAACTCCAACTTTCTTTAGTTTTTTTTTAGCTTCCTTTTAATCACCACTACCACAAATTAATCATGGAAGTAAGAAGAGGTAAACATGAGTTGAACCCATTCCAAGGAACACAGACAATAGGGAAAACCACACCAGCAAACAACAAACCAAACAACAAGCTTTATTTCCCTCTTCCATGTCTAGTTCTATTATTTTTTCTTTTCTATAAAGCAACTCAAGCACGGGATAACGAATATTATGTTTTCTAGCAATGTTAGGCGACTCATAAACTATCAACACTCCACTATATTCAATCAACACCAAAACAACAACTCTTCCTTAGTAAGCTTTTCTTTCCCTTTTCTTAAATCGAGTTGGATGTTAGTATTGTGATTAAAGAAATGTGTAGATGGTGCATGGTGTCATGGGTTGGAGTTTAAGTGAAGTATGACTAATGTTGAATATATCAAGATTGGTGAACTGTATGTTGGTCTTATGTGAGAAAAAGGATAGGATACATGTGTAGTTTAATTGATTACACATATTGGACAACTTTGTGTACCTTTAATGTCTCATGTATATATGGAACTTGGGAAGCCACGTCTTTGAGTGTTTTGGTCAGGTGTACATGTATACTTAGATGAGATTGTGTTGGTTTGAGATTTGTGAAGCATGGTGGTTGTGTTGGATAGATTTACTATAGAGTGTATAATCTGTCTTATGCATGAATATACAATGGTTAAGTATCAAAGTTGGCTTAAAGTTGTATATTATACTTGGTTTGGATTACGATAAAGTGTTAATTAAATTATGCATGAATGAAGGAAGATAATGATAGAGTTGACAAGATTATGTCCTAACCTTTAAAGTGAAGCATGAAGACTCACTTTAAAGGATAAGAACATGAAGTTGGATGCTATGTGTTGGGAAGGTGAACTCAAGTGGGTCACAAGCTACAATTTTGAGAATCTAGAAAAGGGTGATAAATGAATGTATGAAGGATGGATTTAATAATTGAATGGGTCTAAGTGAAGGCAGTCTAAGTTAAAGGTAGTTTTATGCATTTTGTAAGTTTAAGTTGTTTATGCACTTGAGAAAAGAAATGATGTAAAGTAATGTATGAATGTAGGTTGCCATATGAATGGACTGCATGAAATGAAAATAGCATGAAATCCAAGTAAGTATTATCTTCATATGCTTTTAGAGTATTCTAAATGATATGAAATTGATAATGAAAAGCTTTTTTGAGAAATGTTCTTTTCATGCAATGAAGGAAAATGAAATGATGTTTATGAAAGTATGCTAAGTATTAATGTTTTAAGATATGCATATGTAACAGTCTTCTTTGGCAACCCCTTTTTATTCACCTCAAGAATAGTTATATGCATGTGAATAGATGTTATATGTAGTACTTATTGTATTTATGTTCCATGAAACGTAATGATGAGGTTTATGCTTGATGCAAACAAATGACATTTAAATTATGCGATGAAAGGATGTTTAAATGATGCTATGAAATGATATTTAAATCATGCTATGAAATGATGTTTAAATGATGCTATGAAATAATGTTTAAAGGATGCTATGAAATGATGTTTATTAACGATGTTTATGAAATGAAATGGACTAATGAATGAAAAGAAGGAAAAAAATGAAAGGAATGAGAGGAAAGGAAATGAATGAATGTGTTAATGTATAAAATTATGTAACAACCATGACTGAACGAATGATGGTATGTGATGACCCAGACTTTTGCTAAGTCCTTACTTGCCATTTTTATTATCTTAATCTTAGCCCACTTAGATATTGCCCAAATTTTGGCATGAAAGGAACCTTGAGTTGCAGTAAGGGCCTTGTCCATCTTAGAGAAGAGGCACCCAAGCCCACTAGGAGTCCCATCTTGGGCTAGTGAGAGTCGGCCACTAAGGGCCCAAGGGTTAGGAAAAACTGTAATTAGGGTTTGGGCATGAGAGGCGCCTACCTGGAAGGGAAAAGGTCTTTGGCTTTTCTTGGGAATCCCATCATTTGAACTTGGGGAATAAGCACTTTTGGCTAGTACATAGTTACCACTTGGAAAGCATGCATGGAGGCTTGTAGAAGAAGCCACATTGGATGAGGGAAGAGTTTAGGGTTCGGCACACATAGGGCACACGCCCATCTCACCTATCCACATGCCACATGGCTCACATACAAACCTACCTCCAAAATACTTTGAATCTGGACATGAAAGTGGAAGAAGGGAGAGAGAGAAAAGAGGGTTTCAGAAACCTAAGTGTCACATGCCCACCCATGCAATCTTGTGAGTTCTTAGAAGATATGGAATGATGAGGAATGGGAAGAGGTGCCTAGGGAAGCTCCAAAATTTGGAGCACAAGTCTCAAAGAAACTCTAGAGTTTTGGCCAAGGGAGCCACACGCCTACATGAGAAGGCCAACCATTGCTTTGCCACTTGTCATGCATGCATGAGGTATGAGAGTTTATAGAAGATATGCAATCATGAGGAAGAGGAAGAGATGGATTTGGGAAATGGCACAAGTCTTTTGAGGATTCTAGAAGAATCTTAGTGGGAGATGAAGACAAGAAAGGAAGATAGAGGGTCGGCTAGGGCAAGAAACACCCACACGCCAATGCCAAATGGCAAGCATGCACAAGCCGCTTAGGGAAAAGAAGGCTCAAGTTTTGAATAGTCACACTAGGGTTTTGGTCACAAAAGACCTACACGCCCTTGGAGGTTCAATGAACCTAGACCACATAAGGATCACGCCACATGTAGAGGGACTTTCTGAATGCCCAACATAAGGCAATGGTGAAGAAGATAAGGGAAGGGTTTCGGCCAAGCTAGAGGTATCGTGCAACATGGCACCCATGCATGGAGACTTTTGGTTTCCCTTTGAGGGGATTGTGTGGGAAAAAGAGGAAGTATATAAGGGGAGTTTATGAGGCTGACGCCCAAAAAGGGGATACCTAATAGTCATTGGGCCATCTTGCATTTTCGGATCACACCTTCACTTCCTTTCCCTTTCTCTCTTACATAACCACACTGAGGAAAAACTCACTTTCTCTCCAACCAAACATCTCCTACGTGCATACCATTCCCTACAATCTAACCACAAGGGTAAGAAGAGAAGCGAGAAGACCAAGCTCAAAGGATTTGCACGGTGAAACCTTCACACTTTTACTCTACTTCTTTTCTTTTGATCACACACGCACTCATAAGGTTTTTGTTGGTCTAAGGGATTTCGGCTTGGGTGAGTGAGAGGTGTGTGACATCCTTTTGTCTTGAGTCATGAAAGTTCGTTCAACCACATTAGATCTTATCAAGTGTGAGAGTATAAGGTTTTCTCTCAAGGAAACCGAACCACAACTTGCAAGATTTGAAGTAAAAGAACCTTTAAGGACAAATGACACACATGACCATCACTAGGGTTTCGAAGAAGGGTCTTCCTTCTAATGAAGCTCTCGGCCATGAAGTAGATAGGCACATGCGAAGTGTATCTCACACGTACATCACACACACAAGTTACTACTATGGTTCCAAGGACCGAAACACTAAGAAGAGGCACAAACACCATTTTGCCTAGGGTTTTCCCTTTAGGTCCAAATCCATGAAACGTCATACACTGAGAGGAAGAATGCATAGAACCAAGTGGGATGAACCCTAAGAATGACACACACTCACTCTTGAATTAGGGTTTCATTATTTCACTTGATCTAATGATTTGCACAATATATTTACAACTTGTTGATATTTCATTTCTTTGGATATTTATAAGTTAGCTCTTAACTTACCTTGGGATAATGGTGGTATGTAGCAAAGTGAACTTTGCATGTCATTGATTAAATTGGATTATGAATTGGTTGTTTGTCACATGTTTTGTACTTGGCTAACTATATTCTTGCAATTGAATAAATGCCTTTAATGATTGGAAATTGTTGCTTGTAATGCTTAGCCATGCTTGTTGATTACCGGATTTATAAACTGTTTATTTCCTTAAATATAACATGCCATAAACCGAGTTGTTATATGGTTGTTTGAGCTCTTATTCCTTGTGTTAACGTCGTGTTTCATATGCTTTCGGATCAGGTTCCAGCAACTCGGGTCTTCAAAGCTAGGTCGACCAGGTCAATTCCCCATTGGGCAAAGGGCCAAGGTGAGGTGATTGAAGTCAATTCTTCCGGTGGGCAATGGGGCACCTTGGCGTACTCTTGGCACTTCCGGAATTTCCACGCATACTCCTCTGCATCTCGCAAGGCAAAGGGCCAGTAATACCCCGCCCTTATCACTTTTCCAGTTAGCACCTTTCCTCCTGAGTGACTGCCGCAGATCCCTTCATGTATTTCTGCCAACACATACTGAGCTTCTTTAGGGGAGATGCACCTTAAGAGAGGCGTCGAGTGGCCCTTTCGGTATAAAATTCCCTCGATTAGCTTAATATTTATGGCTTCTTTCCTGTCATCAGTGTAACAGCTCGCTAGAAATTCATTGGTGGAATTTCTATTGACTTTAGGAATCTCGTGAAAACTCCATAAGTTTTTACGAATCGACCAATTGTATAGGTTTTAGTCTGTCAACATAGTCAGTGTTATCACTCACTATGGTGCTAGAAATATGAGTTTTATTTAGGATGCATTATGGTCTACGCCATTAGACTTAGTGGATTATTTAGGATTTTATGGCGCAATAGCCTATTTTCATAATTTCGGACGAAATATTTGTTGGAAATTGTGAAATTATTTTTAGGCGCACTTTGAGATTGAATTTCGGTAAAATATTTTCACTGTAGGTTAATATGAATATTTAAGAATTTTTAGTGTTAAGTTTATGATCCAATTTTTTGGAGTGAATAGTAACCTCGGTAAGCGCACCAATTGCAGTGTTTCAAAATCACAGTGTGAAATGTCCAAATTAGATTAGAGAAATTTTATTTGGACACTTGGCAAGATCTTAGCCACACTTAGTGAATAATATTAGACACTTGGCACCATAAGGAACGTTTGTTGGATTTGAAGGAATCAAGCTGTGAAATCATGCCACTTAAACAAAACTTTGTTTCATCTGATCAACCAAATTGTGCCAGACCAAAGAGGTTTTCAATCCTAGTGAAATCCTAAATGGTGGGAATCCAATTGAAAGCTCAAAGCATTGTTGAAATCGGAACCCTAAACGGTTTCCCCAAACCCTAAAGTTGGCCTTCAAACCCTTTCTTATCCGATTTCTAGCATTGTGTTTAATTACTTGATTAAATCACTTCCACATGCTACTAATCCTTCAAATTTGTGTTAGAACATCATTATCCAACCTTGTTAACCTTGAAAAATTGATTGGGCCAAGTGATATTGGATCTGGGCTTGATAGCAATCCAAATCCTCTTTAAACCCTAAAATTTAGGCCCATTCGGTTTAGGCCCATTAAGGCCCACGAATTTGGTCACCATAGGATTGTTTCATGGCTAAGTTTTGTACCCTCACTTGGCTGGCAAGATCTTTACAAGAAGGGCCTAGAAGGTTCTTGAAGTACAAAGCTAAAGGTCCACCTCACTCTTTTACTCTTACACTCCACCTTGAGAAAATTTCTTGGATTGATTTTTATGAGAAGAAAAGGGCAACACTCAACCTTTCCTTCAGTCCTATCACTTTTCATAACTTGTGTAAGAGGCTATCCAGTTCACTTCCCACGAAAAGCAACTCTCCTTTACACTTTTCCTCCATAGAACACAAAAGACACTCTCGGACAGTTTTTCTTACCTCTTTTGAACCCCTGTTGCGAAGCTTTTGTAAGTGTTTTCTCGCAATGTTTCACCATGAAAGTTGTTGCTTTTGGAGTCTAGTTTACGTGGATATCTTATTTGTTCCATTTGGAGATCATTTTATTGGTCACAAGTTGTTTAGATCCCAGAAAGGTCATTCTGGACGATAAACTGGAGAGTGTGTTATATTTTGGAGTTTTTGACCAAGCTAATGAATAGATCTTGGTCCGAAATTTTTATGGAGTAATTTTAACATGTGTATATGATTATTGGTTGAGGATTTTTTGCATGATTAAAAGTTTTGGTAAAATATTTTCTTAGGTCTAGAAACTTAGAAACTGGAAGAGGAAAAATAGTTTCTGTTTTGAGAAAGTTTAAATCTTTTATAGTTTAATCTTATTCCAATGGCTTTGATATTTTTATTGAAATATCCTAAGCCTCTTATATACATGTAAGAATGTTATTTTGAAGATATTTGATATTAGTTTCAAAGATATGAAATTTTATACAAGGAGATATTCAGTTAGGCCAAAGTGATGATGTTCTTGGCTAAATTTATGTTTTGGTTGATGTTTAACCATGTGATCTTGAGTTTGTTGCTTGGATCTATTTTAGAACATCTTTTTAAACCATGTGATGTTTTGGCTTGAAGATCACATCTTTATAAGTCATGGATCAAGAGGTTGATCAAAACAAGTTAGAAACAAAAATCTGTTTTGAACTTAGAAGAGAAACCAAAAAGTTCAAGTATGGTTTTAGTGATTTTGATGACTTTTGTTCATGATTCAAAACATGATTATTTTTAGGAATATGTTATGAGTATAGTAGAAGAGAAATTTTGGTTTAATCATGAGATTTGAAAGAATTACAACAAAAATCAAAGGAAATAGCCTTTGTAAGTTTCGGACCTAGTTTAGTTTTAAATTTTTTTGAATTGATATTTGAGTTTAGGACAAAATTTACAAAAGGTATGTAAATTTTGGTGATTTTTGGAGTTAGGATGCAAAATCCTTAAGTTAGGGGTAAAATGATAATTTTACTCTAAGTTGATATTTCTCCATATTCCTTATTGTTAGTGATTAAATTCGAATTTTTAGAAATCACTACTTTCAGTTTCTTGTGATCGCACTTGAGTTTTGTCTAGAAGCTCGAAGACCGAGGTAAGTTAGCTTTTAACTTACTATCAATTTAATGTGTATGAGTGATAAGTAAGGGAACTAAAGTGTATGTATGCATGTTATCATATGTGCCATGCCAAGTCATTACATATTTATCTGTTACACATAATTTATTCTGTCATGAATTATTCATCTGTTATAATGATATTATGTCACGTATTGCTATACATTGTAAGTATGTCATGTTAAGTATGCCATCTGTTAAATGTATTTCATGTCACGTAATATTCACTGTCACATGTTACGCCATGTTAAGAAATGTTGTCTGTTATATGGTATGTCATGTTATGAAATGTTGCATGTTACATGTATGCCATGTTATGAAATGTTCTCTATTACATTTATGTCTCGAAGTATGTCATGTCTGTCGTCTTAGTTCATGTCACGTTATGCTGCACCAGGATTTCTGTCTTTTATGTCACGTTTATGTCATGTTCATGTTACGTCACGTTACGAAATATCATGTATGCCAGTTAAGTTATTCATGTCAATCACGACCCTAAGCGCTAGGATGGAGTAATATCCTAGTGGAACTCCTTTGTTCACGCTGGAGTGTCTAAATAGGTGTGAAATTCCCTGGGTTGATGAAGTACAGTCAACAGGTTGCGAATGGGGCCTAATTAGCTGGTCACCGGAGCGCGCTAGGCACTAATGCCGATGGAGCCACACATTATGTTACGTGTGTCCACAGCAAGTGTGGCACAAACAAATAAGTCATGGTCCACAACAACTGTGGAGTATGAAGTATGGGGCCACAACAACTATAGAGCATACACTACGTGAGACACAACAATTGTGACACGTAGAATACGTGGGGCCACAACAACTGTGGAGTACGTATTAACGCACTCACAACTGGTATAGAAAACTGTGATGTGATGCGGTAATCGACAGGGACACACGGCTCAAGGGGACCTGTGTAGCACCCATATGGCCACTTTAATGATTAAGTCTATTGAATAAGATTCCAAGTTCATGCATTTCATGTTCAAGTCATGTTTCACGTTATGTTATGTTCAAGTTTACGTTCACACAGTTATGGTAATCCCATGAGACAATAATATGTTTCAAGTTCATGTTATGTTATGTTCACGTTTACGTTATGTTCCAAATTCATATTTATGTTAAGTCATGCTCAGGTTCATGTTATGTTTCAAGTTCATGTTCAAATTATGCATGTTCAAGTTCATGTTATGTTTCAAGTCCATGTTATGTTTCTCGTTCATGCTAAGCCGATTACTTATGATTTGATTATGCATTCATACTTTTATTGCCATGCATGCATCATTAACCTATGTGGAAGTTTCCTGTTAATTTGCTGAGATTTGTAATCAAATCTCACTGTGGTAGTCCCAACTACCATTCCCCCTGAATGGTAGATTTTGTTACATGATCTAAAGGAGAATCGAGAATCGACTAACTGGAAATGATCGACTAAGCAATGGTGTGACGTAGATGGTAGTACAATAGTTACCTCATTACTACTTGTATTTGTGGTGTTCAATCTCCAACACTCTTTTGATCACAACTATTTTGGACTAGTGTTGTGATCTCAATTGTTTAGTACGTCATTATGTATGAAGTATGTTTTAAGTATTTGAGATATTTCGGTTTGGTGCATAGTATTGTTGAAGAAAAAAATTATCCGCTGTGAATATTGCATAATGCTAGATGCATGTTAGGAATATTGCATCTTATATGTCATGAACGGGGGCAGGTAACCTTGTGTTGCATGTCTCGATGCTTCAAATGTCCGTCCGATCCCAAGCGGAATTTGGGAGCGTCACAATTAGGCACCTCATTGGCGTCCAAGTACTTGAGGATGTCCCTCGCCCAATCTGGGGCTCTGGGCTGTATCTCTATCACCTTGATCCTGACGGTAGGTACTTCAACGGTTCAGCTCATCGTCTACTTTGGCAGGGGGAGTCTTCTTGCCCGGATGCCACGCATGCCAACTTGTTCGCTTTCTGGTTTTCTACCCTCGGCACATGCTGAATTTTGAAGTACTTGAAGTGGGGGGGCTCGGCTTCTACTAATGCCCTAGTATTTTTTCAATTTTGCGCTCTTCACTGCGAATTTCCCTCATACTTGATTGACCACCACCTGCGAGTTGGTTCGCACTTCAATTTCTATGGCACCCAGAAACCTGGCTACCACTAGTCCTAAAAGCAATGCTTTTTACTCTGCCTTATTGTTCGTGGTCCTGAACGCCAACTTGATGGTGTAATTGTACTCCTCTCTCTCAGACGTAACGATATGCATCCTCACTGCCCCTCCAACCCGGTATGACGAGCCATCCACGAAAACTTGCCCGGGCTTCATATGAGTGAGGCAGAAATCCCCTTACACCTTGCTTTGTGATAAGATTAACGTATGTTCTAATATTTTCAAGCCGTAAAGGTGGTGCACTTTGACATGAGATCAATGACTATGTGCTTCGTGACTCGAATACCTCATTATCCGTAGCATGCATATTCGAGTCTTACATGAAAAGAAAACAGGTTTACTCCAAGTACATATCACATGCATTTCAGGTTGTGCATCCTTTTTGAACAGTTAAGTGTATGTTTTGTCACAATGCCAAATGCTAGGATGTGGGAATATGCAAGTGGAACTCCTCTCACTACTCTAGAGTGCTTAAATTGGAGTGGTAACCCATGGGTTGATGAAGAACAGTCAACGAATTTAGAATGGGTCATTTTTAAATGATTTCGAAGTGAAGTGGTGCCTAATGCTAGTGGATGCACTACATTAAAAATGGTGAAGGTGAATGCGAACTGCCGTATTACATGAACTCCAATGTAGTCACACCTAATCAAAATGACCGGTTATGTGATGCGGTAATTAGCAAGAGCCCACAATGCGTAGGGAAGCAGTAAGGTGTCCATCCACATTGTTATATTGAAAGGAGTACAAAAAATTAATTAGAAATTGGCACTGTTTTATTTGATTATATTGTTTACATGTTCACAAGTTTAGTGTTTCCTTAAAAAAGAAAGAAAAGAAAAGAGTACAAGTGCAAAATAAGTTTTTTGGGTCAGGTACATGTCCATGGTTTGCCTCTGCATGCTTGTATTATCTTCCTATATGTTATTTTTTAACTTGCTAAGATTTATCGAAATCTCACTGTAGTAGTTTTCGCTACCATTCCCCTCCCAGAATGGTAGAAGTAGTGATAGATTTAGAGAACCATGGGGAAACACAAAAGGGAGGGTCCCCCGACCATTAAGGAAGCCCTAAGAACCTTGAGCACTTAGCGGGGCTGATCATAAAGGAAAGGCTAGAAGCTGCAGACTGCTTCATCTATGAAGTACTTAAGCTTTTTGAGGATTTACGAAATATTATTGACAAGGACAAGGTTGCATAGGGGCCTAGTTTGGCTATGTGAAAGCCTTTTGATTTTTGTGAACCAAGTATTTCAAGGGTTATGGTTTTAAACCATTCTTATTTTGTATTTGGGAGATTTTTGAACAAATACTTGGAGATCTTTAGTTATATAACAACGATACCATGCTTTTAATTGCTCCAAACTTTATATTGCATCGAACTCTTCCGCTACAATTATTGCATACAGCTAGAAACATGTTAGGTGCATTAAATATTAATTATTAGGTACCAGGGTATGTAGCCTTGAATTACATGTTTCAATACTTCAGTCACTGTTCAATCCCAAGCGGGGGCATCACAGACAGTGGTATCAGAGCAATTACGTCTTTGGGTAAAACCACAGTTGTCTTAGGGAAACTTAGTACCAAATGCTAGGTTTGAATTCTCTAGCTATAGGCTTGGATCTTTATAGCGTATAGTATGGAAGGGCGCGTGATATGGGCCAAGAAGCAAAGATATGGTTTGCCTTATCATTGGAATAGGGTTGATAAACGTTAGCTTTGTGCATTTCAGGAGAGGAAGGTTCATGGCGTGTGGGAGACGTGAGAAAACTCTCCAAGAAATAGAGGATAGGAGGACGGGAATCCTCCATTTGAAGGAGGACAAGCTATAGTGGAGGTCATTTGGAAAATGATGGAGATAGTACGGCAACAGATAAGTCAAGGGCAAGGTAATAGGCAAGAGCCACATAGAGGCTTGCAGCTGTCCCTTTGTGGAATTTCTCATATACCGGTTCCTGAATTTTATGGGTATGAAAGGGGAGCTAAGAGCCAACAAGTGGCTTATTGACCTAGAGAGAATATTCGATATAAGTGGATGCATGGAAGAATAGAAGGTTTAGTATGCCAGACACTTACTCCAAGGAGGGGTCGGTATATGGTGGGATATGAAGAGGCAGCTGCTCATATGGGAACTTGGAAACATTGCCGCTCTTACATGGGTAAGGTTCAAGGAGGAACTCGACAACATATTCTTCCCCGTGTTTACCAAACAATAGAAGGCTTAAAAGTTCACTAACTTAGTGCAAGGCAACCAGATCATAGAACAATATGCCGCTCGCTTCATGGAGTAGGGGAAGTTTGCCCCACATTTAATTGCCAATGAGAAGATGTAGGCCCATAAATTCCAAGGGGGCCTACAACCAAGGATCCGTAGCTAGGTCGCCTGTTTAAGGATTGAAAATTTTGAGAACTCGTCAATGTTGCTTCAATAGCAGAATCGGAGCAGAGGAATTTGATTGCTCAAGTTAATGTAGAATGGAAAAAGGGTGATGCTCTATTCACTAGGAGGAGGTGTGGAGAAAAAGGGGATTCCTTCTTCTATGGATAAAGGAAAAGGAGTAATAGTAGGAAACCCAACGTCGGTCATGCTGCCACCATGGAGAATGTGTGGGCGAAGCATAGCAGAGAATGTCGATTGACCATGGGAGCCTATTTTAAGCGTGGTCAGACCGGCCACTTAATTTGAGACTGTCCTCACAATCACCTAGTGGAGGAGTAGCACCTAGTAACAACCTCAAGACTCTAGTAAGACCTAAAGTTTACGCCATCACCCAGGAGAAGTAGATCTGGAAGCCAACGAAGCAATCAAAGTAGGAGTTATTACTGGTACCCCTAAACCCTACATTGGTTTATGTAGAATAGTTTAACTGAGTTCTTTAGATAATGGTAGATATCTTGCTAGGTAAGGTTAAGTTGTTGCAACACTCGGCCTATGCTTTATTTGATTTTGGAGCATCACGATCCTTTGTTTCCGCTACTTTCGTACAACTGTTTGACTTGACTTCAGAGCCTTTACCTTAGAAGGTTATGGTTGCCATTCCGAATGGAACCATAGTTGGGTGTACACTGTCGAAAGAGGAAATTAGTTTTTGAACCACCTACCGCAGATAAAATCTACTATGAAGGTGAGTCAGTCAAGGTAGCCTCGATAGTCGTTACAACTTGTCAAACTATGAAGTGCATTTGGGCAGGCGCAATCGCCTACCTACTAGTTGTAATGGATAAGATGGAAGAACCCATAGGGACTCAGGGAATACCCATAATAGAGGACTTTCCCAAAGTTTTTGCTGATGACTTGCCTGGATTACCCTTAGATAGGGAAACGAAATTTGTCATAGATCTGGAACTAGCAACCACCTCGGTGCATAGGACCCCCTACAGAATGGCCCCAACAGAATTAAATGAGTTGAAGGTTCAAATTGAGGAACTTTTAGAAAAGGCTTTATTCTAGTTCATCCTTGTGGGGTGTGCCGATATTGTTCATGAAGAAGAAGGATGGATCTATGAGGATGTGCATCGACTATCGGGAACTAAAAAAAGTGACCATCAAGAATAAGTACCCACTACAATGAATCGATGACCTCTTGGATTAGCTGCAAGGTGCTTTGGTATTCTCTAAGATAGATCTAAGATCAGGATACCATCAGCTTAAGATCAAGGAGCAAGACATCCCTAAGACTGCATTCCAGACTAGTTATGGACATTATGAATTCCTCGTAATGCCCTGTGGACTAACAAATGCTCCAACAACATTCTGGATTTGATTAATCAAAATTTAGGCCGTATCTAGATAGCTTTGTGGTAGTATTCATTGATGATATTTTAATCTACTCCCTTAGTGATGAGGAACATCAGACACACTTGAAACTTGTATTGGAAAGGTTGCAAAAGCACCAACTCTATGCAAAACTTAATAAATGCGAGTTTTGGCTTAGAAAGGTAAAGTTTCTAGGGCATGTCATATATAGTGAAGGTGTAGCAGTGGACCCTGCCAAGATAGAAGCAATCATAGAATGGTAGAAACCAACTAACACCCTTGAGATACAGAGTTTCCTCAATCTGCCAGATACTATCAGAGATTCGTGGAGGGTTTCTCTAAGCTTTCGGGACCCCTTACGATTTTGACCAAGAAAAACACCAAGTATATTTGGAGCGATGAATGTGATAGAAGCTTTCATGAGTTAAAGAGAAGATTGACTACGCCACCAGTTTTGGCCTTACCCAAACCCCACAAACCCTATGTGGTATATAGCGACGCCTCCAAAATGGGATTGGGATGTGTGTTGATGCAAGAAGGACGAGTCATTGAGTATGCTTGGTGATAACTCAAGGATCATGAATAGAATTATCCTACCCACGACCAGGAATTAGTTGCAGTAGTTTTTGCACTAAAGATCTAGAGACATTATCTCTATGGAGGAAGGTGCGAAGTCGTTACTGATCACAAAAGCCTCACATATCTTTTCAATCAGAATGATCAGAACATGAGGCAGAGGATATGGATCAAAATGATAAGTGATTATGAGTGCGAAATAAAGTATCACCCGGTAAAGGCTAACGTAGTAGTAGATGCTCTCTGTCGTAAGGCCCAAATAGTCCCAAACTCCTTATTGGCAAGCATGAGAGGTCTATTAATTGGGAACTCTCCATGTAATGCAATATCCTTAGCGATACAAGGAATTGTGCTGCTAAATGATGACGAAGGGAACAACAGTAGAAGGATGAGAAGCTTAGTAAACTTTGACTGAAAATTCTGGAATCAGGACCACAACATTTTAGCATTCGTGAGAATGGAATGTTGTATTACAAAGATAGGAAAGTAATCTCGTCAAACTCGAAGTTGAAAGAACAGATTTTGAGGGAAGCTCATTGTACCCCTTACACTGCACACCCCGACAGTACTAAAATGTATCGGAACTTGAAGGGCCACTATTGGTGGGATGGAATAAAAAGGGACGTGGTAGAATTTGTAGCCAAGTGTTCGATATGCCAATTGGTGAAAGTAGAACATCAAAGGCCAGCAGGAGAGCTGTAGCTGTTGCTTATACCAGAATGGAAATGGGAAGACATCTCCATAGATTTTGTAGTTGGATTGCCAAGGACGTTGTCAGGGAAGAATTCCATATGGGTTATAGTTGACAGATTGATGAAAAGTGCCCACATTTTTTCAATCACCAATACAGACTCTATGGACAAGCTGTCTTGAGTGTATGTGAAGGAGAAAGTTAGGCTACATGGAGTGCCTAGATCGATTGTGTCAGATAGAGATACACGATTCATGTTGCGTTTCTGGCAGAGCTTACGAAAGGTACTTGGTACCAACTTGAGGTTTAGCAGTGCATACCATCCACAAACCGATGGTCAGAAGGAGTGGATGATATAGGCACTAGAAGATATGCTCCTAGCTTGTGTGTTGGAAATAAGTGGTGACTGGGAAAGACACTTACCTTTGATAGAGTTTGCTTATAACAATAGTTTCAAAGCCATGATTCAAATCGCACCTTATGAGGTCTTATATGGAAGCAAATGTAGATCTCGACTATATTGGGACAAGGTTGGAGAAAAGTGGATACTTGGACCCGAATATCTACAAGAGGTTCGGAAGCAGGTAGCACTGATTAGGGAATGAATGTAGGCAGCTCAGAATCAACAAAAATGTTACACCGATAGCTGAAGGAGAAGTTTGGAATTCGCTGTAGGAGACTGGGTATAAGTCAAGGTGTCACCAATGAAGGGAGTGGTTCATTTTGGAAAAAGAGGAAAGCTAAGACCTCGGTTTGTAGGAGCTTATGCAACTGTAGAATGAATAGGACCCAATTCGGAGACTTTCGAAAAAGCAAGGCATACATGACGTATTTCACATATCTTCTATGAAAAAGACTTTCAGAGAACGATGACTAGTAATAATGGAGCCAAGCAGTATTCAGCTCCATCCAAACCTATCAGAGGGAACAAGAGTTGAGGAATCGAAGGATACCTCTAGTCAAGGTACTCTGGAACAATCCGGACTTCCAAGAAGCTGCCTGGGAAAGAGAGGATTCGATGAGGTATGTTTGGGGCATGGGATGCGACACAAAATTCTCATCTCATCTCATCACATCTTTTTTTTTTTTTTAAAAGAGCAGGAAGTCACATGTCCAATAGTGACCCCTCCCAAATTTTATTAATAAAGCCCTCACTTATGGCGGAGGAATACTGTGGTTACAAGAAAGGACCATGGAAAAACAGGCCCAAAATCAAGAACAAACTAGAACAAAAGTAAAAGACCACTATAAAAACAAAACCCACCACAACCCAAAAACCAAGGCTTACAAAATAACCCCAACTTTTACAAACTAACATCTCAAAGAAGGAAAACCCAAAGAATCCAAACGGATCAAGCCTCTAAGAACCCGAGGCAAATTATAACTACTCGAAAAATCCCACTCAGATCCTAAGGCCCCTGCCTTTGCTAACCAATCTGCCACTCTATTACCTTCACGAAAAACATGCTGAAACCGACAATGAACCGTGCAAGCTAACTCAACAATTTCCTCCCAAAAATCCTCAAGGTACCATACTCCACATCTCCCTCTACTCCACCAAGAAATAACTACCATAGAATCCATTTCAACTATCACATTTGAGATATTCAGCGTTTTGCATCTTCTCAACCCATAAAGGAGAGCCATAAGCTCCGCCTTATTATTAGAACCAAACCCAATATAAGAAGCATAAGCCTGAACCATCCCACCAGAAGCATCCCGAATAACCCCACCAATACCACAAGAGCCCGGATTACCCATACTACTACCATCCGTATTCAATTTAAACCACCCCAGCGGCGGTTTATCCCACCTCACCACTTTACAACTTGGAACTTTCGGAACCACCAGAACTATCCGCAAAGCTTCCAGAATCATACCATCTCGACGAGACAGATTATTATTTTGCTTAGCCGCCTGTGAGATGGACCCTAACCACACACATATAGAATGAACAACAGAATTATGCGATTCCACAATACCTTCCATACGAGCAAGACACCTCCTCCATAGGCGCCAAGTAATAATAATGGGAATAATGCCAACAATAAAGCCCACCTGTGAGGAAGAGCTAGCCCTCCTAAACCAAATCTCAACATTCTGTTTCCAAGTTCTACCAAGAGGTATTCCAATAAGATTACCAAAAAAAGACCACACTCTGAATGGAAATTCTCCCTCAAAAAACACATGATTAATATCTTCAATATGACCATGATTACAGCAATTACATTTAGATACCAAAGGAATACCAATACGGCATAATCTGTCATCCACACTCAAGGCCATAAACCATGTCCTCCAAAAATGGATAGACATTTTTAAAGGAAGATTCTTATGCCAAATCCATGCATGCCAAACCATAGAATTACCTCTAATACGAATACAATTCCATTCAGATTTTGTAGAGAAAATGCCTGTATCCGTAGGAGTCCAAACTAGAACATCCTTTCCATTCTTTAGTCCAGCTAAATCCATTATTATCTCATCCACCTTATCATGCCCTACTAACTCCTCCAATAACTCCACATCCCAACTATTCGACAACCTACAATCTTTAACTTTCAAAAAAGGAGAACCCATAATATTCATTTCATTAATCAATGGACCATTATCCCTTCATTTGTCATACCAGAAAAAAAGATCACCCTCTCTAATTTTCCATTTTGAATTATTTAACAACAACGGAATACAATTCGCAACCATTCTCCAAAATCGAGATCCTTTATTATTTTCTATAAGATACCATGGCCGGGTTCCAACATATTTGGTTTTGAAAAAATTTGCCCATAAAGAATTTCCTTGAAGAAGATTTCAAGCGAAGCGCATATGCAAGGCTTTCTGAACATCCTCAAGGCTTCGTAACCCAATTCCTCATTCTTCCACCGGCTTACACATCTTATTCCAAGCCAACCATTTCTTTTTGTTCCGTCCATCAGCTTCTCCCCAAAAGAAAGAACTCATCAATCTATGGATCTTGGCAATAGTAACTTGAGGTACCTGTAAAACAGCAAGTAGATGGATATTCATACTAGATAAGACATGCCTCAAAAGAACAAGTTTTCCTCCCGAAGAAAGAAGCCTCATCTTCCATCCACTAATCTTTTGCCTCACTTTATTCACCATTTCCTCTAAATGAGCCTGTTTCAAACGCCCTCGAATTATTGGCACACCTAGATATTTGAAAGGAAAGGTTCCTTCCATAAAGCCCGTCTGCCTTAAAATCCATTGCTTTCGCCGGTTTGGAATTTTATTAGAACAATACAAAGCAGATTTCTGAACATTAATAGTTTGTCCTGACCACCTCTCATATTGAATCAAAATTTTTTGAAGAACCTGCACCGATCTTTGACTACCATTAGAAAAAACCATAACATCATCAGCATACATCAAATGAGATATAATAGGAGTACCTCGGGTCTGAGAGAATAGACCAAACTGATTCTCTTGCACACTCCTATGAATCAAACGGGAAAGGACCTCTTGTAGGATGATAAACAAATAAGGAGATAGAGGATCACCTTGACGGAGCCCACGACCACCCGGGAAAAAACCCTTAACCGTTCCATTCATCATGACTGAATACCAAGGGCTAGATATACATGAATAAATCAACTCACAAAATTGAGAAGAGAAACCAAACCTTTGCAAAACCATTATCAAGAATCCCCAATCCACCCGATCATAAGCTTTCGCCATATCAACTTTTAACAAGATATTCCCCCATGTATTTTTTTATTTATAGACTGCACCAACTCCTGAGTGAGACTAATGTTCTCAAAAATACTCATTCCAGGAATAAAGGCTCCTTGCTCCAAAGAAATCAAGCGAGGTAAAATACCAGATAAACGAGAAACAATAATCTTGGAGCAAATTTTATAAAAAACAGAACAAAGACTAATAGGACGAAACTTATCAAAACCTGTGGGTGACTCCATCTTTGGTATAAGGACCAAATATGAGGCCGTGAAGAATCTTGGAAGATCCTTGATCATAAAGAATTCCACTACTACCTTCCAAACATCAACCTTAACCACTTCCCAACAATTTTTATAAAAACCCGCTCCAAACCCATCAGGACCTGGAGTGCTTTGATTTGGGATGGATGATACTGCCTCAAACACTTCCTCTAAAGTAGGCGGCCTAATCAAAGAATCATTCTCTTCCTCTAGTATGACCATCTCAATAAGGCCTTCCAGTCTAGCTTGCTCTATGGGCGGTTCTCCACGAAGTGCATCTTGAAAAAATTCCACCGCCCCTTGATGAATACTCTCCGGACTCTCATAAGTTATTCCATTCGATCTCATCTCCAGCACTCTCTTCCTTCTTTTATTAATAAGACAAGCATGAAAAAATTTTGAATTGCTATCTCCCTCCAACTTCCATTTAAGCTTAGCCAATTGAGCTAATCTCATCTCTTCCCGATACCTCCAACCAGCTAGATAAGAGACTGCCTCATGTAGCTCTCTCTCCAAATTAACCTCCCAATTTGATTGAAGCTGAAGCTCAATCTCCTCAATCTGTTTTTCAAGGGCATCAATACGCCCTATTGTGTGACCAAATACTCTTTTATTCCATTCCCGAAGCACCACCTTGGTATGTTTTAATTTCTTACTTAAACACAGGAGTGGGGAACCTACCATCTGTAAATTCCAAGCAGTTCTAACACAATCCAGGAAACCAGGATGATCCACCCACATTTGTTGAAACCGAAATGGAGACGGCCCATAGGCGAAAGGATCTTTCTTGAACTCAATGAACATGGGAGCATGGTCTGAAGTAGATCTAGGCAAGTAAGAACAAATAATATTAGGGAACAAATTACTGAAAGAATTATCCATAAGAGCACGATCAAGTCGAGCCCACGAACGGGCCAATCCTGACTGCCCATTACACCATGAGAAACAACTCCCTTTCAAAGCCATTTCCATAAGACCCCTTTGATGAATCCAATCATTAAAATCATCCATAGCCACAATTGGACGAGGCCTTCCTCTTCTCCTTTCCGAATCATTCCTAATAATATTAAAATCCCCCACAAAAAGACAAGGATCTACACCCACATGATTACTACTGAGCTCTTGCCATAGATAGCGCCTCTCCACCCAGGAACATTTAGCATAAATCACATGAATCAAAATTTTATCCGCACCATTCTCTACAACAACGGAAATAAATTGCATACCCAACTTATCAACTTGCACCTTATAAATACTATCCCACAAAAGCCATATTTTCCCCCCTTCCACCTCATTAGAAATAACCATATCAAAATTTAGACTTCTAGCCAATTTACGAGCACCCTCTAAATTTTGAAACGGTTCTAAGAGTGCAACAATTTTCGGTTTATATCTTCCCACCAATGTCTTTAGTCTGGTTCTAGATGTTCCCACCCCTCTAATATTCCATACCAAAATGGAATCAATCATTAAGCAATGTTATTTCGGGCAAGAACCCGAGAAGAACTACGCATTTTAATAAACTTTTTTTTATTATACCTCTTTTTACCATCATTCAACTCAGATTCAGTAAAGTAGTCTTTAGTTTGTGAAAAAACCTCTGGATGCTGTTCCGGTTCTGGTTCTGAAGAACAGTTCTCTTCCATCATTATTTCTTCATCAACTGCTTCATCAACGTCCTCATCTATTTCCTCATCCACCACTGGTTGCATCTGCTCCATACTCGGTCCATTAGTTTCCGCACGCAAACTCTGATTTACGTCCATATTAGACACCACATAACCCGCACCCGTGACCATCCCTGCACCATCTGCGACCCCATCGTGTAGCATTAAATCTGTTTCATCCTCTGTTTCAACAAAAGACGTCAACTGCACCACCTTATTAATCACCGGAGGAATTTCTTCTCCCATCTGCTCCAGTTTTTCCTCATCCTCAGAACCCAACTGCACCATTTGGTCTGCCACTTGCACTGGCAATTCTTCCTTCTCGGCATCAAACTGCACATGAACTGCAACTGCTACTTCCATCTCCTTTTCCACCCCAGCCTCCTCTGTTTCTTTATCCACAAGAACCAGCAGAGGAGTTTCAACCTTATCATCATTCTGCTCTACCCCTTGATCATCCGAACGGCCTTTCCTACTCTCTTTTCTCCCCCCTTTCTTACCAGCTTTACCAGGATTACAATTTCGAGCATTATGACCCTGCATCTTGCATGACGAACAGTAAGCCGGGAGCGTTTCATAAAATATTTCTTGCTTTCGGCTAGAAGAAAGTCCAGGCGCTCCAATCCAGAAATGAGACAATGGCGGTTTTGCAGCATCCACTTCCACACAGAGCCGTGCACCATCCGTTCTTGTTGGCACCTTGTCGGATTATCACGTCGAATGAAATTTCCAATCGGTGCCATCAAAATCTTCAAGAAAGATTCTTGATAAAAGTTTGGAGGAAGACCCGACAAAGAAACCCATACCGGGACCCTTGATGGCTCGGCATCCTCATTGAATTCTGGTGACCATCTGAATGCACGATAGAATATCCCATTTATTTCACAAACCTCCCGTGATAATGCTTTGGTGAAATCAACTTCATTAGCCATGCGAACGAAGACATTACGCGGTCTCCTCATGGCAGAAACTACTGGACTGGCCGTAAGTCCCCATCGACTGTGAATGAAAGCCCTCACAGCATCCAACGACGGATGATTCTTCAAGAATTTGAGAACTACAGAGTAGCGGAAAGGTTTCTCTGATCTTGCTATTTCTTCTTTAGTAAACTGAAAATATACCTCACCTTCCAACAACTTTGGAAGCCTGGGTGCAAGAAGCATCTCCGGTATAGGTTGAGGGACTGCACTCACCAGATCGGCAAAGGAAGGCTGACCGGTGCCACCCTCTACGGCTGCCATGCAGCCTCACGTAAAGCCCAGACCCCGTGTAGTAGCAAGAACCCTATTCTTTAGAGAGAATTAAGTTCTCATCTCATCTCATCATTCCAAAATATAATAAACAATTCAACTTTTTCAAATCCGAATTCAAAATTTTCAAATCCCAAAACAATATTTATATTTAAAAATAATATTTTAAACTTTCATCTAAAACAAAAGATTCTCATCTCACTCCTCATTTATTTGTATCTTAGAACCAATTGTTTACTAAGAACTCGGTGTTTGACTAATTGTACTATTGAATATTTTAATGAAAAGGCTTTGTATAATTCTCAATTGGCTGTTAGTAATGTCATATATATGCCATACCCATGATAACAAGGCATGGCACGAACTAGGAACACCTCACGTATGTCCACGTTGTCGGTAGCTAGGATGTGACGACCCAAACTTTTGCTAAGTCCTTGCCATTTTTATTATCTTAATCTTAGCCCACTTAGATATTGCCCAAATTTTGGAGTTAAAGGAACCTTTAGTTGCAGCAAGGGCCTTGTCCATCTCAGAGAAGAGGCACCCAAGCCCATTAGGAAGCCCATCTTGGGCTAGTAAGAGTCGGCCACTAAGGATCCAAGGGTTAGGAAAAACCCTAATTAGGGTTTGGGCATGAGAGGCGCCCACTTGGAAGGGGAAAGGTCTTTGGCTTGCCCTAGGAATCCCATCATTTGAACCCTAGGGAAGAAGTACTTTTGGCTAGTACATAGTTGTCACTTGGCAAGCATGCATGAAGGCTTGTAGAAGAAGTAAAATTGGATGAGGGAAGAGTCAAGGGTTCTGCACACATAGGGCACATGCTCATCTCACCTACCCACAAGCCACATGGCTCACATACAAACCTACCTCCAAAATACTTTTAATCTGGACATGAAAGTGGAAGAAAGGGGAGACAAAAAAGAGGGTTTTGGAATCCTAAGTGTCACATGCCCACCCATGCAATCTTGTGAGTTCCTAGAAGATATGGAATGATGAGGAATGTGAAGGGGCGCCTAGGGAAGCTTCAAAATCTGGAGCACAAGTCTCAAAGAGACATTAGAGTTTTAGCCAAGGGAGCCAAGCTAACCACCCCTTTGCCACTTGTCATGCATGCATAAGATATGAGAGTTTCTAGAAGATATGCAATCATGAGGAAGAGGAAGAGATGGCTCTGGGAAATGGCATACGTCTTTTGAGGATTCTAGAAGAATCTTAGTGGGAGATGAAGACAAGAAATGAAGAGAGAGGGTTGGCTAGGGCAAGAAACACCCACACGCCAATGTCAAATGGCAAGCATGCACACGCCTAGGGATAAGAAGGCTTAAGTTTTGAAGAGTCACACGAGGGTTTCGGTCACAAAAGACCTACACACCCTTGGAGGTTCAATGAACCTAGACCACATAAGGGTCACGCCACATGTAGAGGAACTTTCTGAATTCCCAACATGAGGCAATGATGAAAAAGATATGGGAAGGGTTTCGACCGAGCAAGAGGTATGGTGCCCGCATGGCTCAAATGCATGGAGACTTTTGGTTTCCCTATTAGGGGATTGTGTTGGAAAACAAGGCGGTACATAAGAGGAGCTTTATGAGGCCGGTGCTCACAAAGGGGATACCCAATAGTCATTTGTCCATCTTGCATTTTTGGATGACACCTTCACACCTTCACTCCTTCCCCCGCCCCTCCTCTCTCTCTCTCTCTCTCTCTTGTACGACCACCCTAGGGAAAAACTCACTTTGTCTCCAACCAACTCCTCTTACGCCCATGACATTCCCTACCATCTAACCACAAGAGTAAGAAGAGAAGCAAGAAGACCATACTCAAAGGATTTGCACGGTGAGAAACCTTCACACTTCTACTCCACTTCTTTTCTTTTGATCACACACGCACTCCAAAGGGTTTTGTTGGTCTAAGGGGTTTTGGCTTGGGTGAGTGAGAGGTGTCTGACATTCCTTCGTCTTGAGTCATGAATGTTCGTTCAACCAGGTTAGATCTTACCAAGTGTGAGGGTATAAGGTTTTCTCTCAAGAGATCAAACCACAACTAGCAAGATTTGAAGTAGAAGAACCTTGAAGGATAGATGACACACATGGCCATCACTAGCGTTTCGCAGAAGGGTCTTCCTTCTAATGAAGCTCTTGGCCATGAAGTAGATAGGCACATTCGAAGTTTATCTCACACGTACATCGCACACAAAAGTTACTACTGTGGTAGTTTCCACTACCATTCCCCACCTGGAATGGTAGAAGTTGTGACATGTTTAAATGACTAAGGGGAGATGCAAGAGGGAGGGTCCCCCAACCGTTAAGGAAGCCCTGAAGTGCCCTGAGTGCTTAGAGGAGTCGACTGTAGAGGAAAGGCTAGAAGTTGCATTTGTGAAGTACTTAAGCTTTTTGAGGATTTACAAAAGATTATTGACAAGGACAAGGACGCATAGGGGCCTAGTTTGGCTATGTGAAAGCCGTTTGATTTTTGTGAACCTGGTATTTCAAGGGTTATAGTTTTAAACCCTTCTTATTTTGTATTTGGGAGATTTTAAACAAATACTTTGGAGATCTTTAGTTATATAATGATGGTACCAAGATTTCAATTGCTCCAAACATCATATTAGAATCGAACTATTCCGTTGCAATTATTGCATACTGCTAGAAACATGCTAGGTACATTGCATATTAATTATCAGGTACATGGGTATGTAGCTTTGAGTTACATGTCTCGACGCTTCAGTCACCGTCCAATCCCAATCGAGGGCTTGAAAGCGTCACATGGTACCAATGGATTGGACAGATTGTAATGTTGGGTAAGTAGTATTAGTAGTGCACCCAATGCTGGTTCCTGACTGAAAGAGATTTTCAATCAGTGGCCAAGGGTGGAATCCAGGTCCAAAAGACTGCTAACCCCAACACAAGGGGCATAACAATGTATACCAGCCAAAGGAAAGTGATAAGAGTTAATTGAATGTATGGAATGATTTATCTATTTAGCAAGGCATATATAAAGTGTGATAAATATTTTATGAGGAATTAAATTTTTTTTTTAAAAAATCCACACCTTGTAATGTTTTCAAAAGAAAATAAATGTTTATGTAAAGTATGTAGATGAATGATAAATGCATGAATGAAAACTTATATTAGTATATTTTTACAGTATGAAGTAATGCTTACTGAGTATTCGACTCATTTTATTTTTTGCCTCTCTAAAATAGGTCTTAACATGATCGAATGTGACATTGTCATAAGAGACATTGTCAACTGTAACCGTCACATCCAATTCCATCCCCACTCCTTTATTGTAATCTCCTAGGCCTTACTAATCATCTAACCCTTGTGATCGAAAATTTGACAGAACGTAATTTTTTTTTGTTTAATTTTCAATCACAATCAATAAAATGTGCTGTCAAAGACATATAATTATAACTTTGGATTGATGTCCATGCGTCGATGGTGAGGCAAACTCTCTGGCCCACTAATTGGACTCGTAACAAATCTTTTTCTACACTGTAAAGTTTTTTCTATATCCATCGCCACCGTGTGGTGAGAATGAATGTTAAACCTTGGTTCAAAGTACTTAGAATATGCTTGAAACCCTTTCCCCACAAAAACTGAAACGTCTGTGATGAGCATACGAACTAGGTGTCTCCTACGCTCCTCTAGATCATACTTAGTATTACCCCTTCAATGTCGACCCCCACTAGTCTCATCCGCCATTTTTTAAGTCCAATCTCTAGTTTAGATTGACTATTTTCTTTTAAAAATTTTAATCTTGAACTTTTTGTGCATTGTTCTTCTACGTCGACCTTCAATTGGGATGTACCATATCTCCTATAGTGACATCCATATACTTTATCACAATTATTACACTTAGCTTGGGGTTATTGGAGTCACTACCTAGTTGGGTGAAGTGAGTCCAAACAACTGAAACTGGTTTCTCACTTGGTTTGGGGGGGGGGGCAGTGGTAGGGTATGTGGCAGGTATAGGGGTAGGGGTAGGAGAGCTAGTGCTAGCATTTGACTGATTATCTATTCCCCAAAACTCACACAAATATGAAATGATGCAAAAATCACACAATAATTAAAACCATGCAAAAATACTCCAAAACAGAATAGGGTTCCATATTGAAACCCTAGAACTGAGTGGGGTTTCATATCGAAACCCCTAAATTAATTTGGGGTTACAATTCGAAACTCTAAATTAGTTTAGGGTTTCAATCCAAAACCCTTAATTAACTTAGGAGTTTCAATGTTAAAACCCCTAACATAATTAAGGGTTTTGGATTTAGGGTTTCAATCCAAAACCCTAAATTAATTTAAGGAAGCAGGAAAACCTTAAATTAAATTAGGGGTTTCAAATTGAAACCCTAAACTAATTTACAAAAGCCCTACAACTCTTCAATTCAATCTCATCCTCTAACTCTTCAATTCAATCCCATCCTCTATAATTCAACATAACTCATAAAAAGAAAAAAAAAGCTAAAAAAAAAAAACTAAAAGATTTGACTTAGGATCGATGGGACACATACCTAGACGGTGCGCGACGGAGATGGAAACCTCATGGCGATGGTGATGGTGATAGAGTGCAACAGATGGAGATGTTCGATCCCCATGTGTGACTTGGAGGGAGTCGTGACGCCGAGGTGCTAACCGCACAGATCACACACCCCAAGCACAACGTGAAGGTAGGTGTGTGCAAGCATGCAACTTAATAGTGTACAGTTATAAATGCAGCGGAGAAGCAAAAGGGGCAGTCTAAATTGCAAAGAGTACCATAAATTTAAATTACAACTCCAACAAAATAATCCATAAATTAATTCAGTCATTTGACTAGATAAAAGAAAGCAACATCACATCAACAGCATAAGGAAGAAGTCCCTGGGTCTTCACTCCTCAAGTGGGGCCAATCCTTCAAGCTCATAACCATCCTCTGCATCAGAGTCTAAGATTCCATAGATGGGAACTGCAGGTGGGGACACCATAGTGAGATTTTGCAGTTTCAGCAAATAAAACCAATAAAATGATACCCAAAAATATAAACATAGGAAAATATAGACATTTCACAGCAAAGGAAAAATTTGAGATCTTTCTACCTGACAACCAATTTAACAATACCAATTTTATTCTCAATAATTATAGAAAATGTGACGCACGCCCCTAGGGACCATCCGCACACCCTAGCTCCCTTCGCCACATCATGGATAATGACCAAGCATGTGACTTCATAACAAGCGATGCCCAGCTCCGCGCCCGGCGCGTACATGACCAGGCATCCTCCAGCCTCCGCTAGTAGAGAGGCTACGGAGTCGGCATGAGAGCGTTACCATCTCTTCTGAATCTGTTGTTGCCCAACAAAATCCCAAGGACGTCACTCAGTTTTACACAATCCTGAGTGACCAGAGGAGCTCCATCGAGATAATACCCCATCTCGACCTGGGATCGTGGTACGCACACCAACAAAATAGAGCACAATTCATACAATTTAATGACATGAAATAAACAAAATGAAGTTTTGGAACAAACAATTATTAGATGACATGACATAGCAAAGTACAACAACAAACACAGTATAACAACACAAATTTCACAGTTTCACATTTATACAACTACATGCGATTCCCAACGCTTCACCTAGCCCTCAACAAACAATCCATCACCAACTACAGTTATTATCCCAAAACTCCAGAGGCCCTTGCCACTCAACCAAATACAACCATATAGCAACAAAACATAATTTTTTGGTGTCAGTATTTTGAGGCTTGGTCTAGGGTTTTAAGTACAATGTGGAAGGCAATCTTGGATGATTGAGCGTGCTGTCTAAGGTATCTCGTCTGTGCGTGCGCATCGATGTGAGATGGAAAATAGTTAAAACTGATAAGGTCTAAAAATTAATATGAAAACAGAGTGGCACACAGCTTACTATGGTAGCGCCAGGAGTGGCGGAGCATGGTGGAGGATGACAGATCTAGGCATCACATGAGACTCTATAGTTAGGAATATAATGGGTGGCATATCTAATAAAAATAGAGGGTGGACGAAGGGAATCTTACGGCGGAGGGTGGCGGAGGGCTGCGACTCTGAACTCTAAAGGGGAGATTTAGGCACAGGTTTGGTAGATTTTTAAGGGGGAAAGAGGTCAAGCAGAGGGGAAAGGGTGAGGGGTGGCCTGCCTGCCACTAGGAAGTTGCGGGGAGTGGCGGCCCATGGTGTAGCTGGGTTCAAACTCTCGGCGATGTAGTTGAGTTTCATAATGCTGACAGTCAAAATTGTGGAGAACGGCACAGTAAGAACCATGACAAAAGGTGCGGAGCCTGGTACGGTGGCTAGTGGCAAATCACAAGCGAGAGAAACCAGGGAGGGATGTGGGGTACCGTGAGATAGAAAGGTAGTAGGGGTGTGGCTTGCGATGGTTGATGGTGACAACGTTTAGATTGAGGGAATAAAGGATGAGAGAGAGAGAGAGAGAGAGAGAGAGAGAGAGATCTACGAGAAGAAGGGCATGACCGAAATAGAGGAATCTGTTGGGGCTTGAGGTTGTCTGGTGATGAGAAGCGGCAGTGCATGACAATGATGAGGGAGGCAGCGGGACAGTTGTTGCAGCATCACCGCGACAGGAGGATGAAGCCTTACAGGTGGCTGCTTGAGACATCATTAAAGACAGTGGCGTTGGGTGAGGCTACAATGGAGAGGGTAGATGGCTGAGAGAGAGGGAGAGCTGCGCGGGCTTGGGGTGTGTGGCGTTGGAGGGAGAAGAAGGGGGAAGAGAAAAAGGTTTTAGGGTTTTCTTCCCTTGGGCTAAAACGATGTAGTTTAGGGGGAAGGGGCTGGGTTCACTTGCATGGGTTGGGCTGGCTCATACACACACACACACACACCCACCCACGGGCCATCTCTCATACCCACACACAAAAAAAATCAACTTAAACAACATGCTAGGCTTCATCTTACTAAAGAAAACACATATAGTCTTGGGCTTCACAGAGTGAGAGAGAGAGGGTAGATTTGAGAGAGTGAGATAGAGAGGGTATTGAGGGAGTTGAGAGTTAGAGTCTGACGGAGGGAGGGAGGGAGGGAGGGAGTTGGTGGGGGGTTTAGTTAATAAACAAAACGACGTTGTTTTATATACCTCAAAACGGCGTCGTTTTGTTATATATAGTTTTTATTATTATTTATATATATATTTACACTAAGGTTTGGGACCATTTAATACCCTATAAAACTCATCATCCACTTCTAAACTTCCAAAAACAAAAGTTTTCAAAACAATCCTTCAATTTTTGGAAATTGTAATTCGACCATAAACTTTTAGAAATTACATTTTAACCTCAAACTTGACCGAAACTCCATAAACCACATATACTTTTTTGTTCTAAATCCATTTCTAACCTTAGAATATGATTTATCACGTTGCAAACCCAAGAAAAACTAGTACCATCCGGGTATACTCGGACCGGAACCCGAATTTCCGGGTTGTACCATTTTTTTTTTAACATTAAAATTCACAATTTAGCTAAAAACAATTCACAATTTTGGTTAAACCCAAGGGAATGCTTCTCAAACTTTTGTCAGGGGTTTTTCTTTTGTAATTATTTAAGCAATACTGCTGAATTATATATGTGATCTATGCATGAGATTTAACTACATCAAAATTGCTGTGACCCATGAAAGAAGTTAAAAAAATAATGATAATTATAATGGTATAAATTACTTGTAGCACATTGATGTTGTAAAGACTATTAGAACTAGTACGCTTTTCATGGCTTTAGAAAGAATTCGATCTCAAACAAACAAGTAAACAAATTAAAACCAGTAATAAAAACATGACGTTACTGGGAAAATAGAAACATGATGAAGAACTGAACAAAGAAGGGAATAATCCCTGCTGTAGGGATGAAAAGTATGTATATTATGTACAGATAAAAGAGAACCAAAAAGAAAAAAAGAATGAACACTCACTTCAATGACCCACCAGAATAATGCATTAAACAAAAAATGGAGGTTATTGTTCACGGGAATATTGGTTTTGAGTTTTTGTCCATTTAGTTGCTACAAAGATTAAAAACAAATTACAACCTGGTACTTGGACCTGGTGTACCCAAGTTTTTCTATGCGGGTACCCGTAATCGAAACCTGGATAACTGGGTTCCGGACCTGGCTAGGAAAAAATCCGGCCTGGATGAACAGGACTAAGAAAAACACCAAATCCAAATTTCATGAACATAAACATATCACTAAGTGCATTTAAGCCTAATTTCACACTTGTAATCATTTAGCTCAAAAATAAATACTTGGTTTGTCCTTGAAGTAGAACTCAAAAATACGTTCATGATATCTAGGTCCATATGTAAGACACAACATCATCTAACATCATTCATCCAAAACCCAATACGTGTGTAATTTCTAGGTTGCATTTTGGGCTCTAATAAAATTATTGATCTCAAGTAAAAATCATAAAATATGTAAGGTGTTCCCTTTCCAGACTTGATCTGATTGTAAATAATTCAACAACAGAACAAAATCAAATCTATCAACCATTTCAAAGTTCAAACCACCCAATTAACATAGATATGCTAACCGAAACATTGCGCAACACTAGTTGGGGCCAACCAACATAAATATAAAATCATGTAAGTTTTTGTAATCTTCCTCTGTATGAATATACATGCATGATCAAATATATGTTTAAAGACTTGAAGTAAAAAATCAATATTGTACTTGCTCAAAATCGATCAAATAATAAAAAGTCAACATTGTTCTACAAATATAAGAGCAGAAGCAAAGGATAAAAATTAAGCAAACAAAAAATAAACTTCTTTCTTGAATCTAAGATTGAATGTTGTAAAACCTCTATACTATATATAGGAATAGTCATGTGAGATTTATTGCCTCCACTCATAATTGTTAATTCGATGAAAGCATATATATTAGTAACAAAATCAATCAAAATAAGCTAGTTAGTGGAAGACTTGAAAGGAAAATTATAAATATATAGGAAAAATGAGGTTGTAAATTTATCAAATGTCTTGTAAAAAGAGACCGAGATATTTTCTTGACTCTTCTGAGATGGGAATCGCCTTTATATTGAGAACATCTTTAAAATAATCATATACTGAAACAAGTTTTTGAAATTTTTTTAAGTAGGGGTGTAACTAGTCCAGTTTTGGATATTATTTTAAAATTGAACTAATACAAACCGATTTTGGAAATTTAAGAACTGATATCGAACCTATTCACCACCGAAACCGAAACTTCTGATTTTTTTGATTTTACGGATAAACAAAATCATACTCCAAACAAACTTCAGCAAGTGATTGACCCATATACTTCATTTTATGTTATATTAATTTTATGTTATAAGATTAATAGACATGAATAATAAGATTAAAATTCCATGTTATATTAATTAACAATTTAGCATATACTATATATAATATAACATAACAAATCATATAAATTATTTTATATATAATATACAAAATAAAAAAATAATATACATGTACTGGTCAGTTTCAGTTCGAATTAATGTTCTAAAAATCAAAATTGGAATCAGACCGATTTTCAACCGGTTTTACTAAATAGGAACTGGTACTAAACCAAACCCACCGGTTCGGTTCGGTTAACTTATTTGTCGATTTACAGCCCTAATGTGACGACCAAGACTTTCTAGGCTTTTGTGTAATTATTATTTTTATCATAAACCCATGAGAGTTTCGGCCTTCGTAGGAAATTAGGGTTTTGAAGCCCAATGGAATTAAAGCTCACGCCCAACTCAAGTTTGTTTTGTACACTACTTGTCATCCAATGGAGCTATGTATAGGACTTGATGAATCTAGATGGAAATAAGGGAAGAGAGGAGAGAAGGATCTAGGGTTTGGCTTACACGCTTACCATATGAAGATCAACCATTTCCTTGCCATGTGTCACACATGCATGAAGGAAGAAGCTTTGTGACATTTGTCACTATGTGAAAGGGATTCTAGTGAGTGACATGGCAAGGGGATTTTTTTTCTCTCAACTTTTGAGGGGCAAGTAGGGTTTTTGCATGGTGTTAGCCGCCAGCCCATTGCCTCTAATGGCAGGGGAAGGCATTGGAGGGACCACAGAAAAAAGTACTCTCCCATTTTTGTCCCCCTTTAGCGTAAAATCGATGTTGTTCTCTAATTAGTATGCTAGAGGGATACTAACTACTTTATACAGGGTTGGCACATTAGGAAATCCCAATATAATAGAGACCACAACCTCATTAAATGCCATTCTCCTACTGTATGTTCCGCCACCAGGGTGTAGTCCAGAACCGCTCATAGTAGGTGTCGTATAAAGAATACTGATAGTCCAGGGTAGTGACAACTGAATTATTAATAAAAAAGGAATCGAAAGCTAATTTCCATATTTGATGATTTTTCCAGTGGAGAAATTTGCCAGTGGAGAATTGTCCAAAAAAACATATAGTTTTAAAAAAACTACTCTACAAAATACATATGGCTAAGAACGCTCTGAAGGAGGTTTTTGCGGCTAAGAACACTCTGACGGAGGTTTTTGCCGATAACATCTAGTATTAGGAAATTGGATAATTTCCTAGTAATATATGGTAAAGTACTCTACCAATGGTTGCAATGGTTCAAGTGCAGTGGGTTGCAACAATTTCAAATAAGGGGTCTAAATAGGAGGATTTCTATTATGACTCTTGTTTGACTCAAAAGGTTGACAACTCAAGTAATTTGCTGAGGAGCAGATAACATGGATCCGGAGGAAGATCAGCTTTCCGGAAAGATTTTGAAAACTTGGTCTTTCCTTCGATACGAAAGTAGAACATGAAATTCGATGCATCCACCGATTTCTTCTGATCTGATTTAGTACGGTGCAACTTTAGAACAGTGAGATAATGCAATCATCCAAGGTCCTTCAGTCAGAGCTCTTTTCTAATCCTCCCCATCAGTCAATTTGAGGATGAAGTAGTCATGGATCAATGAAGTCAATCATTGGTCAAGCAAAGATAACTGAAGTGAAGGTTTTAATTCAGGCAGTAATGGCATACCAATTCAACAAAATTAGTCTATTACTGCCTGAATTAAAACCTTCACTTCGGTTAGCTTTGCTGGACTCATGATTGACTTCATTGATCCAAGACTACTTCATCCTCAAATTGATTGATGGGGAGGACTAGAAAAGAGCTTTGACTGAAGGACCTTGGATGATTGCATTATCTCACTGTTCTAAAGTTGCACCGTACTAAATCAGATCAGAAGAAATCGGTGGATGCATCGAATTTCATGTTTTACTTCCATATCGAAGGAAAGACCAAGTTTTTAGAATCTTTCCAGAAAGCTGATCTTCCTTTGGATCCATGTTATCTGCTCCTCGGCAGATTGCTTAAGTTGTCCACCTTTTTAGTCAAACAAGAGTCATAATAGGAATCCCCCTATTTAGACCCCTTATTTGGAATTATTGCAACCCACTACACTTGAACCACTGATGCAACCATTGGTAGAGTACTTTACCACATGTTATCGGGAAATTATCCAATTTCCTAATACTAGATTTTATCGGCAAAAACCTCCTTCAGAGCGTTCTTAACCATATGTATTTTGTAGAGTACTTTTTTTAAAACTATATGTTTTTTCAGACAATTCTCCACTAGCAAAATCAGCAAATGTGGAAATTAGCTTTCGATTCCTTTTTTTATTAATAATTCAGTTGTCGCTACCCTGGACGATCGATATTCTTTATATGACACCTGCTATGAGCGATTCTGGACTACACCCCGGTGCCGGAACATACAGCAGGAGAACGGCATTTAATAGAGGTTGTGGTCTCTATTATATTGGGATTTCCTAATGTGCCAACCCTATATAAAGTACTTAGTATCCCTCTAGCATACTAACTAGAGTACTTTTTGGGCGACAGGCCTGGGCGGAAGGGACGCATGTTTTCCTTCGGCGGGACAGGGTGTGCGCGGATTCGTGGATGTGGTGGCTGTGAAGCCATAGCTTTTGCCAGAGGTTGTTCTCCCTCTACGTGAACCACGATTTTAGGATGGCGAGATGTTTTTTTCATTTTCAAAGGCAGAGATCCAACAATCTGCAGTGGTTCTGAAGTTCCTTCGCCATTGGCCTTCACTGGATCATATTCGTGCTTATATAAAAAATCGATGGGGGCTCTAGTCTATTCTGGTTATTGGGAAATTGCCTAACCCATGTAATGTGTTGGTTCGGATGGCAAAGGAGGAGGATTTTATTAGTGTGATGGCTCGAGGAAATTCTGAAATTCATGGCAACCTGTTTTGAGTCTCTCATTGGACTCTAGATTATATGGAAGATGAGGATTCTCCATGGGTTCCTATCTGGTTGACTTTGCCTGGTTTACCTCCCAATTATTTTCAGGAATCAATGTTACGTAGTATTGGGAATGGATTTGGTTGTTTCTTGAAGCAAGATAATGCTATGACATGTGTAACTCACCCTGAGGCTGTGCACATATGTGTGGAAATTGGCGTTTCCCAACCTTTGCGGAATTCTTTTTGGCTAGGTCCACCAGGGCTTGCGACGAGCCACTTTCAAGAGGTTGTCATCGTTTCTATTCCATCCTTCTGTGTTTTTGGTAGGAAGCAAGGTCACTTGGAGGCAAGGTGTTCTAGATGTGAGTGTAGAGAACCAAGGAAAAAAGAACAGAAGAGGTTGGCTCATTGAGAAGGGAAGAAAATTAATGTGAAAAATACGTGGAAGGAGGTGGGGCGCTGGGAGAGTGAGAATGCCATCCCAGTTACGACAATGGAGGTGGGGGAGTCCTCGAAGTCTCGTCAAGATATTATTCTGGAGTCTATACGAGAGTGACAGGCGGAACTAAACGGGGATCCTCATGGTATTTGGTTTGTCTTGCAGGATGGGGTGGTGTTTGATGCGTGTATGGAAGATTGCAGAGCAGAGTCATCAACGGTATTGTGTGCAGGGACGGATGTGGTTCATGTTGGTGTGGGACCTTCGGATGTGCTATCCATGGGGGTGGATACCCATGTAAAAGAAACGCCTTCGAATAAAGAAGAAAGTTGGTTTGAGATCACAGAGATGGATTCGGATTCGAATGGCCCATAATTGATTGAAAATTTAGAACCATGGAGTTCTTTACGATTAGTGGATGAAGCATTGGAATTTGAGTTAGGTGGGCTGGGCGATAGGGATTTTTTTAAGGGGGAGGATTTGAACAATGTGGGCATTGGGTACAAGACTGGGTCTGAGGGCGAGTCTGAGGATGACTTGAATGAGTTAGCGGCAAAGTCCTTTGATTCTGATCCCGATATGCATGTTCCATTGAAAAAAGTGAAAGGGGTAAGAAAAGAAAAATCTATAGTTATATTGGAGCGTCGTACTCGACCCAAAAATTCCTTTAATTTTTTGATGTATATCCTTACCTGGAATATTAGGGGCATTTTTTCATCGAGGAGTAGGCTTCGGCGTATCTTGAATAAAAGTCGCCCTTTTGTGGTGGCATTCTAGAACCTTTTTTGAATTTGAATAAATGTAGCAAATGGGCAAGATGGATGAAGTTGCCATTTTATATAATAATGCTGAGGTGGGTGGAAAAATTTGGCTTTTTTGGGCAGAGGAATTAAAGTTTGAGTTGATTTCAATGTCGGATCAAGCTTTGAGTGGATGGTTTATTCATGGGATGTGTCGGGTGCTTGCAACCTTTGTTTATGCCAGCGGTTTTAGAGTCAAATGGTTGGATCTTAGGGATTTTTTGAAGGGGAAAAACTCTTGTGGACTCCCTTGGTTCATTGTGGGGGATTCCAATATAATTAGAAATGATAGTGAAAAGGTGGGTGGGCTGTTGCAGGCCTCTCGTGCGAAGAGGGAGTTCAATGATTGCATTCATGAGTGTACTTTGGTGGATCTGCCTTGTGAAGGTAACCGTTTGTCATGGTGTAATGGGAGGCTAGGTGGTAGACAAATTTGGCCTCGGATGGATGGAGCACTAGTGAATTTGCATTTTTTGAGCTGCTTTGGGAATGTTTCGGTTTCATATTTGCCTAGAACCTCTTATGATCATGCACCGATGCTGGTGAAGTTGGTTCGAGAGGTGGTATTGGTTGCTCGGCCTTTCAGGTTTCTTCGTATGTGGGGCTCCCATGAGGAGTTTATTCCTCTAGTGCAGTTGGTGTGGAATTCCAATATTGAAGGGTGTGCTATGTTCTGAATTAGTAGGAAGTTGAAGTTACTCAAATGTGCACTGAGATCATGGAACCAGGTGGTGTTTTGTCGCGTTGATGTGAAGCTTAAAAAATTTGAGGAGCATATTGAGTTGGAGGTTTGTCTTTCTCGGAATTTTACGTCTTAGACGGAACTTGAGCTGCTGTATTGCAAACATGAGCATATTAAATGGCTTCACCGAGAGGAAATACTAGCCTGTCAAAAATCAAGAGTTAAATGGCTTGTTAAAGGGGATTCCAATACAAGTTTTTTTCATGCTTCCTTACGGGTCAAGAGAAAGAGCAAAATAATTCAGAGGAGGCGGCTTGATAATGGCGGAACGTTGGACTCGAGAGATGCGGTACATGAGGGTGCAGTTTTATTTTTTCAACAGCTCCTTTCGGCGATGCCAATTGAAAGCAATTTGGGTGAGTTGGAGCTGATACAACCGGTGGTTTCTTTGGAGGAGAATGAGGCATTATGTGCTGCCCCTTTTATTGAGGAGGTTAAGCAGGCTTTATGGTCTATTCCTGCAGATAGTAGCCCAAGCTCGGATGGATTCTCGACTAGTTTTTTCATGCTGGCTTGGGATATTGTTAAAGATGATCTTTTGGAGATGGCTAAGGATGTTTTTGAAGGGCAACCCCTTTCTACTTTCTTTGGGGCTACCAACTTGGTTTTAATTCCAAAGGTGGATGAACCTGTGGGCTTTGGCCAGTTTCGCCCAGTCAGTCTTTGCTTAGTTGTTTTTAAAATAATGTCGAAGATTATGGTTTGTGGTTTGGCGCCAATCTTGAATAAAATTATATCTCCAGAACAAGTAGCATTTATTCTAGGTAGAAGTATTTTTGAGAATATTTCGTTGGCCCAGGAATTGGTTCAAGGCATCAATAGGAAAGTGAGAGGGGGAAATGTTATGTTGAAGATTGATATGGCCAAAGCTTATCAAACATGTTTTGAACGGTATGCTTATTCATATGCTCTTTGTTTTGAATTTGCCAAAAGGAGTGCTATTGGCAATCAAGAAATTTGTTTTAGATTTCCTCTAGGGATCATTGATGGAGATTAAAAAAAAGGAAGTGGGTATCTTGGCGGAAGATTTTTTTGCCGATTGAAGAGGGTGGGTTGGGTATTCGGGACCTTCATGAAGTCCAAGAATCCTTGCTTACAAAATTTGCGTGGAAATTAATTAAAGAAAAGTCGATGTGGTCGAATTTCTTTTCTACCAAATATGTGGGAAACTCTTATATTTTTTCTATTATGTAGCTTCGAAAATGGGCAAGATTTTGGAAGGGGCTCATGGAGAGAATGCCGAAGGTCATAGAGCACTCAAGATGGATTATTCAGGATGGGCAATCTAAGTTCTAGCTAGATAACTGGCTCGGGAGGGGCCGTTGATCGCATTTTTTTCTTTGGTTGGTAATATTGATCTGCAAGTAGCAGAAGTTGTTATGGAAGTTGGACCAAATATGCATATATTAAGGGATTTAGACTTTTGTGACATTGATCTCTTTCCAGGCCCGATTCAGGGTTTGATTCACATGGATAAATTGAGCATCCCTTATCTTAGACGTTGAGAGGTTGCTGGTGTGGGTGGGGCGTTAGGTGAGTAGTTTTTGGTGGATTTTTGGGAATCTGTGTAGTGGTATTTTTTGGAGAATTTTTTCTAAGTTTTCTTGGGATGTTTTCTGTTTCACGGTATTCCTCCACCATAAGTGAGGGTTTTTGTTTTAATAAAATTGGGTAGAAGTAACTCTTGGAGATGTGATCTCGACTATTTAAAAAAAAATAGAAAAGTGAAAGAGATTCTAGAAGTAAATGATTAGGTTATGGAAAATTGGAATCTAGGGAAGACCAAGAGGCCATGGACGACAACCATGGAGAAAAGAGGATTTGCTTATTGCCATGTGTCATACATGCAAAAAGATAGGTAAAAAGTTGTCTTGGAAAAGGGCAAATCAAAGTTTAGAAGAACCTTACACGCTTAGGGTTCTAGAAGAAAATCTTGTGTAAGAACACCTTGAGGTGGACGGCTAGGACAAGGTTCTTTGTGCAAAAAGGAAGCAATCACATGCTTGTCCAAAAGTATGGTGAAAGAAGAAGATCTCCTAGGGAAGAGAGGGTTCAGCAGCCCATGCACACACCCACACTCCTCACATGCCACTTGGCACTCATGCACACATGTAAGAGATTGAGGAAGATTTGAGTATGATAAAAGACCTTATAGCCACAAGATACATTGAACCAAGAATGAAATGGAGGGCAAAAGAGGAAGGGAGCTTCAGTTTTGGAGGAAAAAGGCACCACATGCAAAAAGGTGCTTTTGGGTTTCCAACTCAATCAAATGACTAGAGGAAGAGGTCATAGGGTTACACGCCACTTGGCATCCATGCATGAGCTTGGCTCATGCAAGAAGCTTTTTGAGTGTCGATAAAAGGGAAGGAGCCGAAAACCCTAGGACCTTTGTCCATTTTGTGCATTTCTCTTGAGAGTTTCGGTCATCACCATTTCCTCCAAGTTTCTATCGTTTTCTCACCATCCAAACACTCTGCACATTATTTTCTTCTTACCCAAACATCCTTTTGAGAATAAGCAAAGTGAGGAGATACTTTCAAGAGGAGAATCTAAAAGGTATGAAGCCAACTTTTCTTTTGTTATACACACACACATGCATGACTTCAAGGGAGTGAAGTTTTGGTTTAAGCAAAGTTCATCTAGAACTCAAGCTCAGATATACACACTTGAGCTAGAAGAAGTTAGCTTATGTTTTAAAAGGTTCTTCCATATGAACCCACGCCTACACTCACATGGTTAGATTAGAGTTTTCTTCAAAGAAAGATAAATGTAATCCTACTTGTTTTAAGTCTTAAAGCATGGTGTTTTTGAGGTTAAAGGCCATGACATTAGTGTTTCTATGAGTTAGGGTTTTTGTTGTAGTTAAGTTTTGGATTCAAGAGAGAAGGGTCCGAAAGTTGAAGCCTTTTTCTTGGAAAAAGATGTAAAGAGCACTACACTTGAACACACAGGTTAGGGTTTTCCTTGAATGATGATTCTAACTAGTACTACATGTAATTTTTCAGCTTGCTTGCGATATATATATTCAGGATTTTTGTAAGTAAACCTCTAACTTGTACTTGGATATTTTATGTATATGTCATAAGAACTTGTTGGTTGATTCGGTTTTATGTGGTTGTTCGGGACTTTGATGTTCTTCCTTGTGTTATGAACTTCTCTTGATATGATTATTTTAAAGTATGATTAAAATGGTCTATGGAAGGTGTGTATGTTATGAAAAAGGAATAATAAGCCATGTTAGGGTTTCATTTTGCACTATGTGTGTTTTGTACATGAATGTTTGTCACTTAACTAATTTTAGTATGGGACAAAGTTCATGAAAATATTGTTCATGACCACTAAAATGTTTCAGTTACCCATGAGATCAGCATGAACATCACACACGTATACTTTAATTTTCGATTTAATAAAGGGAACACTTGATAGACATCCTATTCAAACATTCATCCACAAGAGACTCTCAGAGTCCATCATACATTCATAAAAACACAACTGTTCTAGTTAGGGAAGAGACTCCATCCCAACATAAAAACAACATCCATAAACATAACCCATCAATCATGTAAAGTCAAACCAACATGGAAGACACCAAGCGTCTGCCTCTGTCTCTGTAGTAATGCCTTGCTCCCCAGCCTTTTCATCATTACCTCGACGTTTAAAACATTTAAACATAAAGTGAGTCGAATACAAAGTAAGCAGTACACCATGATGTTAGCTTATTAATCACATAATCTTTTCTTTTGAAAACATTCATACATAAACATTTGCTAATCTTGACAATGCTTTCATGCATAAATAGTTTAAAGAATAAGCCATACTCTCATGCATAAACATTTAAGAAATAACTATATTTTCATGTATAACATTTTAAGAAATAACCATGCTTTCTTGTTTCACTTTCTTTGGCCGGTATACACTATTACACCCCGTGTGTTAGGGTTAGTGGTCTTCCTTTGGACCTGGATTCGGCCTGTGGCCACAGGTTGGGAATCCCTTTCAGTCAGGGGGCAGCACTGGGTGCCAATGTTTTGAATACCGTACCGGATGGCGTACCGGTCAAGGCACTGGAACGAAATATTTTGGTACCGGTACCGTTTCGTGTACCGTTTCGGGATATGAATAAATTATATATATAAATATATATAACAATTATATTCTAAAATAATAGTTTATATATGAATAAATTATATATAAATACATACATATATATAAATTATAAATAGTCTAGTCTAAATTGGAGGTCAAAAAATGAACTTGTAGTTTGAAAAAATGAAAAAAAAAAAAAAAATGAAGGCCGAAATATCGGCCGGTACGGCCGGTATTTAAGCCGGTAGGAAATACATGTAGTATCTGTACCGGCCTAATGGCCGGTACGGAAAATATCGGCCGTACCAGCCGGTACGAAACGGATTTTAAAACTTTGCTGGGTGCACTACCAGTACTACTTACTCGGAATTGCAATCTGCCCATTCCTTTGGTACCATTTTCATTCATATGGCCATTACGCATTTTCATACATTAAAATATTCATTCATTCAGTCATTTCTTTCTTTCATTCATGTCAGTCCTTTTCATTTAACAGTGCATTCATAGAAAAACATCATTTAAAAGCATGAGTTTAAACATAATTTTTCATGGTTATCCATATTGCATAAGTTCATAGGGACAATTTAACATCAGTTCATAGAGACATTTTAAAACACTTTCTTTGCGTCATTTAAAGCATAAGTTTATAGGGGCATTTTAAAACGCTTTCTTCACGTCATTTAAAGCATCAGTTCATAGGAACATTTTAAAACTCATTTAAAGCATCACTTGAAGCACAAGGCATGAGACATTCATTTCCTTTCCTTTGCAATCAAAACATTCTCATCATCTTTCTTACTCCGATGCACATGCATTTTTATGAACAAGATACATTTTCATGCTATACTACATATAGGAATAATCAATAAGTTTATTGAGAGAGCATGTATGGAAATCTCATGACTTAGAACCTACGTGCATGCATTACCTTATATGCATACACACAATTATAATCAATAGGGTGCTTAATAGGGGCTATCAAGAATGGGCTTGTACATACTATATACATTTACTCTTTCTTTAGAAGAACATTTGAAAAGGGAGAGAGAGACATTCTTTCGTAAAGAGAACTTGTTGTAAGAAGTATGGTCATAGCTACTTACCTCTATGCTCCTCGTTACCTCCAACTTCACAATAGGTCCTATTCCAATAAATAGCATAAGTGTGTTAATACCCATACAATATTCTTTAGCCCTCCATTTAAAAGAGAAAGCCACGATACTACAATCTAATGTCTCATCTATGCTTAACATTAACCCAAATGACTACTCCTCACCTCAACTTACAAGAGAAATAACTTAAATATTAAGACACGCTAGTTGTCCATAGAATTCATAGGCTTCATGCAAGGTCTCTTTGGTTCAAGCTCACTTTGGGTTGAGGACATTAGGAGCTAAAATCTGAAAATTCTCAACAATGGGCTTTAAAATAGATTTAGGCATTTCAAGTAGGCTAAACAAGTTTAGGAAACATGTCCTTTAAATCAACTTGTGGTCCCTCATCATAAAAATGTTAGCTTATCAATATTTTGGACTCTTGGGTTAGGTAGAATTTAACTAAACGAGGGACAACATAAATGGACTATTTTTACGTCAAGGCATGGCATGACATGGACTTAGGAATACTTGGACAGTTTTACATATCATTATACATCATACCCAAATAATCTCTTATATCTAAACTAACTAAGTTATATCCTATTTACATAAGCAATATTTTAATTAGTTTAGATAACATATCCCATTAAAATTAAAGTAGTATAAGGTATAGCAAAGTTACTTATTAAGCAAACTTTTAAACTTTTAACCACTCAAGTTCATTCTTTATCCACTTAATACCCTTCAAAAGCAAAAATATAAAATTATAGAATCAAGCAAAACCTTTAATCGAACCTTTTAGCATTCCAAAAACAGATCACCAATAAATCTCAACACAAAACACATAGTATCGACATATATATGTTAAAACCACACTAATAATCACCTATGATTAAACCAAGTTTAGTAGCAACATAGCATTTCGAAATATAGGGAAATACATAGCAAAACAATCATAATACCATTCGGTTTGGGTCAAAAATAGGGTATACATATTTATTTGTAACATAGGAAATTAACTACATCAAAACAGAAGCTAAAACAACTTAGTGAGCTTCCAAAATCACACTAAAATCAAATGAGTCAAATTTGGGTTTTCACCTTGAGCTCTTGGCCCCTTTCAAAATAGAAGTGGAAGACCAAATAGTGAAATAGTCGTGTGGATGAAGAGCAAAATGATAGCACTGTGTTACCCCAAAAATCGAAACATCAATGGGTAAGGTAAATGATGAAAATCGAAACCCATATGAAAATCATACTAGGAAATAAACCAAAAGTCTATTACCTTCAAGATTTCACCATTTGGAAGATGAAATCAAGCTTTGAGGCAAAACTGAAAATGGGTAGAGATGAGGTACACACGGCTTGAAGATGGAGTAAGATGTTTTCTTCCCTTGCTATGGAGTGGCACGGCTTGAAGGAGATGAGGTGAACTTGTTTTCTTGAAGATGAGAAGAAAAGAGGAAGCAAAAGGAATGAAGGTGGTGTCGGCCATGGCTTGCTTGGGGAGGAAGATGAAGTTTCTTTTCTTTTTCTTCCTTGGGTGTAGACCAAAGGGTATGGGGTCAGAATGCCTTAGGATTAGTTTTTGTTTTTCTTTTCTCTTTTGTTGTCTTAACCGACGGGTGCAAAAAAAAAAAAAAAGAAGGAATTTGATTGCTTGCTTTGGAACCCTACGGGTGCAAGGAAAAGGGCTTGCCTTAGAAGCCCACGGATGCAAGGAAAAGAAAAAAGGATTTAATTGCTTGCTTAGGAAGCCTACGATGTGAGGGAGAAAATGGCTCAATTGCTTTAGTCAAAACTTATCCCATAAGCTAGGGAGACGGACAATGGAGATTGAATGTGGGGAGATATTTTCCTCACCTACCCATCCTATGGTGAAGAGAGCTTGGGCCATTTCTTGAATAGATAAAAAGTAGAGGTCTCGAGAGAAAATATTGTAAGGTCTTAAAATCATGCTCTTTGATTATTTTAATAACCCACATAAAAATAAAAGCATACCCATCTTAAAATAAAATAATAAAAATCTTTATCTCAAAATATTTAACTTTAAGAATTAATAAAATGATGTAAGGACCTACGTAGTAGGACTCAGGTATTACAATGTCATATGCATTGGGATTGTGAAAATCCTTTGAAAGGAAAAAGAGTCTTTTTGAAAAGTAAAGTTTTATCAACCACAAATGCTGGGACGAGAGAATGTCCTAATGGAACTCTTCTGTCTTCTCAGAAGTGTTTAAAATGGAGGGATACCCCCTAGGTCAGCGAAATACTATCGGAGGATCTCGAATGGTTCCTAAAAGAAAATGATACTAGAGCAGAATCACACCTAAAGCTAGTGGGTGCACCTACGGTGAAGGCAAAATACGAACTGCCGTATATGAAAGATAAGATGTAGTCAACTTGTTCAAAGTGGCCAATGGTTGATGTGGTAATTAGTGGAGAACACATGGTGCATAGGGGAGCCGTGAGGTATCCAATTTATAAATTCATTTTTTTTAGAGATGAGATGAGATGAGATGAGATAAGGTAAGATGAGTTAAGATTAAAATTAAAAAGTTGAGTAAAATATTGTTAGAATATATTTTTTAATATTATTTTTATTTTGAGATTTGAAAAAGTTGAATTATTTATTTTATTTTCTGTGAAAATTTGGAAAAGTTGTAATGATGAGATGAGAGATTTTCAAAGTTTTCAAAGTTTTTGGTTTTAGTCTTGAAAGCAAACCAGGATATGTTACAAGTCAAGAAAGGCCTTGAGCTCATAAGTATGTTAAAAGAACAAGTATGAAAGGAAGAAAGAATATTCACAAAAGAAAAGGTTAGTTTGCTTTCATATGCTTATGATATCTGTTACATGTTATTTGTTTACTTATTGAGATTTTTTGAAATTTCACTATTATATTTTTCCCCACTATCATTCCCCTACTCGGAATGATAGAAGTCTTGACAGGAACCCAAGAGGGCGCGAATGACGAAGCGCAAGAGGACGACACTTCTTCCAGAGAGGATCATGCCTAAAATGGTCTTAGGACCGAACGAGCCTTCTATTTTGGACCACCTAGAGTCTGTTGATCGAGCAATCACTAAGATACTACAAGATATTGAGAAGTTTAAAAGATCCCATAATGGGATAAGGACCAGGCTTTAGAGAAGCGAGTGAAGCCCAAATCTCACTAAAGTTAAAGACTTATGTTATGGGACCACTTTTGGGAAATGACTTTCTATTTAACCATAATGTTTTGGTCCCTTATTTTGGGAGTTCCTTGGAAACTCGTAACTACTTTTGATGGATTATGAAGTACTTTTGGGATTTTATGTTCTTTGGTACCATGACTATTGTTCTATCTTTTGACTTAAGTTGACTTTCCGCTGCGATATACTGCATACTACTAGTTATCATTACGTGCATTGCATCTTATCTGTCATGTACGAGGGGCAGGTAATCCTAGTGTTGCATGTCCCGACGTTTCAGTTTCTGCCAAATCCCAAGCGGTGGTTGGAGGCGCCACACCTAAGAATGAGACAAAAGTAACGGTAAATAGCCTAAACTCATTAAGATTCAATCTATCTTTGTTAATATTCTCTGTATGTGTGGGAATGTGATTTGGCGAATGACCGTGAGAATGCAACTATAATAAACGAGTAGCTTTTGAATAAAGAGTAATAATACATGTACAATTATTTTTATAACTTTTTATATAATCATGTTTTAAAATGACCATATTTTTATAAAATGATGGTCTTTTATAAGTTATTTCACCAAAATACTCATCATTTAAAACATGATTTTTTAAAAAGATTGTGAAAAGATTGTGCATTTATCATTTTTCTCGAACAAACAAGGAAGAAGAAGAGCGTGAGTAAAGATTAGGGGTGTAAGTTGATTGGTCCGGATCATAAAATCCAACTAGATCGAATGGTTTCAATCAGTTTGAACTAGACCAATAAAACTAATGGTTCGGTTCGGTCCGATCCATTAGTTTGCAAAAATTCAATTTTTTAAGACTGGACCAGACCGTACTGACTAAAATACATATACATATGTTTAGTGTTTTATATAATAGTTGAATAACTAAATTATATAATTTTCATCTAAACTATGACCATGTACCATATATATTAAATTTTAACTAATATACTATTGTCAATTAATTAACCGAGACATGTATATCATGCATCCAAAACTGAGACGTGTATAATTTCTAGGTCCATATGTAGATACAACATCATTTAACATCATTCATCCAAAAGTCGAGATATGTATAATTTCTAGGCTGCATTTTAGGCTCTAATAACATGATAGTAAAAAGCATAAAATATGTAAGGTGTTCCCTTTCCTCACTTGATCTGGTTGTAAATAATTCAAACAACCCAATAAAATCAAATCTATTAAAAGTCTGTACACGCCATTAAGTCATAAGAAAATCCAACTTACAAAGATTAAAATCAAACTATCATTACTTAATTCAATAATGCACCCCGATGCTATAAACCAACATTTACCTCACAAATATACTATTTTCTTAAAGAAAAATCCTTGAATAACTTACTAACTTAATCATCTAACACATATGAGAAACAAAAATAATAATAGAGGAATCTAGCTTAACAAAAGATGAGGCTCTCGGCGAGAGGTTGAGAACTTTCCACTTCGCCACACTTAACCACTCTTGGTTTTGTTTTGTTTTGTTTTGTTTTTTTTTTTCCCTAAGCAAACCACTCTTGGTTTTGTTGCTCAAAAGATGAGTTGCTATTGTGGGAAAATGGCTTTTTGCTGAAGTGTGGATGTGGGAAAGAGGATTAGAAGGAGAGGGAGTGTGTTTCGGTATAGGGGCAGCAAAGTGGGTAGGGCATGACCTTGTAAGATGACTCGTTGCTAAAAATAAGTGCTGAAATTGTGTGGGTGTGGACGTGGGAGAAGGATAGGAAGTGGGGAAAAGTCCCTTGGTGCATGTCTGGTTGTGCAGGCATGCCAAGCATGACCTTGGCTGGTTGCTTGTGAAGTTGAACTTGTGTGTGAAACAAATAAAGCAAACCAGATTGCAAGTTGAGGCGCGGATTGAAAGAATGAAGTCTGAGGTGTTGGCCGGACATTTTCGGTACAAGGGCAGCAAGGTAGGGCATTATGCTTGTAAGAAACACTACAAGAAATAATGGTTTTTACGGCGCTCAAAATCGCCGCTAATATATACACAAATCGCTGAAGGTGATTAGTTCCGGCGATTTTTAGATTGCCGCCTGTTCGACGAAATAAAGATGCCTTTTATGATACATCGCAGTGAAAGCCAAAACTCGCTGGGAAATCCACTTTTACCGGCACGTTTTATTCGCCCCAAATAATTTCATGACACGCCGCAAAAGAGTGTTTCTGTTTGGTCCAATATCGTTGGGAAAAATCAAAGCAACGACATATATCGTTGTAAATAATTCTGAATATCACCTCAAAAAACTTTATACTTCTCCCAGAGATATTGTGATATCGTCGCTAAGAGATAATTCACGGCGATAATGGTCGTCGCAAATGTTAAGACGCTTATCACGGCGATTTTAATTTTCGTCGCGTAATCAGCTATTCCTACGGATGAAAAGTCGCTGCAAAGAATGTTATCACCGCAAATAATTGTCGCGACAATTTCTCAAGTCGACGCAATAGTACTTGACGGAAATCCTATATATTTGCAACCCATATAAATCGCTGAAGGTGATTATTTTCGGCGATATATTGCGCCGCTAATTGTTTATTACATCAATGTTTATGTTTGATTACAGCGAGTTTGAATTCGCCGCAAATATGCTTTGGTTCATTTTTTTTTTCATTCGCTGTTTTGGCTGGGGTTCGTTGTCACACTTATATAATTAATCTTAGTAACACATATTGCAACTTCTTATTAAATTGAGGTCAGCCAGAAGAATATATATTTAGTATCTTACCTGAAATAAGATACTAAATATATGTATTAAAAAAATAATAAACACCACAGAAATAGGAAACATTTTCAGCTCATAAACTAATACATTCATTCATTCAAAGTCAGTTACATAGAATTCACATTAATGTAATTATGGGCTACACCAGGGTATACCAATTGGAATCCAAAATCTACAACTCAACTACTAAATATCTTCTAAACAATATTATCTGAAAATGTGCACATTCATTCAATATTTGTCAATTGTCCTTCAGCTGAAATTATATCTACTCAGCTATTTCAATATGCACCTGGGGCATGAGGGGTGGGTAGAACAAGCTTCAACATGACTGCAACAATGCCCTTAAAATCTCAAAATTTCTGCATATTTGATATTTTGATATCTCCAACTCCAATATCTGGCAATGATACACAAAAAAAGAAAAAAACAAAACCGTTACAACAAAATAAACCTCACTACTGTGTATTGTTATAAAAATACCAGAGCAATTATAATGAAACCTTTTCACAAGCAGTAAATTTACTATTCCCCAGGAGGCTATGATTCTACTATACCCCACCCTTTTACGTGGTTTCTATAAAGGTTTCTCTAATGTCACATATTGAGATTTTAAGGTCATTTGGTATTCCTAATAGTGAAATTCCTATCAATCTACACAACTCAGTGTAGATAATCTACTGTGAATTCTCTTACTATTTGCTTATGGTCTCCTCACAATTTCTTCATTTCTTCTTACATAAGACTCCACCATTGAATCCCCTCATATGCTCATGATTAAAGTTAGTCAATAGCTAGATAATTGAGCCCAAACAGAAGCAAAGCAGAAAATAAATTCTAGAAAACAGCAGAGGAAATAATTCAGCTCAAACCCGTACATTTATTCCCTGTTCTCTTAACATTTCAACCTCTCATTTGTCATTTTCTCTTCTTTTATTTCATCCCTCCATCTCAACCTCAAGAGGTGACATGATGAGAAGTACCAAGTGAACTCAAAGGCACAACCAAAACCAGCACTAAGCAACCAAAAACAGAATCCACAAAACAAAATTATGCACATCCTACATTGATGTTCTTGCTCAAAAAACATATTGCACAAGTTAGGAAAAACAAAAACCAAACGACTTTAATTAGTGTAAAAACTAAGTACCAATAAGTTCACCAAGCATGACCCTTCTTGACTTGTAAGTCTTGACCCAAAGCAGAAAATTTTGGTGTTAACAACAGAGGAAATAGCAAACTCAAACTGGCCAGTACATTTAGAAATTCCAGCTTCTCTTAACATTTCAACCTCTACTTTTTCATTTTCTCTTCCTTTATTCCATCCCTCCATCTCAACCTCAAGAGGTGACATGATGATCAGAAGTACCAAGTGAACTCAAATCCACAACCAAAACCAGCTCTAAGCAACCAAAAACAAAATCCACAAAACAAAATTAAGCACATCCAAATGAGATGTTCTTGCTCAAAAAACATATTGCACAAGTTAGGAAAAACAAAAACCAAACTTGTTGTTAGTCTATAAACTAACAACATCAGCTCACCAAGCATGCATGACCCGATCTTGACTTGTAAAAAATGACCCAAAACAGAAAATTTTTAATGAAAACAGCAGAGGAAATAGCAAACTCAAACTAAACAGTACATGATTTTGAAATTCCCTGTTCTCTTAACATTTCAACCTCTACTTTTTCATTTTCTCTTCTTTTATTCCATCCCTCCATCTCAACCTCAAGAGGTGACATGACCCTAATGTACCAAGTTAACTCAAAGGCACAACCAAAACCAGCTCTAAGCAACCAAAAACAGAATCCATGAAACAATATTATGCACATCCAACTATATGTTCTTGCTCTAAAAACATATTGCACAAGTTGTATGAAGCACAAAAACCAAACTTGTTTTTGGTCTATAAACTAATAACATCAGCTCACCAAGCATTCCATTCTTGGCTTGTAAAAAATGACCCAATGCAAAAAATAAATTCATGAAAACAGCAGAGGAAATAGCAAACTCAAACTAGTACTTAATTAATTCCCTGTTCTCTTAACATTTCAACCTCTTATTGTTCATTTTCTCTTCCTTTATTCCATCCCTCCATCTCAACCTCAAGAGGTGACATGAGAAGTACCAAGTGAACTCAAAGGCACAACCAAATATATGCTCTAAGCAGAAATTAACAAAATCCACAAAACAATATTATGCACAGCCAAATTGTCCAATCTTGCCCAAAAAACATTGCACAAGTTAGTGAAGTTGGGGCCGTGCAAGTCCGACCCACTGCATCACAACAGTCTTCGAGAGTGACTGGATGCGAGGGGCACCTTGGGGAGGTTGAAATGTGGAGGTACTGTTTTTCTTTCTAGTATGGGAGCTGGGAATAATGCCAATATTCCATTTTCGGGTGATCTGTTTGGTTGGGGTACTGGGAGTAGTACTACTCCAAGGCCTCCCATTTTAATTGGTCTTGCTTCCAAGTGAGATATATATATATATATATATATATATATATATATATATACTGGAAATGTTAGACTTGAGTAATTATCAGGGATGGAGAAGCTAGCTAGGAGGAGAATTAATTAAGAAGATCATGGTCAGAAGAGATATTATCCAAGAAATGTTTCCTTCAGCTTTTTAGTTAAAAATTGTTCCCAATATTGCCAACATGATATTAGTCCTGACCTCAACTTGTCTCTCGGAAAAGAACAAGAAAGGGTTTCTTGATCAAAACCCAGTTAAAGGCAAATTAACTGGGGAAGGATTGATCTGCAGACAACTCGGAGGCCAGTCATGAGAAACCATTTTCTTTTTAATTTCTAGGCCTACATGATCTCCCTCTTGATCTTTCCTATGTCATAGCTTCGACCTTTCTTAATAACTCTGCTTATTTGAGCAAGTTTTAGGTGTATATGGTACAAATAGTTCATTAAATATATAGCAATATATATATATATGTATGCATATGAGAGCTAGAACTGCAGGGTTTGAGAAAACATACAGCTATTAATCATGTCTATGATGACATATAAATATAGGGTAGCTACATAAGCTGCCTTATTAGTGTCTTTCCATCTCTCTGATGCTGCATGCGCACTTCATCAAATGCCTTTTTCTTGTTTATAAATTTAATGATTGAATCTAAGAATAAGAAAGTGTTTCTCAGTTATTAATATATAGTTTCTTTAATTTACACAAATATGAAACTATTGTGACCCTTCCTTTTTAACAATCATGATGGGAACCAAGGTGGGCCTAGTCTTAAAGATATGTTGCAAGTTCCAGATGGGCCAAATACAAGTTCAAGGGCTTAAACAATGAAGATTATGCTTTGATTCATTTCATAAGCTATGGGCAACAATATGACTTATAGGATTTGGACACTTGAAGGCTTTCGACTTATTTAATTAATTTCAAGGACCTATTTTATTTGTTTAGAATAATTGGGTTTATACCTATGTAAGGGCATGTTGGGAAAGTTATTATTTTATTGAACTAGGGTTAGTGTTACTGTAGCCAAGTCACTGTAGCGCGGCACTGTAGCCGCGGTACTATTCATCCAGGGGCACTTTTGGAAGATGGGGGTTTATTTTGGCTAGGGTTTCAATAGGTTTTGCTTTAAATACTCTATGTAGCCTCATTCTAATCAGTTTATGAAGTTTATGAAATTTGATGAATTTATTCATTGTGAGTTGAGTTTTACTCCTCTTGTTCTTAATTGAACTTTTGAACTTATCAAAGGTAAATCACAACTTTTGTGGCGTTCCTCCTTTATAATCTGGGTTCTTGAGACGGGTTCTTCAACGGGTCTAGATTTTAATATAATCTAGGTTCTTGAAACGAGTTCTCATTGGGTCTAGGTTCTCCATCCATTGACTTGATTTTGACTTTCTTGGGGAGTTTTCAAATTGACTGTGGGTTCAAGGGATTCCATTCCCCGCGGGTTCATATCATTTGGTATCGAATGATGGGAACCAAGGTGGGCCTAGTCTTAAAGATATGTTGCAAGTTCCAGATGGGCTAAATACAAGTTCAAGGGCTTAAACGATGAAGATTATGCTTTGATTCATTTCATAAGCTATGGGCAACAATATGACTTATAGGCTTTGGACACTTGAAGGCTTTCAACTTATTTAATTAATTTCAAGGACCTATTTTATTTGCTTAGAATAATTGGGTTTATACCTATGTAAGGGCATGTTGGGAAAGTTATTATTTTATTGAACTAGGGTTAGTGTTACTGTAGCCAAGTCACTGTAGCGCGGCACTGTAGCCGCAGCACTATTCATCCAGGGGCACTTTTGGAAGATGGGGGTTTATTTTGGCTAGGGTTTCAATAGGTTTTGCTTTAAATACTCTATGTAGCCTCATTCTAATCAGTTTATGAAGTTTATGAAATTTGATGAATTTATTCATTGTGAGTTGAGTTTTACTCCTCTTGTTCTTAATTGAACTTTTGAACTTATCAAAGGTAAATCACAACCTTTGTGGCGTTCCTCCTTTATAATCTGGGTTCTTGAGACGGGTTCTTCAACGGGTCTAGATTTTAATATAATCTAGGTTCTTGAAACGAGTTCTCATTGGGTCTAGGTTCTCCATCCATTGACTTGATTTTGGCTTTCTTGGGGAGTTTTCAAATTGACTGTGGGTTCAAGGGATTCCATTCCCGCGGGTTCATATCATTTGGTATTCAGAGCAAGGATTCCAATCAGGTCTGATTCTATCTTTTAATTCTAGCATCCTTAAATTTAATTCTAGGGCTTCATTGTTCTAGTGTTCCCAAAAAAAAAAAAAAATAGAAATAAAAAGTAGGCTGCCGAAATTCTTAGAGTTTTGAGTTTGGCTGAAATTTGCATCACCTAGGGCTTCAAAATTCTAGGGTTTCCTGCATCTCTAAGTTTATCTATTGCTTGGAGTGCCGTTCCATTGATTCTCTTCTACTTCATTGTCGTGCTTGAATTCAATTGCTTGATTTTCACAATTGAATATTGCTATTTGTGATTGAATTGGTGAAAAGAAAAGAAAAGAAAAGAAAGGAAAAGAAAAGAAAAGAAAAGGAAAGAAAGGAAAAGAAAAAAAAAATTCGAAAAAAAAAAGTAGAAGAAGAAGAGGAAGAAGAAGAAGAAAAGAGAAGGTAGCATATTCAAAGTTGCTACATAGTTTCAACAAAGAGAAAGAAAGTTTTTGTTGATTAAGCTTTTATCATCATAGGAGCCGATTACATCTTTCTGGTATAAATTACTCTTTCCCTCGTATAAATTCTTTGATTCTCGTATCATTTTTATTCCTTCATGTTTCTCTTGTTCTTGTTTCCTGGATCTAATTACTAGGTGGGATAAAACAAGGTTGCCTTGTCTTGATTGAGTTCATTTAGTTCTGAAAGAACTTGAGTGAGAAAGCTCTTGAGGTAAAAGGCAAGAGAGTGTGAGACTATTATTGGGAAAATGCCAATTAAGAGTGAAACACGAGTGGAGTGCCATTATTCGAGTGCAAACACGTAAGGGAGTGTGTGAGGTTTTCCACTAACTTTCTTTTTGTGCAGCACATTATAATGTCTCATCGGAGTAACTCATCACTAAGGGGGAGAGAATATAACTTATCCAATGTGTTGCAAGCCATGCAACAACAGTTTGAGCAATTGAACTTGGTGTTGGGTGATGTGAGGGATAGTATGGATAATCAAGAAGCAGTGATTAGAAATTTGCAAGGTGAGAGAGATAGGAGGCGACGTGAGCCTAGAATTGAGAATGGGTATAAGAATGGAGAGTTTGGTGAGGATGAGGAAGGCTTAACATCTGAAGTTAGATTGGGTGGACATAGAGGAGTTAGGCATGGAAGAGGCCTTAGGGCAAACTCAGGGGGTCGAGATAGAGTAGATAAGAACCTTGGGAGCATCAAAATGAAAATACCATCATTCCAAGGTAGAACTAACCCTGAAGTTTATTTAGAGTGGGAGAAAAGAATAGAGTTGGTGTTTGATTGTCATAATTACTCTGAGGAGAAGAAGGTGAAGTTGGCTGTAATTGAGTTCACTGATTATGCGATTATTTGGTGGGATCAATTAGTATCCAATAGGAGGAGGAATTTTGAGAGGCCTGTAGAAACATGGAGAGAGTTGAAAGCTATCATGAGGCGGAGATTTGTACCTAGCCACTACTATAGAGACCTCTACCAAAAATTACAAAATCTTATACAGGGGTCTAGGAGTGTAGAGGACTACCATAAGGAGATGGAGGTGTCTATGATTCGGGTTAATGTAGTGGAGGATCGGGAGGCCACGATGACAAGATTTTTGAGGGGGTTGAATAGGGAGATAGCCAATGTAGTTGAGTTGCAACATTATGAGGAGGTAGAGGACATGGTGCACATGGCTATGAAGGTGGAGAGACGACTAAAAGGAAATGGTACATCAAGGTATACCTCGGTTTCTAGTACTCCTTGGAAATCTAAGTGGGACAAAAATGATCAAGTTGTAGCAAAGGGGAAGACCGAACCACCAAAGGGAAAAGATTTGGGTGAGGCTGAAATCTCAAGAAAAAGAGAGAATGAGTTGAAAAACAATTGTGAGGCCGAGAGTTCAAAAAAAGAGGAGACTGAAAGAAAAACAGAGAGTGAAAAGAACAAAGAGAGTGAGAGGAAAAAAGAGAATGAGGCCGAAACATCAAAAGAAAGAGAGAGAGAAAAAGAAAATAGAGAGGTGGTTGACAGTCAAGAAAAAAGAGTGGAGCCACAAGAGGAAAAAGAAAGAGAGATTGTAGAGCGAAATAAAAAGACAAAAGTGAGTTTTTATGCTAAGGCAAGCTTTTATGCTAACGAATTTAACGACTCTTTGCCTAGTGTTGTTGTTTCTTTGTTGCAGGGATATGAGGTCATGATTCTTAGCGGTGTGTTTAGTGGATTGCCACCTATTAGGGAGATAGAGCACTACATTGATTTTGTGTCGGGTGCGACTATCCCTACCCAACCTTTCTTGGAAGAACATGAGTCCTTGACACACTTAAAGGGACAAGGTAAGTTGTTGACTAGAATGCATGCTAAGTGGGAGGATTGTATTGAGACTTTTCCTCATGTATTCAAATACACACAAGGTATGGAAAATTTTGTAGTTGAGGCTTTAGCAAGAAGGTATGTCTTTATCTTTATTTTAGATGCAAAATTGTTGAGACTTGAATATGATAAGGAATTGCATGCTAATGATGATGATTTTGCTAGTGTGTATGGAACATGTGAGAAAGCATCATTTTGTAAGTTCTATAAACTAGATTGGTACTTGTTTAGAGAGAATAGATTTTGTGTGCCTACTAGTTTTATGCGTAAGTTGCTTGTGTGTGATGGACATGGTAGTTTGTTGGGTGACCTTGGTGTAAGGAAAGATTTAGGTTTGTTTCTTGAACGTTTGTGGGAGTATCATTTGCCATTCATTGAATTGTTACATGGACGTTTCCGAGAGTATCATTTGCCATTCATTGAGTTTGCATATTGGAGTGGTCATTTTGGTTCGAGGAAGACTTTAGATGTGCTTCATGAAAATTTGTGGGAGTATTGTTTGCCATTCATTGAGTTTACATATAATTGGAGTGTTCATACTACTACTAAATTTTCACCATTTGAAATTGTTTATAGACTTGATCCATTTACTCCTTTAGATTTAACACCTTTACCTGTTGATGACAGGAGTAGCTTGGATGGTCTTTTCCAAACTCTTGAACAAATTAATGATAATGCATGTCTAATGGATCTTTCAGGTAACTATCTTGTTTTTACTATTTTCAATGTTACTAACCATTTTCCCTTTGATCCAGGTGGAGATTCGAGGTCGAATCCTTTTGAGGAGAGGGGGAATGATGGGAACCAAGGTGGGCCTAGTCTTAAAGATATGTTGCAAGTTCCAGATGAGCCAAATACAAGTTCAAGGGCTTAAACGATGAAGATTATGCTTTGATTCATTTCATAAACTATGGGCAACAATATGACTTATAGGCTTTGGACACTTGAAGGCTTTCGACTTATTTAATTAATTTCAAGGACCTATTTTATTTGCTTAGAATAATTGGGTTTATACCTATGTAAGGGCATGTTGGAAAAGTTATTATTTTATTGAACTAGGGTTAGTGTTACTGTAGCCAAGTCACACGCGGTGTAGCGCGGCACTATTCATCCAGGGGCACTTTTGGAAGATGGGGGTTTATTTTGGCTAGGGTTTCAATAGGTTTTGCTTTAAATACTCTATGTAGTCTCATTCTAATCAGTTTATGAAGTTTATGAAATTTGATGAATTTATTCATTGTGAGTTGAGTTTTACTCCTCTTGTTCTTAATTGAACTTTTGAACTTATCAAAGGTAAATCACAACATTTGTGGCGTTCCTCCTTTATAATCTGGGTTCTTGAGACGGGTTCTTCAACGGGTCTAGATTTTAATATAATCTAGGTTCTTGAAACGAGTTCTCATCGGGTCTAGGTTCTCCATCCATTGACTTGATTTTGGCTTTCTTGGGAGTTTTCAAATTGACTGTGGGTTCAAGGGATTCCATTCCCGCGGGTTCATATCAAATCATGCTCTTAATTTTTTGCATATATATATATATATTTATGTGTGTGTGTTAGTTACATCTATATATGGTCTATAGTATATGGTAGATGCATGAACCTGCGGAAGACCCTAAGCCCCAAAATTGGGATGTTCCTCAACAGCGTAAACCCCAGTCTTCTCATGAAATAGTCTAAAAACTAATAACATCAGCTGACCCAGCATCACTTTCTTGACTTGTAAAAAATGACCCAAAGCAGGAAATAAATTCATGAAAATAGCATAGGAAAAATGACCCTGTTCTCTTAACATTTCAACCTCTTATTTTTCATTTTCTCTTCCTTTATTCCATCCCTCCCTCTCAACCTCAAGAGGTGACATGAGAAGTACCAAGTGAACTCAAGGGCACAACCAAATATATGCTCTAAGCAACCAAAACGTTAATCCACAAAACATGATCAAGCACATACAGAAATTGTCGGCATCTAAGCCCAAAAAACATATTGGGGAAGTGGGAAGCACAAAACCAGAAAATGAAAATGATCTAAAAACTAATAACAAGTGTCACCAAGCAAGTACTTAAATAATAAAAAAAAAAAACTGTCACCAAGCAAGTAACATATCTTACTTGTAAACATTGATACGTTTACAACCAAGCCAAATAACAAATAATGCATCAATGAGGGGCCCTATTTTGCCAGCTTTAGCAGCAGGTCTAAGGCTTGAAATATACTTCCTGATCCTATTTAGAATAATTGACTAGGGTCATGAGAAGTACCAAATTATCAACAAAAACATAAGAACCCTATAAGTGCACTTCTGACAAATATTGATGACAAAATAAAAGATTAACTTAAAAAAATCTAAACATCCTCCCGAAGACAAAATGAAAGACAAATCTTACTTACTTTGCTGATTTTGAACCAAACCTTTGAGTTGATAGTGGTGGATGAAGTTGAACACTTCCTGCATCGAAGTGGTAATCCCACAAAATTAAAAGACATTGATTTTTAATAAAAAAAATAAACACACACAATATCATTTTTGAGGTTGGGAGATCAATGCACCATTTACTTCAGAGTGACCATTTAGAGACCAAGCCTTGGTATTCTGAGAAAAGAGGAACAATAAAAAGGATCAATGACATTAACATGACTTTCAACCATGAAGTACCAAGGACATTCGACTCTCTAACCTCAGACACTCCCTCCCTCATCTCTCTCATGTGTACATATTTCACAACACCCCTGTTAACAAATTACAACTTTAATGAATAAAAAACAAAATGGCACCTGAACTTTGTATCAATAGAAAAATGGGTACACCAACTTTAAAATGCCATTGAAGATCTTTTATGCCAGGAATGAAAATGACCACACACATACCTCATTTTTGGTATTCATATTTGCAATCCAACTGCTCCATCAAAATATCCCTTTCCTGACTTGAATGAACGGTTTGTTAGGAATATTCAGATTCTAAGAATTCAATATTACTTATAACCAGAAAATTTCCTATTTGACAAAAAAGTTATGTGTACCACAAATTCATAGGAGAAGGAATCAAAGAATTACATAACTTATACGTTGTACCTTCATTGAGCTGCACTGCCACTAACCCATCACCTAATTGCCATTCAAGGTGTTGAAAATTCATTTAAGCCCATACCAGTTAGATCCTTACCCAACAGCCGTCTAGATAATTTAGGAACTACTCATCAGGATGTTAAATCCCTAACTTTCCATCCCATCTACAAGTCCAAAAAATCCCACCGACTGCCCACACCTATCCCACAACACAAAAGTAGACAACCTTTGTCTTCATATATATAAATAAATATATATATATATTTATATATTGGCCACCCACGATCTCTCACTACCAAAAATTGCCCAAAATATACAAAAAAGCCCTTCCCTCCTTTCATAACCAAGGTTCACTGGGTCTCTCCAGAAGAATGGAGAGACCCAGGGGAAGGATGGAGATTGAAGAAGAACATCCTCATCATCTTATTAGTTTCATTTTGTCTCTCACAAAGTTCTCGCAATTCATCCCTCACTTCATCAAGCTGCGTCTTGTAATTGTCGGCATCTTTCTTATAATTGTCGGCATCTTTCTTGTGTTTTTCAATTAAGGCAAGGTACTCTCTTTCTCGTTCACGGTCCCGTTGTCTTGTCGAATCCGGGATGACCATCTCGCCTAGCCCCCTTGCGTATCCTGGTCTCTGACCAAGTACCTCCCTAAATACACTCGCAGCTGCCTCATCGGTGCGTTGTTTAGGCTCTAGACCATCCATCTTGCCAACCAACTCCTTCTACACATGGAAATTATTTATATGGTTACTCTTAAGTCTTGTGATGGCTCATGAATAAGCCACTTAGTCAAATATAAAGTATTTGAACAATCCTTTCATTGCAGCAAATAGTGTTGAGATTCTATCGTACTCACATAAGTGTCTTCAGCGGCTGTGGTGACAAATCTACCATTCTTCTTTGACCATCGGGTCTCCTTATAGAACTCCACCAAATTCGCATTTATAGCATGCTACAAGTGTGTGGCATTAGAAATATTATTAGACCGAAATTTTGTTGAAAGGGCCAATCATATAAAAAAACCCATATACTTACAACCACACAAACACTTCAATACAAAACTCCTAAAGGCAGCAAATACCTTATGATGCACATGAGTGGACATGAACATTTCTGAACAAATGCACTCCACAAATGCAAGTTACGAGATTTAGACTATATTAAACCAATTGCAAACAAAGCTTCATACTGAAGATCAATCATCTTTGAGCTTTTCTACTGACAAATTGTATGGAAATGAAAAAATAGTTCAATCTCTCAAACCGAGAGCCTCTCTCAGTCTCTCTTTAACTGAAGAATATCTCTCTGTTCAAAGACTTCCCAGAGAGGATAGAGAGATAGGGGCATTACTTCCTCTCCTCCCCTCTTTCCCGCTCACATTCCCCTTCCACAAACCAGATCTATCATTTGTTTTTCTTCCCTTTTTGTGTTATTTTTTTGTATGGTTGAAACCAGATCTGCCATTTCTATCCTCGAAACCCATTTTCTTCCAATTTTTCCCTGAGGATTCATCTGGATCGCTAACAAATTATCTCCAATCACAATAATCAATTAATTCGGTTTAATCTTTACTCAAAATCCAAAAAACATGACTAAATTGAACACAATACAGATTCCAGATCTGTATAAACAAGATCCAGAGAGAGAAAATCATTAATCCCGCAGAGAAATAACACTGAAAAAAAAAAGATGAAAACACAAAATCCTTCAACCATCAACATCCCGCTCCCATCTTTCTTATTTCTTTTCTCTAATTCTAAATAAGAGGTCCTTCTAACCAATTATTATGTCTTATGTTATGTAAGCAGTCCCCAACTCTATTATTATTACATTCTAAGACCTTTATGTTTTGATCGATAAACTTGTAGTGAGTTTAGATCAGCGAACTGTACAAACTATGTGAGATTTTTTTTATAGGAAACAACCGTATATGCGTTATCAAAATGGATATGACCTTAACCAACATGATTCTTCATGTCCATGAGCACCCTAACAAACGTCTAATGAAATTAGTGGACTAGTATAAATGCAGCAAATGGGTTGTGAGCATACAAGTTACGGCAAAAATCCATTTAATAAAGATTGTATCTTCTCCTCCAACATCCTAACAAACGATTTGTGGCCAGTTGTGTGGTTAACAGTTTGCCTCTTTCTATTCTCCTGATTTTGTGCCATTAACACACAATGTTAGCTTACACACAAGTTGCATAATAAAATTAAAAGGAAATGACTAGTTAAATTCCCTATGTTTTTTATTTTGAATAACCAATGTATACCTTGAAGTTGTCGGTTCCCCACCTCTCACACAACTTAACCCAAACGTTGTCATTGACCATGGTACACCCAGAAGCCAATGCTTCTGGGTGACTTCCGTACGATAAATATTTTTTGTGTAGTTTGTGATGGAATGCATTGAACCGCTTACGCAACGGCTTCAAGACGGCCAATCTATGATTCTCCTGATCCCAATCCAACACGAAGTCACCTTACATGGATGAAGTTCACATTAACGTCATCTTGTATTGTACGCCCACTTCCTTACCCTCAATATGAAATAACAATTGTCTTACCCTCACACGTTTGATCAACTCGTTCTTTTCTACATCAGGCACATCAGTCCACCTCGCATAACTCATGTTGCAATGTTGTTTTACTATTTGTGTTACCTGTGTGGTGAACATGGATGCGTTCTCGTAGCACGGGACTGTTTCACCTTCATTAATCTTCAAAAGCACTTTGCCGTACTTTCTCACTTTCTTGAACTCAATACACTTAGCAGGCCCACGTCTACGTTTGGGTTGTTCTTGATTTGCTGCAGGCATTGTGGGGGCTGTCACATCTGTATTTCAAGTTCATAGAAAAAAAAAAAAGAAGAGGTTATCAATCTTCATATTTAATCTTTGTTGTTTACACATAATGTCCTACAGGTTTTGTATTGAAAAAAAGAATAGAAATGATGAACTGTACCGATATTGTCTCCATTAGGTGGGGGTTCTATTATGGGTGACGATTCTCTATTCGGCCCGGGTGGGGGCATTGGAGTTGGACATGGTGGCTCCCATGGATGACTGGGAGGCTGCGTTGAGTCATCCGAGCCTGACGGATTTGCATCTGAGCTAGTGGAATGGTATGAAGCGATGCGAGATCCACGTGGTCGGCGGGCTCTACATGTATATGGTACAAATCGTCGAGCACGAATACCTTGTGCAGCCCCTCTTCCTCAAAAACTGTCGCCCATCGCATCACCTGCATTTGTACCACATTCCATTTGAGTTACAAAAAGCCCAATCCATTTAATAAATCATATTATCCACCTTAATTGAAACGAGACTCTAATACCCATTGGAGTTAGACGACTACTATCTACAAACCAAATGATGGATATTTTATTCTGTTGAATACACCTATATATATAGCAATCTCTTTCAAAATTGTAATATGATTGAAAAACAAAGTTAAAGAGCAGGGTTTTCGTTTGTTGCAATCACATAGCATACATGAAAAAGATCACACAACCTACTATAAGAAAAGAACTTAATCGTTGCATATCTACCTTGAATGTTGATGCTCCTCATTTCTTGCAGGATAAATGCAATGCTGTCTTTTTTCCCCCCACCTAAGATGCAATAATATCAATATATAAGCAACATAATAACTTAGAAATCCCAACAAATTTTTGATGTTAGAACATAAACTATAAAACACACAATATTCACTTAATTATTAGTGAGGTCTCCTCATACATGGGTTGTAATTTATGGTTAATATGGTACAAATCAACACCGGTATTGTAGTTTTCTTTTATTAGTTATAGTTAATCGTAACTTATACTTTGTTCATATGACTCACACATGAAACTAAGTTTCAAACAAACATTAAACGTCTACTTGTCAAAGTTTCCCAACCAATATCACCTCCTATACTTATAAATAGATAGACCAATTTGGAACTAGAGGTAGCTATCATTACAACTATATTCATAGTAAATGTGCATTCAGGTTCTATGACTTGAAAAAAATATTGATTATGAAAAGATGCAAGTTACTTCACCCAAATTGCTCAATCAAAGGTAACTTGAGCATGATAACTTATTTGAAAGGAACATACATGTAAGTCTGTGTAATTTATATCTGCCACATACCCATTACAAAAAAGGTAAACTATGGAATAAAAGTGCATCAACTTTTCAGCTGGTTGACTATTCTGACACAAACTCGTCGTCTGTGGGCAGGTCATCCTCATCTGAATATTTCCCATCACCATACGCATCTCCTGAACTAGAAGCAATCAGGCCATCGTCAATAAAATCTGTTGAATCCATGTTTTGACCAACCAAACCAGTGACTTCTCGTGCATCAATCAAGCCAGGTTCTATATCATTCCTATTCAATGGAGTTGACACGAGACATCCATCACAATGCAATGGTGCATAATCATATGATGATTCATTTTCTTGATAGGCATCATCATCACTTGATTCGCCATCAATATCTTCTAACACCCTTGGCACCGATGGAATGTCATATACATCCCTATTCGTGTACTTTTGCACCACAAACCATCTCCCTTTCACCCTTATATCTCTGATGTAAAAACATTGGGAAGCCTGGCATGCTAACACAAATGGTTCATCCTTATACCAAGTCCTGTCCATGTTGATACTGGTCATATGGTTATCAACTCGTATCCCTCGTCTTGGATCACCAACGTCAAACCAATCACACATGAACAAGTACACCCGATGCCAACCCATATAGCGTAACTCCACGATATCATTAATAACACCGTAGAAGTCAACATTATTTGTACTTTCGTCACCAGTTACTAACACCCCTGAATTTTGTGTATGCCTCTGAAGTTCACGCTGCTTTGTATGGAACCTTTTGCCATTTATAATGCAAGCAGCATAAGATGCAACCTTAGGTTCAGGACCGCAAACTAATGCATACAGATCAGCAGTCACATCTAGTGGGTTGGTGATACGCTGGTCCTGAACCTACAACAATATTGGTGGGAGGTAATTCCTTATAGTTTGTTAATTAACTTAGTCAGAAAAGATCGAGTTCATCTAACTAGAGAGGGAGCAAGCTAACTTACACGTTTCCTGAACCAAGTTGGAAACTCAGTTTGATGTGTTCGATTGATACTCATTGGGCTATGCACCTTACATTTCTCGTAGTGCTCCCTGCATTTGGAGAGCACAAAATCATCCAAACAATATACACAAGTTACGTAAGGGACATACAACATAGATGGGTTGTCAACAAAAAGCCATAAGAAAAAAAGTTGAAACTTGAGAGATAATGGATGCTTACTCTAGGTAGTGTCCAATCTCAGCGCAATTGTTGAGGACGTACCATATGGCTTCCTTGAGGAGTTTATCTAATAATTTCAAGTTGGAAGCCACACCCATGAGACGAACTTTCTAGCTGAAAATCTTGAACCATCAATGTTGCGGTCCATTCGAGTAAACTTTGTCTCAATATCTTGGAGATACATTGAGCAAAAAGTCACGCATTCGATGTGAATATAGGCTTCGGCTATTGAGCCTTCTGGGCGAGCTTTATTCTTAACATATCGCTTGAACTTGTCGAGATACCTCTCAAATGGATACATCCACCTGTATTGTACTGGACCCCTAAGTATGGCCTCACGGGGTAAGTGGACAGCTAGGTGGACCATGACATCGAAAAAAGATGGGGGGAATATCATCTCCAATTTGCATAGAATTGTGACAATATCAATTTGGAGTTGCGATAGGTGGTTAACATCCAGGGTTCGGGCACACAACTCCTTGAAGAAAGTGCTCAGTTCAGTCAAGGCCAATGCAATATCAGTTCCTAAGTACCCACCAATAGCAATAGGAAGTAATCTTTGGAGAAAAATATGACAGTCATGACTTTTCAATCCTGAGATTTTGCAATCACGTATAGAAACACAAAGCGAGATATTGGAAGCAAATCCATCTAGAAATTTCACATCGGCCAGCCATTCGCAGAATTTATTCCTTTCATGACCGTGTAATGTGTACAATGCATGTGGCATTGTAACACGTTCACCTTGAACCTTCAAATGTAATTCTTTTCTAAACTGAAAAATCTCCAAGTCACGTCGAGAATCGATATTATCCTTGGTTTTCCCAGGAATGTTCATTAATGTGCACAAGATGTTATCACAAATATTTTTCTCAATATGCATGACATCTAGATTATGTCGAAGACACAGGGTTACCCAATACGGTAGCTTGAAGAAAATGCTATACTTTGTCCAGTTCAACTCTTCAGCAGTGCGTTTTCTCTTTCGACCAGATTTACCAAATTGCACATCCCCAAGCATCTGTAGTTGAGCCAAAACATCAGCTCCTTCTAAAATCCTTGGTGGCATGCGTTGATCTTCTCTACTATTGAACAAATGTTTTCTCATTCTCCACATGTGATCTGGCGGCAAGAAACGACGATGTCCCATATAACAATGTTTTCGGCCATACTTCAACCAGATGGAATCTGTGCCCACATTCTAGGATGGACATGCTAATTTTCCTTTTGTTGACCAGCCAAAAAGATTCCCATATGCTGGGAAGTCGTTGATTGTCCACATTAAAGCAGCATGCAACATGAAAGTTTCCTTTGTGGAGGCATCATACGTAGGTACCCCATGTTCCCAAAATTCAAGCAGTTCATCGACTAACAGTTGCAAGTAAACATCGATGTCATTACCTGGAGATTTTGGCCCAGGAATAATGAGGGATGTCATGAGGAATTGGTCTTTCATGCACAACCGCGGAGGCAAGTTATACGGAACCAGGATTACTGGCTAAATGCTATACGGTTTAGACATATTGTTGAACGGATTGAAACCGTCACTTGACATCCCAAGCCTTACATTGCGAGCATCCTGAGTGAACCAACTATGTTCTTCATCAAATCTCTTCCAGGACTCTTAAGTCTGCAGGATGTCTCAGGCTAGCCTCATCAGTCAGCCGTTGCTCTTTATGCCATCTCATATCACTTGCTATCTTTGCAGACACGAAGAGACGTTACAATCTTGGCTTCAAAGGAAAATGCCGCAACACTTTTTGCGGGATAAGGCATGCCTTGTGTGTATTAGGCACCCACCTTGAAGCCTTACAGTTAGGACATTCATTAATATTAGCATTCTCGTTCCAGAACAAGATGCAGTCATTGGGGCATGCATGAATCTTGTGGTAATTGAATCCCAAACCCCGCTCCAATGACTTTGACTCCTCATATGAATGTGGCAATTCAGCATCAGGAAAGGCAGACTGCAACAGGTTCAGTAGCATATCAAACGACTTTATTGACCACCCACCGAGTGTCTTAATGTGTAACAACTTCACAATAAATGATAGTTTTGAGAATTTTGTACAACCAGCAAAAAGTGGACGTAGGGCATCCTCTAGTAGATGGTTGAAATATAAACTTGGGGGGGGATCTGGTATTGATCCACGAGTTGGCGATGGATTACCATGATCTTGGGGAACATCGACGAATGTGCTTGCCCGGATGTCATCTACCATATGGTCCATGTCATCAATGTACTCGTCAGCGTAATCAACAACACTATCGTCACCATCGTCATTGAAACTTCGTGTTTCCTCCTCCCCATGAAATAGCCACTGGGTATAATTTGGATTGATCCCTTTAATGAACAAGTGAGTCTCCACAATTCGTATAGGCAAGAAGAGATTATTACAGTATGAACGACATGGACACCAAATGCGATCACTACCCTGAGAATGGTTTCGTGCAAGGGTGAGGAAAGTGTTAACCCCATCGGCGTATGCAGGCGAACGAAGTCTATCGGTCAAGTTCATCCAGCTTTTGTCCATCTACAAAGGTCGAAATATACATGTTAGTTAATTGGATAACTAAGATTTAGATATATGGAGGACGGGTAAAGAATTTGAGAAAGTGCATTGTTGAATAAATAAGCAGGCGAGTCAAAGTTACTTGCATCTGGAGCACAAGAGAAGATGTTGAAAACGATACTAAGCGGGGTTGTCATGAAGATCGTTGTGGAGTGACAAAGAGATAGTGGTTTTTCAATTAGTGTGTTTATGCCAGGAGCAGTGAAGTGCTGTAGAAAATATATGTCAGCATGTTAAACATAGTCATATATATGTGAATATTTTTGGTATATTCTAGATCAAGGTGCATATAAAGATTCTATGTAGATGGTCCACATACACAAGAGTTGGAAGAATTATAGAAGTTATGGAAGCGTGTAGGTAGTATACTTGAATATTATCATTACTTATACACAAAACAATTATGGCATCTATGAATTGGGTAAGCCTCATATGAACTGCACTTGTGAACACAACTCTTGAGAATTATGACTGAAGACATGCTTGAAAACCATATCTTCTAAACATCCATGATGCCTGGATTATTAAAGATGGGCTTTGGAGGAAAACTAATGGATGGTTGGAGAACCATTATGGTCTAAGGCACAAGAATTAATTAAGCACAAAATCAGTATTCTGGGCGATGTTACATATAAGATGAAAGGTTAGAAAATGCCAATAGATTGTCCTTGGGGAACATCTACATGTTGGGAAAAATCTGGTGGGGGGAGTCCAATAACGAAAAGATATGGTCATTTTTTTAGGGTACCAAATATATTATTCATGTAATTTTTGTTTAAAAAGAGCACAAGGGAAGCTAAAAGAAATAAATTGACTATGATCTAGCGTGTTAAAGAATAATAATAACTCAGCTCCACTGAGACTAATGTCAGGCTCGACTAGGCTCGAACACGTAACTATAACTCGAGCTGAACTTTGAGTTATTTGATCTTGCTGAGCCTTACAATCCAAAAGATTAGCAAACTCGATGAGCTCTTACCACAAGTTACATGTAATCAAGCAAAGCCCGACAATCCAAAAGATCAACTCGGCTCAGCAAGATTACGAACCTAATTAATCAATCCATTAACTTGTGAAGAAACTAATTTATTCAGTCCAAATATATGCAATAGAAAGCGGGAATTTGCTTCATACTTAACCAATTAACTAACACAAGTTGATGGGATTAATTCAATTGTCTACAAGTACTCAAAAACCAAAGTATTATCCAAAATAAACAGCTCTAAATAAAATAGATAAGATGAATTATTTACATAAGTAAGAAAGAACTGACATCCTGCCTAAAGTTTATACAATGAGATTCAAAATGGTCTATCATGATACAGCCAATTATAATCTCTCAAATCATTCCACTCTTGAGTAGAATAATTAGGAGTAAATAAGTGGAACACATCACAAATCAAAGTGCAGCATGGATACAAATATCTCAGAGTTCTAACTCTGACTTACACAATAATCTTCTCTGAAGGCATGGCATGCATTCATTCTCTACGGAAAAGATCAATAATATTTAGAAATTCAGACAAAATTGAAAGAATAGAAGTGGAAGTGGGAGAGCAAGGCAAACTTTATCCAAAATTGGTCGATGCCCAATAATTCACATAGTTAAATGCATAAATATGTATTTTGGTGACCAAAATTCGAAAGCAGAAAAATTTTAGTGGAATTGGTGCATTAATTTGAAGTCTAATCTTATACTTATTTGAACCTAACCGAGAATTACCACTTGTTATCATTGCAAACTAGAGTTTGATATCACATTAACACACCTGTTCAAGCCCCACATTTCCAATGATTCAAAAAAACAAAAGGCAACCTAAACTTCGTGATTTAATGTCTTACATATATGTACAATTACTGGGTAAAAAACAAAAAAACATGTACAAACCCTAAATAAAATTAAAAAGGGAAAAGAAAGCTGGCTAGCTAATTATAATACCAAGGGAAACAAACCCTACGTTGAGTCATGATCAGATTTGCTTTATTGAATTTGTTATTTTGGGTAACATTAGTTATTGGCTTTTAGGAATTAATGACATTAACTAGCTTAATTAGCTAGCTTTTGTCGTGCTTTCCATCATGTGCATGGTTGTAATTAATATGGATTAAGTAGTACTATTCTATTGATTTACCTGTAGGTACTGGCATCAAGTGATGGAATTCATTTCACCATCATATATATATATATATATATATCTATACATAACATGCTCAAGTACATGATGGCCATACCCAACATCTCACACCTCCTATGCTATAGCCACTATCACAGATTGTATTCGCTACAATACTGAAATAGAGATGTTTGTCATGTGCAATAAATTGACTAATCTGTTCAAAGACATTGATATGTTGAAGGGCTATTGGGAAGAGAAATAATAATAGAAAGAGAGAGAGATCTTATATTTGTCCATGATTTAATAATACAAGTACTAGGACGCTTATAAGGGCAAAGCTGATTTATTTCCCTGAATTGAAGGGATTCGAGTCTTTTTGAGTCTTTTATTTCAATATCTTAGTACAAATCAGCCTACCATAGATCTCTAAATTCCATTAACTATTCATAGAAGTGCATGCTAAGGTGAAATTAATATATCCATTGGCCCTCATCTCTCTCAATCATTAGCTCCTAATAATTGGTTGTGGGGGAGAGAAAGGAAGGCAAAAAAGAAATGTTCACAATGAAGCAATTAGGTTAAACATGGGGGGCATATTTAAATTAATCTACTCTCTAACTCATGAGCATAGGATCAATGTCCATATATATAAGTCTATATATATATATATATGAATATAGACTTTATAATATGTAATACGATATGATCGATTTTCATATATGGGGGGGGTCTACCTCTCCTATATAATGAGATGAACAACAGCTCAAAAAGCTTGAAGAAGTATTCATTATTTAGGGTTTCTGAAAATAAATTCATGAGTAACTAGCAGAAATTGTCAGCTCACAAAGTTAGGGAATCACATCCAAATGAAACTGCATTATCATGACTAGCTAGGCCAGCCGCTAACCCTTGTTTGTTACCAAAATCCAGCTTTTAAATAATTCAGCTAGAGTCTTCATCAACCCTATTGGCAGCCAAGAGTCTTAAAAAATAACCACCAGGGTTTTCATGTTTGATGAATCTATCTGGAGAAATGAGGAAATAATTCAGGAATGTTGTTATTTTGGTCACTAAGCTGTGTATTTGGTTATCACAAATTTTTGAACTTCTGTTCAAACATCTTTTAAACATAAAAGAAAGTAGTTCTGTTTCTCAACAAATAATTTAGGTGTCTCACAAAAACATTATTCAAACAACTTTTCGATTCAATATCCAAGTACTTTCACAAATGCCAAACTCAAAGGCACATCTAGAAATTACAGAATCCAAACAATTTATGATTCTATCTACTTATTTTCACAACAAACAAAAACAAGTCTGAACAATGCACTGGAGAAAGGTCCCCATTTGCTTAAATCAACCATTGGTAAAGGGCAAATTTCAACTATCTATATCTATTTAAGATTTCCCCAAACCCATACAGTTAGACCAGTGCAGGGTAGGACAGGACAAGACTCTAGGAAGAGCTGCCCCACTGCTTTCTAGTTGGGTTGTCAAATCTAAGCATTGCCGTGCATGCATGCACCTAATTCAGTGTAAAGTTGGTTAATTATTATATAGAGAAAATTGATCCTAAGGTATGCAAGTTTGTTCCTGCATGTTGTCGGATTAAGACAGCTTGAATTTTTCATTTTCATCTGATGAGAAAATAGATTTGATCAGTTTTGATGATCACTTGTCAAATGCATGGGTCTGTTTATCTTGTGTTTTTTTGTTCTATCTTTTAGGAAATAATCTATACTGTCTTCAACTTTACACTGCACTAGAGGTGACATGACTTTCTCATATCTTAAAAACTTCGTTCATGAAAGGTATTGGGTATCCTATCGATCCCTCCTAGTACTTCTCACCCGTAATGATCAGTGGCATAGTGAATCCAAGGCGAGTTGTACAAACCAGTTGTAGTGAATATTGAGATTCTGCAATATTCACACTCTTGGAGTCATGATCTGTTGGGAGAATTTCTGCTTGAATTATCAAATGTGCACTTGTAAAAGAACTCCTAAAAATTTAGAATAAGGTAGCAATATCCCTTCATTGATCCAATTTTAAACCTTCATGAGCAGTCCCATCCTAATTCTTAACCCATCAACAACTTTCTCATTGACAGAGACTAATCCATAAACTTTAAAACAAGGAAAATAAGTCTAACTTTGTCCACCATTAATGGGATATGTCTCTAAGGCAAGGTAGGGACTAATCCTATAAGTACAGCAGGGATCGAAACCCTCAGTTGTAGATCATCATTTCATGCACCACTTTTGTCCTAAATATGCAGTTCATTGCATTAGTGGCGCCTTTTGGACAAAATGTTTTTACCATATGATCATGAGGAAGATGATTAATTAATTAGAGTTAGAAGTACATCTACATTTTGCCATGCATGTTATTGGAAGCTAGCTAACTAATTTCTTGCAATCCAATCAAGAAGAAGAAAGAAGAAAAAAAAAATAAAAAGGGCGATGCTACTCTATCCCTCAAAGTAACCGCTCACTTTGACCGCAAGTGTAAAAAAAATTTAAAATATTAAAAAAAATACACTTTTACATTAGAAATGAGGCTACCAATTTTTAGATAATAGTTAACCTGATTTATTTACCATAATACATTAGCTAAGAAATTATTGCCAAAAGAATGTTGAAGGACAAATGAAACGAATGAATTAAAGGAGGGTAAAGGAATGGCCAGGGGTACTGCTGATCAGCACCAAAGAAACTAACAATTGAAGTAAGTATATAGTTAGAATACATGAATGTATTCTAACTATAACCAGTTCAAGTAAACAATTAAATATTTGCATGTATAATAACTATAATCAGTTCAACAAATATACATAATGAAACGTACGAACCTCCATCACAGGTCTTGATTAATAATAGCAAACTCAAATATCCAGACGCAATAAAGATTGCATTTGATTTTAAAACTTAGCTAAAATGAAAAGGACAAGCATTATTCTGATGTTTGGACGAAAGGGGCTTCATTAAAATAGACAAAGACAAGTATAACATAATATAAGGATAACTAAGCTAGTACCAGCGATTTCGCCGCTAAAATTCTGCACTTGAATATAGCAGAAATTGCAAAATGTTAAGGATCCTACTCAGACTCAAATAGTTAAGAAAAACAATAACTTAACTTTTATGTGTAGATGATGGCTAGAACAAACAGATCACAGGGAGACATGGAAATGTTTTTAAAAAAGTTTCATGCATGCATCTATTAGTTTAATAATGCCAAAATTGGGAAGAACATTCTATAGTATAAGCATGACCCTAATGTATTATGTGGATGGCAAAGAGGCAGAAAGGTCAAAAGGCTTAGAGAAGAAATAAAAGGAATGATCGTGGCGCTTGACATGCAAAATGGGCACATGATAAGTACCCTTCTACAACTAGCTAGATCAGCTAATGCATGAAACTAAGATATGCATGAAGCCCCATGTCACAAACAGATCGAAAAAAAAAAAGAAAATCACAATATCAGTTAATGCCTTTTTTTTTATTTTTTGATTTATCAGGTTTCGTAATGATGAAAATCAAAACCTCAATCTTTAGCAAGTAATTAATTGCATGCTTCAGGAAAAAATCCTTTATGTTTTCTCAGCCATGAAACTTTGAAAGTATTTAGCTTTATTTTTAACTTTTTCCTTTTTCCTGGATAAAGAGCAAACCATCACTAAGTAAGATCCTGCAATCACTCCGTTAACAAAGTACCAATAAAGGCCAGATCTACACAGTAAAAGGAGGGGTTATAGGTGGGTAAAACAATTAAGTTTGGTGTTGTGTCACATTCATTACAGTAAATGAAATGTTGCATGCATTATTTCTTTTGGTTCTCTGATCTCTTTTTGTTCTTGTCATACATCAACTTAAAATGGTTCAGATTTCAGTGATATGCTATCAGTTTTTCTTGTGATGTCACCAACAATCCAAAGTAATGAATGATAGCAAAGATCAGAACATCGTAAAACCAAAAGGCCGAACACATCTTAATATGAAAAAAAAATACCAAGACAGTTGTCACGACTCAAGACTCAAACAGTTGTCATGACTCAAGACTTATCAACACAATTACAAACATAAGATCAGTTCCAACTCCTCTGTTCAGAAAATATAGGAACAAAAGATAATTAGATAAAGTTTGTAACTGGAGCACATTTCCGCAGTACATATCCTTTGTTGTACTTATCATTTTATCATGTAAACTCTTTATATTCTAATCAATGCAAACAGAGAATTTATTCCGCCAAAACAATTGCCTTTTAACTTGGTATTCCAAGCAGGTTCACACCATTTTTTCCCCCTATCCATGGCATCCTCCAACAACCTAAACTAATAATCTCTCCTGCTAGCCTTTCTCTTCCTAGCATCACACATGCTACACCTATCAAGCTAACCAGCACTCAGACATTTCCTTTCCTTTAAATGCATCACTTTGGAATGGCCATACAGTTTGTAACTTCATTTACCCATCATTTTCACTAATTTTGAATAGGTGACAGTTTGGAACTTCAAAGACAGTCGAAGGAGACAAACACAAACAATGCACCAGTGAAGGGGCCATGAATAAACCAAACGAAGCAAAAAAAATCCATAAGCTACAGATCAAGAAAAAAAAGGATCACTCAGAAACAAGGATGCTTACATGCCCATTAAGACTGCAGTGACTTTAGACACACTCTTAATCAGTACCCACCAAAATGCATAATTTTTGCAATAAAGAACTCATGCGAGGATGAAGGGGGAGAGCTATTTTCTTAAAGGGAACAACCAAATACCTGCGACGCATGAAAGAGAGTCCCCACCGTGTCGATGGACGATAATCGCCGCCGATATTGGGCTTCCCAAAACAATCTCTCCACGTGGTCGACGGCAAGCACTGACTTTGTTTCGAACTCAAAGTCTGGAATGAGGGGCCTAGATTCCGCGAAAGGAGAACCAAGAAACGCACGAACAATGCAACTGTATCGCGTAATCAGCTCCTAAATCACTGGGTGGAAACAGGGGCATGTGTCTTATTGGTAGGCAAAAATGGGGACGAAGGTAATCGGGATTTGAGGGGAAATCGGGATTTGGGGGGAAATATGATTTTCTGTGGAGGTATTGGTGCTGTTTACATTAATTGGAGATTTGCAGCAAACTTGTGCGTCGGCATTAGATTTTGACATTTTACGGCGGTTTATATTGCCGCAATTATCTTTAAAATCGCTGCAAAAATAAAAATAAGATTTACGGCGAAAATTTTTGCCGCAAAATAATTTAAAATCGCCCAAAAAAAATGAAAAAAAAAAGTCACGGGTTGGAAGCCGCGTCGACCAAGAAGTCGCCGTGACACATGACTTATTGCGGCGATATTAATTCCGGCAGACCAAAAATCGCCGCAACTGAGCCAATTACTTGTAGTGAAAGGTAGGGTCTTGTAATAGGGGCATGTCCTTGACATATCTTGCACACAACCTTCTTACACAAGTATACTATGCTTGACATGTGTAATTGATGACCAAATGGAGGGTGATGATGCTACCATGTGCAAAGTGAGATTCCCATTAAGGATTTTGCATCCTAACTCCAAAACTCACCAAAACTTACATTTCTCATGTAGATTTTGTCCTAAATCCAAATATATAATTAGAAAAAATTAAAACACATCATAACTATATCAAACATGCCTTCGTCGAAACACACATAGTCAAAATCTTTTGACTTTTGTTGCAATTCTATCCAACCTCATTTCTCATGCTTAAACCGAATTATTGTAATATACAAAATCATATCCTATGTTCAAATAACATACAAGAAAAGCCAACAAAACTCACTTTACAAAATCACAAATCTTTTTAATACAAAATTTCAAGCTTTTTAAGTATGAAAACAACCCTTAAGTCTCAAGGTTTTATCTCTTTATAAAACATCTCCAAGAACTCTCGCACGTTTTTTTCCGCTGGATGCCATTGATATACTGTTTAACCATAAAGAAAGTAAGAATATAATTAATCATAATATTTAAATTATATTATTGAAGAAGTATACTATATTGAACTGAATTGAAATAATTAGTTCAAACGGAACATATTCTATTTGAACTAGTAAAATCTATTCGAATGGACTGTTCTATTCATTTGAACTGGCAATCTTTGTTCATTCGAACGAATTTATTCTGTTTGAACAGAAATAATACTGTTTGGCAACTACGCGTTCGAACGGACTAGAGTTAGTTCGAACGGGAACAAGCCAAACAGCCATGGCTGAGTTGACTCAGCCCTAAACTTAAAAACCTATTCTAGATGTTATCCTTTGTTTTAATTGGTAGAAATGATTAAGGAGTGAAACCCCGTCATTTCTACCAATTATTTTGATGTTATTTCTACGAAATACACCAAAATGAGAGATTTCGGATTCAAAATCCATACCCCCGCAAGCACAACCCATTCAAACATAAAACCAAACAATAGATGTGGAAACTTGACCCATACCTCTTAGAAGTTCAAATGTGGGGTTGCTACGGTGGTTGAGTGGCGGTTTTCGTGGTGGAGATATGGGGCGAAATCAGAGGTCTCGACCACTGTTGGTTCGAACTGGAGTGATTTGTTTCATTGTATTCGAACTAGGTATATAATGACCGTGGCGTCCCGTTCGAACTGGATAAATATCCGTTCAAACGGTTATTATACTAATATAGTTATAATTATATTACTAATAGGTAGTAATATATAATAATACTAATATTACAAAGTAAAAAAGTATAAAAATAAAACTAATAATAATATTATAATATTTTTAACTAATATATTTAGTATAGTATTTGTAAATATATTTATTCTATTATACTAAGTACATACTAAGTACTTAGTATAATAACAATGGCTTAATTATATAGCTACTATATATAAGTTATGATAACTATACTCATATAATTTATTTAATATTATAACACTAACTATAGTTACTAGTTATATAACTACTATAGCTATTATAAGTTGCTAGTAACTATACTAGTAACTTATAATTAATATATATAGTAGTTATTAGTTATATAGGTACTAGTGTAAGTATGTTATATAGTTACCATATAGCTATAGGTATTATAAGTTATGATAAATATACAAGTCAATATAATTAATATATATATAGTAGTTATTAGTTATATAGCTACTATAGTGTAAGTATTATATATAGTTACTATATAGCTAAAAGTATTATAAGTTTTGATAACTATATATTGTTATATTTTATTTTACTATCTGTTTTATTGTTATTTTAATTGCTGTTGAATATTTTAACATGGATTATTATTATGCTCATAGTACTGGTTATCGTGATTTGTATGAATTGAAATGGCCCGGACTCTAGGATTTATATTCCTCGTGTCGATAAAAGCTGTTGTCCAATCAGAGAAAATGTTTTTGAAATGTACAGAATGTACAGAAAATGAGGTTAGTTATTAGCTATATAACTAATAACTACTATATATATATATATATTAATTAGATTAACTTGTATAGTTATCATAACTTATAATAGCTATATCTATATAGTAACTATATAATACTTACACTAAAGTTACTATATAGCTATATCTATTATAAGTTATGATAATTATACTCGTTAATATAATTAATATATATATAGTAGTTATTAGTTATATAGCTACTATAGTGTAAGTATTATATATAGTTATTATAATGCTATAGCTATTATAAGTTATGATAACTATACTCATATAAGTTATGTAATAATATAACATTAATTATAGTTATTAGTTAATATTATAAGTTGTGATAACTATACTTATTATATTTTATAGGACAAGGTAGTAGGTTATATAATATATGGTGCATATATTAACTATTAGATCAAAAGTATATTATATATTATCAATTATAATACAAAATAGTTGTTATAGTATATATATATATATATATATATATATATATATATATATTATATACTATATAATATTAAAATATTTATACATTAGATTATTAAAATTATAGGAAATTAGTTATAAGTATAATAATACTATTATTAGTTCGAATCCAATAACATCTCGTTCGAATGGATTTATCTCGTGGAATGTATTTGGAGGGAAACTTCGCACCAAATACTTTGAATGTAAGTTTATTCGAACGTGAAAATGAGTCATTCGCATGCATTGGTCGAATAGTGTTACGAAAATACCCTTTGAGTTTGTCTACATTTGAAGAATATGCCAAGGAATATTCTGATTTGTTAATTCAAACAACAATATTACACGTTTGAACATGAATTAAATTGCAGCAGATTTGGCGCCTAATCGAAATTTTCGTATTCGAAAGCCTAAATGTCCAGTTTGAACGGGACTTCATAGATTCAAATACCTCAACCTCCAATTCATTTTCACAATTGAGGTGGATTTCTTTGGAGGCAGAGCACGGCAGACGATTTCGTGTGTATGAGAGAGTGTTGTGGAGAGAGAGAGAGGAACAAACTAAGTGAGAGAGAAGGGATTCTTGAGAGAGAGGAGAGGTGTATAAAAGGTATTACTTTTTTTCCTATTTTTTTTTTTTTTGTATTTTGAGTTTCATTAATATTAGTTTATTGCACATGATTTAGGGTTTTCTCATAATGTGTTTTATGCTTATGTAAGTATTGTGGATTCATATTTTGTTTGGATTGCTGCTTAAATTTGAGGTAATATTTATAACTTTTAGATTTTTTATAATTTATAGTTTTTAATTAATTATGTTAAGATTTTTGGTATATTTGTGTTTGTGCAAACCCATTTAAAATGGGCACTCTGCCAATATACATCTTATGAGATTCTGTTTTTGAAAATTATTTTTTGTGGCAAATGTTTTGTCTCTGTTTCGTGTCTGAAATATGGGCTTTTCCCGTTCAAACACTATAATGTTAGTTCGAACGGGATCATGTCCGAACAAAATCTTGTTCGAACAGAATCCTGTTTGAACAAACTAATAAGATTTTAAGTGCAAGATTTTACTTAAAAGACTAATAAGATATATAAAAATTAACAGTTAAAATTAAATAACTACATAGTATAATTGCAAAATATTTTGCACTAAAATTAAAATGGAAACTTAAAATATAATATAACATAGCAATTGTTAATACTTAAATTAATGTTTAATACTTCTAAAATATTTAATTAAAAAACTATATAGTATAATTACAAAATATTTTGTACTAAAATTAAAATGGAAACTTAAAATATATTATAACATAGCAATTGTTAATACTTAAATTAATGTTTAATAATTATTTAATATTTATAATATTGGTGATTAGTAATGTAATTTTGCAATGGAATTGTGATTTGGAATTTGGAATGTAATTTGCTTTCAAATTTATTGTATAATTGTAGGAGTTGAACAGTTTTGGATTTTAGGGTTATTTTTATTTGTACTTAAACCTTAGACCTGTTCGAGAGTTGTGGCCAAATATTCTCTTGAAGAATGTTTGGGTACAACTCTTGAATTGTACAAAGTAAACAGTTTGGGATTCTATCATCTATATGACAAATATATTCAGTTTAAACTCTTGTGTTAGTCAATTAGAATTTTGGTTCAATGATTCCTTACATTTTTCGGGTATGTGGTCTGTATGTTTCTCGGCCCATGAATAGGGTCGACGACTTGTCGTGACTAGCTTACTTGGAGAATTGTAGGGAAATGCTGTCGAAATTTTTACTAACATTAAAGTTTTGGACTGAATATATATGCGATATAGATGATAGTCTCTCGAATGTGATATGATCAACTACCTTATAAAATAAAGGTAAACAAGTATGAATATATTGTTGATAGTATTTATCCCATGAATTGGGTGTTTTTTGATAGACATCCGACAAGTAACGGAAACAATGGATAAAAGTTGGATGCTACTGAGAGATAGACTTGGGCGAGACTATAAGAAGTATGCACAAGGGGTGAAGTTTTTTATATAGTTTGCTCGCATAAGTGTTGACAGTCGAGGATTATAAGATGTCCATGCAAGAAGTGCAAAAATCTTAGTTCTTATAATTTGGTGGTGGTGGAGGATCATTTATTTGTAAATGGAATTGATCCTAAATACTCACCTTGGGTCTTACATGGCGAACCATTTCCCAAAAGAGTTAGATTTAGCAATCAGACCAATCAAATGGAGGAGGGTAACGACATCAACATAGACGACATTAATGTGGATGATCCTGATGACAGTGATGACAATAGAGAGGATATGACTGAGATGTTAGGCGATCAGGGGGCAGGAATATTTGGGATGAGGGATGGAGAAGGAACATCTGCACAATCATTTGAGGGAAATGGTAACTTTGCAAGATTGTGGGAGGATGCACAAAGAGGGTTGTACAAGGGGTGCACTCGTTATAGCAAGTTATATTTCACGGTGAAGTTGCTCCATATTAAGTCTATTTATCATATTTCTACCAAGGTCATCGATATGTTGCTAGAATTATTTAAAGAGACTCTTCATCAGGATAACATAGTACCCCATAATTTTTATAAAGCGAAACAATTGAAGCGAGTGCTAGGATTTGATTATAATATCATCCACGCTTATAAAAATGATTATGTTCTCTACTGGCAGCAATATCCAAAATTTGACTCATGCCCAATGTGTCATGAGTCAAGATGGACATCCGATAAATGTAATGTGCCCCAAAAAGTATTAAGACATTTCCCGTTGATTCCTCGACTTCAAAGATTGTTTACATCCTGCTTGACTGCCAAAGATATGTCTTGGCATCACACAAAAAGAGTCCAAAATGAAAACTTCCTCTCGCATCCTGCAGATTCCTTACAATGGAAGAAGTTTGACATCGAGTATCCATGGTTTGCTGAAGAACCTTGCAATGTACATCTTGGTTTAGCAAGGAATAGTTTTAATCCACTTGGCAACATGGGCACTTCTCATAGTACTTGGCTTGTCATATTAATACCGTATAACTTGCCACCTTGGAAGTGTATGAAGTATCCGTATTTTATGATGACTCTACTGATACCAGGGCCAAAGTCACCAGGGAATGAATTAGATGTATATTTACAACCACTGATTGCAGAGTTGTGGGATCAGGGTGTTAGTATATATGATGCGGCCTCGTAGGGGGAGTTCAAGATGCATGTTGCAGTGATGTGGACAATAAATGATTTTTCAGCATATGAAGATTTGTCTGGCTGGAGCACAAAAGGTAAAATGGCTTGTCCTGCTTGCGATAAAGATACACAGTCTCAATAGTTGAGTCATGGAAGGAAATTATGTGTGACGCCCCCAGATTCCGCTTGGGATCGGACGGACATCTGAAACGTCAGGATATGCAACACAAGGTTACTTGCCCCCGTTCATGACATATAAGATGCAATATTCCTAACATACATCTAACATTATGCAATATTCGCAGCGGATAATAAATTTATTTCTTTCTTTAGCAATACTATGCACCAAATTGAAATATCCCAAATACTTAAAATATACTTCATACTTAATGACATGTTAAATAACTAAGATCACAACAATAGTCCATATGGTTGTGATCAAAAGGGTGATGGAGATTGAACTCCACAAATACAAGTAGTAATTTGAGGTAACTACTGTACTACCATCTACGTCGCACCGTCGCTTAGTCGACCGTTTCCAGTTGGTCGATTCCCGGTTCTCCTTCAAATCCTATAACAAAATCTACCATTCGGGGGGAATGGTAGTTGGGACTACTATAATGAGATTTGATTACAAATCTCAGCAAATTAATAGAAAACTTCCACACAGGTTAATGATGCATGCATGACAGTAAAAGCATGAATGCATAATCAAATCATAAGTAATCATAGCATAACTTGACATACAACATAACATAACTGGCATAACTTAAACTGAAACTGAAGCTTAGCATGTACGTGACTTGAAACATAACATGGACTTGAAACATAGCATGAACTTGAACTTAAAATATAACATGGACTTGAAACATAACATGAACGTGAACATGCATAATTTGAACATGAACTTGAGCATGACATAACATAAATGTGAACTTGGAACATAACGTAAACGTGAACATAACATAACATGAACTTGAAACATATTCTTGTCTCATGGGATTACCATGATTGTGTGAACGTAAACTTGAACATAACATAACGTGAACTTGAAACATGGCTTGAACGTGAAATATATGAACTTGAAATCTTATTCAATAGACTTAATCATTAAAGTGACCATATGGGTGCTACACAGGTCCCTTTGAGCCGTGTGTCCCTGCCGATTACCGCATCACATCACAGGTTTTTATACTAGCTGTGAGTGCGTTAATATGTACTCCACAGTTGTTGTGGCCCCACGTATTCTGCGTGTCACAATTGTTGTGTCTCACATAGTGTATGCTCCACAGTTGTTGTGGCCCCATACTTCATGCTCCGCAGTTGTTGTGGCCCCATGACTTATTTGTTTGTGCCACACTTATTGTAGACACACGTAACATAATGTGTGGCACCATCGGCGTTAGTGCTTGGCGCGCTCCGGTGACCAGCTAATTAGGCCCCATTCGCAACCTGTTGACTGTACTTCGTCAACCCAGGAAATTTCACACCTATTTAGACACTCCAGCGTGAACAAAGGAGTTCCACTAGGATATTACCCCATCCTAGCGCTTAGGGTCGTGATTGACATGAATAACTTAACTGACATACATGACATTTCGTAACGTGACGTAATATGAACGTGACATAAAAGACAAAAGTCCTGACGTAGCATAACGTGACATGAACGTAAGATGACAGACATGACATACTTCAAGACATAAATGTAACAGAGTACATTTCATAACATGGCATACATGTAACATGCAACATTTCGTAACATGACATACTATATAACAGACAACATTTCTTAACATGGTGTAACATGTGACAGTGAATATTACGTGACATGAAATACATGTAACAGATGGCATACTTAACTTAACATGACATACTTGCAATGTATAGGAATACGTGACAGAATATCTTTTGTAATAGATGAATAATTCATGACAGAATAAATTCTATGTAACAGATAAATATATAATGACTTGGCATGACACATATGATAACTTGCATACATACAATTTAGTTCCCTTACTTATCACTCATACACATTAAACTGATAGTAAGTTAAAAGCTAACTTACCTCGATCGTCGCGTTCTACTAAAATAAAGCGTGAAACATGAGGAACTATAAGAGGGTATTCTAAAAGTTAGAAATTAATTACTAACAATTAGAAATGTGAAAAGAGACAACTTAGAGTAAAATTATCATTTTACCCTCTACATGTGGGCAAATGACCATTTTACCCCTAACTTAAGGATTTGATATCCTAATTCCAAAAATTACCAAAATTTACATTCCTCATGTAAATTTTTTTCCAAACTCAAATATCAACTCAGAAAAAATTAATACCAATCACAACTATGAATAACTCACTATGGCCGAAACCTACATAGGCCATTTGTCTTGATTTTGGTTGCAATTCTTTCAAGTTTTAAAACTCATGAATAAACCAAAATCTTGTAACAAAGATCTTCCTATCATAAGTTTAAAAACACCCTTAAAAATATCCATTAAGAAAAAGCTAATTATCAACACCAAACTTTTTGTAAAAAGACCTAAACTTTTTAACAAAAAGTAAACCTTAAATCACAAGTTTTGACCTTAATAAAAACATCTCCAAAAATTTCAAAAAATCAAATCTTACTTCTAACATGTTCATAACATCATCCTAAGATAAAAAATGCTTTAAATCATCTAACAAAACTCACCAAAAATCACCAAACAACACTTGGAGTTTTTGGTTTTAAACTTAGTCCAAAACAGAAACTGTTTTTCCCAACTAACTATGATCAATCTCTTGATCCATGGCTTAAAGACATGTGATCTTCAAACTAACATATCACATGGTTTAAAAATGTGTCCTAAAGAAGATCCAACCATCAAACTTAAAATCACATGGCTAAAATTAAATAAAACATGGATCTAACTCAAAAACATCAAAGTTTAGGCCTAACCGAAATCCTCTTGCATGGAAAATCATATCTTTAAAACTAATACTAAATATCTTAGAAATAACATCCTAACATGTATATAAGAGGCTTAGGATCATCATGTAAAAATATCAAAGCCTTTGGAATAAGATTAAACCACGAAATATTCAAACTTTCACAAAACAGAAACTATTTTTCCACTTCCAGTTTTCAAGTTTCTAACTCTAAGAAAATCTATCATCAAAAGCTTTATTCAAGCAACAAAACCTCAGTGAACATTCATAAACACATGTTAACAACACTCCATAAAAATTTCGGACCAAGATATGTCCATTAGCTTGGTCAAAACTTCCAAAACATAACATACTCTCCAGTTTCACGCCCAGAAAGACCTTTCTATGGTTAAAAATACTTTTGACTAATCAAAAAAGCATGGAATGAGACTAATAAGATATCCACGGAAACCAGACTCAAAGACAAACAACTTATGTGAAGGAATCATCGTGCAAAAATACCTACAAGGGGTCGTAAATGGCCACGTAAAATGTCCCAGAAATCTGTCCGAGAGAGCTCTTTTGGGTTTCTCTCTAAGAACGGGGGAAACGAAGTGATAAAATGGAATGAAAAGTGCCTTGCACGACTATAGACTCCTGGAGGGGGAAGTTGTGAGTTGTAATGACCCTTGATTGGAGGTGGCTATATGACATAATGTGGAGAATAGTGAGGGGCAGAGACTGCTTGCAGCAGCTGTGAAAGATGGAGGTTGATGGAGTAGATTTCTCCTTCACATCAAGGCACTATTGGGTGCAGCCAATGGTAGTGGATGGTCTGCCATGTGGGGGAGGAAACTTCTCCAAGAAGCTTTGCCAAGGTGGCCAATTTCGTGGGCCTTGGTGGGCCCCACCAAGTGGGCTTCAATTTGGGGTTTAAATGGGGTTTGGTTAGGGTTTGAGATGCTATCAAGTCCAAAAATCAATTTTTCTTGGCCCAATCAAATTCCCAAGGTTTAAAAGGTTGAATAATGATGTCATAACAAGGATTTGATTCATTAATAGCATGTGGAAGGGTTTGGAGGCCAACTTTAGGGTTTGGGAAAACCATTTAGGGTTTTGGTTTCAACCAAGCTTTTGGGGTTTCAATTGGATTCCAACCATTTAGGATTTTGCTAGGGTTGAAACCCTCTTTGGTCTGGCACAATTTGGTTGATCAGATGAAACAAAGTTTTGCTTAGGTGACATGATCTCACACATTGACTTCCTTCACAAATCCATCTAATGGTTCCTCTTTGTACCAAGTCTCTAATATTATTCACTATGTGTGGCTAAGATATTGCCAAGTGTCCAAATAAAACTCTCCAACCTAATTTGGACATTTCACACTGTGATTTTGAAAACACTGCACTGGGTGCGCTTATCGAGGTTACTATTCACTCCAAAAAATGCATAATAAACTTGATATTGAAAAATTCTAAATATTCATATTAACCTATAGTGAAAATCGTTTACCAAAATTCAACCCCGAAGTGCCTCTAAAAATAATTTCACAATTTCCAACAGACGTTTCGTCCGGAATTATGAAAAATGGTTATTGCGCCATAAAATCCTAAATAATCCACTGAGTCTAATGGCGCAAACCATAATGCATTCTGACACTTCTAAGTATCTCAAATAATTAAACTCACAAATCTAGCACCATAGTGAGTGATAATACTGATTATGACGACAGACTAAAACCTGAGCGATTGGTCGATTCGTAAAAACTTATGGGTTTTTCAAAAGATTCCTAAAGTCAATAGAAATTCCACCAATGAATTTCTAGCGGGCTGTTACATTATGTTTTATGAGACATCGTCGTTATTTACCACATGATCATCGCTAGAGTTGTCTGGGAATGATATTATTGTGTAGTTGGGGATGTTTTAGAAAACAGATTTGGGAAGGATACAAGAGTTTGAAAGAGAGAACGACACCCAGTAGAGTTGAATTGGACAAAAAAAAGTATTTTCTTTGAATTGTTATACTGGTCTACCTTAACACTACGCCACAATCTAGATGTTATGCACATCGAGAAAACTATATGTGAGAATATATTAGGCACTCTGATGTCAATAGAAGGGAAGATAAAAGATACAACTAACTCTCGTAAAGACTTAAAGGAGCTGGGATAAGACCGGAGTTGTATTTACAAGATAATGGATCGTCAGCTTATATGCCTATCGGATTGTGGTATACACTTTCAAATGATGAGAGAAAGACATTTTGTGATTGATTTATGACAATCAAATTACCCGATAGCTACGCTTCAAACATGACAAGATGTGTTCGACCACATGATTGGAAGATAACTAGTCTTAAAAGTCACGACTGTCATGTATTTCTGCATCGTCTGTTACCGGTTGGTGTGCGTGGATAACTTATTTGAGATGTTCGTACAACTCTCACAGAATTAGGGGAATTTTTTAGAGACATTTGTAGTAGAACGTTGAAAGTTGATGCATTTTTAAAAATGAAAGTTGACATTGTAGTAATATTGTGCAAATTGAAAAGTTTATACCCGCCTTCATTATTTGATATAATGGTTCATTTGGTTGTGCACCTACCTTGTGAGGTTTTAGTCGTTGGCCCGGTTTAGTATAGATGGATGTATCCTATTGAATGGTTTTTGAAAAAACTTAAGCGATCTGTTATAAATAAAACTCATCCAGAAGGTTCGATTGTAGAGTCATATATTGATAATGAGTGACATACCTTTTGTTCAATGTATTTTTGTGGGGCTGATACTAGATTTACAAGACCAGACTGAAATTTTGAAGGTGGACGAGAGATGGGAGTCTCATTGACATTTACTGTGTTTTCCCAGACCATACGTCCCATAGGCGCAAAAGGGGGCTACAACCTATGTGGGCGAGAGTTTCAAATAGTTGGATGGTATGTCTTGAATAACTGCACAGAGATTGATCACTACTTGAGGTTAGTGATGATCCTCTAAATAAATATTATCTTTAATGTTATGTATAATAATATAGTATAACTTCATACAAATTAACCATTCACACGAACATGCGCAGTGAACATATATAACTATTTTGCTTGAATGGTGTAAGTAACGTAGAAAAGACGCACGAAGAGGAATTTGCCTCGTGGTTTGAACATACGATATTACTGTTAAGCCTCATTTTATAATACGAAGTTCATACCACTAAACTCTACTTTTTTTCTATATAATAATATTTATTGATATAACTTGTATCGAGATATGGTGGAAATTCAGAAGAAATCTCACAAGAACTATATGCTCTAGTATGTGGTCCATCCAAGCGGGCCATCCAGTACTCAGGATGTTTGGTGCATAGATATAGATTTCACACAACTGATAGAGAATGATATAGGAAAACTCAAAATTGTGGAGTCGTAGTCGAAGGAAGCCATGAGGATGATAACATTGACTTCTACGGAATTGTGGAAGATATCATAGTGCTGAAGTACGTGAGGGGACATATGGTCTGGTTGTTTAAATGTAATTGGTGGAATGTCTCAAATCCTAGGTTGGGAGTGCGTAATGATGATTATTTTGTGAGTATCAATACATCTTGCATATGGTATGAGGACGATCCCTTCGTTCTCGCTTGCCAAGTGAATCAAGTTTTTTATTTAGATGATCCAGAGTACGGAAACCCATGGTGGGTAGTGGAGAAGTTTGCACCAAGAAATGTATAAGATTACCAGAGGCAGACGAATCACATGAAGAAGTTGATAATTCAGTAAATGAAGAAGCATATCAAGAAAACGAAGTAGGCATCAATCTATTTATTGATATAAGCCAATATGATATGGTCCCATTAAGTAGAGAAGACGTTCAACTCGAAGTAATTGAGGGTGAAATATCGGAAGAAGATGAATCAACTGAAGTGTCTCGTGAGGATGAGGGCTACTGGTCCAGCAAAACAGATAGTGAATGAATTTCAAACATGAATTTTTGTAAGAATTATTCTTATAAATATCTATAATGTTTATTTGAATAATAATTTATTACAATTTCAAATAGATATGCCTCCTAAATGCAAAGCAACACGTGTGCCATCTCCTTCCATTACTAACTCCCCGTGTGATTCACCTACCATGAATAGTGAGCCAACATCACCAGGCTCAAAACAATGTATTTTATCAAATTAAAAATCATATTTTATGCTCCATTTAAGTAATATATCTATAAAATAAAATAATTTAATTAAAAATTTATGTTTTAATTACTGCATATATAGCTGTTGTAAGCAAGCCCCGAAGAAGAGGCATTACGAGGGATGTCTGCATAAAGAAAGTAAGGAAAGTGGGTAAAATAAAGGTTGATATTTCTAATAATTACACCAGTGGCTCCGGAGATTCGACAGCGTGGCTTGCTGTTTATGTTGGTACGCTTACTTGCACATATGCACCGATTACTACATCCTCTTGGTCAAAAGTTCTTCAAGATGTGAAAGACCACATCAAAAAGCGTTGCTTAGTAATAAGCTACATCTCAAGCAATTAAGTATATAACATGTTACTTTCAAGTTACTTTGTATTTATACTAATTGTTTATAATTTTTTAAAGGATGAGTTTGAGCTTAATTTTGGCCGACGAGAGGATCGATTAATGGTTGAGGAACTAATATCGAATGCATTTTGAAGGTATAAAGGTCGATGCCATGCACACTATAAGAAATTCAGTACTACAGTAGAGGTGAGCCAAAATCCATTCCAAGCAATTCCACCAAACGAATGGGAGAAGATTTGTGATATGTTTGAAGATCCTGTTTATCAGGTAATATCGTTGCTATCTTTTATTAATATTATATGATAGATACATATAGACTAATATTTTTTTTAGCAACAGAGTACTGTGAACAAAGCAAATAGATCTTTTTTTTTTTTTTTTGAGAAAGAGTGAGAAATCACCTGTCCAATAGTGATCCCCACCCAATTTTATTATTAAACCCTCACTTGTGGCGGAGGAATACCGTGGTAACAAACATATGTACTCGGGCTTTACAATAATAAGAAAGCTAATTAAGCCCCAAGCACTAGACACCAACACAAAACTCAAACAATATAACCAAACTTACAAGTGAACAAAACCAAATAAAAAACATGCATGTCTAAGGGAATCTTATGTAAATAAGAGAATTGACACGCATTCCTAAATACATCCACACTACCTGAGATAAGCCAATCCACGTGAATCTGTTCTAAGTATACCTCTTAATAGATGAGGAACTTTCGTCTACCCTAACCCCTCATGGGAGACCCCATTACTACCCAATCGAGCCAAAAAATCTGCAACCTTATTCCCTTCCCTATAAATATGCTTAATAGAAAAATTCATCTCTGCCAACATATTCATAATGTCTTCCCAAAAATCCTCTAAGTACCAGAGATTGCATCTTCTGTCCTGAACCCAATTAACAACCAAAAGCGAGTCCATTTCAATAATTATATTATTAAGCCCCAATCTTTTATAATGCTCAAGCCCTCTTCGCAAGGCAATAACTTCTGCAAGATTATTACTACCACTTGTAACAGCCTGCTAGAAATTCATTGGTGGAATTTCTATTGACTTTAGGAATCTTGTAAAAGCCCCATAAGTTTTTACGAATCGACCAATTGCATAAGTTTTAGTCTGTCAACATAGTCAGTGTTATCACTCACTATAGTGCTAGAAATATGAGTTTTATTTATTTGAGGTGGTTAAAAGTGTCAGAATGCGTTATGGTCTACGCCATTAGACTCAGTGGATTATTTAGGATTTTATGGCGCAATTGCCTATTTTCATAATTCCGGACGAAACGTCTGTTGGAAATTGTGAAATTATTTTTAGGGGCATTTCGAGGTTGAATTTCGGTAAACGATTTTCACTGTCGGTTAATATGAATATTTAGAAACTTTTCGTGCTAAGTTTATGATTCACTTTTTTGGAGTAAATAGTAACCTCGGTAAGCGTACCAATGCAGTGTTTCAAAATCACAGTGTGGAATGTCCAAATTAGATTAGAGAACTTTTATATGGACACTTTGCAAGATCTTAGCCATACTTAGTGAATAATATTAGACACTTGGCACCATGAGGAGCGTTTGATGGATTTGAAGGAATCAAGCTGTGAAATCATGCTATTTAAGCAAAACTTTGTTTCATCTGCTCAACCAAATTGTGCCAGACCAAAGAGATTTTCAATCCTAGTAAAATCCTAAATGGTGGGAATCCAATCAAAAGCCCAAAAGCATGGTTGAAATCGGAACCCTAAACGGTTTCCCCAAAACCCTAAAGTTGGCCTCTAAACCTGTTCTAATCTGATTTCTAGCATTCTGTTTAATCACTTGATTAAATCACTTCCACATGCTATTAATCCTTCAAATTTGTGTTAGAACATCATTATCCAACCTTGCTAACCTTCAAAAATTGATTGGGCAAAGTGATATTGGATTTGGGCTTGATAGCAACCCAAACCCTCTTTAAACCCCAAAATTTAGGCCCATTCAGTTTAGGCCCACTAAGGCGCACGAAATTGACCACATTAGCATTGCTTCATGGCTAAGTTTTGTACCCCCACTTGGCTGGCCAGATCTTTACAAGAAGGGCCTAGAAGATTCTTGAAATACAAAACTAAAGGGCCACCTCACTCATTCACTCTTACACTCCACCTTGAGAAAAGATCCTGGACTGATTTTTTATGAGAAGAAAAGGCCAACACTCAACCTTTCCTTCAGTCCTATCACTTTCCATAACTTGTGTAAGAGGCTCTTCACTCCACTTCCCACGAAAAGTAACTCTCCTTTACACTTTTCCTTCATAGAACACAAAAGACACTCTCGGACAGTTTTTCTTACCTCTTTTGAATGCCTGTTTCGAAGCTTTTTTAAGTGTTTCCTCCCAACGTTTCCTTCATGAAAGTTGTTTCTTTTGGAGTCTAGTTTATGCGGATATCTTATTAGTTCCATTTGGAAATCATTTGGTCGGTAAAAAGTCTTTTAGACCCCAGACAGGTCATTCTGGGCGATAAACTGGAGAGTGTGTTATATTTTGGAGTTTTTGACCAAGCTAATGAATAGATCTTGGTCCGAAATTTTTATGAAGTACTGTTAACATGTGTATACGATTATTGGTTGAGGATTTGTTGCATGATTAAAAGTTTTGGGGAAATATTTTCTGAGGTCTAGAAACTTAGAAACTGGAAGAGGAAAAACAATTTCTGTTTTGAGAAAGTTTAAATCTTTTATGGTTTAATCTTATTCCAATGGCTTTGATATTTTTATTGGAAGATCCTAAGCCTCTTATATACATGTTAGAATGTTATTTTGATGATATTTGATGTTAGTTTCAAAGATATGAAATTTTATGCAAGGAGATATTTGGTTAGGCCAAAGTGATGTTGTTATTGGCTAAATTTATGTTTTGGTTGATGTTTACCCATGTGATCTTGAGTTTGAAGTTTCGATCTATTTTAGGACACCTTTTTGAACCATGTGATGTTTTGGTTTGAAGATCACGTCTTTATAAGTCATGGATCAAGAGGTTGATCAAAACAAGTTAGAAACAAAATTCTGTTTTGAACTTAGAAGAAAAACCAACAAGTTCAAGTATGGTTTTAGTGATTTTGATGACTTTTGTTCATGATTCAAAACATGATTATTCTTAGGAATATGTTATGAGTATAGTACAGGAAAAAGTTTGGTTTAATCATGAGTTTTGAGATTTGAAAGAATTACAATAAAAATCAAAGGAAATAGCCTTTGTAAGTTTCAGCCCTATAGAGTTTTAATGGTTGTGTTTAGTTTTAAATTTTTCTGAATTGATATTTGAGCTTAGGACCAAATTTACATAAGGTATGTGAATTTTGGTGATTTTTGGAGTTAGGATGCAAAATCCTTAAGTTATGGGTAAAATGGTCATTTTCCCACATGTAAAGAGTAAAATGGTAATTTTATTCTAAGTTGATATTTATCCATATTCCTAATTGTTAGTGATTAAGTTCTAATTTTTAAAAATCACTACTTTCAGTTTCTCGTGATCGCATTAAGTTTTGTCTCGAAGCGAGAAGATCGAGGTAAGTTAGCTTTTAACTTACTATCAATTTAATGTGTACGTGTGATAAGTAAGGGAACTAAATTTTATGTATGCATGTTATCATATGTGCCATGCCAAGCCATTACATATTTATCTATTACACAGAATTTATTCTGTCATGAATTATTCATCTGTTACACAAGATATTCTGTCACGTATTGCCATACATTGCTATACATTGCAAGTATGTCATGTTAAGTTAAGTATGACATATGTTACATGTATTTCTTGTCACATAATATTCACTGTCACATGTTACGCCATGTTAAGGAATGTTGTCTGTTACATGGTATGCTATGTTATGAAATGTTGCCTGTTACATGTATGCCATGTTATGAAATATTGTCTGTTACATTTATGTTTCAAAGTATGTCATGTCTGTCGTCTTACGTTCATGTCACGTTACGCTACTTCAAGATTTCTGTCTTTTATGTCACGTTCATGTTACGTCACGTTATGAAATGTCATGTATGCCAGTTAAGTCATTCATGTCAATCATGACCCTAAGCGCTAGGATGGGATAATATCCTAGTGGAACTCCTTTGTTCAAGCTGGAGTGTCTAAATAGGTGTGAAATTCCCTGGGTTGACTAAGTACAGTCAACAGGTTGCGAATGAGGCCTAATTAGCTGGTCACCGGAGCGCGCTAGGCACTAACGCCGATGGAGCCACACATTATGTTATGTGTGTCCACAACAAGTGTGGCACAAATAAATAAGTCATGGGGCCACAACAACTGTGGAGCATACACTACGTGAGACACAGCAATTGTGACACGTAGAATACGTGGGGCCACAACAATTGTGGAGTACGTATTAACACACTTACAGCCGGTATAGAAACTTGTGATGTGATACGGTAATGGATAGGGACACACGGCTCAAGGGGACTTGTGTAGTACCCATATGGTCACTTTAATGATTAAGTCTATTGAATAAGATTCCAAGTTCAAGTCATGTTTCACGTTATGTTATGTTCAAGTTTACGTTCACGCAATCATGGTAATCCCATGAGACAAGAATATGTTTCAAGTTCATGTTATGTTATGTTCACATTCACCTTATGTTCCAAGTTCACATTTATGTTATGTCATGCTCAGGTTCAAGTTATGTTCAAGTTCATGTTCAAATTATACATGTTCACGTTCATGTTATGTTTCAAGTCCATGTTATGTTTCAAGTCATGTTCATGCTAAGCTTAAGTTTCAGTTTAAGTTATGCTAGTTATGTTATGTTGTATGTCAAGTTATGCTATGATTACTTATGATTTGATTATGCATTCATGCTTTTACTGCCATGCATGCATCATTAACCTGTGTGGAAGTTTCATGTTAACTTGCTGAGATTTGTAATCAAATCTCACTATGGTAGTCCCAACTACCATCCCTCCCGAATAGTAGATTTTGTTACAGGATCTGAAGGAGAATCGGGAAATTACCAACTAAAAATGATCGACTAAACAATGGTGTGATGTAGATGATAGTACAGTAGTTACCTCATTACTACTTGTATTTGTGGTGTTCAATCTCCAACACTCTTTTGATCACAACCATCTTGGACTAGTGTTGTGATCTCAGTTGTTTAGTACTTCATTATGTTTTAAGTATTTGAGATATTTCGGTTTGGTGCATAGTATTGCTAAAGAAAAAAAAATATATCCGCTGCGAATATTACATAATGCTAGATGCATATTAGGAATATTGCATGTTATATGTCATGAACGAGAGCAAGTAACCTTGTGTTGCATGTCTCGACGCTTCAAATGTTCATCCGATCCCAAGCGGAATTTGGGAGCGTCACACCACTCCCAATGGATTCAGCAAACGCAAAAACCATCTTCCCAAACTCATTTCTTACTACTCCTCCGGCACCCAAAATTCCAGGATTATTAATACTACTTCCGTCCACATTCAGTTTAAACCAATCTTTCTTCGGCCTCTCCCATCTTACTGCCATTGAAACCCCTCTTTCTTTTAAATTAATAGAAAGATTCAAAGACTTCAATATCTGTACATCCTTTTCCACAAACCGGGAATCCTTGTGAATCTTAATACCCACCCAATTAATCCAATACTTTATCAATCTCCATAAAACCTAAACCTTCTCCTTCCTACCTTCCATCTGCGTTGTACATCGCCACTTCCATAAATTCCATGTGAGATGACAGGTATAACTCCCATTAGAATACCTAACTGAGAGGACTTCGATGCTCTTCAAAACCAAGCCTCAACAGTTGCCCTCCAAGACTGGTTCGGGACAAACGGGATACCCAAAGTATTAGATGAAAATCTAGACCTGTTGAAGAACCGGTCTCAAGAACCCAGATTACAAAGAAAGAACGCCACAAAGGTTGTGATTTATTTTTGATAAGTTCAAAAGTTCAATTAAGAACAAGATGAGTAAAACTCAACTCACAATGAATAAATTCATCAAATTTCATAAAGTTCTGAAAATGAAGCTACAAAGAGTATTTAAACCAAAACCTAATTAAAACCCTAGATAAAATAAAACCCCATCTTCCAAAAATACCCCTGAGTGAACAGTGCCGCGGCTACAGTACGGCGCTACAGTAACTAGGCTACAGTAACCCTAACCGTAGTTCAATAAAATAATAACTTTCCCAACATGCCCTTACATAGGCCCCCTTAAGTGCTTCCCATAATAAACCCAATTATTCTAAGCAAATAAAATAGGTCTTTGAAATTAATTAAATAAGTTGAAAGCCTTCAAGTGCCCAAAGCCTATGAGTCATGTTGTTGCCATTTCCATAACTTATCAAATGAATCAAAGCATAATTTTCATCGTTTAAGCCCTTGAACTTGTATTTAATAGATCAAATTTAAAGATAAACCATCATGCGAGTTCTCAATCTTTTCATCATTTGTCTATCGACATGGTAAGTTATTTTAGTGCCCATTAAATATTAACATATAATACATTTTCTTATTTAATTTCTAATATATATTTTCTTTTTGCAGAAAAAAGAAAGTCCTACTGACTATGATCTGACCCAATTGTATGCTAAAGCACATAAAAATCGTGATAGTGTTTGGGCTAGTCTTGAAGCAGAGGCAAATTATGTAAGTTTAAATTTCTTTAATTCCATTGTCACATAATATTTTTGTTACTTATCCTAACATTAATGTTTTTGTTTTTGTAGAACAAGATGATATCTCTTAAGGAAACTATTGCAGATCCATCTAATGCATCATCTGTCAACGATGCGCTGATTCTTTTATCAAGTTCCTAGATCACGTTCTGGATATTTGAGGGGTTTAGGACGTTGCGTAAAACCATCCTCAACATCATCATCCTATTCTCGAGCCAGATCGAATGATAACAAGACTAAGGAATTGGAGGAAGCAACACTTGAGATAAAATGATTGATGTCCAAGGAAAAGAAGTTGCTAACCCGATTAGATCAAGTAGCGAATCTTGAGGCAAGATTAGAACAGAGGATGCAGTTGAATAACCAGAAAATGTTTATACAAATCCAATCAATGATGTTCAAAATCTCTATGCTACCACCATAGTCTTAAAATTTATATTTTCTTTAATTGCATTTATATTATGATGTTTCAAAACATTTGAACAATTGATATTTGAATTTCAATTTGTGTAATATCAGTATGGTATTTTTAATTAAATTTTGATTTGTATGATTAATACCATTCAAACGGTAAATAACCAGATCGAAGTTAAATTACCATTGTTCGAATGGAGTTATTAAATTTTTAATAACTCCATTCGAACAAAATTGACCCATTCGAACAAAAACTAATGCATTCGAATGATAACAGAGAAATACGGACGTTCGAACAATAAAATATTTGTTCAAACAATATTAATATGAAAAATCACGTTTGAACGAATATAATTTTTGAAAATAAATTTTTGTTCGAACACAAGTCATTTGAAAAATTTCTTAGTTCGAACGCATAAAATCTATTCAAACACTCCGTTCGTTCGAACATGATCAAATATGGTCACTAGTTCGAATGAATATTTCATATTGTTTGAATGGACATATCGGTTTGATCCGAGAAATATTCCATTCGAACAATGTATTGAGACGAAATCGGTTCATCTAAAAAAAATTTTCGTTCGAACGGTTTCGATTGGATTTGCCCAATTTCATCCTAAAAATGATTTTTTGAGACGAAATTTGATTTTCGTCTCCAAAAACATTTTGAGACGGTCTTTCCGAGACAAAATATAGATGAAATTTTTTCATCTCCAAATATAATTTGGGACAAAATTTGGGTTTTTTGAGTCAATTTTTTATCTCAAAAAACCCAAATCTTGTAGTGATATCTACAAAAGAATTACACAAAAATAATCTCACAAACTGACGTGTATTTATCTGATCTGTTAGATCTACTTTACAATAAAAGTAATTTTATAATCTAACGAATCACATAGCGCCATGTCAGTTTGTGAGATTACTTTTGTGTAATTTTTTTGTGACTAGAGTATTTTCCTTTTTTACATATCATTATTTTTAATAATTTCTCTATTCTTTTATTTTTTTTCCTTTGTTTTTGTGTTACAACTCAAGTTTGTGATTTTTCAATGTAAATTCATTTTCTAAATCTTCAATTCTTCCATATATATACACATGTACATGATACACACTTACATATATATGTAGTTATTCTATTAGTTGTGAGTTTATATATACATGTAAATATTTATATATAATATATAATTAATCCTGAAATGGTACACCAGACTACACTGGTACCAAAATATTCAATTACAGTACTTAAACCGAAATGGTCACCGGAACGGAATTTAAAACGTTAGTTTCAACTCTAATGAAACCCCAAACCAATGGAATCCAACCAAAACCGTAAACCCCATGTGATGGCCGAGACCCAAAATTTGGTTTCCAAACCCTAAACCACTCGAGTTTGATTGTTTTTTATCATTTGATTGAATCATTTCCTCATGCAATTAACCACACAATTATACACTCATACACCCTTAACCACTCTCTTACATCTACGTAATTTCACTTAACCAAGAAAAGTTCGATTTAAGCAAAGCATTGACCAAAACCCTAAGTAGACCCTAAACTAAGTGCATTTCGGTTAGGCCCATTTTAGTCCATCAAAAACTCCCACTTAGGCCAAGCTTCTTGGGAAAATTTCTTCACTCTTACAAAGCCATACTTAGGTTGTCGCCACCTCATGATTGACTACAAATAACGGCTTGATGGCAAGCCAAAACCACCACAAAATCAGCCCCATCCATTTGGCCAAATAGCAGCAGATCTACTACTGCACTGTACATGTAGCCCTCTTTCCTCCACAATTTCAGCTGCCACCTCCCATCCAAAGGTCAATCAACCACCCACCATTTCAGCCTCCATCTATACCACGCCCCTTTCTCTTCGCTTCACACACTTTGCTATTTTTTCACTTGTTTTCCAATAGAGAAATCGAGAGAGTGAAAGAGAGGAAAACTGGGCAGTTTCGGTTCTAGCTTCCAACCTTTGTAAGTTATTTTTCTATGGCTCAATCAACTTGAATTTTTTATTTCTATTTTGAGTCTAGTTTACTTATGTATGTGTTGGAAAATATTTCATGGAGTTTCGATAGGTGAAAGTTGAGTTTGGAGATGCAAATGTTCTATTTTGACAGTTTTTGGTGTTCATTGATGAACCTCGAAAGTTTGGTGTTATTTGGATGAAATAATGTGTGTCTCTCAACTTGATAAAGTTATTACCTGGTTTATAGACATGTTAGGATGTGAATCAAAGAATGATATGTTTTTATAAAAGAGTTTTGTATGATCTTCAAAGTCATAGAAACCGAATGACTCAAAACATTTTTTGTTTTGGTGTAGTTTGTGTTTTTTGTTCTAGGAACTAGATCTATGGCTTTTATTTTCATATATGTTGTTCTTGATACTTTGATATATGTGTTAAGAGGTTATTTTGAAAGATTCATGGTTTAGAGCTTTGATGGAACGTTGATAAACATGCAAAAGTTTGTTTAAGACACAATCTAGAGGCTCTCGGGTATGGTGATTTGTTTGGATGAAATTTTTGCCATGACATGCAAGATTTAATACTTTGATCAAGTTAAAACTTAAATATGAGGTATATCATTTTGTTATTTGAAGATTTATTGCATAAAAGTCAAGGATCTAGTCACTTTGATTCAAGTCCATAGCATGCTATACTCGATTTTAGTGTTTTAGTGCAAGCCATTTGGTAATTTTTGGTTGTTTAGTCAAGCGTGATATCACCTAAGTTTGAATGATGAATATGTTAGGAGATTGTTTATGGACTTTTGGAGTCATTGGAGTTGATTTGGAACGTGTTATACCAAGAACATCAAGGGTTGGTTCTTTTTTTTACCTAATCTTGATGTTTTGGCATTTTCCTTGTTATGATGAGTCTAAGTTTTTGCAAAATGTATATTTTGATGTCTTAGCATGATTTAAGAACTAAGTATGTGATTTTTTAGAGTTGATGAAATAGGTTTATGCATGTTAGAACGTTAGGAGGTCAAGTTGCAATAAAAATCTAGTTTTCGGCCTATGGGTGATTCAGCCCAAGCATGTTTCTCATGGTTGTGATTTTTTTTATATGGTTTTCTTAGTTAATATTGGGATTTAGGACAATGTAAATTTTGGTAAGTTTACATGACAGTAACCATGTCACTGTCACATGCCACGAATGCCATGTCATCTGTCACATGTTTACCTGTCACAAGTCATGAATGCCACGTCATTTCTTACATACCACGGATGCCACGTCTTCATTTCTATTATGCGATAATGAATGCCAGCATTGAGTATATCATGAAATATTTTTAAGTTATGCATGAGTCTTTTATGTTAGAGAAATGATAGTTACAATCGTAAGTGCGTAAGCGCTGCGCAATCACTTTAAAAAATTGAATATATACGAGACTTACATGAAAAAAAAATTAATAGTGAACCCCACTCTTTTTCAAAGTAACTGCACAATGTTTGCACACTCCACGGCTGCATGTAGCATTACGCTTTATGTTATCATGACCCCAAGTGTATAAAAGTTTGTCATAAAATATTTTTGAGTCAAGCACAAAACATTTATCGAGCTAAATTGTATTGCTGGCAAGGAAATACAATTTGTCTGGTACTATGATAAAAGGCATACATCTGTCATAATATAAAGGGTACTTAGTGTGAACACATGCTAGTTGCTTGAGTACTCATATTCTTAGTTAAAATGAATGAATTCAGTTTACACGAGTAAGCATGCCATGTTAATGACAAGTCAAGTTATTTCTAGTCATGTCACATTTATGTCAAGTCATGCCACGTATGGGTGAAATAAGTTTGGTCCGGTCTGGAGAAGGTCACGGAACAAAAATCTCAATCCATCATTTTTTTCAAACCGGACCATTAGCTATCAGTCCGGTCAGTCCATTAAGTCTGATTCAATCCATGAACATTTCTTCTCTTTTTGCTTTTTTTGACAAAAAAATTAATATAAAAAATTAATTAAATTAGTAAAATTAAAATTAAGTGATTTCTTTAACATTTTATATATGGTTAATGAATATTAAATAATTTCATTGTATATATGGTCAATAGTAATCCCTTTGATGAAAATTACATTATTAATTTATACAACTACTATATAAAATAATATATTATATATACATATAAAATATTTAAAATATATATATACATTCAGTCAGTCTTGGTCCAGTCCGGTCTAAAAAAACCACAACTCAAGATTGACCAATAAGACTATCGGTTTGGTCCGGTCCGGTCGGTTTTTCTGATCCGGACCGATAGTCTTACACCCGTAATGCCACGTTCAAGTCAAGTCATGCCACATTCATGTCAAAGTCATGTTCATGTATGGCAATGTTAATTTCAAGTCATGTCACCCATGTTCAACTTCATGTTATGATGTATACATGTCATATTACTGTCATGCATGCCTAGTCATGCTATTGGTAGTTTAGGAGATTTACTTGCTGAAATTTTATAAATTTCATTGTGGTAGTCTCAACTACCATTTCACTAGGAGTTGTGTCTTGGCTCAATGGAGCATCATGTCCTAGATTGGATGAAGTTGAGTAGATCGGGGACAAACCTCGAAGAATTAATGGGGATGATACTTCAATTTTTTAATATGATTTTGGCACTGATAACCGAGCTGCTTGAGCGGCTTGGCATATAGACTACATATATTTTAGTCTGTAACTAAGGAGTTCCAACTCCAGTACCATGTCTATTTAGTTTAAAAATTGATTGGACTAATGATGTTACTTTTGAGTATACTTATACGAATGAAACATAAGGATGTTTTTGGGATTAGTATTATGGTACCTTGTGTATTTCTCAAAGAGAAAAAAAATTATCCGTTGCAGACACTGTATACTGTTAGATGCATGCTAGGTACACTGCATTTTTAGCTGTTATGAACAAAGGTTTATGACTTTGTGTTACATATCCCAATACTTGAAGTTCAGTCAAATTCCAAACGGTACCAACAAGCATCACAATTATATATAAAATTGTTGTGTTATTATCTTGATGAACATATTAATACTGCATAAGATCAACTGTTACTCAATATGCGAGCAATCTAATTGCTATTATTCTGGTGGCTATTTATCAATAGAAGCTGAACCCCGCGGGTAATTTTTAAAACATTCCAAATATTCCCTAAATTTTACTTATAATTGTATAAATATAGAAAATGCCCACCAAAAAAAATTTATAATCCTATATGCTCTTTAAAATTTTCTAAAATCTAAATATACTTATAAATGCCTCTCTCTAATTTTTTTTTCCCTATAGTCTCACAAGTTTCTATAATATCTATACATTATATATTTTCAATGATGCATGGTCTCACCAAGATTAAATTAAAACTAAGTTTAGGAGAAATAATAAACTTATTAATATTATAGATCCCAAAGTTTCTTGTTATATAATATTGAACTTCTTAATATGGAATCTAAAGTGAAAATAGAAGAAAAATTATTTAAAAATGATGATCTACATGAAAAATAATTGAGAGATTTTATCCTCTAGACTTCAATAAGAAAGACAAAATTTATTTAAGGTCTCAAGTACTATAGCATTATATATTTAAAGTGACACGAAAATATATAGATTTTACATGAAATTTGATAGACTAGCTTACATACTAGAACGATAAATGACCTTCTAAATGATCACTAGATAGTTTCTAAGAAGAAAATAAATTCTAAATATTTCATTACAAAAATAATAACGGACGAATATTATTACAAGAAATATTATCGTCAGAAATTTGAAATATATATTAAGTTGTATTTTCAGAATTTTTTTTCTTTATGTATGTAGTAAATTATCGAGATTTAATTTTATAAATACTTATATTTTTATGATTTTTAATCTCTTTTATTTTACATAAATGTATCAGAAAAGTTAGCCCGGGCTAAAAAATAAAAAAGTTGCAGGTTCCGCCAACACTTTCATATATGTAACTATAGCCTTGATAGGAGAGGGGAGGGGGAGATCAATAACGAAGGTCAGAATGGTCAGCTGGAGAGTCTGGACAAAGTAGTACGTAAATTAACATGCATGATGAACTTGAATCACCTGTAAAATAAAAATCTCGTTCTTCTTGCAGTATGGATGTATAGCTCGAAGCTCAATCTATATATATATATATATATATATATATATATAAAAGTAGGTTAGATTGAGCTGATCCTTGACTCAGAACAAATGTAAATTAAGCAGATATCCCCCAAATCTTGACCGCACTGAAAGCTGGAATCCAAATCAGATTTTCTTTTTTTTTTTTATCTTTTCCATATTACTTATTATATAATAATATAAAGTAAAAACATCAACTGCTCATCGATGGGTAAACAGCAGCAATAGACAAATTAACTCTCACTCTTATTCTACTACTTTATTATTCATAATTCATCATACCAAATAGCGACGAAACCCATTAATCCTGACACAGTCAACAAGACAATTAATAAATAAAAAGAAAACATTAAAGGATACTGAACTGACGAATCCTTTTTTCTTCGTAAACAACAATTTTCAAGACTTTATACTTTTGGAGAAAATGAATGGTTTGGAAATGAGGAAAAATACAGTTCTTCAATTTAGGTAATTTGCTGAGCGTACTTAAAACTGTTGCAGGAAAAGGATCAAGCAGTCCGCATTAAAATAATTTCGCATGGAACAGTCCGGGAAGTGTTATCTTACATCTTAATAATTTGCAAAATAAAGAGCATCAGTGTGCATTACATCTTAGTTACATATATATATATATATATATATATATGTGTGTGTTCATTTCGTTGACCAAAAGCCATCAATGATGTAATGGGAGACAGCCCCACTATTCATTACTAAATAAAACAATCACTTTTAACTGTCAAATTACGGCCTATACATATATCTCCTATATCTTAAAAGACGCTATACTCGTATAAACAGTAACACAATAAATAGTAGTTTGCTTTTATACTTTTTATTGGCAAAGTGTATCCTCATATAAATAGTTGTAGTATTTTTTTTACACTTTTTATTCGGCATAGTCTATCCTCATATGAAAATAGTCTATACTCATATAAACAGTAATACATGAACAGTAATAAATAAGAATTTCTTTATTTTAGATCTTCAGTTTTACAAAAAGGTACACAAAAAGCTTACAATAATTACAAAAATTGCCAATAAAAATCATTTGTCGTGTAGTATCTTCTAAATGTTTTGAACTCTTTTAGTGTATTGACAAAAATGACCCTGATTTTTTTAGATGGATTGGCATGCGTACAGTATGAAATAGTCACATAAGCTCATACGTATATATACACTAGGCAGGCATAATTATTTTTAGAAAATGTTAGTCTTCCTGCTAGCTCCCTATCGCCATTTGCAACATCAATTGGTTTATCAATCAGACCTATACCACACTACTCACTGATTTTATTTCCATCCGACTCTTTTATTGAACAAATAAATTTGAATTCGTCGACTTTTAGTTACTACATACCGTATGACATTATATGCATGTTGCCATGCATATATTAGACAATTATATTTGATTGTAACTTCAATATGCATTATTATTATTATTATTATTATTTTTGCTTATAAACTTGATAATATTTATGTAAAAAATTGTGTTTGTAAACTTTGTAATTTTAAATATGCATCTCTTATGAGCTTGTTAATTGAATGGTGATTTTGAATATTGGCTCACTTATATAAATAATGGTGTTTTTAATTAGGTGTGTTCAGAGTCTGCTTTTAAAGAGCTTTTATTTAATTAATGAATTGTTACTATTGTAGCTTTTGCAAAGAGAGAGAGAAAGGAAAAGTGAGGGAAAAGCTTGGGCTTGGGGTTTTAAATCCTAACTGTTCATCTTGAATTTTCAGATTTAATCTAACGGTAGAAGTTTAAATATTGATTTAAACTAACATAAAATACATAATTAAAATATAAATATTATATCATACACTTAAAATCAACTTAATTTATAAAATACTAATTTTTCATCATCAAATAAATGATGAAGTTTTATTGAACATTTTTAAGAGAATAAAACTATCTAATTAATTTAAATTTTTAATATAATTTAAATTCCATAATAAATGATGAACATGAATAGATAGTAATTTCACTCTTATGCATTAGACTATTTTAATATTTGAAGTCATACTTTATTTTTTTCTTCAATTAGGCAGATATAGTATATATATATATATAGATATATGTGGTACTTTGACATATATAGACCTTTTTTTTCCCTCTCGGCGACTTTCAAATTAAGTCATAGTTATACGTGAAGCTGTAAGAGTTATATTTAAATTCTATGTCCCACTCATCCATATCTTAATAGAGTTCGGAAAAGTTCAAAGAGTTATAATGGGATAAAAACTCCTAAGAGATAAGATTAACTCTTGATCTCTATTCATAGTCAAACACAAAGACTTAAATTTTATGATGACCAGAAATCTATAAATAGCACTGAGGGGTTAAAGAGTTCTCACCTATAACATTATAGTGTCTCCAGACATCGGGAGACACTAGTGAGGCTAAGTTGCTAGGGTGATCATTCTCTCATAGTCAGATTCATTTCTTCATCAAACAGATAGAGAAAGGTATGTATTTTACTACTGTTATTTATTATTATGGATCATAAAAAATCAAAGATCCAGTTATTAATATTTATGTCAAAATATTTAACAGAAGCTTCTCGTACGTACGTAGAATTTGATGCTCATAAAGAAAATTGGGAGCCGAATTTGGTCGGTTAATGCATGCAGTGAGGAGATCTAGCTAGAACTTTAATTTGGTACGTGATATGAAAAACATGTAGGTAAATGTTTATAAACGAATTAAGTAACAGATAGGACAGCATGGGTTTAAATAATTGACCAACGTTGTTTAGAACAAATTAAAGCTGATCATGATCTTTGGGACCACAATATCTCATTTACCTAACTACCAGCATAAACTAATCTTTAGAGTTTTTCTGCTCATAACTTGTGGATTGAAAATGCATGTTATGGGATCCAAATGTGTTTTACCTAACTAGCTATAATATGAACTAAACTTTAATGCTTTGCATGCTCATGATCATCGGTTTATATATTCCCTTAGTTTATGAGGCATTTTAGTCATATAAAGCGGCGGACAAGATCCCTGGATCGTGGTGGAACTGTTATAGGGGAGAAAGTAATTTTATAAATTTGATTGTGGTAGTTTCAACTACCATTTCACTAGGAGTTGTGTCTGGGTTCAATGAAGCATCGTGTCCAAGATTGGATGAAGTCGAGTAGAATGGGGACAAACCTCGAAGAATTCATGGCGATGATACTTCAACTTTTTAATGTGATTTTGGCACTGATAACCGAACTACGTGAGCGGCTCGGCATATAGACTACATATCTTTTAGTCTGTAACTAAGGAGTCCCAACTCCAGTACCATGTCTATTTAGTTTAAAAACCGATTGGACTATTGATGTTACTTTTGAGTATACTTATATCAAGGATGTTTTTGGGATTAGTATTCTGGTACATTATGTATTTCTCAAAGAGAAAAAAAAGTATCCGTTGCAGACACTGCACACTATTAGATGCATGCTAGTTACACTGTATTTTTAACTGTCATGAATATGGGTTTGTGACCTTGTGTTGCATGTCTTGATACTTCAAGTTCAGTCAAATTGCAAGCGGAACCTTCAAGCATCACAATTATATATAAAATTGTTGTGTTATTATCTTGATGAACATATTAATACTGCATAAGATCAACTGTTACTCAATATGCGAGCAATCTAATTGCTATTATTATGGTGGCTATTTATCAATAGAAGCTTAATGATTAAGATTAGGGTTATAAATAAACAAGTATACTCGACATGAGGCTTGAGATCAGTTTGGTCAAATTTGGATTCGGTTGGACTTATTTATTAAATGAGTCGTTCATAAACAAAGAATTGTGAAAGATTATTAAACTATACAACTCATCTAAAACTTGGCTCGACTCGTATAAACTCAAATAACTGCATAATTATTATTTTTTATTGTACTAACTCTATATTTATATTGAAAATAATATTCCTAATACTGAACATGTTACTTGAATCATTATAAATATAATCATTGGAATATGTACCATATTTTAACGTTATAAAGATATTAGCAAATTAAAAGTAAAAAAAAAAATTGTTTCAAAATTTGTAAATGATTTTATATAAATTAATAATCTATTTTTTTTAAATGAAGCAGCTTGTGAAAAGCTCGAACTTGCTTCAATGTTAAACAAGCTGCTTGTGAACATAAAATGCAACTCGTTGTAAAGCTTGAACTCGACTAAAGTCAAATAAAAATTAAACGAATAAGGTTTGACCCACTCATCGCTCGAACTCAATTCGTTTACACTTTACACCCCTAATGAAACTTTAATTGGAAGGTATTGTATATTGATAAAATTCAAATATCTCAATGGAGTGCATAAGCTAGGCCTACTAAATAGCTTTAGAAATTCAATTCAAAACTAGGAGAAGTTTTTTCGAAAATTAAGCAAACATCCTAATTATCCCATAATTAGGACTTTCATCATGTAACTATAGCCTTGATAGGAGAGGGGAGTGGGAGATCCATAACGAAGGTCAGAATAGTCAGCTGGAGAGTCTGGACAAAGTAGTACATAAATTAACATGCATGATGAATTTGAATCACCTGTAAAATAAAAATCTCGTTCTTCTTGCAGGATGGATGCAGTATAGCTCGAAGCTCAATATATATATATATATATATATATAAGTAGGTTAGATTGAGCTGATCCTAGACTCTGCATGCACAAATGTAAAGCAGATATCACCCAAATCTTGGCTGACATTGAAAGCTGGAAACCAAATCAGATTTTTTTTTTTCTTTTCCCTATTACTTATTATATAATAATATAAAGTAAAAACATCAACTGCTCATCGATGGGTAAATAGCAGCAACGGACAAATTAACTTTCACTCTTATTCTACTACTTTTTCATAATTCATCATACCAAATAGCGACGAAGCCCATTTATCCTCGCACAGTCAACAAGACAATTAATAAATAAAAAGGAAACATTAACGGATACTGAACTGACGAATCCTTTTTTCTTCGTAAACAACAATTTTCAAGACTTTATACTTTTGGAGAAAATGAATGGTTTGAAAATGAGGAAAAATACAGTTCTTCAATTTAGGTAATTTGCTGAGCGTACTTAAAACTGTTGCGGGAAAAGGAACAAGCAGTCAGCATTAAAATAATTTCGCATGTCCGGGAAGTGTTATCTCACATCTTAATAATTAGCAAAATAAAGAGCACCAGTGTGCATTACACCTTAGTTAATATATATATATATATATATATGATCATCATCACTACAACAGAAAAGCTCTTTAGGGATGAATTTTTTCGTCCTAAATTATAGTTATTTCATCTCAAAATATTTTTTGGGATGAAAAAAATTCATCCCAAACTCGTTCTAACAACACTGTCCCAAAAGATATATTGGGACGAAACCATTTCATCTCAAAAAATATCTTTTGGGATGAATTTGAAGGAAACCGTTCTAACACGTTCGAACGGAAATTTCTTTTGTCACGATTGAAATTCGTTCGAACGGTTACAATTTTACGTTTGAGCAGGATTTAATTTGTTTGAACGATTGCAAAATACGTTCGAACAAAAATAAATTATACATGTTCGAACGGTATAAATTTAACTTTCCGTTCGAACGTTAAAGGGTCAGATCAAACGGTACAAGCGTTTGAACGATAGAAGTTATGTTCGAACACTTCGAAAATAAATGGTGTTTGAACGTTATGTGATAGTTCGAACGCTACAAAAATAAATTGCGTTCGAATGTTATGTGATCGTTCGAACGCTACGAAAATAAATTGTGTTCGAACAATAACTATTTTATTTAAACTCAATAATAAAAAACCAAATAGACATTCATAATATTTGAAAAAATACATTAGAAACTGTTTAATACTCACAAAAGTTTTATAATAAGTGCAAACTAAATAAATAACCGTGAGATTGGCATTGTTCATACATATATAGATAATCCCAAAATTTGTACGCAAAAAACAATCAGTTGCTTGGAGGCCTGTACTGTTGCATAAGCTGCTGCATTTGGAGTTGCATTTGTCTTCTGAACTCTTCTTGTTGTTTGAGGCGCATCGTCATGTCTGCTTGTTTCGCCAATTGAGCCTCTAACTCATGCGACATTGTAGTCAATTGTTCAATTTTGGAATTCGCATTCTCTAGCGCTATAGAAGTCATAGATGCAAACCCAGAAGAAGAGGAAGAGGCAAAATGCTTTACACAGTGACCCAAACCCCTCAAATATCCTGAACGTTGACCCAGGACTTGTGTAAAAATATCAATATCACTTGTTGAGGAATTTTAATCTAACGCAGATTCAGCACGCAGGACAATTATTTTATCCTAGACATATATAAGATAAAGAATTAATATCGTCATAAATATTCTAATATATTTAATTAAAATAGGTTATAATACTTATATAAGTTTCACGGGTATTAGGATGAGTCCACTCTCCATTACGATCAGTGTGCGATGCAGCATATAATTTTGTTAGATCATAATTGGTATCTGAATCTTGCTACAATAAATAGGTGTTAAGATATAAAATCATTATGATTCATCCAAATAATGAACTATATCCAATGTAAAAAAAAAAATAGCAATACCAATTTCTTAGAGAGGCGATGGAAAGATCTTGAGCCTGCATGATGATTAATTTTCAATTTTGATCTATTTATTTTGTATATAGAACTTTGCTCATGTAAAGAAATTGAAAATATTATGAAGCGAAATGACAAATAGGACAAGTAAAATAATTAAATTTAATTATACTTGATATGATGGATCATCAAACATGTCACAAATATTTTCCCACTCAGAAGGTCGGACATCCTAAAAATGATGTTGGCGTGCATCTTCCTTCTTCTCAAACTTATTATAATGCTCATGACACCTCGCCTTATATTTACGAAATGCATTGCCCATAAGCTCGTCCACAGTCTTACGCTCCTCTCTCCGACCAAAATAGTATTCAAAATCATCCTTAAAAAAACACTCACAAGCATATTATCATTTATAATATTCTAAATTTAAGTAAACTATAGACATTTATTCTACTAAATCAATATTTTAAACATTACTAGACAACGCTTCTGGATAAGCTCTTTAACATCTTGGGGGATTTTCTTTCCAAGAAGTCTTTGCCAAAGGTACATAAGTTCGTGTAAGAGCACCCACATGAGATGCAAGCCAAGCTGCTGGTTGTCCTTCCCCTCCGGTATGTTTGTCAGAAATTTTAACCTTGATCTTACCCACCTTACGATATTTTTCCAACGTCATCCCTCTAGTGGTGCCTCGACCTTGACGAGATTGTACTGTAGACTCTATAAAATATAACATTGTAGTCAATTTCTATTATATGTCTATTATAGGATTTTAATTAATAACTTTTATGAGTATTAGATTTTTACCTTGTTCTGTAGTGTCAATATCTAATGGTGAGTCTAAAAAAGAGCTAGGAACAGGTGGAGATGGGTTGCGAACTTCCTCCCTCTTTGGTGGAATAATTTTAAACTGCTGATACATTCAATAAGTAAAATATTTGTCATCAAGTGTAATGTTAACACATAATTGGTCAATCATAATCTGTATCAGTTTCATTTTACAATTTGCTTTCATCATCTATAGATACTTCAGATCATTCAATATTTTCCTCAATTGTCGTATCAACAATTTCAACCTCAATATCTTCTCTATTTAATGGAATCATCTCATACTGACTGAAATCCACAAACAAATTTAAGGCGGGTTGAGTCTCTTGGTATGCTTCATGAGTAAAGGGGTCATCTTCTTCTTCATCTTATCCTTCCGCCTGAGGGATAATATCATATATATTTTTTGGAGAATATTTTTGTACTACTCACCATTGATTTCCTAACTCCGGGTCATCTAAGTAGAATACTTAAGATGCTTGAGAAGCGAAAATAAAATAATCATCTTCATACCATTTTTTTGAAGTATTAACACTCAAAAAATATTCATCATCACGGACTCCAGTTTGAGGATTGCTTAAATCCCACCAATCACACTTAAACAGATACATCGCAAGCTCTCCCAAATATTTCATTCCAATTATATCGACAATGATCCCATAGAAATCAATATTTTCTCCATCATGACTTTCTTCGACGAGCTATTTTGGGTTTTCCTATAACAATTTCGATCCATTGTGTAATACCTACTTTTTCGAGAAATACATGTAGAATATCGAGCAGCGCTTCTCGATGGGCCACGCGTCAATGCATACAGTTTATCTGATATATCATTTGGATTATTCGCATGTATTTGTACAATCTACATATTGAGTAAAGCATATATTATATCAAAATTTAAATCAATATTTTTTCATTAGTTATTGAGTAAAGCATATGTAATGCCATTACCCGTTCTTCAAACCATCTCGGGAACTCTTCTTCATATTTTTTGTTTATATCATTTACTCTCAATTCTTTGAGCACGTTAATATGATCACTGAAATTGATGATTACCACACATTTTTTATATTCTTAGAATTTTTTTTAAAGTAAATGAGCGAATTTAAATTAAGAAAAAGTTATAACTTACTTCAAGTGGTTTTCTATCTCAGTGCAATTGTTCAACACGTACCACTGAGTTTTCTCGAACTCTCTTCCACACAAGTCATAACCACGTATGGCACCAATTGGACGTACTTGTTGGGAAAACATTGAAAACACATTCTGTTGTCTTATTCGGTCAACGTCAAAGTTTCTTTCCGGTCGATCAAACAGAGTGTCAACGACATGGAAATATTTGGAATAGAAGGTATGCCACTCATCGTCAATAAATGTTTATGCAATTGATCCTTTTGAGATGGCCTTGTTACCCACTATACGTTTCAACTTTCCAAGAAATGGTTCAATGGGATACATCCATCTATATTGAACTGGTCCTGCAAGTCGAGCCTCACGTGGCAAATGAACGGCTAGGTGAACCATGACGTCGAAGAATAACGGTGGGTAAATATTTTCTAGCTTACACAATATTATGGCAATTTTCCATTCCATTCAATCCAAAGCTTCTACACTCAATGTCCTAGCACATAAGTTTTTAAAAAATGCACCCAACTTATTTAAAGCCATGCGCACATCTCTCATCAAGTACCAACGGATACCAATAGGCAAGATACGCTGTAAGAAGACATGACAATCATGACTTTTTAATCCAGTTATTTTCCAATCATTTGTTCTCACACACCTTGTTAGATTCGAGACATAACCGTCCGGCAATTTAATCTTTATTAGCCACTCACAAAATGTAACCCTTTCATTTTTTGACAATGTATACCACCCAATCGGCATGTAGACAGACGAATCATTTTCTTGCAATTGCATTTCGTGTCTTATTCCCAACCGCTTCAAATCCTTCCTTGAGTTTAATATATCCTTTCGTTTTATCTGTCACGTCCAACAAAATTTCGGCAGCGTCTCCCCATAATTCTCCAAATATGCTCGTTTGGTTGTGTGTACTGACGATTAACACGTCGTTGCACCATCACCGAAACTGCATATCCGGAGAACAATGGATGAATCTACCAAAATCATAATGTTGGACGATAATAGATATGGTTCGATAGTTTGCGAGAATGATCTTACAATCTCAAACTGTCCACTTTGGACAATTCAAGAGTTATCAACAAAGCATTCATCCGGATTGATAACTCTCGAACGGGTCTAAGGTTTATTTTGATGATCAAACAATGCAAAATATGCTAACATATGTCAAACAATAACAATATATTATTTATACAACAATACAACAAAAACATAATTATTAGGTATTATTTAAAAATTTTAGTAGTATTTTAATTTAAATACTTCATTTTATTGATTTAGAACTAACTATTTAAGTATTATTAAATCTTTACTATTTGTATTTTAATTTAAAGACTCCGTATTAAATATTTGAATTTTTATTAATTTAAGTATTTTTAAACTATTTTTGAATAATTATTTTTCACAACTATCCTTATATATTCTAATTTCTAATTATATATACATTGATGTATAGTTTCCGTTCGAATGGTGCTAAACTATGTTCGAACATAACATACCCGTTCGAATGGTAAGCCTAACCGTTCAAACGCGTTCATTCCAGATTTCAGTCCTCTTTAACAACGAAAAATCCCATTAATCATGAATTCACAACAACACAAACAAGAATATCAAGAGCATACAAATTTCCAACATTGCAAAATCTCGTATTCAAACCAAAATGAGAATATAAAAAGCATACCTGGATTTTGGGAAATGAAAAGGCAAAGAGATTAGACTATATGCCGTGTACCCAATGCAAAGGAGCTCCCTAAAAAGTAGTAAAAATAATGAATTAATCCGAGAATAATTGAGTGAGCTGAAAACTCTTTTGAGTTTAGGGACTAGATTGATGGAGAATGGCGCTTGTTCGCAAAGGGGCTCTAGTTCATAAGAGACTGAGTGGCGCGTGGAAAGAGAGCAAGATTGTGAGGTTCTGTTGTGTATTTGCAGAACATATCCTGTTCGAACAGTTATTTACTAACCGTTCGAACGTGAAACTATGAAGAGGCAAAAACTTCCCTCCTAAATTTTCACGTTCGAACGGTAATGGATGCATTCCCACTCTGGTATTAACTGTTCGAACTCTTATTATTAACATTTCAAACGGTTTGGTAAATGTTTAATTTTTTTACACTATACCTTCAAATAAAAGAACAACATTAATATATATAGACATATTAGATTATACTATAGTTTAGTAACATAGTAATATCATATTATAATATATAATCGAGCATATTATATAATATATTATGGTAAAGTATATATGAATATATAATATCATACTAACTAAATTATAAGTAACATATATATAGGATCAACATATTGTCTCATCTATAATACTAGCATATATAGTGTCATCTAATTAGGCTATAACTAAAATATATTATGTTAATATATTAGACTATAGATAACATACATATAGTATCATATATAGTGTCATCTATAGTACTAGCATCTATAGTGTCATCTAATTAGACTATAACTAAAATATAATATGTTAATATATTAGATTATAGATAACACATATATAGTATCATATATAGTGTCATCTAATTAGACCATAACTAAAATATAATATGTTAATATATTAGACTATAAATAACATATATATAGTATCATATATAGTGTCATCTAATTAGATTATAACTAAAATATATTATGTTAATATATCAGACTATATATAACATATATATAGTATCAATATATTAGCTCATCTATAGTACTAGTATATATGGTGTCATCTAATTAGACCATAACTAAAATATAATATGTTAATATATTAGTATAGTATTTAAATGTATTGAAGTAAACCGTTCAAACGTATTTAACCATTCGAACGGTCTTGCATATATAAGTTGTTGCGGACGGTCATTTTCACGAACGCCGAACCACTCACAAAATGTCGTTTTCTCCAACATAACTGTCCATCTCTGTCGTTTAAAGCCGCTGTCACCACCACGAATAGTACCCAATCGAAGCCTTTTCCTCTAAGCACTAGTATGCTATTTTTCTAACCATTTTCCCGCTTAAATTTAGGTTTTTGATAGATTATTTATTTAAATTATGATAGAACAATTTATCCATCAATACTCATTGTAGATTTGCTTAAATCTATTGTAGGAAGGTTTTTTTAAGTCTCTTTCTATTACTTTGTTGAAAAATCCATGGAATTGAACGATTCCATAGATTTCAATGGCTAAGTCGACTCAGCGTTGTCGTTGAGTTTCATTCACATACCGTTTGAACGCTGGGTAAGGCGTTCGAACCAAACAAGTTTATTAATTAATTGTTCAAACGTTGTTTTAGACGTTCGAACAGTACCTCGTTCGACCGTTGTTTTATACGTTCGAACTATATAAGCCAAACAGATTTGCATACCGTTCAAACACTATTTTAGGCGTTCAAATGGTATAATTAAATTTAGTAATATTAGTGAATCGTTATTTTTATTCCATATTGTAGTTCTATTAATTTTAATGAGAATATATATTATATTATAATTAAATTAATATAGAAATTTATCACATTTTGTTAAATATAAGATTTCTATTAATATTAATCTAATTAATATTAAATAATGTGATATTATTTTTATAAAATTATGTTGTTCACAATGTCTCACTTTATTAAATTACTATTCATATGTAATTTAGTGGCTAGTTATTTATTATATTTTTATCGTTAATGTTTTTTATTGATAAGCTCTTTAATTGTAAATTTCAAGTTGATTAAAATGTCTTCTTCTAGGGTGGGACGTAAGCGACGCAATTCAGTTGAGACTAGCATCAATCTAGGCAGGGAGAGGACTGTTTCACTAAAGCGACAAGTGAAGCTTTCTAACTTCCAGAGTCTTGTCTGAGAGGGTCATTCCCTGTCATTAGTCTTCAACGATCGTGGTTGGGGACCTATCTTAGATGAGCGGGAGAAATCTTGGGAGACCGTCTCCTATATTGACATTGTTTTTGAGTTCTATAGAGAGCTCAGTGGTGCCAGCCTAGATGACGGAGGGGGCATACAAGATCTCTGTCCGAGGAGTTCCAGTTGTATTTTCACGGGACGGACTCGCTGAGCATCTCAGTATTCCTAGGCTACCAGACGCATATACGAACGTGGTGCCTAGAGAGTCTGATCCTTCAACTGAGGTGGAGACAGCTAAGGAGGAGGCACCAGTTTATATAAATGAGGTCGATACCCTTGTTGATCATGAGGTGAGGGATTTGGTTGTTGGTCTAGATGCTCCCCCGTATGACTGGATGAAGAGCATCAAGTAGGCAGATCTATCTTCTTTCTTCAAGATCCTGAATTTGATAATCGCCAATAATATTGACCCTCAGTAGCATAAGATATTGATTGGCATTGATCGGACGAAATTTATGATACGGGTCACTTGTGGTATTTCTATCGACCTGGTGGGGTAAATATTCGATTAGATTCAATTAGAGTCTCGCTACATTTCAACAGATATACTGCCATTCAGGATCTTGATCACCCGATTTCTACTATTTTTCGGTGATGTGTCTGGTGCTGCCGAGCGTAAATGAGAGCCGATGGGATCGATCAACAACACCACCCTCTCATGCAGCACGGGACACTAGAGACTACGTCTTCGTGGACATGTTCCAGACCCCGTTGATCCTTAGAGAGATGCACAACCAGGAAATCATGGAGTATCGACCGCTGAGACATCCAAACAGGCTAAGGCATCTGTACACAGCACTACTCGTGAGGACATGGCCAAGATCGTGCGTGCAACGATCTGCAGATAGACACCAGCGGTGATCGATGCAGTGCCTATGGAGGTCCGTTCTGCTGTGTTTGAGTTTCATTTTCTAAACTAATTATTGATTTATATTATTCCTATTATTTAATTAATAAATTTCTTATAATTACTAGTTAATATAAATATAATTCTCTAAAAGAAAAATATGATCACCATTCGAACCATACAAATAACATTCGCACAGTGCTGATTCATCATTCGAACAGTGAAATTGTACGTTTGAAAGATAGAGCAACTTCCCGCTATAATAATATTACTTAACATGCCAAAATGTACGTTCGAACAATACCGATTCATCATTCAAATGGTGAAATTGTACGTTCGAACGGTAGATCAGTTTCTCGCTATAATAATTTTACTTAACGCGCCAAAATATATATTATAACAGTGCTAATTCATCATTCGAACGGTCAAAATTATACGTTCGAATGGTAGAGCAATTTCCCACTATAATAATTTTACTTAATGCGCCAAAATGTACGTTCGAACGGTTAAATTTAACTGTCCAAACGTTAAAACATTACATTCGAACAGTTTCATTATTAGGGACAAAATATTTCATCCCTAATTATATCATTCGAACGGTATTGTTCTTCCGTCATTTTTTTGGCACGAAATCTGAAATTCGTCCCTAAATCTCACTTTTTGGGATGATTTTTATTTCGTTCCAAACCAAAATCGTCCCAAAAAGTCATTTTTGTTGTAGTGCATGGACGTGTTATCTCATTGGGTGTATGTGCGCGCGTGTGTGTGCGTTATCTTCTTAATTAGGCGAAGTATCATCTCAACTGTTGAGTTCTAGAGATAGGGTTTAATTAACTGAAACATGAACATATATGTTCATTTCTTTGACCAAAAGCCATCAAGCTGGATGTAATGGGAGACAGCCCCACTATTCATTAGAAAATAAAACAATCACTTTTAACTGTCAAAGTACCTATACATATATTATATATATATATATATATTATATGTATATAAGGTACTTTGACATATACAGCTAGACCTTTTTTTTTCCCTCTCGACGACTTTCAAATTAGGCCATAGCTATACATGAAGCTTCTCGTACGTACGTAGAATTTAATGCTCAGAAAGAATATTGGTAGCCGAATTTGGTCGGTTAATGCATGCAGTGAGGAGATGTAGCTAGAACTTTAATTTGGTACGTGATATGAAAAACATGTAGGTAAATGTTTATAAACGACTTAAGTAACAGATAGGACAGCATGGGTTTAATTAATTGACCAAGTTTGTTTAGAACAACTTAAAGCTGATGATCATGATCTTTGGGACCACAATATTTCATGATTTACCCAACTACCAGCATAAACTAATCTTCAGTACTAGTGTTTTTCTGCTCACAACTTGTGGATTGAAAATGTATGTTATGGTATCCAAATGTGTTTTGCCTAACTAGCTATCTATAATATGAACTAAACTTTAATGCTTTGAATGCTCATGATCATGATCGATCGGTATATATATTCTCTTAGTTTATGAGGCATTTTAGTCATATAAAGCTGCAGACAAGAACCCTTGATCCCGGTGGAACTGTTATAGGGGAGAAAGTAATTTTTAACAGATATGACTATCTAGAAAATTAGAAACATCATCCATGTGTTTCTTGTCCTAATTTCTCACTGTTGGGCTCACTCTATATACCTAAAAAACAAGGCTACTGACATAAATTAAAGGCTTCATGTCCCTTTAACGTCACATGCATATTCTTCCTGTCTCTTTATTAATATTTTGGCTAGATCACTTAAACAGGCAAAGCTTATCTGTATTTCATACGTGTGCCCTAGCCCCTAAGGCCATTCTTCTGTTCTGACTGACGAACCATTAAAAAATATAAATTTTCCACATGAGAACATGAGAAGAATGTCCAAACTGAAATGATCAGCCTTTTGTACCCCTTCAAAAACTATGATATATATATATATATATATATATTGTAAAGCCTACTGTTCTTTTGCGTCTATTATTTTTTCCAACTAAAGAGAGAGAGAGAGAGAGAGTATTGGGTGCTGACATCAAAGTGATACCGTCGTATATATGTGCCTTGGAGCTTTAAGAAAAAAGGAAACAATGTAAAGATCTATGACATGTTATGTGAACATGATGATGTTCCCAATTAGCATTAATATTGTACCTTGACGTTGCTATCAAACTTGATTAAAAATCCCATTAGTAATCAGAAAAGTCGCATTCAAATGATACGATTTGTGCTCCATTAGAGCGACAGTTTGATTGAAAAAGTCCAACCCTCGGATCACCCAAATCAAAACAAGATCGAAGCTTTAATTGATCACTCATTAATTTATACTAGAAAACAATATTTAATCGTGGTTGTGGTCGTAATTAGCTTAACTGGGGAGGAAAGTAGTTATATTATTTTGATTTTCATGATCTTGATTTGAACACGTTGTCTGACTTCATTATTATACGTACATATATATTATTATATATAGCCTCCACTTAAACAGTTATTTCTAACTATTAGAATATATATTAAACAATTAGATTGGTCTCTTTTTATTAGTTGAAATATTTAAGACAAATGGCAAAGTCAAAAATCTGAAATTAAATTAAAGTACATTTGCAAAAATCTGAAACGAAAAAACTCAACTCTTGGAAGAATAATTCTGCAAAGTCAAGCAAAACGTACATACACACAGCTGGCAGCATGACGTATCTTGAAATCGAAGGCAGAATCATGATAAAACCAATAATATCATAATCACATGCTTTAGTTCGATCAAATCTCGCGACTATACATATTAAATATATAAGATGGCATGACTTGCATGCGTTCGTATATTCTAATATTAGTAGTCGTATCAGATGGAAAATGCATGCGCTAGATCTTTCATCTGCAAATCTTTTGTCGTGGTTGACAAGGAGAAAGGACAAGGAAAGCTTCTCTCTCTCAAGTGTTAGCATCATAATATTATATATAATCTTCTCATGTGGAGCCAATCAATCAACCGTACGTATACACTGTTTACACCGGCCATATACGTACCATTGATCACAATCAACTCTCATCTTAGGAATGGTTTGATTTTTCAAATCATTGTTTAGCTGGTGTGATGGGGAAAAAATCATTAACTTGGATCCAGGATGGTTGGGAGTGTTCATTACAGGAGCTGGGCTGATAATGGGGCCCAGCCCGGTCACATAAGGCCAGGCTAGAAAAGTAAAAGCCCAGATTGGAACTTGGATAAACAGATCGGGTCGGGGCAGGAGGTCTGGAGGAAGACGGGAAAAAGGAAAGAACACTGTGACATGCATCACCAGATGGAGAGGATGCAGAGCAGAGGCCACGTCGTATTTAATGCAGCCCAGAGCAGGGGCCACGTCTCATTTAATGCGGCCCAGAACAAAGGCCACATCGCATTAAATGCATCCCAAGGTGCAGGGTATGCGGCATTGAATGCAGCCCAGGACCAGAACAATGAACAGGGAAGGCCAAGGGCCATTGCTGCTCGGTGAGAGAACAACGTGAAAGCTGCTTGGTAAGGAAATACAATGGGCGAATTACCCCACACTACCCAGAGCACCACCATGGGGAATCCAACACAGTAACTATAAATAAGGGTCAACCCAACGACAAGTAAGGATATAAAAAAATACACTATCTTCTTGGTTCTGGTTTTCCTCCTTAATTGTTTCTCTAGATATTGACTTAAGCATCAGAGAATTAACGGACCTCGAGGTCCCCTCTCTCATTTTGACTGCGCAGGATCGCACTTGGATACCGGAGGTGTGAAGTTGCCCAGGCCCATGAAACACGACATCAATAATGGCTCCGTCTGTGGGATCTTGGTTGTCCCATAACTAGCGTGTCTTTTGTATGTAGCAACAACCCGCTCCCAGCATTCACAGAGTGAAAGAATGCAGTCCGAAGTGGTCGAAGCGAGGTTTAACCAGTAAAACAAGGCGATACAGAAGCTCATGGCAGATATGGAGACCCTCAAACAGGAGAACATTGCATTACAAAGAAATGTTGAAGAAACAGAAGCAGATCAACAGAGCCATCATTCAGGGACCACCCCCAACCTAACCCACTCACCGCAGAGGAAGAACGACGTAAAATAAACCTGCAAATCCAAATGGAAGTGGCAAAGCAGATAGGTCAACCCACCACGGTAGATCAGCTGCTCACTAATGCTGAGCTACCATACAACAACGAGATCCTGGCCGTACCAATACCGCCAAGGTTTAAGGTCCCTTAGATGGACGTGTATGATTGGACCAAAGATCCGTTGGAGCATTTAGAGACCTTCAAAGCCCACATGACTCTCCATGGTTTCCCCAACGAGATAGCGTGCAGGGCATTCCCTCTCAACTTAAAGGGGGCAGCACGAATGTGGTTTGTTTCCTTGCAACCCGGAACTGTAGATAGCTTCAACGAACTAGCACGTTGGTTCTTAACGCAGTTTATTGCCACCCGGACGAGGAGGAGGCCGGCCACCTATTTGCTAACTATTAAGCAGAGGGATGACGAGAGCCTTAAGTCATACCTCTCTCGCTTTAACAAGGAACGGATGACAACAGACGACCAAGATGAAAATATCACATTGGTGGCATTATTAGGGGGAGTCTGGCCTTGTAGTCCGTTCATGGCGAAAATCGCTGGCAAGACGCCGTCAACTTTGAGGGAATTTATGGACCGGGCAGACAGGTACATAAATGAGGAAGACACACTCCAAGCACTGACAACGCCTACGAAGTTGGATCTGGAAAGAGCAGACAAGAAAGCGACATATCGTCATCGAGAGCTAGACCGAGGGGCCCGCCAGAAATGAGCTCACGAAGCCAAAGGTGAGGGGAAGCATGGCCCACGCTTGCACTCTAGCTCTGCAGTAGAAGTGGAAGAAGACCTGAGTCGACAAGAGGAACGGGGATAGGGCCCGGTCCAACCCAAATACTATTACTTCCACAGGAGCAGTGGGCACAACACTCAAGACTGCTATACTAAATGGGGAAAATTTGATGATCCGGGGACCAGAATAGAATGACGCGGTGGCAAAAGAAGTGATTCACAACGAGGATACAGCCCTTACTCCTGGAGAAACCGAGACCGGAGTCCCGTGTAGAGAAGCCGAAACCGAAGTCCCATTCGGGAAAGACGAGATCCAGACCGAAGGAGTCACAACCCAGTTAGTGAGAGATAGGACCATGCTCGGAGGAATAATGTAAGTACCGAACATAGAAGAACTATGAACCCCCGTAAAGGGGCCCACGTCAGGAAAATTCGAGAAGGAAAGAACCCCCCATAGAGGAGATCAACACCATAGCCGGGGGGTATGTAGGGGGATCGACTTCCTCGGCTCGGAAGGCCCATGTAAGGAGGGCCAGGTATGGAGAAGTGTTCTCCATCCAACGGCCGCACCGAAGAGACCCTTCTAGGGAACAGTTGATAACGTTCAGTGAAGAGGATGGTGAAGGGTTATGTCGACCTCATGACGACGCACTGGTAGTGATAGCATAGATAACCAACTACCGAACCAGGAGAATATTGATCGACAATGGCAGTTCTGCAGACATTCTCTTTTTGGAAGCTTTTAGGAGAATGATAATTTCTCCCGACCGGTTACGACTGGCGCCAACGCCCCTTAAAGGCTTCACTGGGGATACCATACAGCTAGCGGGTGCGATCACTCTGTCCGTACTAGTAGGTGTGGTTCCCAAAACCACATCTCTCATGGTAGACTTCTTGGTGGTCAAGGCCCCTTCCTTGTACAACGTGATACTTGGGAGACCGTCATTGAACCAAATGAAGGCTGTCACCTCAATGTACCACCTAAAAGTAAAATTCCCAACCGCGTGTGGGGTAGGAGGGATGCGGGGTAAGCAGCAAACCGTGAGGGACTGGTACACAAGGGAGATGAAGTCAAAGGTAGTAACCGTACAGACTCTAGAATCAAGTCCCGAGCAGGCTGCCTAATCAGTGCCACCCGTTCGGACAGAATAAGAGCAAGTGGAGGGAAACAAAGAGAAACGAATATAGATGAAACTCGAAGAGGTGGCCCAACCTCCATCTTCAGCGGCGATCGAGCTGGACCGCGAAGTGAGGGATGAAGAGGCGCTAAGACAAGCAGAGCCTGACGAACCCTTAGTCTTGGTGTTAATGGATTCTGGAGAGCCGGAGCGGATTGTACGAATGGGATCCAGAATGTCTTAGGAACTGAGCCAATCCATGAGACAACTGCTCTAGGAGAATCACGATGTCTTTGCTTGGTGCCATGAGGAAATGCCAGGTATCGAAAGGTTGGTGATAGAGCACCAGCTGAGCATAAATCCAGACGCGAAGAGGGTCAAGCAGAAGTGCCGCAACTTCAGTGCGGAGAAGTACGCGGCTATAGCTAAGGAAGTGGAACGCCTCCTCGCTGTGGGTTTCATTCGGGAAGTTTACTATCCCGAATGGCTCTCTAATGTTGGTCAAGAAGGCGAGTGGGAAGTGGAGGATGTGTGTTGATTTCACCGATCTAAACAAAGCATGTCCGAAGGACAGTTTTCCTCTCCCAAGGATTGACTTGATAGTAGATTCGACGGTCGAGCACTCGTTACTCAGATTTATGGATGCATACTCCGGTTACAATTAGGTAAGAATGAACCTCGGTGACGAAGAGAAAACAACATTCATCACTTATAGAGGACTTTATTGTTATACGGCAATGCCATTCGGTCACAAAAATGCGAGAGCGACATACCAATGCCTGGTTAACAGAATGTTCAAGAACCAGGCGAGAGCGACATACGGCAACACCTGTAGTAGAGCTTTTGACGAATTGAAGGGATACCTAGCTCATTCACCGATGCTCAGCCAAACCACCCTAGGAGAAAGCTTCACTGCGTATCTGGTGGTGTCACCTAATGTGGTTTCTTCTGTGTTAACCCAGACAGAGGCATGGGTTCAACACCCAATGTACTACATTAGTAGAGCTTTCCGAGGTGTGGAAGCCAGGTATCCTCAAACAGAAATGCTGGCTTTTGCATTAGTAATCACCGCCAGGTGGTTGAGGCCCTACTTTCAAGCTCACCCAATGAAGGTCCAAACCGATGTCCCCCTGAGGAAAATATTGCAGAAACCTGATATCTCAGGCTGAATGACTAGTTGGGCGATTGAGTTAAGTAAGTTCGAAATTGAATACCTCCCCCGAATGTCGATAAAAGGACAGGTGCTAGCAAACTTTGTAGCCGAATTCTCGAATTTCCCTGAAGAAGTGATCGTTGCACCCCAGGGAAAGTCGTGGCAGGTCTATGTCGACGGTTTGTCTTGCCGAGCTGGTGGTGGAGTGGGAGTGCACATAGTGACAGATTCAGGTGAGAGATTCGATTACGTGGCAGGTCTATATCCTACGACTCGCAAATAGTGGTGGGGCAGGTGACCGGACAGTTCCTCACGAAGGGAGAAAATCTGAAAAGATATCTTCAACGAGTGGGAGAGGAGCGGGATCACTTCCAGTATTCTGCCATCCATCAGATCCCTAGAGGAGATAATCAAAAAGCGGATCGGCTAGCTAAGGTAGCTTCAGGGCAAGAAGAGGTCCCGCTTCCGAACCATGTGGTCACCCGGACTGTTGATATAGCTGTGGTGGGCATTAGGGTGTCAACTATCGAGGTCCAACAGCCCCTGGAATGGGCCGTAGGTATTTTGAGGTTTCTTCAAGAGGGAATTCTGCCAGCTGATTGGGAGGAAGCCCGGAAAGTTAGAAACCGGACAGCGAGATTCACGCTAGTAGAAGGAATTCTGTATAAAAGAAGCTACGTCGAGCCTCTGTTAAGGTGCGTCTCCTCCGAACAGGCATTGTACGTGTTGGCTGAAATCCATGAAGGGGTGTATGGCAGCCACGCGAGCGGAAGGGCATTAGCATTGCGAACGACCTGGGCGGGATACTACTAGCCTAATGCCCACAAGGACGATGACGAGTATGCCCGTAAATGCCTTAAATGCCAGGAAAACACCCCCATACCTCATTGTCCTCCTGCAGAACTCACTTCTGTCACGGCCCCATGGCCCTTCGTCCAATGGGGGTTGGATCTTATCGATCCCCTCCCAGCGGGCAAAGGAGGGTCAAATTTGTCATAGTAGCAGTAAATCACTTTACCAAGTGGGTGGAGGCGAAAGCCTTAGCGACAATCACAGCTTGGGCAATAACAAATTTCCTTTGGAAATCCATAATCTGTCGTTTCGGTATTCCCCAAAGCTTCGTCTCCGACAATGGCCGGAAATTTGATTGTTCGCATTATCAAGAATGGTGCTCGAAGCTCAAAATCAAGGCCAAGTACTCCTCTCCTGGACACCCGCAAGCCAACGGTCAGGTAGAAGCCACCAACAAGACGCTGCTCAACATCTTAAAGAAGAAACTGGGAGAATAGAAAAGGGAATGGGCTGATGAACTCCCAAGCACATTGTAGGCCTATCGGATGTCAGTGAGAACCCAAACTGGAGAAACACCTTGCTTTCTAGTCTATGGAACGCAGGATGTGATACCAGCAGAAGTAGCCATACCCACGTACAAGGTGCAACAATATGAGCGGCTGAGAGAGAGTCTAGATTTCCTGCAAGAAATGGGGGAGGATGCTTGTGCCGAGCTGCGGCCAATAAACGAAGAGTTGAGTCGTACTTTAACAAACGAGTCCGACCTTATAACTTCAAAGTAGGTGATATGGTCATAAAGCTAAAGGGAGTCACGACCCAAGATGGGGGCAAACTGGGTCCCAACTAGGAAGGACCGTACCTAGTAACAGCGACCTGGAGACATGGCTCATACCGACTGAAGGACCATGAAGGGAACGAGCTGCCACACCCGTGAAATGCCGAGCACTTAAGGAAGTATTTTGTGTAAAAATGATCCGAGCTAGACTCAAATGAATGTCAAACTACTACTAGTTAAAGGTTTAATGAGTGAATTTCTAAATGTTGTGTTACTATGTCCCTCTGAAATAGCCCACGACACTTAAAGCCCGATCTTGAGACCGGCCACAAAGTATAAAGCACAGGAACCGAGCCATGAGCTCTGACCTGCTAATAGCTATTCTCAATACAGTCTAAGTGACTAGTCGAGCTTCGTGCAAAAAAGGAACGCGTTGGTGAGGGAGTAGGGCCCTTGAGCTCTGCCAACCTATAAGTACCAACCCACGATGTATAAAGCATAGGAACTGAGCCATGAGCTCTGACCTGCTAACAACTATTCTCAATGCAGTCTAACTGACTTGCCGAGCTTCGTGCAAAAAAGGAACGCGTTGGTGAGGAAGCAGGGCCCTCGGGCTCTGTCAACCTATAAGTACCACCTCACGAAGTATAAAGCACAAGAACCGAGTCATGAGCTCTGACCTGTTAACAGCTATTCTCAACACAGTCTAAGTGACTAGGCGACCTTCGTGCAAAAAAGGAACGTGTTGGTGAGGGAGTAGGGTCCTCAGGCTCTGCCAACCTATAAGTACCAACCCACGATGTATAAAGCATAGGAACTGAGCCATGAGCTCTGGCCTGCTAACAACTATTCTCAAAGCAGTCTAAGTGACTTGCCGAGTTTCGTGCAAAAAAGGAATGCGTTGGTGAGGGAGCAGGGCCATCGGGCTCTGTCAACCTATAAGTGCCAACCCATGAAGTGTAAAGCACAAGAACCGAGTCATGAGATCTGACCTGCTAACAACTATTCTCAACGCAGTCTAAGTGAATAGCCGAGCTTCGTGCAAAAAGGGAATGCGTTGGTGAGGGAGCAGGGCCCTTGGGCTTTGCCAACCTATAAGTAACAACCCACGAAGTATAAAGCACAGGAACCGAGCCATGAGCTCTGACCTGCTAACAGCTTTTCTCAATGCAGTCTAAGTAACTTGCCGAGCTTAGTGTAAAAAAGGAACGCGTTGGTGAGGGAGCAAGACCCTCAGGCTCTGCCAACCTATAAGTAACAACCCACGAAGTATAAAGCACAAGAACTGAGCCATGAGCTCTGACCAGCTAACAGCTATTCTCAACCCTGTCTATTTGACTTGAAAAAGGAATCCGTTGGTGAGGGAGCAAGGCCCTTGGGCTCTGCCAATCTATAAGTGCCAACCCACGAAGTGTAAAGCACAGTAACTGAGCCATGAGATTTGACCTGCTAACAGCTATTCTCAATGCAGTCGAAGTGACCTGCTGAGCTTCGTGCAAAAAAGGAACGCATTGGTGAGGGAGCAGGGCTATCGGGCTCTGTCAACCTATAAGTGCCAACCACGAAGTGTAAAGCACAAGAACCGAGCCATGAGATCTGACCTGCTAACAACTATTCTCAACGCAGTCTAAGTGACTAGCCGAGCTTCGTGCAAAAAAGGAATGCGTTGGTGAGGGAGCAGGGCCCTTGGGCTCTGCCAACCTATAAGTAACAACCCACGAAGTATAAAGCACAGGAACCGAGCCTTGAGCTCTGACCTGCTAACAGCTGTTCTCAACGCAGTCTAAGTAACTTGCCGAGCTTAGTGTAAAAAAGGAACGCGTTGTTGAGGGAGCAGGGCTATCGGGCTCTGTCAACCTATAAGTGCCAACCCACGAAGTGTAAAGCACAAGAACCGAGCCATGAGATCTGACCTGCTAACAACTATTCTCAACGCAGTCTAAGTGACTAGCCGAGCTTCGTGCAAAAAAGGAATGCGTTGGTGAGGGAGCAGGGCCCTTGGGCTCTGCCAACCTATAAGTAACAACCCACGAAGTATAAAGCACAGGAACCGAGCCATGAGCTCTGACCTGCTAACAGCTGTTCTCAACGCAGTCTAAGTAACTTGCCGAGCTTAGTGTAAAAAAGGAACGCGTTGGTGAGGGAGCAAGGCCCTCGGGCTCTGCCAACCTATAAGTAACAACTCACGAAGTATAAAGCGCAAGAACCGAGCCATGAGCTCTGACCTGCTAACAGCTATTTTCAACGCTGTCTATTTGACTTGAAAAAGGAATCTGTTGGTGAGGGAGCAGGGCCCTTGGGCTCTGCCAACCTATAAGTGCCAACCCACGAAGTGTAAAGCACAGTAACCGAGCCATGAGATTTGACCTGCTAACAGCTATTCTCAATGCAGTCGAAGTGAGTTGCTGAGCTTCGTGCAAAAAAGGAACGCGTTGGTGAAGGAGCAGGGCCCTTGGGCTCTGACAACCTATAAGTGCCAACCCACGAAGTGTAAAGCACAAGAACCGAGCCATGAGCTCTGACCTGCTAACAACTATTCTCAACACAGTCTAATGACTTTTCGAGCTTCGTGCAAAGGAAGAAAAACGCGTTGGTGAGGGAAGCACCAGGATCAGACCATGAGCTCCAACCTTTTGACTACAATCACCCAGGCAAAAGCTAAAGCGAGACAAGATATAGAAAGCCCGTAGAGGAGAAAGTAGACAAAGTTCTTTATAAATATATATCCCGAACAAAATTACGAGTGAAGCTACAAGGGAATTCTTACATCGTAAAAATGGGAAGAAGAGACGAATAGGGGCCCAACTACAAAAATAAACACAGCAACACTAAGGAGATGGATGCCCAGAAGATTCAGCAAGCGAGGAGCCAGGTGGCACCCAACCAAGAGTCTCTCGACGACGAACTGGAATTCAAGGTTGAACCGGGAGGCCGCAGCAGCACGCGTAACAGAAGATCGATAGGCAGGCAACGACTAAGGTGTAGCCCCCCCCCCCCCACCCGGACGTCTGTTCCCGCCCTCTTCAGCCACAGCTGCTACGCCATCGCTGGGACAGACGCCATCCAGAACCTGTGTGATGCAGGTTCTGGTTCAACTACTCACGGAGGTCGAATCCCGTAAGCAAGAGGGCTAGAACAAGTGAGGTGTCATAAGCAAGGGGGCAAGAACAAGAGATGTGTGGAGTTTGCCGTGTTCCCAACAACTGAACCCTTACTGGCAGCATCCCGAACACCAGAGCCTAACGCGTCCACCTCCTTTAAACTAAAGAAGAAGGGGGAAAAGGATCACCACATATCGACAAAGGCAATAAAGGAAAGAGAAAGCAGAGCCAGTTATATCCTGGCTGAAGAGTAAGCCCCCCCCCCCCCCCCCCAACCCCTTTTTTTATAGCGGGAAATGACTCAGGGTACACCCAGGGCCCCACGGCACCTAAGAGCCCCCCCCCCTCCCCAATTTCCGACATGTCCTCGAGGACTCCAAGGCTTGCCCACGCGTCCCTTGTGGAAACTTGAATCCCGAGGAGCAGTCGGTGAGGATAATTAAGCATGAAAATATTAGCCGACCCAAAAACGGCATTAAAAGGGTGACCGATGAAGAAGTTAAGTACGAAACTTGAGTCACGAATGTGATAAAAGCAGTTGGGGCGGTTGACCGAAGCTGGACGACACTTGGGCCAAACAAGGAAGAAAGAAGTGTTAGTGAAGAGCGACCCTAGAAGAGTCACGAGGTCGGTAGTAGGTTCAGCCACCCACATGCATAAAGATTATGGCGTGCGGCTCAGTGAACACCAGGAGGAAGGTGGTAGCTACACGACAAAGTCACGTGCGGGATTCAAAATTAAAGGATCACCAAATGCGAAGCAGTGTCACCAGTCTGAACCCACACGGGAACCCCCAATGAAAAGTTAAGTCGAAATGAGAAAATGCTCACTAAGCAGTCACTACACCATGGTACCACTGTGGTGCGCCGCCCATCGAAAGGCAGGCCAGGATAAAAAAATCTCTAGAGCACCTCACTTTACACTCAGTAGGCAAAGCCCTGTTAAGGACCTCTGCTAAGGAACGTGGCACGGTAATTGCCCTGCGGGGTGCTTACCTGAGCAGGGGAACCTGACACACTCTTCGATCCGATAAAACTTAACATCAAGGGACTATAGGGTACACTATAAAAATTAAAGGGAGAGTGCGGGACAGAACATGAGAATCGAAGCTATTATTCTAGGAAAGTTTGTACATTGGTGTTTATGAAAAGAGCGTGCAACAAAAAAAGATACATGTATATAAATACAACAAGAAGATGGCTAAGGAGTAGGACTGTGGAAAGCCAGAGGCATCTCCTTCATGCCCCAAGTCAACATCTTCTCATAAGCTTTCACATCCAGTGTGACTTCCCGAATGTTCAGAGTGCGGAGATCGGTTACGGGGTTCTAGAGGAGCAGTCCCCGGAGGCACTCAAGGCCATCCCGGTACCCATAGATCCAAGCTTGGTTGCAAAGGGCAGGGGCCCTCCTAAGCTGCAATTCCAGCTGGGCCGCGCGGTCTTGGACATCACTCAGGGAGGCCTCCATACGGGAGACAGAGGTGCTGGTTAAAGCCTTGGCCACATCCACAGATTTGAGCAATCCCATGTACCGGTGGAACATGCAAACCCGAATCTCAGTGGCTTGCTTCTTTACAGCCTCTAGCATCCCAAGTGTCCCTTCGCTCTGATTAAGTGCCACTTGAGCAAACTCTAGCTCGTTCTCCAACTCGGTCACACGCCTCTGCTCGTCCTCCAGCGCGTTAGTAGCATCGACGCTCCTCTCCAAGGCTACCCGAGAGGACTCCAACTCGCTCCCCAACCTCTGGATCTCTACACGGGCCCTCTCCACCTCAGCCGAGAGTACAAAGAACCTCTAGTTCCTTCTGCCTAGACTCCAAGTCAGCAACCGCAGAGGTCAGTCTTGGAGTCTGTCCATTTCAATGCCCTTCAGCTGGAGCTCCTTATCCTTGAGGTTGAGCTCCAGACTCATGATCTTTATCAGCTCAGCCATATCCTCCTTCAACTTCCTCTACTCGAGGATCTTCTTAAGACAGAACGTGTTGCTCTCCCGCAGGGACTCATTCTCCACCTTCAGGGACTGCTTCTCACTTAGCATCTTCTCCCCGCAGAGGTTCAGCAGTTTGTTCAGCACCCTCTGAGTCTTGAGGTCCTCTTCCAGAGCCTCTTGCTCTCGGGAGACCAAGTCGGCAAACTCCTCGATGGCCTAAAAAGTTACCACCATTCCATCTCGTTAAAAAAAAAAAAGGGAAAGAAGGAAAGAAACAGAACGAGAAGTAAAGCGGCCGGGCGGAAGGAGACTCACATGGACAAAGAGTGGCTGGAATTTCTGGAGGTATGACTCGAAAAATGTTGTCCGGGCCCTAACATGGCCGAACCCAGAACCCAGTGATGCCCCTAGCTCGGAAGAATGAGGGGGTTTGACGGGCACCAGAGCCAGAATGACCTCGCGATGTGCTGAAGATGGAGTTGTTTTCCCCTCGCTCAGAAGGGAAACCACTATGGGAGGATCCTGCAAGGGGACCGAGCTCTCACCAGGAGCCTCGCCCATGCGAAGGGGGTTGCTGCTCGGGGAGGGATCATCCTCCACCACCACCAAGTCAACGTCTCGTTGCACAATAGAAGGCATAACTTCTGGCACTTACGAGGGGTGGAGTGAGAGCTTGGAGAGCCTCCAACTTGGACCAAGCTCTCACCATGAGCCTCGCCCATGTGAAGGGGGCTGCAGTTCGGGGAGGGATCATCCTCCACCTCCACCAAGTCAACATCTTGTTGCGAAGTGGAGGGCACAGCTTCCGGAACCTGGGACACCTGGGTGAAACAAATAACCTGACGTGAGGAAAGACAACAAAGGGAAACAAGCGGAACAAACGTTTAGTGAACATCAAAAGAAACAAAGAAGGAAGAGCCAGTACCGACGTGAACTCCTTCGAAAGGAGAGTTTTTTTGAAGCCATCGAAGGGCCTGGCTCTGCCAGCGGGGCCGGTACCAAAATAGACACCGGGGCCCCAGATCTGCTGGGAGCTGCAATCCTCGGATAGCTTGGTCCCTCAACCTCTGATCTGGGAATAGTCCCATCGAGGTCTTGCTCTGTAACCTCAGGGAATTCGGGCTCCTCTGCAGGCAAAACCCCTTCTTCAGAGAGAAAGACGGCCGGGATGGGGATCGGGGAGCCTTCAGAATGGACCAAGTCAGTGTGCCAAGGAGCAGGGGCAGGAGAATACGGCAAACCGCCCTCGGAGGAAGCTTCAACTCGGCAATAAGCTCCACGAAAGAGGGTGGCTGCTTGCGCAGGAGCTCCTCCTCTTCGAGGAGAGCCTCCTCGAAGGAGGGGAAGGCGCCCGGCCTCTGCGCTAACCCACAAGGTTCAGGGCCCTCGAAAGCTGAAGCAAAAAGAGAGGCAACGGCTGCCCCAGCATCTTCTTCTTCTATAGGGCCTGTTCGGGAAGAGCAAATGTGATTATTCGCAGCTCAAACAAGGAAAATATATATATATATATATTTGAAAATTTACGATGACCTACCTTCAGAAGGGCCGACATCCTAAGCGGGTCGACTGGCACTCAAACAAGGAAAATATATATATATATTTTGCGAGCGACCCGATCAGACTCTCCCCCAGATGCTATTCGCCGAGAGCTTCTCCCTTTTAGCCCGGCAGCTTCAGGTTTAGAGGGAAAGGGTAGAACAACAGGGGGTTCTTCGGCAGAAATGGGCAGAGGGGGAGTGGGCTCCTCTGGTTCAGTACGTTGTCATTTGGAGCGTTCCCCTTCGGGAGAGGAAGGAGCTAGACACTTCCCCCTAGTCGGGGAAAGTGGACCTGACAGGAAGTCCCAGCCCAGTGCATGGTTGTGGGGCAGGAGGACAAGGTAATGACAGACATAATCATCGTTCAGAAGCACATCCATCTCAGATAGGTTGGGATGAGCAAAAACCCAAGACACGACGGAAGCAACTCGGAGTTCCTCCCTCTCCGATAGAGCAATGGCCAGCGATTTGGTGGTCGGGACCTTGCCCCATGCTGGCCGAATAGAGAATTCACCATATTCCCTCTCCCCCTCGAGACACTCCCAACCAGTGCCCCTTATAAAGAAGAACCGTCGATGACATTCCATTATTGAAGAATAGCGCCTCTCCAAGGATGTAAAACGCCTCTCGATAGTATAAGACTGGAAACTGCAGCAGTTACCGTCAAGTCGATTAATTCGGTACACGCTCAGGAATTCGTGAGCAGTTAGGTCAGGATAATCTTCCGAACCGGACAGAATGAGTTGAAAGGCCACGCAACTGGCCAAGAGCAAACACTAGGCGTTGGGATTAAGTTATGCAGGGGCAAGTTTCAGATAGTCCAGGACGTCGCGGACAGGGCGGCAAAACGGAAAACGAAGCCCGACTGAGAACATGTGGGGGGGTAGAGCGCCACTGCCGGCGCCAGACCTTGGCGGTCCACCATGGTGACGCGAGACGATGGAACCTCAACTGAGGTCCTGTCAGGGAGTGGGAACTCCCTGCAGAAAGCGCGAAGCTCGATCTTGGTCATGGACGAAACCCATATATGCCCTGCGAAGTAGTTGAAGCGAGATTCGTCGACGGCCTACTTAGTCATGGCGAAAGGTGGAGAAGAGAAATCGAAAGGGTGCTCGGGAATATATGACAAAGATATCAAGGAAGGAGAAAGGTAAGAGACGAAGCGTAAGTATAAAAAGGGGGCAGTGTAATAAAACAACCTTTGAATTAAAGTGACGTCGCAGAATTCGGAGAGGCGCCTCGATAACTGGAAAACGGCACGGCATTATCACCGCACGTGCGCGAAGAACGAACCAACGCCAGGTTAAAAGAAAGGAATTTTTTGAATTTCCAACCCACAAGTGAGCTTAAAATTCACGGGATACTGTGATGGGGAAAAAATCATTAACTTGGGCCCTGGATGGCAGGGAGTGTTCATTACGGGAGTTGGGCCGACAATGGGGCCCAGCCCGGTCACATAAGCTTAGGCTAGAAAAGTAAAAGCCCATATTGGAACTTGGATAAACAGATCAGGTCGAGGCAGGAGGTATGGAGGAAGACTAGGGAAAAAGGAAAGAACATTGCGACATGCATCACCAGACGAAAGGGACATGGAGCAAAGACCACGTCATATTTAATGCGGCTCAGAGCAGGGGCCATGTCGCATTTAATGCAGCCCAGAACAGAGGCCACGTCGCATTAAATGCATCCCATGGTGCAGGGTATGCGACATTGAATGCAGCCTAGGACCAGAACAATGAACAGAGAAGGCCCGAGGCCATTGCTGCTCGGTGAGAGAACAATGTAAAAGCTGCTTGGTAATGAAATACAAAGGGCAAGTCAACCCAACGACAAGTAAGGATATAAAAAAATACACTATCTTCTTGGTTCTGGTTTTCCTCCTTAATTTTTTCTCTATATACTGCCTTAAGCATCGTAGGATTAACGGATCTCGAGGTCCCCTCTCTCATTTTGACTGTGCAAGATCGCGCTTGGATACCGGGGTTGTGGAGCTGCCTAGGCCCGCGAAATACGACATCAACAGCTGGTCCTCAAATGAAATCCATCTTGATATTATCTCCATATTTAAATTATCTTCACCTATCTCAACTCTCTTATAAATATTGAGAATTGGGCTAATCCCACCAAGAGCGGTAGACCGAACAATGCGAGCAGAGAGCAAGCTAGCTGCTGGCAATCAAAATAAAGGCAGGCAAGGCTTACCCTAGCTAGTAGGGCAGCAAAATAAGGGCAAGCAAGAGTACCAAATTAGAAGGCGAGGGGAAATAATCAAAAGTGGAGTAACCAATTGCAGTGTTTAACACATAAAACCCAGCTCACAAAGGCAGGCACTGCAGTCCAATTACGACAACAAGAAAATAAAATGCGCTTGCATTAAATCAAAGGAGGTATATAATCCATAATTACTGGACAAAAGGGTAGTGATCTGACTAGCATTAAATGTAATTGTGGGAAGTGGCTGACGGAGGACATGTACTAGCGATTTGACTCGCTTGATTTAAATGCAATCGCAATACAAGATATTTTATTTTTAGGAATGAAAGTTGAAAGGACGAATTAAATTTTATTTTTAAAAATTATTTTTGAAGACGAAATTTAAAAATACTTGAATTATAAAATTCGTTCAAACGAATAAATATTATTCAAATAAGATATTTTTTGATAAATAAAATTGTCTAAAAAGACCATTCAAATGGAACAAAATAGATTCGAATATGAAATTAATTTCTGTTTGAATAGTATATAATATGTTCGAATAATAATATTGGTAGGAAATTAATTTATTTTAATGTTATTTCTACGGAATACACTAAAATGGAAGATTTCGGATTCGAGATCCATACCCCAAAAACACAACCCATTCAAACATAAAACCAAGCAATAGATGTGGAGACATGATGATGGGAACCAAAGTGAGTCTAGTTTTAAAAATCTTTTGTAAGTTTCAGATGGGTCAATCACAAGATCAAGAGCCAAGAGGATCAATAAGGAGATACAATCCACTTAGGACGACTCAAGCAAGAGCCCAACTTGTTTACTTCATTTAAATGACATATTTTATTTGTTTAGAATAATTATATTTATTATGAGAAAGACTTAAGGGGACAAGTTGGGAAAGTTATTATTTCTTTTGAACTAAGGTTTTTGGGAAGGCCTTGTATTTTGGCCAATAGCATATTTGGAAAGTTACTTTTTAGTAACTAGGGTTTCAAGAGGTTACTGTAGCCGAATTACTGTAGCGCAGTACTGTAAACGCGGCACTGTTCACTCATGGGTATTTTTGGAAAATAGGGCAATATTTTGGCTAGGGTTTAATTAGGTTTTAGTTTAAATACTCTTTGTTGCCTCATGTTAACAAGTTTATGAAATTTGATAAATTTATTCATTGTGAGTTGAGTTTATCTCCTCTTGTTCTTAATTAAACTTTTGAACATATCAAACGTAAATCACAATCTTTGTGGCATTCCTTCTTTTATAATCTGGGTTCTTGAGACGGGTTCTTCGACGGGTCTAGATTTTAATATAATCTAGGTTCATGAAACAAGTTCTCATCGGGTCTAGGTTCTCCATCCATTGACTTGATTTTGGCTTTCTTGGGGAGTTTTCAAATTGACTGTAGGTCCAAGGGATTTCATTTTCGCGGGTTCATATCACTTGACCTATACCTTTTAAATGTGAGGATGCTACAGTAGTTGAGTGGCGGTTTTCGCGGTGGAGATAAGGGGCGAAATCGTTGCTCTCGACGGCTGCTGGTTCGAACTGGAGTGATTTGTTTCATTGTATTCGAACTGGGTATATATTGATCGTGACGTCTCGTTCGAATGGGATAAATATATGTTTGAACGGTTATTATACTAATATATTTCTAATTATATTACTAATAGTAATATATAATAATACTAATATTACAAAGTACAAAAGTATAAAAATAAAACTAATAATAGTATAATAATACTTTTATTTAATATATTTAGTATATTATTTGTAATATACTTATTCTATTACCTATAACATACTAAGTATTTAGTATAATCCATTTGGCTTAATTATATAGCTACTATATATAAGTTATGATAATTATACAAGTTAATATAATTAATATATATTAATAAGTTATATATATGGTACTCATTAGTTATATAGCTACTATAGTTTAAGTATTATATATAGACTATATAGTTATTGCTATTATAAGTTATGATAAGTAGTATACAAGTACTTAATATAATTAATATATATTAATAAGTACTATATATAGTACTTATTAGTTATATAGCTATTATAGTGTAAGTATTATATATAGTTACTATATAGTTATAGTTTTTATAAGTTATGATAATTATACTCATATAACTTATATAATAATATAATACTAACTATTGTATTAACTACTATATATTAATAAGTAGTATATATAGTATAAGTATTATATTAACTATTAGACCAAAAGTGTAATATATATTATCAATTAATACAATAGATTATTAAAATTAATTTTCATGATTCTTTACTTGGAATGGTAGAATCAAGTCTATATTATCAATTAATACAATAGATTATTAAAATTATAGGAAATTACTTATAAGTATAACAATACTATTATTAGTTCAAACCCAATAGCGTCTCGTTCCAAAGAATTTATTTCGTGGAATGTGTTTGGAGGGAAATTTCGCACCAAATAATCTGAATGTTAGTTTAGTTGAAGGTGAAAATTCCTCATTCGAATGCACTGGTAGAATTGTGTTACAAAAATACCCTTTGATCTTCTCTACATTTGAAGAACATGCCAAGGGATATTCTGATTCGTTAGTTCGAACGACAGTATTACACGTTCGAACGTAAATTAAATCGCGACAGATTTGGCGCCTATTTAGAATTTTCATGTTCGAATGCATAAATGTCAAATTCAAACGGGACTTCACAAATTCAAATACCTTAACCTCCAGTTCATTTTAACAATCAAGTTGGATTTCTTTGGAGGCAGAGCATGGCAGACAATTTTGAGTGTGTGAGAGAGTGTTGTGGGGAGAGAGAGGAACAGACTTAGTGAGTGAGAAGAGATTCTTGAGAGAGATGAGAGGTTTATAAGAGGTATTACTTATTTTTTTGCTATTTGTTTTGTATTTCGACTTTCATTAATGTTAGTTTATTGCACATGATTTAGGGTTTTCTGATAATGTGTTTTATGCTTATGTAGGTATTGTGGATTCATATTTTGTTTGGATTGCTTAAATTTGAGGTAATATTTCTAGTCTTTTAGATTTTTGATAATTTATAGTTTTTAATTAATTTATATGTTAAGATTTTTAGTATATTTGGGTTTGTGCAATCCCATTTAAAATGTATCCTACACCAATATGCATCTTATGAGATTGTATTTGTGAAAATTGTGTTTTGTGGCAAACGTTTTGTCTCTATTTCATGTTTGGAATCTAGGCTTGTCCCGTTCGAACGTTATAATGTTCGTTTGAACATAATCATGTCCAAATAGAATCTTGATCGAATAGAATCCAGCTTGAACAGGCTAATAAGATTTACTTAAAAGACTAATAAGATATATAAAAATTATACTTAAAATATAAAAAACTTAAGAATTATTGCAAAATATTTTGCACTTAAATTAAAATTAATACTTAAAATATATTGTAACATAGGAATTATTAATACTTAAATTAATAATACTTATAAAATATTTAATTAAAAAACTATATAGTATAATTACAAAATATTTTACACTTAAATTAAAATGGAAACTTAAAATATAATATAACATAGCAATTATTAATACTTAAATTTATAACTAATACTTATAAAATATTTATTATATTGGTGATAAGTAATATAATTTCGCAATGTATTTATGATTTGGAATGTAATTCGCTTTCAAATTTATTGTATAATTGTTGGAGTTGGACAATTTTGGATTTTTGGGTTATTTTTATTTGTACTTGAACCTTAGACCTGTTCGAGAGTTGTGGCCAAATATTCTCTTAAAAAATGTTTGGGGTACAACTCTTGAATTGTCCAAAATGAACAGTTTGGGATTCTATCATCTATATGGCAGATATATTCAGTTGTAACTCTTGTGTTAGGCAATTAAAATTTTAGTTCAGTGATTCATTACATTCTTCGGATATGTAGTCTGTAAGTTTCTAGGCTCATGAATAGGGTTGACGACTTATCGAAAATGCTGTCGAAAGTTTTACTAACATTAGAGTTTTGGACTGAGTATATATGCGATATAGATTATAGTCTCTCAAATGGGATATGATCAACTTCCTTATAAAATAAATGGTAAACAAGTACGAATATATTCTTGATAGTGTTTATCCCATTAATTAAATTTTTTTTATAGACATCCGATAAGTAATGGAAATACAATGAATAAAAGTTAGATGTTGTTGGGAGATAGATTTGGGTGAGACTATAAGGGGTATGCACAAGGGCGGAAATTTTTTTATAAAGTTTGCTCACATGAGTGTTGACAATCGAGGATTTATAAGATGTCCGTGTAAAAATTGCAAAAATCTTAGTTTTTATAATTTGGTGGTAGTGGAGGATCATTTATTTGCAAATGAAATCAATCATAAATACTCACCTTGAGTCTTACATGGCAAACCAATTCCCAAAAGAGTTAGATTTAGCAGTCAGACCAATCAAATGGAGGAGCGTAACGACATCGACATGGACGACATTAATGTGGATGATCCTAATGACAATAATGATAATGGAGAGGATATGACTGAGATGTTAGACGATCTGAGTGCAGGAATATTTGAGATGAGGAATGGAGAAGGAATATCTGCACAATCATTTGAGGGAAATTGAAACTTTGGAAAACTGTGGGAGGATGCACAAAGAGAGTTGTATGAGGGGTGCACTCATCATAGCAAGTTGTCTTTCACGATGAGGTTGTTCCATATTAAGTCTATTTGTCGTATTTCTGCCAAGACCATTGACATGTTACTAGAATTATTTAAAGAGGCTCTTCCTCATACTGTATTACTGTAAAACCCCATTTTATAATACGAACTTCATACCACTAAACTCCACCTTTTTTCTATATAATAATATTTATTGATATAGGTTATATCAAAATATGGTGAAAATTCAGAAGAATCTCACCAGAACTGTATGCTCTGGCATGTGGTCTGTCCAGGCGAGCCATCCAGTGCTTAGAATGTTTTTTTTTTTTTTTTTTTTATGAAAGAACTGATCTCATTAATCAAAGATGTCAAATACATCAAACTCCAGGAAACATAATCGAGTAAAAGAAACACTACAACATTTCTTTTGTGCCTATATGTAGGATATACGAGGGGCATGTTTCAAAAGCATAGATATCCTCTGAGCAAACAAAAGCAGTTTTTGCTAGATGATGTGCTGCCATATTAGCTTCTCGGTTTGTATGTGTAACTGACCAACAAGCATATGAGTTCAGAATCTCTCTTGCATCTTCTACCAGGCAGCCACCCAAACTCCCATTCTTTGTGTAATTCTTCAATAAATCCACCACTTGCTTTGAATCACCCTCCAGACAAAAATGTGTAATGCCAACCTCTTTGCAAAAAACTGCAGCTAGGAGCATACCGTATGCCTCAGCATCAAAGGAGGATCCTTTGAGATTTCTGTGAGCCTGTAAGCTTCCAATAAAACAACCATGGTGATCTCTGATAAGGACTCCAATTCCAATTTTCCTGTCCTTTTGATTTACAGCAGCATCCCAATTGACTTTAAATAACCCCTCCTCAGGCTTTGACCACCTTGGAAACCCTGCATTAGCTGTGAGTTTGGCCCCTATGTCCTCTGCGAGAGCTTCCCTATATAACACCAGTTCTGTTTTGGCCAGTTGGTGGAGAGCATTTGGGTGTTTGAATTCTTTTCTGAGAAGAGTATTGTTCCTTCTAGTCCATATGCCCCTCATAGTTGCTGCCACTTCTTCTAGTTCCTCTAAACTGAGTATCTCAACAAGTCTGGACCATATATCAAAAATCAGATCACTTTGCACGGATAGCTTTTGCACCTTTTTCACTCCCTGACCCCACACATCTTTAGCAGCAATGCATCCCCACAGAACATGTCCAGAGGTTTCTGCCTCCTGCTTGCAGGTCAAGCATGAGCTGTGTTCCACCACTTTCCTCCTTCTTAGGTTTGCTAGAGTAGGTAATGCCTCATTGCATGCTCTCCATAGGAACATCTTGGTAGCAGGGGTTACTCTTAGCTTCCAAATAGTTTTCCAAGCCTGTTTTTCTTTTTCTTTACCTGAGGTCTCCCCTTCCTGAGCACACTCCAAAGCTTTACTGAGATGGTACCCACTCTTGACAGTATAGAGCCCATTTGTAGTGAATTGCCACACTAATTTGTCTTCTCTCCCCCTCATGCTAATCGGTATTGATTTAATATCAGTTATTTCTTGTTGGGTGAATAGCTCTTGTAGGAGTGGTTCCTTCCATTGCTGCACTTGGGGGTCAATCAGATCACTAACCTTTTCACACCAACAATCCACTTCTCGGATAGACTGAATCGTATATGGAGGTGAAAAAGGTAGCCATTTAGCTGACCATATCTTAACATGTTGGCCATTCCCCACCCTCCATATGAGACCTTCTTTTAACAAGCTTAGCCTTGCATGAATGCCTCGCCAGGCAAAGGATGGCCCTGACCCCACTTTAGCTTCTAACAACCCTTCCTTGCTGAAATACTTCTGCTTTAGGATCCTGCCCACCAAGGAGTTTGGATTTTGTAAAATTCTCCACCCTTGCTTAGATAGTAAAGCAAGGTTGAAACTCCTCAGATCTCGAAAACCAAGTCCTCCCATTTCTTTGTTATGACTGAGTTGCTTCCAATTTACCCATTGAATTTTGGAACTATCTTCATTGAAGCCCCACCAGAATTTCCTGAGTAATTGATTGAGCTTGTTGGTGATGGAGATTGGTATCAGGAACATACCCATAGCATAGGTGGGAATGGCTTGAAGAACTGCTTTGAGAAGGACTTCCTTGCCTGCTGCAGAGAGGTATTTGTTTTTCCAGTTGGAAACACGACTCCAGGTTCTATCAATAAGAGTATGAAAGGATGCCACCTTTGCTCTGCCCACCAAAGCAGGATGTCCCAAGTATTTTTCAAAGGTGCCATATGATTTAACCCCTGTAAGCTCCAAGATTTGTTGTTGAGCTGCCTGGCCAGTATTTCTACTAAAGAAAATAGAGGACTTGTCTTTGTTTATCACTTGTCCCGATGCCTTCTCATATATGTCAAGTATGTTGAGCACATGCCTGAGTTCCTCAGCTTTAGCTTGGCAGAAGAGCAGACTGTCATCTGCAAAAAATAGATGGTTCACTGATATTGGACTTCTTCCAATAGGGACAGGGGTCAAGACACCACAGGCTTCAGCTTGGTTGAAAAGTGCTGTGAGGGCTTCTGCACATAAGATGAAATGGTAAGGGGATAAAGGGTCCCCTTGCCTAAGGCCCCTTGAAGGCAAAAAGGACTCTTGAGGCTCCCCATTTACAAGTATAGAATATGATACGGACTTGAGGCAGGTCTGAATTAAAGTAATCCACTGGGGAGGGAACCCCATCTTGATCATAATAGCTTCCACAAACTGCCATTCCACCCTATCATATGCCTTACTCATATCTAGTTTCAAAGCCATAAATCCTCTTTTACCTTTCATTCTTGAGTTCATGAAATGTAAGATCTCATAAGCTACCAGTGTGTTATCAGAAATGAGTCTCCCGGGAACAAAGGCACTCTGGTTGAGGGAGATGAGTTTAGGCAGAATAACCTTCAGCCTGTTGGCAATGGTTTTGGAAACAATTTTGTAAATCACATTACACAAACTAATGGGCCTGAAATCAGTAACTCTCTTGGGGTTTTTAACCTTAGGAATGAGGGTAATGAAGGTATCATTAACCTCCTTCAATGAACCACCTTGATTAAGTACTCTGAGTGCAAAATTACACACTTGCTCACCCACCACCTCCCAATGCTTTTGGTAGAACTGAGCTGGGAATCCATCAGGGCCCGGGGACCCCAGTGGATTCATCTGAAAGATAGCTTCTTTAATATGTTCTTTGGTGAAAGGGATCATTAACCAGGCCTGCATCTCTAAGTCCAGTTTTGATCCCAATGCAAATAGGCAATTTTCAAAATTAGTGGGGTGTGTAGAGGCAAAAAGGGAAGAGAAAAAACCTGTGAATACACCTCCAATCTCTGCTTGCTCAGTTACAATCCTCCCTAGTGGCACCTCAACCCTTTTAATATAATTGATCTTTCTTCTCTGGCTTGCCTGCATATGAAAGTAACGAGTGTTCCTGTCTCCATGTTTGAGCCAGTGTTGTTTTGCCCTTTGGCGCCACTTCAGATCATTTTCTGTCATAGCAGACACCACATCCTCTTGGGCCTTTTTCATGCAAGCAAGATGATTGCCTGAGCCAGATTCTTGTAATTCCCCAATGCTTTGTAATCCCTGTGTGATGTTCAAGTTCTGCTGCTTCTTTGTTTTCTGCTTCCAAGCCAGCAGCTCCTGTTGGCAAGTATCTAGTTGTTTTCTCAGGTCACTGTCCTCATAACTTGATCTATTGTCCCTCCTCCATGCCTCACTGACTACCTTATGGCATTCTTCCTTTAACTCCCATGCCATCTCATATCTGAAGCACACTCTTCTTTTCCTTCTCTTGTGGCTTGTTCTGCATGTTTCAATGAGGAGTGGTGAATGGTCAGATTTAACTGCTGCAAGAGCAGTGCACGAGCTATGTTTGAAAATATCATTCCACTCCTTATTTCCCATTGCTCTATCAATCTTTTCCTTTGTGAATTCCCTGCCAGCCCTATTATTAGACCATGTAAAGCTTAGTCCCTGCGAGTGAATGTCATTAAGGCCACAAAATTCAACTGCTTGCCTAAACTCCTCAATTTGTTTATAGGGTCTGCTTGCTCCACCCATTTTCTCCTTTTGGTGAAGGATCTCATTGAAGTCTCCAGAGCACAGCCAGGCCATGGGCCTAGAGGGTTTGATCATCTTCAAAAGTTGCCAACTGCCTTTCCTTTTTCCAGTATCTGGGTGACCATAGAAACCAGTAAATTGCCATGTTGGTCCACAATCATCTTCCCGAATCAGTGCACTGATATGCCATCTAGTGTAATTAATCAATTTGACATTCCATTTATCTTTCCATAAGAGAGCAATACCACCACTTAGTCCCACACAATCAACTGCAAAGCAACCATCCATCATTAAAGTTCTCCTAATCCCTTCCATTCTTTTTGTTCTGCTTTTAGTTTCCACAAGGAAAACTAACAAGGGGCACTTTTCCTTAGATAAATTCCTAAGGACACAAACTGACCGAGGGTTCCCAAGCCCTCGGCAGTTCCACACCAAAATACTCATTAATTTTGGCAGGGCTGGAGACCAGCCTCTGCCTGAACCAGTGAGTCTTCATTTGTGTCATCAAGTCCTTTACTTTTTTTGAGACCAAGTTGCTATGTGTCTTCCTCCTCTTGCATCCCCTTTGGTAGAAAACTCTGGTTGACCTGTTAGGGGTATCAACCAGAGGGGTATCACCATTGCCTTCCTCATGAGTGTCTCTTTCCCGAGCCTTTCTTTTCCACCTTCTGACAGTGCTTACGAAGTCAAACCTACCATGCTGCACGTGATCATTTGAGCTAGCCAACTTGCATGACTCCCTTTCTTGTCCCGAATCCTGCTGCCTAGGAACCTGTTGCCTAGGGACATCAGACCTCCTAGTAGGATCCACCCCCTTCCTTTTTGATCCTTCCCACTTTCCATGATCAAAGGTGGGGTTCCAATTTCCTTCTTTGCACATGAGGTCCTTATTTGGTGTGTCAGACCCAAAAGATGACACATGCACATGTGTTGACTGCAGGCCTTCAGTGGATTGATCTTCCAGCTGATCTTGTAACTGGTTCCCAAGGCAGCTACCCTGGACAGGATCAACTCCTACTATTGTTTCTTCTGCTGGTGGTTGGGATTGGACCCCTTGCTTCTTTTCTTCCTCATTTTCCGCTAGGGATGTGTCTTGCTTTCCCTCCAAAACTTCCACTTCGAGAGCTTTGCCCTTGCACCTTGGTTCTTCACGTGCAACCCGATCCCTGTCTCCTTGTTGTTCATCCTTGCGGTGGTTCCCACCTCCACCACCACCGTACCTACGCCTATCAAAGATGTTTGTGTTTCTGGGTTGCCCTCGTAGCCAGGGGCCAAATTGGTATGAAACTTGTTCATCGCCTTGTTGCTCAGCTCTCTGCCTTGTGCAGCTCCTTCCTTTGTGAAATAGCACCCCACACTTGAAGCAAAAGCTTTGTAAACTTTCGTATTTAAAGGGAATCCAGTGTTGTTTTTCACCTAGCATCAGCCATTTCCCTCTTAGAAGCAGTTGATGGATATCCACAGCTACCCTTACTCTGAGGCATCTCCCCCAAGCTCGCCCATCAGCCTCGGCTTCAACTCTGATAACATGACCAATTGCTTCTGCGAACTGCTGACCAAACTCTTCTGTCATGGTTGCTAGAGGCAGGTTATGCAACTGCACCCAAAAAGGTTCAAACCGAAACTGTAATGCATAAATGGATATTGTTTCATCCACTTCCGACATGGTTAGAAGGTGTCTATCGAAGAACCATGGACGTCCACTTAAGATTCTCTCTTTATCTGTCAGCTTTTGGAATTCTATCAGAAAACATTGTTCTCCCAACTCCTTGAAAATAACCCATCCCTCCAGCTTCCAAATTTGAGACATTGTGACCCTAAAACCCTCGCTGTTAACACTCTTTTCAGTTAAAGCCTTCCCCACCAGACAATGTTTGCCCCGTGCATCTTCCTCAATATGAGCTTCTGGGTTGACATGAAAAAAAGAGCTTTCCTCCTTGGAAAGATGTAGCTTCTCCCATTGCGATGCTAAATCCTCTGTTTCCATTATGAATTCACAAGCACAAACCGATACCACAGTACTCACATGAAGTGAGACATAGATCTTTGAGATTAAACCCAAAGCACTCGAACCTCACACTTCCTCTAGAGAAAGGGAGGCACTCCTCTCAACCTCCAGTGCTTAGAATGTTTGGTGCGTGGATATAGATTTCTCACAACTGATAGATAACGATATAGAAAAACTCATGCCTTCTATAAAATTGTGGAATATATCATAGTGTTAAAGTACGTGAGGGGATATATGGTCTGGTTGTTTAAATGTAATTGGTGGGATGTCTCAAATCCAAGATTGAGACTGTGTAACGATGATTATTTTGTAAGTGTCAATACATCTCGCACATGGTATCAAAATGATCCCTTCGTTGTCGCTTGCCAAGCAAATTAAATTTTTTATTTGGATGATCTGGAGTACGGAAACCCATGGCGGGTAGTTGAGAATTTTGCACCAAGAAATGTATATGATTACATTCCAGAGGCAGACGAACCACATGAAGAAGTTGATAGTCCAGCAAATGAAGAAGCGTATCAAGAAACGAAGTAGGCATCAATCTATTTGTTGATCTAAGCCAATATGATAAGATCTCATTGCATTGAGAAAATGTTCTACCCGAAGTAATTGATGGTAAAATATCGGAAGAAGACGAATCAACTGAAATGTCTAGTGAGGATGAGGACGATTGGTCTGGCAAAACGGATAGTGAATGAATTTCAAACATAAATTTTTGCAATTATTATTCTTATAAATATCCCTAATATTTGTTTGAATAATAATTTATGACAATTTCAAATAGATATGCCTCTCAAACGCAAAGCAACACATGTGTCATCCCCATCCATTACTGACTCCCCGTGTGGTTCACCTAACATGAATAATGAGCCAACAACACTGGACCCAGAACAAGATATTTTATCAAATTAAATATCACATTTTATGCTCAATTTAAGTAATATATCTATAAAATAATTTAATTTAATTCAAATTCATGCTTTAATTACTGTATTTATAGCTGTTGTAAGCCGGCGCCAAGGTAGAGGCACTATGAGAGGTGTCTGCATAGAGAAAGTAAGGAACGTAGATAAAATTAAAGTTGATATTCTTGATTATCACACCAATGGCTCTGGAGATTTGGCAGCGTGGCTTGCTTCTTATGTTGGTACCCTTACTCGCACGTATGCACCGATTGCTATATCCTCTCGGTCTAAAGTTTTCCAAGAAGTGAAAGACCACATCAAAAAGTGTTGCTCAGTAATAAGCTACATCTCAAGCAATTTAGTATATAACATGTTACTTTCAAGTTACTTTGTATCGATACTAATTGTTTATAATTTTTGAGATTATGAGTTTGAGCGTTTTTCCGAGAAGAGAACATGTTGACTATTAACATATAATACAATTTTCTGTTTAAGTTCTAATATAGATTTTCCTTTTGCAGAAATAAGAAAGTCCTGGTGACTATGATCTGACCCAATTGTATGCTAAAACACATAAAAATCGTGATGGTGTTTGGACTAGTCCCGAAGCAGAGGCAAATTATCTAAGTTTAAGTTTCTTCAATTCCATTGTCACATAATATTTTTGTTACTTATACAAACTTTAGTGTTTTTATTTTTGTAGGACAATATGATATCTCTTAAAGAAACTGTTGCGGATCCATTTGATGCATCATTTGTCAATGATGCTCGGATCCTTTCCCAAGTTCTTGGATCATGTTCTGGATATTTGAGGGGCTTAGGATGTTGTGTGAAGTCATCCTCAATATCATCATCATCTTCTCGAGCTAGATCGAATGACGACAAGACTAAAGAATTGGAGGAAACAACACTTGAGATAGAACGATTGAGATCTAAGGAAAAAGAGTTGTTGATTTGATTAGATCATCTTGAGACGAGATTAGAAGAGAACATGAAGAGCAGACGGTACAAAAAGTTGTACTTGTACAGTTGTAATCAATTATGTCCCAAAACTTTATTCCATCACCACAATCTTAAAATTTAATTTTTCTTTCTCTGTCTTTTCTATTATTATGTTCTAAAACATTTGAACAATTGATATTTGAATTACAATTTCTGTAATACTAGTATGATATTTTTAATTAATTAAATTATGTTATGTATGATTAATACCGTTCAAACGTTAAATAACCAATTTGAACAACAAACGAGAAATACAGTCTGCACGAACGTTCGAACAATAAAATATTTCTTAGAACAACATTACTTTTCAAAACACCATTTGAAAGGAAAAAAATTCACAACATAAAATGTCTGTTCGAACAGACATTTATATTCAAACATAAGTCATTCAAAAAAAATTTATTAGTTCGAACACTTCGTTCGTTCGAACAGAATCAAATATGGTTATTTGTTCGAATCAAAATTTGAATTTGTTCGAATGGATGGGTCGGTTCTAATTGACAAACATTCCATTCGAACAATGTTTTGAGACAAAATTTGTTCATCTAAAAATAAAAACTCTTGTTCGAATAGTTTCGACTAGTTCCGTCAAATTTCGTTTCTAAAAGTGATTTTTTGAGATGGAAATTAATTTCGTCTCCAAAAACCTTTTGAGACGGTCTTTTAGAGACAAAATAGAGATGAAAATTTTTTTATCTCCAAAACTATTTTGGGACAAAGTTGGGGTTTTTCGAGACAACATTCAAAAAACCATATCTCTTGTAGTGACACCAAGTAGCGAAGATGTCCCTTAAACAAGAAAAATATTATACGCTACACTATCATCACATTTTCAACCTCTAATATAAAATGTGACACATTTATCACTATTAGATTATCCTTTATTGGATGATTATTTATCATTTAATAGTGATAAATGTGTCACATCTTACATAATTGGATGAAACTAGGATGGTGGTGTAGAGAATTACAGAAGATAATGCAATGAAAATTTTCCTCAATTGTATTGATGTTCTTTGAACATTATTTATACAGATTACATACCAAAAGTAAGAAGTTACAGCAATCTAAGTATAGAAAGAATGGAGAGATTTACAACGGCTAGCAAGAATCAAGCTGTATCATTTATTTACATTAATGATAGAAATCAGTAGCACTCATCTTGGTAAGAATACTCGCATGATCTTAGGCTAGGAATCTGGGTGATTTGCTTTGACAGGATAGTGGTTTGGTTAATAAATCAGCAAGTTGGTCTTGAGTGTGGACATGTCGGACTTGAACTGTTCCTCACTGAACTAGATCCCGAACAAAATGAAGATCAATTTGTATATGTTTCATCCTTGAATGTTGAACAGGATTGAAACTAAGATGGGTAGCGCCAAGATTATCACAAAGCAGCAAAGGAGTGGAGGTGAGCTTGAAACCAAGTTCTTGAAAAAGAGATTGTATCCAAACAGTTTCAGAGGCAACATTAGCAAGAGCTCTGTACTCAGCTTCCGTTGAAGATCGTGCAACGACATGTTGTTTCTTGGAGCTCCAAGAGATGGGATTGGAACCAAGGAAGCAAATATACGCTGAAGTGGAAGTGCGATCATCAAAATTTCCTGCCCAATCAGCATCTGAAAATGTTGTGAGAGTAGGAGCTGCCCTGCATGTCAGTTTAACACCATGAAAGATAGTCTGCTTCAAGTAGCGCAAGAGCCTCTTTGTTGCTGTCCAGTGTGTCTGAGTGGGCTTGAGCATGAATTGAGACAATTTATTCATAGCAAACGAGATGTCTGGGCGAGTAAGGGAAAGATATTGTAGACTGCCAAGGACCTTTCGATATTCAGTGCTATCAACAGAAGCAGTTCCATCATTGAGTTTGAGAGGTATGCTGGTGGAGAGAGGTGTAGAGACCTCTTTGGCCCCAAGCATGTTGGTATTTGACAGTAAATCCCGTACATATTTATGTTGGGAAAGAAAAATTCCATCCTGAGTGGGTAAGACTTCCACTCCTAAGAAATAATGTAAGGACCCCATGTCCTTTAAAGAAAATTTACAGCCGAGTTGCTCAATGATGGAAGTCACAAATTTTGAATTATTTCCAGTAAGTACTAAATCATCCACATACACCAGAAGATAAGAGATAATTGAATCATACTTATAAATAAACAATGAAGAATTTGCTTGTGAATTTTTGAAACCAAACTGGAGCAGGGCATTCTTCAGGGCTGAGTACCATGCCCGTGGTGCCTGTTTTAGGCCATAAATGGCCTTGCGAAGACGACAGACATGGTCAGGTTTGGTTAAGTCTTTAAAGCCCGAGGGTTGCATCATGTAAACAATTTCACCAAGTTCCCCATGTAAAAAGGCATTATTGATGTCCATTTGTCTTAAACCCCAACCATTCATCACAGCAATGGATAAAACAGTCCGAATTGTGGCTGGCTTAACCACAGGACTGAAGGTCTCCTGATAGTCCACTCCCGGACGTTGATGATATCCTTTAGCCACAAGACGGGCTTTAAATCTGTCCACAGACCCATCAGGTTTGCGTTTTACTCGAAAGACCCATTTACAACCTACCGGATTACAGTGACTTGGAGGAGGAACCAAGTCCCATGTCCCATGCCGCATGAGGGCAGTTAATTCGTGAGACATGGCCGTACGCCAGTGAGGTTGAGAAATGGCTTTACTCACACAGGTAGGTTCTATGATCTCGGGTAGGGGATGGTTTGTGACATTGTGCATTTGTTTGGGTTTGAATATCTGATTCATGGACCGGGTGGTCATATGATGGGTCCGCGGGATGGTTGGGGGTGGATTTGGTGAGAAAGTTGGGGATTCATGCTCAGGTGGGTGGGAATTTTGGTCTGGGACAGAGGTGGTTGAGGGTTGATGCAGATTCGGCAATGGGTTGGGAAGGTTAGGGTTTATAGTGGCCGAATTTCCAACATTAAAATCAGAATTAAAGGGAGCATGAAAATCAAAGGAAGAAGAGACTTGAGGATTACCTAGAGGTGCCGTGACCATGGTGGGAGCATCAGCCGGAGACACTGTTGGTATAGGAGGCATCACGGGTGGCACGACAACAGGAACCGAAGGAAGAACCTGTGTGGGAATCGAGTGAGAGTGTGAAGGGGAAGGCTGTTTGGTCTGTGGGTTTTGGGCCTCGTCAAATAAGACGTGCCGTGAGATGTAGAGCCTGCGTGTATTTGGATCAAGGCACCGGTAAGCATTTTGAGTGAGCGAATAGCCCAAAAAGATGCAGGGAATGGATTTGGGCTCCATTTTGTGGTTATTGTATGGTTTGGTGAGAGGATAACACAAGCAACCAAATTTTCTCAATTTGAGATAATTGGGTTGTTGACCAAAAAGAGCCTGGTATGGTGATATATTTTGCAGCAAGGATGTGGGTTGACGATTTATAAGATATGTTGCTGTTTGAAAAGCATGAGGCCAATATATGAGAGGTAAATTGGCATCGTGAAGTAATGTGAGACCGGTTTCCACAAGATGATGGTGACGTCGTTCCGAGACACCATTTTGTTGTGGTGTGTGTGGAGCGGTGGTTAAATGACTTATGCCATGAAGAGAGAAAAAAGATTTTAAGCGCACATATTCTCCTCCATTATCCAAGTATATGGGTTTAATTTTGCATTGAAACCGGTTTTCAACAAGCTTTTTGAATAGGGGAAAAATTGTTGCAACCCCGGATTTTGTTTCCATGGGATAAAACCACATATATTTGGTATGATCGTCAACAAAAAGAAGATAATAGCAGGAACCATCTAAACCAACACAATGGGCGGGACCCCAAACATCAGTATATATAAGTTCAAGAGGGGCATTGCTCAATAGACTATTAGAAGCAAAGGGTTGTTGATGAGCTTTATTGATGGAGCAGGAAGAACATAAAAAAGATTCTTTATTTGTTGTGACTGGAAGTGAAAAATTGCGAACAACATTGTGAACAATTTTGGAGGACGGATGACCAAGACGTTTGTGCCACCCGGCAAGAGAGGTTCGTTCATGCACATTTGCAACCTTTGGAGAGACCGCCAGTGTTTCCGGGAAGATGTAGACACCATTTTCACATGCACCTCTTAGCAGGGTCACTCCCGTACTCTTGTCCTTCACAAGAAAATGAGAAGGGTGAAATTCTATAAGCACATTATTTTGTGATGTAAAATGATGCACAGATATGAGATTTTTAGAAAGGCTTGGAACACAAAGTGTATCGTTGAGAATAAAAGTCTTTTGTGGTGATTTTAGTGTAAGGGATCCTATGTGTGAGACAGCCAAACCTGAACCATCACCAAGTACGACTTCATCAGTACCATCATACTCATAATGGATGGATAAATTGTTGAGATCTCCGGTGATATTATGGGACGCAGCGGAATCCATGAGCCATTTATTTTCTGTGACATGAGAGGCTGAAGTACAATTGGCAGTCACTGCATTAGAGTTTAGTTGAGGACAAAACTTGGCCGTATGACCAATCTGATCACATAGTTGGCATTTGGGCTGATATCTCTTCTGATTTGAGTTGGGCCGGCCAGTGTATTTTGTATTCGGCCGGTTGTCTTTATTTTGGCCCTGATTTCGCGAGAAACCAGAGGGCTTGCCGTGATGCTTCTGTGAAGGATTTCCAAAAGTTTGCCTTCGGTTGGTGTAGTTTGCCGACACCACAAGCTGTTGAGTGGCCGACTCTAGCCGCCGGAGGTAGCTGTCATGGCCAACCAGAAGGTCATGAAGCTCTTCGAAGGTCAAGGATTTCTCCCTTGCACGGATTGGAGCGGCTATTACCCTGAAATCAGAACCCAAACCGTTATGAATGTAAAGGGTGAGATCATCGTCAGAGATGGGATGGTCGATTAGAGCTATCTCATCAGCCAGTGCCTTTATGGCATGAAGATACTCTGGAATCGATCGATTACCCTTTTGAATCAAGGTAATTTCTTCCTTGAGTTGCATTGCCCTCATTCGGGATCTGCTAGCATACATGTGATTTAATTTTTTCCATGCCTCGCATGACGTTTTAGCGGTAGCAATGAGAGGAGTGATCGTGGTGGAGGTGGAGGCAAGGAGGGCGGAGAGAATTAATTTGTCCTGCCTAACCCAGTGGGTTATTTGTAAGGTAGATGACGGAGTGCCATCAGATTCAGGACATACGGAAGTGCCTGTGACATAATCTAAAAGATTATACCCAATTAGAAGAGCTTCAAATTGGGCACGCCACTGGGGAAAGGTGGAGGAAGTTAATTTCTCATTGATTTGGGCTGTAATGTTGAGAGCAACCAGTGGGATTTCGGTGGGAGAGAAAGGTTGATTGTTTGGAGAGGAAGACATGTCGGAAGAAGGGATCGTATTCTCGTTTGAGTTTTGGTCGTCTGATACCATGTAGAAAATTACAGAAGATAATGCAATGGAAATTTTCCTCAATTGTATTGATGTTCTTTGAACATTATTTATACAAATTACATACCAAAAGTAAGAAGTTACAGCAATCTAAGTATAGAAAGAATGGAAAGATTTACAACAGCTAGCAAGAATCAAGCTGTATCATTTATTTACATTAATGATAGAAATCAGTAGCACTCATCTTGGTAAGAATACTCGCATGATCTTAGGCTAGGAATCTGGGTGATTTGCTTTGACAGGATCTGCCTTGATAGGTGGTGTGGTGTATAGCATTACTCCTTGAACAATAGCTAGCATTATAAGCTCTACCAGAAATTCTCCAAAATGTAAGGTAAAAGGATCCAATCGCTCTCTCACTATTCTTTCACTTACTAAGCTTATGAGACTCTTCAACTTAAGCATTGGAGCTTTTAACGACTATGTGTAACCAACAGAATGACAATAACAAGATGAACGGTAGGAATCCCAGCAGCGTTTAGCAAAGATAAAAAGGAGGTTGTTATAGATGGCGTAGGCCATGTAGGCACTGCATTGGCAGAATGAGCGCCTAGGGCAGAATGAGCGCCTAGGGCGACCTACAAGTACGAGGAGGAGATCAAGGGGGTAGGCAGTCATCACGCAAAGTCCTCAATGATGAAGGATCATGGGATCAAGAGGGTCAACTGTGGGGGAGTGTGAAGAGAGGTGCCTAATAGATGAGGGTTGCGAGGCCATCAACTATGGACCGCACGCTCAACAATACCAATTACGTCTCGTTTCCTCCAGAAAAGAATGGCGATCACACTTTCAAGAAATGTCCAACAATGAATAACTTGATGCATAAGGGGGCAAGAGGTTGTACGTAGTTCAAAGAAAGAGGCCCAAGGAGACCGAACCAATAAAGAAGCATATCAAGGAGCTCAAGAAGTTGAGGCTGGTAGAAATGGAGAGAAAAAAAGAGGCAAGATACTAGGAAGGGGAGAAAGTCTAGCTAGGAGATGGCCCACAGGTCCCTTATTGACTATATATTATGGGAGGATAGTCATTTTGTTTGCAAGAATGGCTCAAGTCAATTAGTTAGCTCGTCATGAAGAACTATACTCGGTATGGCCGCCATAGAAGATGCAGAGAGGGCTGAAGGACCCATCATCACAGTGATGATGACTACAAGGGGTGCAATACCGACACGACCAATACATATATTTATCATCTATGCCAATATGCATTTTATCATGCACTAACACCGCCCAAACATTTATAAACCAGCTGCATCAAGTCTTTTATAGCTTCTTTTGGGGAGATTATGAGAGCCATATATACATGGGAATTAGAGAAAATGGGTTGCCTAGTTGAAAATGTGTAAACCTTGGGAAGAATGCATGGAATAATTAGATACTGAAACTTGCAAGAGGCTTAATTTTTATATAATAATTTAAACCTATCAATCACATTCTTTATCCGCTTCACGTTAATTCCTCTTACTCCTCATTGTGGAAATTTAGGAGTTAATTCATCCCTTAGTTGCCAAAACATAACACTTGGAAGCTTGGAGAAGGTGTTACAAATTTTTGGTTTGTGATATGAAGGTTTGATGGCTCAAAGGCATAGAAAAGCTCGTTGATAAGGCCTTGTTTGGATTCAAAAAGCATCTCAACTAATCTCATCTCATCTAATTATTACACTTTTCAAAATTTTCAAACAAAATACAATAAACAATTCAACTTTTTCAAATCTCAAAACAAAAATAATATTAAAACATAATTTTCTAACAATATTTTATTGAACTTTCAACTTTTATCTCATCGCATCTTATCTCAACTCACTAACTAAACTTATTACTCAAGGATCTCCACATCTATATATACTTGTCTCAGTTTTTCTTTTTTCTCTCAGTTGGATGGAGAGCTACTAGTACTAACTCTATCGAAGTTAGGTGTGTAACTAGTCCAGTCCGGTCCGGTTTTGAAAAAAAATTAGGATTGAACCAATATCTACCAGTTTTACATTTTTTAAAACTGATTACGCACCAGTTATTTGCCTAAACCAGTACATTCGGCTTTACCGATTCCGGTCCGATTCGGTCCTGTTTTCTGATTTTAATAAAATGCAAATTTGTCATAAAAAATATGTTTATATAAAAAATAAAAAAATAAAATCTGCTTTAAAAATCTATTTTAATTTATCTGATAAATTAGAACTTTAATTAGGTGTAGATGTTAGTAATTTGTTAATGGTGGATTGGTGATAGGTTAGTTAATTAATATTCATATCATACATTAGTTAATTACATTAATATTTGTAATTGCTTTATACTCACTTGCAAGTTGCAACTTAGGTATTTTACAAAACTTTATCTAATAGAAATGTATAGAGATGTATTTATCAAAATTAATAGATATTATAATACTAAATAATTATAGGCTATTCCAATACTAATAGTAATACTAGCACTATATACTATACTAAAAGTGATATTAATACTATATATAGTTATAGTGATATTAATACTAACATATTTAGTTAACTATATTATTATACATATATTATGCTATAACTCTTATGATATATTAATATATACTAATACTATATATTATACTATTATAGTGTTACTACTACGTACATATAGTATATATATATATATATATATATATATTATAGTGATTTAGTGATACTAATATGTACTATATGTTATACATTATGGAATACAAGCCTATAACCTGCGCAATACATAGACCATTATTTATGCGCAATGTGCGGTGCCATACCACACCTAAAGTCCTCATAAATCTCTAATTAAACACGACTTTGTAATTATAACCAAAGACACTAAAATAACCTATATTCGCCAAAACCTAAAATCTTAATAACACTAAAATTAGTCTCAACTGTTAATCCTAAAAAGATAGGGGTATTTTTGTAATAATGTTCAACAGAAACCTAAAAAGACCTAAAAGTGACTTTAACTTATAAAGAAAACAGAGGCCATCGGGAGAGTGGGAGAAAGGCGTGCAATAACTTACTGAGAGAAGGAAAAGTTCTGCAATGGACTCATTGAGAGAGGAGGCTGATGCGCAGCGGCTTTGGGTGATTGGGGAAAGATCGGTTCTTTGGGCAGTGGTGGTGCGATGCCAAGAGAAGGAGAGAGAGAGAGAGAGAGAGAGAGAGAGAGAGAGAGAGAAGGGATGGAACTGCTTGTCATGGCTTACCAGGAGAGACACAGCGGACCTGGAGCGGCGTGGAGTTCTCTGTGCTGGTGGTAACGACAGGTCAGAGCTTGGCGATGTGGCTCACAGTGGAAACACTTCCCCTATTTCGGTGGAATAAACAGAGGCGGCTTTCGTGGTTTAGTGTCAGGTCTTCCTTTCCATCATCTCTAAATGCCCCATTTGGTCTTGGTATGTAGTTATCTCTCTCTCTCTCTCTCTCTCTCTATTTCTCATCTAATATGGATTTGAGATTGAAATCCAGGGTATCCATATCGAAAGACTCTTGCTTTTCACTGTGTTTGGGTTTGTTTCGTTCGACTTGGATTGGTGAATACGCGAGGAAGTAAATTGGTGGGTCTTTGTTTGGAGGTGAGTTTGGTTTAAATTTTTGGGGGAAAACATGTTTTAGAGGGACCGTGAGAGGGACAACAAAGAGCAAAACGGTGGACCACCTTGTGGGCAGGTTCGGGTACTTGTTGTTGGCGACTCAGGTGCTTGTTATTTTTTAGTTATAAATTTGTTATCTTCTTTCATCTCTATTCTGTAACGCAACTCACTGCTTGGAGAACGTGTTTGAACAAAGACCAAGTTGGGAGTTCAACCGTCTGGACTCACCGCTTGGCTTTTCATCTTTCTCTCTTTTCACCGCTTGACGTTTCAGATCACCTTCTTTTTCACTTGGTGCAAGTCTCTTTTGCACCATTTCATTTCCGAATTTTATGGTATGAATGCCAAGTAAGCAATTGAAAACTTTGTTTTTATATAATTAAATAGATATATTATATATTATATAATAATACATTGATACCAAATTATTACTAATACTATATACTATACTAATAGTGATATTAATACTATATAATAATATATGCTCATAGTGATATAGTCATAGTGACATAAATACTATATATAGCTATAATGATTTAGTTATAGTGAATCAGTGATTAGTATAACTATATATTAGTATTAGTTACAGTGATTCAGTATAATTATATTAGTATAAGTTATAGTGATTTCAGATTTAGTATAACTATATTAGTATTAGTATAAATATTATATAAGGTTATAGTGATTACTGATTAGTATAACTATATATTAGTATTTGTTATAGTGGTTTTAATTTAGTATAACTATATAATAATATTACCATAACTATCAATACATTATATAACTATATCACTGATAGTTAAACTAATACTAATAGTATTGGCATAAAATATAATTAATATATTTACTAATATACATTTAGTATACTAATTAATTAAAACGAAATGTAATTAATATACTAATGTGTATTAGTATTAATAATGTATTATATATTTATCAAAAGGAATATGTTGAGAATTTATTAGGCCATAAAATGTTATTCATATATATATATATATATATATATTATGTTTAAAGCATATGATCAAATAAATTTTCATTTTTAAGATTAAAATTTTATGTTATAAATTATAATTACATTATCTTATATATAATTATAATTTATATTATTATATATTATATATATAAATTTTATATAATATAAAAAATATTATATATAATAGTAAAAAAGTTAATTTAAATTATATAATATAGTGAACCGGTCCGGTCCTAAAAAGCATAGAACCGGAATCAGACTGGTTCGAGCTTGTCCGGTTTGATTTTTCGGTTATTTTTTAAACCCTTAATCGAAGTACATTACCAGATCAAAAAGTGATGCCGTTATGCAACTATGGATGCCTTAAAACACTGGTGAAATTTCTCACATGTCAACTAGAGAGTTGCTTCGAACCTCATGCCTGTTGACATTGCCATCCAAAATTTGCCTCTAAATGCCTTTGTTGCCCTGTTCTTCTTCAAATTGAATCTACTGCTCATATATTTGCTAAAGTAAATTTGGCTACTGAAGTTTGGAATCCTTTTTTTAGAAATAGTCTATTGATTTTTCTCATTGCTAATCTTAAACTAGCTAGACTAGGGCTAGATTGATGCAATGGTGGCAAAAGTCCAAGAGGAATGGCCAAGTTAGCAATATTTGAGTTTTAATTCTCATGGTCATTTTTGTGGGTAATTTATGGCTACCAAGAAGTAATGAGTATTATAAGAATATTGAAACCCTCGTGCATCAATTATATAAAAAAAAAATCAATCAATTATAATAACATGGATGTTCGTTAGGTAATTTGTTTTTTGAAAGAAAGCTTTAAAGCTTATACCATTAAGTCAAATCTGAAATACATGAAGGAATGTCCTCCATAGTAATCATTACATCAGAAATGACTAAGGCTTCTTTTGCCAAAACATGAGCTACCACATTTCGACTCCTTTTAACATGTGTAACATTCCAATGAACAAAACTCCTAAGTTTCATCTTTGCTTCAAAGATAAACATGCCAAAATAGGTCAGTTGATCCTCGTCTTTTTTCAAAACTTGGACTATTTGTAAAGAGTCCCCTTCAACAATAACCTTGGTTAGTCCCAATTCCAGTGCAAAGCTAACTACTTGCAGTGCCCCATATGCTTCAGCCAGAGAAGGAAGAGGAAACATGCATTGGTTCCTTCTCATCGTAGCAATTATTTTCGCTTCAAAGTTTCTGACTATTATGCCAATTCCCACTCTAGCTCTTGTTTTGTCCACTGCTGCATCCCAATTCAGCTTTTGAAAATGAGTGGGAGGAGCTTGCCATTTAGTAATGCTGCTATTGGTAGGTACTGAAGAACTTCTCTAACCCTCCATTTCTTTCAACATTTTCAAATTCTGAGAGGCTGCACTGACTACTGTATTTGGATGTCTGAACACTTGGTTAAAAATAAACTCATTCCTCTGCCACCACATCTGCTTTGCTACCATGGCAAATTCCTGAAGATAATCTGTATCCATAGTTCCTACAATAGCCTCAAAAATTTTCAACATATTCATCTGTGAGAAAAGGCTTTTCTGTAGACTCTTTGAACATTGACTCCAAACATCCCTTGCTGATTCACATTCCCACAAAGCATGTGTTGCTGTCTCTTCTTCAAGATTACAAATGGGGCACTTTGGATGAGCTACAATCTTCCTCTTAAAAAGATTAGTTTGTGTTGGCAATGCACTTAAACATGCCCTCCACATAAAAACTATGTCACCTGGAGTGACTTGCAAATGCCAAAGCAATTTCCAAGTCTTCTTGAAGTCATGACTACTCAAGGCTTGTCCTTTAATCGCTAGACTCCTTTCTTGATGCATATAATAGGCAATTCTGACAGTGAATATACCTAAAGAGGTTCCTTTCCATATCATCTTGTCAAAGCTAGAGGATGCGCTGATAGGTATTTGAGCAATGATGTCTGCTTCATCATTGTCAAATAGTTGCTCAACAAGCTCCATGCCCCATGTCTTTTCATCTGGCTTTATAAGTTCCTAAACTTTGGCATTAGCATCAAGCTGAGTAACTGGGCTGTGACCTGCTGATGGAATTGTTTTTGGAAGCCATTTATCGCCCCATATTCTCACCTCTTCACCAATGCCAATTCTCCAAAAAGTACCAGCCTCAATCAATGGTCTTGCTTGTAAAATACTTCTCCATATATATGATGGTTTATGTCCCAGTCTAGCTTTCAAGAAAGAAGATGCCTGAAAATACTTGGCTTGTAAAACTTGTGAAACCAAGGAGGAAGGATATTGAATCAACCTCTAGCCTTGTTTGGCAAGCAATGCAAGATTAAAACCTTCAGCCTTCACCAATGCCAATTCTCCAAAAAGTACCAGCCTCAATCAATGGTCTTGCTTGTAAAATACTTCTCCATATATATGATGGTTTATGTCCCAGTCTAGCTTTCAAGAAAGAAGATGCCTGAAAATACTTGGCCTGTAAAACTTGTGAAACCAAGGAGGAAGGATATTGAATCAACCTCTAGCCTTGTTTGGCAAGCAATGCAAGATTAAAACCTTCCAAATCACAAAAACCCATTCCTGCTTCTTCCTTAGATCTTCCCATCTTGTTCCATGCCACCCAATGTATCTTCCTTTCTACCTCTTTCTGTCCCCACTAGAAGTTGTGCATAACACTATTGATATTTCGAAGGAGTTTTGCAGGAAGCTTAAGAACAGACATGCTATATGTGGGAAGAGATTGCACAACAGCCTTGATGAAAATTTCCTTCCCTACCTGAGACAAAGATTTGACCCTTTGATTACTGACCCTCATTCTAACTTTATCAACAATGCCCCTAAAAGCTTTTTCTCTTACTTTCCCAACTACAGTTGGTAAACCAAGATACTTTTCATAAGCCATAGTGGACCTCACACCTGCAATGCTAAGGATGAATTCTTGTGTTTCCTTTGCAGTATTTTTGCTGAAAAGGATAGAGGTTTTGTCCAGATTCAATCTTTGACCCGAGGCTTCCTCGTAAATATTCAGGATGTCATAAAGATTGCCCCATTCTATTGCATTAGCCTTGCAAAATAACAAGCTATCATCTGCAAAAAATAAATGAGAAAGTCTTATTATGCCCCTAGCAAAAGGCACTCCTGTTATGATTCCTTTCTCTTCTCCTCTACTGATCATAGAACTCAAAATTTTTGCACACATTATGAAAAGGTAAGGTGATAGTGGATCACCTTGTCTTATACCTCTTGAAGGTCTAAAACTACTTTGAGGGACTCCATTGACTAAACTAGAATATGACACTGATTCAACACACCTCATCACCAAATCAACCCATGAAGTGTCAAACCCCATTTTACAAAGGGCAGATATGAGAAAGGACCATTCAACCTTATCATAAGCCTTACTCATGTCAAGCTTTAGAGCCATATATCCTTCTCTCCCTGACATTTTACAGTTCATAGTATGCAAAGCCTCAAAAGCAACAATTACATTATTCGAGATAAGCCTTCCAGGAATAAAAGCTGATTGGTATTGAGAAATAATGCTAAGCATAATCTTTTTCAACCTGTTAGCTATGACTTTAGAGATAAGCTTATATATGACATTACAAAGAGATATAGGCCTAAAATCAGCAACTTTAGTACTATTTTTCTTTTTTGGAATGAGGGCAATAAAAGTATTATTAATAACATCCATGTTGCCTTTAGAATTAAGCATAAAGAGGGTTGATTCACTGACTTGCCTTCCAACTATATTCCAGTGTTGCTGAAAGAAGGCTGCTAGATAGCCATCAAGTCCAGGTGAGCTCAAGCCATCCATTTGGAACAAAGCTTCTTCAATCTCCTGAGCAGTGTATGGCCTCTTCAGATCTTGATTCATCTCCTCAGTTACCTTGGGTCTAGTAGCAGCCAAGCATCCATCAATGTTGTGGGGACTAGATGTAGTGAAAAGATCCTGGAAGAAATCTTGAAATTGCTTGGAAATAGCAGCTGCATTGGTTATTTCCTGGCCAGTGTCATCAACAAGTCTGCTGACTTTATTAACTTTCCTCCTCTGAGAAGCACATTGGTGAAAGTACTTGGTATTCCTATCTCCCTCTTTAAGCCATTTCTACTTTGCCCTCTGCTTCCATTTAAGATTCTCCTCTTCCAACAGTTTATCAACTTCTCTCTTCAAAATTTTTATTCTGTCATTCATATATCCCTGATTACACTTCTGTAGATTATTGATTTGGGCCAGTTTGTGCTTTACTTCCTTCTTAGTGCCACTCATTGCCTGTTTGCTCTACTGTTGCAACTTATACTGACATCTCTTCAATCCTTCAGTAACATAATTTAGCTTACTAGAAGCTAGTCTTGGCCTTGCCCATTCTTTAGCAATCAACTTGGTACAAGGTTCTCTTTGAGCCCAACTCACCTCATACCTAAAAGGTTTGGTATGACTACTGATATCTTGCTGGGGGTTATCCTTAGAAATAAAAATTGGACAATGATCAAAATTAAGAATAGTTAAAGAAAGGACCATTGCTCTAGGATTCCAATCAGTCCATAGTGCATTGCATAAGCCTCTGTCTAACCTCTCTTTAGTGAACTCAGCCCCATATCGATTGTTAGATCAGGTATACTTGTTCCCCACAAAGCCCATGTCACTTAGTTCACATTCCTCCAACGCCTCTCTAAAACTTTCCATCTGTCTATAAGGTCTCATCATTCCTCCAAATTTCTCATTGGTAGAAACAATTTCATTAACGTCCCCAACACAGAGCCACCCCAAGTCATTAGTTGGCTTCAACCTTTTAAGCAGCTGCCAGCTTCCCTACCTCTTAGCAGTAACTGGATCACCGTAAAACCCAGTTAAAATCCATGTCTTCCCCTCTAGAGAGTTCTTAACTTTTAAAGAGATGTGATGCTGAGTATAGGATTCCAAGACTGCATCCATTTCTTCCTTCCATAAGAATGACAACCCTCCACTCAAACCTCTACAATCAACTATAAAACTGTCTTCCATTTTCAGTAACTTCTTGATTCTCTCAACCTTGTTTCTTCTACATTTTGTCTCAATCAGGAAAATAAAATTCAGGGCCTTATCCTTCACCAAAAGGTGAAGTTCTCTAACTATTCGGGGGTTCCCAAACCCTCGGCAATTCCAACTTAAGCAACTCATTGCTGTTGGTGGGGCTGAATAATAGCCTCCACCAAATCAATGACATTAGTTTCCATAGCTTCCAAATCTTCTGCCTTATGTTTCTTAAGAGCAGAGATCTCATCCTTTGCATCTCCAAATTTCCTTTTCCTTTCACCACACTTGCCCATCTGATCCTTATTCCCAGTGACATGCTCATAAAAGAATCTGTCTCTAGCTCTTCTTTTCCAAGTAACTCGTTTTTTTTATTGTTCCAAAATGAGGCATTGATCTGTCAAAAACTGATCCAGATCATTAATGTGTGATGCCAACATGAAAACTGCTGATGTGGCACCATCTTTAGTCTTCTGTTGATCTTGAGAAGAAACTGATAACAAAATTTTGACACTTTCCTTTTCAGTAGTAGCTTCTAATTTGGAAAGATTGACCTCTCTATTGATAGTTATCTCCTCAAGATTGGAAATAGTTTCCTTTCCCAGACCTCCCATTCCTGCCTCGTATCCTTTCTTAATTTCCTCCCCCTCCTCCACATTATGCTCCTCTGACAAATTAACATCACTTACCATATGAGTACTACTACCCTTATTCACTTCCTGAAATTGCTCCTGCATAGAAGCCTTTCCTTTTGGAGCATCTTCACCTCCCCTCTGCCCTTTCTACCATGGATTTTCAGGGAACTTCTCTGCTCTATCTCCTCCACCACCATACCTCTTTTGACTGTTTTTATTATGAGAAACTGCAGCAGCACGCAGCCATAGCCCATACTGATGTGCATCTATTTCATCACTACTAGTAGGTGTCAAAATCGGGCAAAGCATTTTAAAATGTTTAATAACACCACACTTAAAACAAAAAGTTGGTAGCCTCTCATACTTAAACTACAACCAAATTTGTTTGCCATCAAAATTTAAAAAAGTACCCCTAGCCAAAGCATTGGTGAGGTCCACTTCTATTTTAATTCTCATGAACTTCCCCCATCCAATCCCCCATTGATCAGCTATGACATCTAAAACTTTCCCTGCACATTTCCCAACCTACATTCCAACTTCTTTTGTCATACATGCTAGAGGCATGTTATGCACTTGCAACCAGAAAACTTCATTCTTAAAGGTTGTGTCATCCAGAGATACATCACCCTCAAACTCCTGAAGGCACACCAACCATCTATCAAAGGACCAAGGCCTCCCTTGAATGATCTTCTGTCTATCATCTTCCTTTTGAAACTCTATCAAAAACTTGTTCTCCCCCATATCAAAGAATTCTATCCATCCTAATGTGTTCCAGATCTTTGACATAGTCATCTAGAATGCTTCTCGATTAACAACTTTGTCAACAATGATCATGGCAAATAAGCATGACCTTCCTCTTTCCTTAGCCTTGTTGAGGGTGGATGACTCCACCTTGAATTATGCACTCTCATTCTCTGTAAGTCTAAAACCTTCCCATCATTTTGTTAATTCTTCCGCCATCATCACCTCTTCAGACAAGGATACCCAGCCTAAGAGACTCTCCTCTATGAAGAGAGAAAAAACCTTACCTCTCTAGGAAGGACGACCCTTTAGTTTTTATTTTTTGGTTTGTTAGGTAATTTGGGTGCCGTAGGTTGTTAGGGTATTCTGATATGATACTTTTGCATGCTTATTTTTTAGAACCAACACATACACATATATATATATATATATATATATGCAACAGTCATGACATTTAAACAGGGTCTATTATAATATTGCCGAGCTGGGATTTACAAATATTTTGTTTGAATCTGAGTTAACTGCAACGGTCAAGTACTTGGTTCCTTAACTAATTTGGCATTAAATAGAATTAAGATTATTCTGATGACTAGTTAATCAATAGAAACTCAAGATCACCGAGATTGAAAAAATATGCAAAACAGAGAGCAAACTCTAAGAGTAGAGTTTATTGATAAAATTCGAAATCAATTTCTAAAACCAACAAGTCGAGCGCAAATAGATACAGAAATCTGGAGTTATAAGAATTTTGCTTGAAAAGGGAGAATCTTAATTATTGCATAAAAATAAAATATGTAATAAAATAAGAATCCTGCAAAAAATCTTACCTAAATTAAATCAAAATCATCTCTCTAAAATTGAAACTGAAATATTTTCATAAGAGCCAAAAAGCAACTAAAATTGGCAATTAGGAGGGGAAAATGAATGTTTTTGGCGTCGAAATGTGGATCACAAAGTGTAGATATTGGTAACCACGATGTGCGTGCCCAAAAGAGCTTCTCGAATTAGGGTCTTATGCTCAATTATAATAGTCGTAGCCAAAGTTATGATCAAATTACCGACATGTGCACAAAAACAAAATTACTTTTATCTTTATTAACAACATTTATCCCTTAATGTGGCATCAAATGACTGGCTCACAAACGGAATATAGCAAGCAGATGATAGTAAAATGGATAATGGGTAGCATTATTCCATGCGCAATGTTGTCCCAATCCGAGGAATATTAACTGTCACTTACCATCTGCCAGCTTCTCAAGGTAGTCAAGCGCTCTCAATGTACGTAGAATCTGTTAAATCTATATCATCATATCTGAATACTCTGCATAACAATCTCATCTCAGTTACTAGTTCTAAAACATTTGGCCGGATGATAAATCTTTTCAACAAGTTCTATCTTTGTGATATATTCAACATGCAGAGAAGGTAACTCAATTACGAATTCCCTTGCTAAATCTGGAGTTAATGGCTGTTCAAATGCTTTTTCTTATCCTCTAATTTACGGGAGGTAGCTAAGGGCGACTACAAACTACATGTCCTGGTCTTTTCTTGTAATCAATCATTCGATCTTGTTTCTTAGTGTTGGGATTTCTATAAATCTTTAGGACTTTCTTTGTAATATCAAATTCTTCATTTAAAAGTGATCAAGATTTATAATAAAATTTGGGAGACTATATATATAGATCTTCTTTTAACCAAAAAAGAAAAAAGAAAAAGAAAACTCTGGCCCCTATTTATTCTTTTTCACGTATAATATATCATGCATGCATGTCAGAATTCGAATAGGACAAGCTTCTTTAATCTCATTTTTAGGTCAATGAGTGGTAAACCTAAAAGAAGAAAAGACACAGCTTAATTTGTCACCTTCTCGAATCCTTCGTCACATGACATGCATCCGGCCGCCGGTTGAGAAAGTTTTTCAAAAAGAATCTTTTCTTTCTTTGTTTTCTGAGCTTCCCAGCGGTGATCGAGAGTTCTCATATGAGAACATTAAAAATTCTTTCCTTTATAAGATCCTGATCATGAATGCATGCATGTTGAATGAAGTGCTTAATATATTTATATATAGCTTTATTACTCTGTTCAAAGAATGCACTCATAATTGATCCAAATGAGTGCATTGAGATAAGATCTCAGATCGATGGCTTTTTCCTTTCCTCCTTGTCTATTAAAAATCAAAAGGGTGGTTTGAAAAACTTCTCTCTTTCTATTCAAGGAATTCACACTCTTTCTGATCTTCTACTAATTTATAAATGATTGATCAGGAGAAGATCGATATTTACGTGCGATGGACGTTCATTAGTGTTTAAAATTTAAACCAAGTACTTGTGATCATACGTCTCATGTAACAGCTTATATTGTAAAGTCTCAAAAACCAAAGCGACCGTAATCCATTATATATAGCATACATAAATATTATCGAAAGTTCTTTTAGGGCTGGTTTGGATAGTGATCAGATGAGATCATGAGATGAGATGAGATAATTTCAGATGAGTTGAATAAAATATTGTTAAAATATTATTTTTTAATATTATTATTATTTTTAAATTTAAAAAAGTTAAATTGTTTATTATATTTTATATGAAAATATGAAAAAATTGTAATGATGAGATGAGATGTATTGAGAGTATTTATGTATTCAAACTGGGCCCTAGTCTTGATAATAGACATTAATTTGAGTAGTAGTTCACAAATTCACAAAATAAGAAGGGTACCTAATTACATGCATGCACCTATATATATATATATATATAGAGAGAGAGAGAGAGAGAGAGAGATCATATGTTTGGGTGGATCGATATCAAACCTCCCATTGCAAATAATAATGCATGTAAGCCAAAATGTCTTTTCGAATATGCATGCGCATCAAAACATATTCATGTATATTAGCTGAACTTTACTGATCAGTCGATATAATTAAACTTTTTGACTGAGAGTGGAAGACCCACGTACGCTATAATTATGATATTCTTTATCTTTTTAATTATACATGTCACGACTAGCTACCGAGTGTCCCAGCCAGAAGAATATTATACATATATATATACACTCAATATTCAATAATATAGGCTTGTAAATGACCCCACTACTAGATCTATGTAAAATTAACCAAGTGTATGACATATGGTTTCATTAAAGCGTAGATATAATTGATCTAATTTGGACTCGATCTTCTCTCCTTTGTGCGTAAGATATAAGTTCAATAATTTATTAACAGGCCGGGCCAGATCATTTGTTCTATCCTACTTACGTTTTTTTAAATATATATAATATATATATATATATATATATATTCGAAGATAAATATTGCATGAAATGGACGTGTAACGTGTTAAAAGTAACATTATTAAAAAAAGGCTCAATAAATATTATAAAATTCATTTCCAACGTCAATCTCTTTTTAATTTTTGAGACGCGGTGTATAAAAACTTGACCCGTTCTTAATCTGTAGTACTTACTCTAGAACACTACGGCCTTTTTCTTCCTGTTTAAATATAATATAGTTGTTTGCATGCTGTATCAAAAAAAAAAAAAGTCGAACACTCATAGAAAGCGATTCCTGCACGAGAAATGTGCAGAGACGTAAGTATCGTGCAATCGTTTAGGAAAAAAAAATGAGGTTTATTATTAAATAATTATATTATTTTTATATATATGAGTCTAATTTATTCACTTTTTTTTTAAATGATTACACGGTACTTACACAATCACGACTGCAACTATCATTTATATATATATATAAAAGAAATAACATTTGTAATTCTGTCAGTCTCTGAGTATTTTTTTTAAAAAAATAAATAAATTTGAGATTTATATTAAAAAATTATTCTTTTAATAATGATTTTTATATTTTTTAAAGAGAATACGCAGAGACTAAACTACATGAATATAAATATATAACATTATATTAATATATATATATATATATATCAAAATTAACTAAGATCAGGGAGCTAGGGTTCGAGACGGACAGAGTTGATTTACACGTGTTTCATTCCTGAAGATTTTTGGTCGGTTAATTATGTTGCTCATACAATTTGAGTCCGCGTATGTACGGACGTTTCTGCTCACATTTTTATGTTCCTTTGTAAATTTCATAGACCATGTTTTTCCTTCTGACAACGCAAGAGGTCCAAATTATTTGGTGCATGTCTTAATCTTAACATGAAACGTCAAACAAGATTGATGTGAACTGTCTGTTTATTTTCTAAAGGGCAGGGTAGTACTGCTACATGTCCTCTTTCCATTCGTTGCATCTCCAAATATTTATAATGATCTCCAACTAGTACTGATCATAATAGCCTAATTAAGGGTAAATTTAGATGTTGAAATGAGTTGAGTTTAGATGATAAAATATTGTTAGAATATTATTTTTTAATATTATTATTATTTTAGAATTTGAAAAAATTAAATTATTTATTATATTTTGTGTTGAAATTTTAAAAAGTTGTAATAATGAATGGAGATGAGTTGAGATGAGTTTGTGATCCAAACTCACCCTAAGTAATATTCTTGACGATCACGATCGATTGATCGGGACGCAACATTAATGGAGATTCAGGCAACATTTCTTTCTTAGGAAGGAAAATGCTAGATCCGCTGGGGCCTCCCGCTAAGAGCTCCCACTGAATTGTAGTATTTTTTTATGTGTTTTTTTTTAATTTTCTTTTATATAGATATTTTTAATAATTTTAAATATTTTAAAAAAATTAAATAAAAATTATAATATTATTAAAAAATATTTTTTTAATCACGAAGTATTTTTTATTCTACTTCGTGATTAAAGAAGTATTTTTTAATGATTTTTTTTTACTTTCTGATTAAGGAAGAGTTTTTTAATGATATTTTAAATTTACTTATTTTTTAAAAATATGTAAGAGTGTACAAAAAATTTATATAAAAAATACAAATAGAAAAGTACATGCTAAGCCCAACGAGAGCCCCCAACGGGGTTGTAGCATGACCCTTCTTAGGAATATCGTGCCGTCTAGGTTTCCGGCCCCTCGCTATCATTCCTTTATTTTAATTTTTTAATTTTTTTATTTAATAATAATTAAAGAAGTAATTATTACTAAATTTGTGTTTTTTTTATTTTATAAATATTTAAAGATGTTTAACAATATATAAAAATATAATAATAATAAGTACAAATACACTATATATGGTACGTACACGGCGCTGGACGACATATATAATTAATATATATATATATAGCACCGTCCTTCTTTCTTAAGCGAGATGTTAATGGTGATAATCAATTGAATCCAGCCAGAATCGCATCATGTTTCTTCATGTATTTCATGTATTTTTTATGAATGAATAAAACAAACCAATTGAAACGACTTAGGTTTTGAAAGATGAGAAAAATAAAAATTGATTGAAGATGTTTTATTAGATTTTGAGAAATTATTTAAATATTATTTTTTAATATTATTTAGTTTTAAAGTTTGTAAAAGTTATATTTATTTTTGTATTTGAGTAATCATGATTAAGTAATAATTAGGTGAAAGGTTTAAAATTTGAAATGGAGAGTATTTTGTATTTGAGTAGCATTTAAAAATGAAGTTATTTACGAGAAATATTGAGACTTTCGGGAATGTTGCCTTTAAAATAAAGAAAAAAAAAAAGAGCAAAAATCCTCCAATATTATTAACGAAAGCTCTCACTTTTTACGAAAGAATATCTTATAAAAAAAACATGCACAAAGCAACCTTATTATAATCAAATAGTAAAAAAAAAAAAAACTCCTCCATATACCCAAGAAACCCAACTCGTGTAACTCCCAAATAGCAAAAAAACTCCTCTAAAGCCCCAAAGATAGCCTAGGAACTTATGTCTTTCATAAGTAAGGCAAATCAATTTGTAGATAATGTAAGACTAACAAATGTTAAGGCCGGTTAATAAGAGATCCACTACAAGAAAAACGGTCTTTTGTGACCATTTAATTACGGTAAAAAGATTATTTATGACTAAAACATATTTATTTTAGTTGTAAATGGTCATTTCGCTAGAATTAACTGGCCATAAATAAATATTTTTCTTGTAGTGACACTACAAGAAAAACGGAAGGCTAATGTAAGGATACTTTTGGCCAAACTCATGATCAGTTTGGCAAAAAATATATGATCATATTCTCAAGGTCAAGATTTAGGTTGTCTTTTTCAAAGAAAAACTAATATCTTTAGATTTTATAAAGTTTGTAGGCTATGTTTTTTTAAATCTTTTAAGTGTGTTTCATGTATTTGTTTGATCCACACACACACACATAGATCTTTTAGGAAAATTTTAATTTTTGGATTTAAAAAAGTCGAGAAATATTTGTTTGTATTTTATATAGACTCTGCTTGCAGAAGGAAGAAATGCGATAAATAAAGAGGAGTTCCAAGCGAAAGAGTTCATCAAGAATTTTAAATGGAGTTAAAAAATAACTAAATATTTTTCAAAAAATATTTCAAGAAATTTTCAAACTTTTTAGGGCCCAAAAATATTGTTTTCAATTTGTATTTGGAGGTAAAATAAATTATGTTTTTTCTTTGCTGAAGAGCCATTCCTTCAAGTCAACTTAGGGCAAAAGAGTATGCATGAGTTTTATGTCAGATGTAGATGAAGTTAATTTGCTCTTGATCATGATCAATGAATTGATCAGATGAATGGTTAAACCTTTATTAATCTGGACTTCATTACTTAGATGGAATCAATGTTGGACAGCTCTAGGGTTCTTCCTTTTCTTTTTATATATACATAAATATATAGAGAGATATACACACACATACATACATACATACATACATACATATATAAATGTATATATATATATATATATTGCATGCAGATGTTTAGTCTGCACCACTTATCAGTTTAAAAGTTTAAATTAATGAAAAGAGATAGATTTAATACGTGATTAATTAATTTAAATTTGAATGAAAAAGTTAAATTAACAAACAAACAAGCTGCCGCTCATTGTTTACTTTGCTACTACTGGGCGTTGTATAGCTAGCTAGCAAGGGCCGGAATACTTTGTACACATGAGGATCATGAAAAATATGTAGCAAATGGCAAAAGTATTCAGTCAACACAGTGTGCATGCATGATATATGCAGTAGTATTAGTTAGCTAGCTACTCGGTATACAGCTTTGACCCTTCGTAAATTTTACTCCCAGCCAGATTTCACAGCCGTGAGCAAACTGGTAACGCGCTTTGCATGTGTTTGCAACCAACCCTAGCTAGCATGAGCTTGTTGGAAAATATGGGAAATGTTTTATCCAAAGCAATAAGTGCATGCGCAGTCACTCAGTCAAATCCACATCATCATAGTTACTCTTACAATATTTTAATATATTATAATAATGTAATGTCTGAAATTCAGACATGGGTATAATAAATCCCCTCGACCACGCTGTAAAGTTTCATTTTTCTAAGCTAAGTTCTCAGCATGTTTAAATCGCCTTCGCTATATATATATATATATATATATATATATATATGCATCATTGCGCGTAGGCCAGTACTCACACAAGTACTCCAATAAAAGGTTAAGTACTACTCCAATATATGGAAGTTGATTTATATATATATGAGAAAACCTTAAAATCGGTCGGGTGTTTGTTTTTCTTTTACACCCAACAAATAAAAACCCAACACGTAGTAAACTTATAATATTTTCGGTGAGTGTGTATCCAGTTAAATCCCTCCTTTCTCCTTCTCTCTTTCCTCTTCTCCCCAGAAGCCTTCTTCCCCCGAAGCCCTTCTTCTCCTCTAAGCCATTTTTGTCTTCCCCAAAGCCATTTTCTCTCTAATTTAAAGCCCTTCTTCTTTGATTCGAAGACCTATTAGACCCATCTTCATTTTTATATTCATCGATATGTATATTTTTCATGCTTATTTATTTTCTTTCAATACATGGGAGAGTCGTATTTGCTTATGCGGGTCAAGCGGATGATCAAATAAAGCAAAGAAAAATGTAAAGGGCGTACTGAGTTCAAAGCTTTTCTTTCTTTCTCATTATTAGTACTTCCTTTTATCTCCTTCTTGTGGAGATAAAAGGAACAGTGGGAAACTATATTTGCTATGGAGAGAGAGATGGGGAGAAAGAGAGAGAAGTGTGAATTTAAAAACATGGAAGATTGGAGTCTTGGCGTCATTGTTGGTTAAGAAAAACCAGAGAAGCCCCAACTACCAGTTACAGCAGGTCACGGGGTGGGAGGAGGGAGAGAGGGGGAAGATCAGAAGTCAGAAAGAAATATTCAGCTGTGCATGAGTTTATGTTATAATTTGCTGCTTTTCCTACGTGGCAGTTTGTGATTTGTTGGTGTAAATTGAAGCTAATCACCCGACCTGCCTGAAGTTCCTCTCTATATATATATATATATATGAGCAGTACTTCGACAATGATACGAGATTTATAATTAATGAATATATTTTGAGAGTGAAAATTGGTTCATATTCTAATAATGTATATATTCTACATAGGAAAAAAGATTATGGTCTCGAGTGAGAAAGAAATAGACATATAAAATAGATTTTGAAATATTTATACATGTATAAAGCTCATTTTATGTATCTATCTCTCTTTTACTTTATACATTCAAGTTAATTTAGACAAGAACTTAAGACCAAAAATATTGATGTCGAGATTATATATATAAGAAACTAATAAATATAGATATTGATTGGTTGGAACAGATCTATATGCCAAACATGATATTTCCATGCATGCGTTAATGTGTTAATTATTATATTTTATCAAACATGGGAACAACAGTTGAAGGTTTGCATCGAGCAAATTAACCTTAAATCATGGGTTCCAAAACTACATTACTATAATTGATCTCTATATATGCTTGAAATTAATAGCTAAATTATTTTAGGATAATTCTTCTGATGGTGGTGGAATAATTTTATTTTAGAAAAACTTGAAAAAGATTTTACATTATGTCAATTGTTCATCAGTGGGGGCTCTTGATCATCCCGATATGTAAAAAAAATTATTTTTTATTACTGGAATCCACTTTTTTACAAATAATTTATATGAGACTTATATATTTAAAACTTGTACCTAACATTATTCATGCAAAAATACATGACCATCGATCGTTGACAAAAATTTTATCGCATGCAGTACTATATATTAATCAAGGGTGGCACTACAGCTGAGAATTTCTTTCTACAAGTCATGTACTTTTTTTTTATGTATTTTTTTAATTATTTTAAATATTTAAAAAAAATTTACAACATTATTAAAAAATAATTCCTCAATCATTAACTAAAAAATAAATGTCAGAACCCATTGTCAAGACACTTGACATTTCCCATTAATCAAATACTAAGGACGATACCTCGTTGCATGCTATTTTTCTAATCGGTTTCTATTGCAATATCGCTAGTTGCAAACGTGACATTTTTAATATTTTTCGTCTAATATTTAGGACGAGTTGTTGAGTTTGTCTTATGGTACCTTAAATAATAGGCGATTTACGGTAATTAATTCATGAATTTCCCAGGAAAATGGGTACTGATCATCGGAAAAGTCACTATATTAATTTGTAGTGATATATACAGCATTATTCATTTGGTCAACGATGCCATGATCGATCATTCTGGATTTTTCTAGGGTTACACGCGCGCGTTATATATATATATATATATATATATATATATATATATATATTTCTTATAACTTAAAAAGTCTATTCTTATTACTATTTATTACTGTTTATCAACAGTAATAAATAGTAAACAGATTTTTTTTAGATTTTTCCGCATATCTCTATTACTATTTATTACTATTTATCAATAGTAATGATGAACAGTAGTGAATAGTAAAGAGTTTTTTTTTTTCCTTCTTTTTTACATGTTTGTTTAGTTTTTCTGTTTCTTTTTGGGTCCGTCTGTGTGAATGCCAATGTGCGACGTAATACCACAATCGTACGTGGGGAATGAGAGAGAGGAAGAAAGGAAAAGTGAGAAAAAATATTGATTTTTAAGTTTTAAATTCTAACCCTTCATCTTTAATCTAACGGTAGAAGTTTAAATACTGATTTAAACTAACAGAAAATAGATAATTAAAATATAAATATTCTATCATACACTTAAAATTAACTTCAATTTATAAAATACTAATTTTTCATCATTAAATAAAAGATAAAGTTTTACTGAATATTTTTAAGAGAATAATATTATATCATACACTAAAAATCAACTTTAATTTATAAAATTCTAATTTTTTATTATTAAATAAATGATGAAATTTTACTATACATTTTTAAGAGAAAAAAAACTATCTAATTAATTTGAATTTTTAATATAATTTAAATTTCATAATAAATGATGAACATAAATAAATAATAATTTTATTCTTATACATTAGACTAATTTAATATTCGAAATTATACTTTATTTTTTTCTTCAATTTGGCAGATGTGGCAAACATGTTTTTTTTATCAATTAGAAAATCTTACGCCATACAGGATTTTACACAAGTATCACTAATTTCAAAGTAACCATGCTCATTCTAGAGATCAGCGCAATCACTGAATCAAATAAATAGCACAAACAGAAAATAATAATAATAATAATAATATATGAACTAATTAATTACTGTCGTCTGTCTGATCTGACGCTTATGTCCTTGCCGACCTTATTATACTAGGATGTCAATTAACATTTTATATATGTGTACGTATATATATATATATATATATATATATATATATATATATATATCTCCTTATATTTAAAAGTGTGTATCGCCTGATGAATAGTAACATGAATAGTAATGAATAATGATAAACAATATTCTTATTTTACGCTTCCCTTCTTCATCCATCTCTACATCCTCACAGCAATCATCTTCACAAAATCACCACAAAATATCACAAAAATTATTACAAAATACCACAACAGATCACAAAATCACTGCATACAATATCTTAATTGAATTATATGTAATGATCAATAAACGGAGAGACACATTTCTGGATAGAGAGTTAAGAGGAGACGAGGGCTGCCATGGGGGCTTCGACGGTGGCTTGGGTCCATGGGGGTGGTCGTCGGAGGAAGAGGAGCTCGATGGTGGTGGTGTCGGGACAAGGTACGGCAGCGGTATGGTGGAGAAACTGTGTGAGGCCCATGCGGGAGAGGAAGTTGCGGGGAGACGAGGGCTGCCATGGGGGCTTTGATGATGGCTTGGGTCCATGGGGTGATCGTCGGAGGATGATGAGCTCGATGGTGGTGGTGCGATGGCGCAGTGGTGCAAGCGTTGAGACACATTTCGAGTTGCTCGCGTGCGGCGAAGGGAGGAGCTGCCAAGGGGTTTCGACGGGTGGAGTTTGCTCGTCGGCGTGAGGGGAAGCTAGTGACGTGGTCGGTGACGAGGTCGGTGACACCCAAGGTGGCGCACAGCTGCTTGAGGGAGGAGATCGGGTGAGAGAGAGAAGCCGTGGTTGAGCAGAAGGAGAGAGAGAGAGGGAGAAAGAGAAAGTGAGGGGAAAATAAACTTTTTGGGATTTAAATCTAACCATTCATCATAACTCTCCAAATTTGATCAATGGTGAAAATTTAAATACTTATTTAAATTAATTTAAATATTAATCTTTCATCATTAAATAAATAATAAAATTTTGTTGAATATTTTTAAACAAGTAAAACTATATAAATAATTAGAGTTTTAACATAATTTAAATATGATAATATTCTTAATTAACTAAATACAACTGCTACAGCTACCGAAAAAGTAATCCGAAAATGTGTCCTCAATATGTATTTCACTTTTTTATTTTTCTTTTCTTTTTTTTTTCATGTATTTTTTTAATCATCATAAACATTTTTAAAAAAAATAAAAAATTCACAACATCATTAAAAAACACTTCTTTAATCACTAGGTAAAAAAAAATTGTGAGAGAGGGAGAAAGAGAAAGCGAGACGAAAATTAAATTTTTTAAGATTTAAATTTAACCCTTCATCATAACTCTCCAAATTTGATCAAATGGTAAAAATTTAAATATTGATTTAAATTAATTTAAAATAGATAATTAACATATAAATATCATATCATATATAAATTATCAAATTTAATTTATAAAATACTAATATTTTATCATTAAATAAATGATGAAATTTTGTTAAATATTTTTAAAAAAGTATAACTATATAAATAATTAGAGTTTTAACATAATTTAAATATGATAATATTCTTAATTAACTAAAGAGAACTGCTACAACTAACGAAAAAGTAGCCCAAAAATATGTCCTTAATGTGTATTTCACTTTTTTATTATTTTTTTTTCTCATGTATTGTTTTAATCATCCTAAATATTTAAAAAAAATAAAAAATTCACAACATCATTAAAAAACTACTTCCTCAATTACTAGATAAAAAAAAAAAAAAACATTAGGCAAAAGTCCCTTGGACATTACCCTACTGCTAGTATATATATATATATATATATGAATAATACTATATATAATTATAAAGTGTATAAATATCGTGTAGTTGTTTTGAAAAAAAAATCTACTATTAAATTTTTTTTGTATAGGTTTCATATTTATTCATTTTTTTCAAAATATTATGCAATATTTAAGACTGTAACTATCATTTCTCAATTAATAAATTCTGTAAAAATTATAATTAAAAATTCTATAAAATTACTCTTAAAAAATCTTAAAGAAAAATCATTACACAATGATAACATATACAGGATAAATTTAATTGGCAAGTAAATATATATTCCATCGGAAAAAAGTAGTACAGCAAGAATCTGAAAAGCTATTTTTGTCCATATTACAGTTACACAGTACCGATCAGCTGTAAATTGACCATCATCAATCATGTTACTGATCGATCTCTTGTTCCCAAGTCAAAATACCTGCATGCACAGAATAAAGTACTATATATACTTTTTTCTTTTCTTTTAACAAAATAAAAGGAGTATCCAATACAGAGTTGATACATAGCACAAAGAAAAATTACGGGGATCTAATCTAACGTGGATCCAATATAGCGAGTCATGTGTGACATGATCTTAGATAAGTTAGCAACTCTTTGAGCAAGCTCATGTGCCATATGGTTGGCACTTCAAGGGATATGTAAAGATCTCCAATCCTTGAATTAATTGAGATGATATCGACAATCCTCAATAATGCTTTGAATAGACCAATTTATATATTAAAGGCAATCACTGATAACTTTGTAGACTGGTTGTGAGTCGTCTTCTAGGTAGATGAAATGAGCTTTGAGCGCCAAAGCTTCTTTTTGCCCATGACTTAAGAGCGACAATCCACAAAGCTGTTTGTGCTTCACCATAAAGAGGGGTAGTGGCTTGGATGCTTTTTGCCCATGACTTAAGTATTTATCCTCTAAACTTGTTGCACATGCTTGCAATAATGGTGAAGTTTTTCTGAATAGCTGCATCATAATTGACCTTCACGAAACCAAATGGAAGGGCTAACTAGTTTGCAAGTTGGGGGATCTTTGGTTTTTGTTGCCAGGCTATGGTGTGTTCTGCAGAAAGACGATTTACTAGCTTTGAGATTTCTAAACCGGAAGGGATGGTTTGTCCAAGATTGGCTTTGTTAAGGAACATTCAAGTTTGATCCATAGCTAAGGAGGCAAAGATTTGGAATGGGTGGATTTGGTCTGGATAGAGGTTTAGAATGGAATTGGGGAAAATTATTAGGTTAATCCAGTTTTGTATGGGAAATTATTAGTTTATTCTTATATACAATAATTTCGATTCTGGTTTTCGAGTTATTCCCAAATTAAAATGGTTTGAAATGTACAAGGTCTAGATTCAAATTCAAATATAGATTCATTTTATACCATTAATATTAATCATGATCTAAAGTCATAATGCTACTTAGCATCATGATGTGTATTGTAAGAGGGTTATCCCTCCTATCAACTCGTATAGCAAGCCCATGAAGGACTACTGGGAAAGTAAATTAGAGAGCCCAACGACTCTCCTCTAAAAGGAGTCAGTGGGCCTTCTCAGAGTACTCGACCCATGAGCAAAATCCACCTACGAAGCAACCCACACGTGGGGAAAGAGGACGGTAAGGGCAGATGAGACTCAAAGCCCTGACACATCCCCAAGACCCCAACAACACCCTACCTTCGGGAACCTGTGCAGACAGGTGGGCGAGAAATATGGGAACCCTTGAATCTCCTAACCGCAGGCATGAAGAGGCTTAATAGGGAAAGTTAACAGGATAAAGTGAGTTAGGGAGCCACGCCGCATTAAAGGATTCTGACTAAACGAACAGTTGAAGTGACATGGACTTATCGAAGCCAAGTATAAGCTGTCCCCACCCGAAAACCTAGTGTAAAAGCAAGCCCTCAGGTACGAAGAACTCTCTCTAATTCCTAAAAACTCACGCATGAACTACTAAAGAGATATACTGACTTTTGCATCAGAGGCTCCCCGACCACCACCAAGGCCCCACCATTCTCCATGTTTTCTTAAGTATGCAGGTGAAAGACTTAAGACTTGAGTTGCTGGAACCCGGCCCAAAGGCGTATGAAACACGACGTTAATAGCGGCGCCCGTCTGTGGGATCTCCATAGACTTCATGTACCCCTCGAATGCCTGCGATGACTCGTTCTCAAATAACTCAGGGACAAGAAGAAGCAACGTCAACAAACATGGAAGCAAATATCATCGCGATGGAACAACTGGCAGTAAAGTTAACTACCGAAGTAGAAACTCTTCGAAGAGAAAATGAGATGCTCATGGTAGCCACCAACAGACTAGAGAATGATGCAAGACCAAGTGACAACGAGCACGTAGGATCCAAAAATGCAGGAGAGGGAGGTGATGCGGAAAAAGAAAGAAGAAACACGCACAACGAGCTACGAAACCTCAAAGGGAAGTACAAGGAGATGGCAAAAAACATGGGCACGTCATCTTCAATAGACCAATTTCTCACCAGCTCTGGCGTACCCTACAACAAAGAGATGATGGTTGTGCCCTTACCACTGAAGTTCCGAGTTCCCCTCATGGACATGTATGATGGGGCCAGAGATCCTCTTGAATACCTGAAAAAACTTTAGAGCCCACATGACCCAGCTTGGTATCCCAGGAGAAGTGGTTTGTAGAGCTTTCCAACTTACCTTGAAGGGTCCGACAAGAGTATGGTCCAGGTTCATGCCACCTGGGTCCATAAACAGTTTTGAGGAGCTGGCTCATATATTCCTCACACAATTTATGGTGAGTAGAAGAAGAAGACGCTCCGCGACATATCTCTTTACCATCAAGCAGGTGGAAGATGAAGATTTGAAAGCATACCTATCTAGGTTCAACAAAGAGTGTATGACAAACGACCAAGGCGAGAAGATAACTTTGGCAGCGCTTTTAGGAGGACTATGGCCTCGGTCCCAATTCATGGATCAAGTAGACAACTTCATTAACACTGAAGCTACACTCCGAGCCTTGACCAAACCAAGAAAAAAAGAACTGGAACATGCAGACAGAAAAGGGAAGGCACCAACCAAGAGCAAAGCTCGCTAGAAGTTGGAGACGGTACCACATGACAACAGGAGAGAGGAAGCCCCTGCGAGAGGACTAGGGTTTCAATTTGATTGGACGACGCTCAACATCCAGAAAAACAATCGGGAAGCTGCCCAATAAGACAGCTACAGGAGCACTAGTCGCCAATATAGCACCTACCATCAGTCCACCACTCATAAAACAGAAGACTGCATTACCTTGAAAGAGAAAAGAGAGAAAACTGGGCGACCGAGGCTGCGGTATCCTCCCACCCAGAGACTAGAGCAGGAGGGGAGAAGGAGATCACGAGAAATAAGTGCTGAGAGGGCTGACAGGCCAAGGAGGGAAAGGAGCCCAAGATAAAGGGAAGGTGCACAGAGACCCCAGGACAATCGCCCCGCGCACCACTTTAGGAAGTGCCGCCGTTGGGGGAAATCAAAACCATCGCGCAAGGATTTGCTAGTGGGGGCGCAACCTCATCCAGTTAGAAGGTGCATGCCAGGCAAGCGAGATACCAAGAAGTGTATTTGGCACAGTACCGCCCTACCAAGTACAGGAGAAACGAACAAGGCCCCGCCATTTCCTTTGGAGAAGACGACGAGGAGGGCTTCTCTATCCACATGACGACGCCCAAGTGGTGACTATGCTGGTCACCAACTTCACCACTAGAAGGATCCTTGTCGACAATGGTAGCTCTGCAAACATCCTCTACTGGAAAGCTTTTACCTGTATGGGGATAGACACTGCCCAACTCCAACCAGCTCCCATGCCACTCAAAGGTTTTTCTGAGGAAATGGTCTTGCCGGTCGGGACCATCACACTGTCAGTCTCGGCAGGTAGTGCCCCTTGTATGGCTTCTGTCATGGTCGAATTCTTGGTTGTAAATGCTCCTTTGTCTTACAACGCCATAATCGGTAAGCCTACCCTCAACAGCCTAAGGGCAATGACGTCAACCTACCACTTGAAGATGAAGTTCTCGACTCCTCTGGGAGTAGGGAAAATACGAGGAGAGCAGGTCTTGGCACATGAGTGTTATGTGTAGGAATTGAAGCCTAGGGGCGGCGGAGTGCATGTGGTCCACACCCTTGAACAAACTGCTGGAGTTGATCCCTTTGAACCCAAGCTGCACGAAACCCACCGCCAGGATTGGTAGTGGGATGAATTTCAAAATGAGGAGTGTCATGCAACAACTCCTCATGGAACACCATGATCTCTTCACCTAGAGTCACGAGGACATCCCCGTAATTGACCCAAAGATCATACAATACCACTTGAGCGTGCACCCCAAAACTAAAGGAATAAGGCATAATCGCCAAAACTTCAGCATAGAGAATAATGCTGCCATCACCATTGAAGTCGATCAGTTACTCGGGGCAGGCTTTATACGGGAGGCCCATTACCTGGACTAGTTTCCAACATGGTGTTGGTGAAGAAGCAAAATGGCAAGTGGAGAATGTGAGTTGATTTCACCGACTTAAATAAGGCTTACTCAAAAGATAGCTTCCCGCTACCCTAGGTCGACCTGATCGTCAACTCCACGGCGGGTCATTGCCATGAACCCGGATGATGAGGAGAAAATCGTTCATCACTGATCAGGGTTATACTGTTACTCTGTCATGTCGTTTGGGCTGAAAAACAAGGGGGGTACCTACTAGCGGCTGATAAACCGTATGTAAAAAAATTAAATCGAGAGAAACATGGAGGTCTATGTGGACGATTTGCTAGCAAGAGCGGAACCCCTGAGTAACACCTAGATGACCTCCGTGAAGCCTTTACAGTATTAAGGCAATACTGGATGATGTTGAACCCAACGAAGTGTGCCTTCGATGTAGGCTCTAGGAAATTCTTGGGTTTCATGGTGTCTGAATGGGGAATAAAAGCTAATCTAAAGAAAGTGGAAGCCATACTCCGCATGGCTCCTGCTCGAAGGTGCCAAAGCCAATACCCGTAGGAAGAACTGACGTCAATGGGCAGGTGGAGGTGACCAAAAAGACACTGATGGGAATACTAAAAAAGACACGTAGCGACCGAAAGGGCGCTTGGGCGGAGAAACATCCCAGAGTTCTATGGGTGTACCGGATCACAGAAAGGACCCCGATGAGAGAAACCCCCTTCACCCTCACCTACAGTTATGAGGTGATGCTACCAGTAGAGATCAGTTTCCCTACCTACAGGATGCAACACTTCGAGCACAACTTCAATGACGAACGATTAGAAGAACAACTTTGACTTGCTGGAGGAGGTCAGGCTTGAAGCAAAAGTAGGAGAGCCGTTAACAAGACGAGAGCAAAATGATGCTTCAACAAATGTGTACGACCAAAGGCATTCAAGATCAGGGATCTCTTACTAAAACAGACGGGAACAACTACCTGAGACGAAAGAAAGCTGGGCCCTCAATGGGAAGGCCCGTATGTGGTCACCGCCAACAACCGTTCGAGCTCCTACTGGCTCTAAGACTCCCAATGGAACGAGCTGCCTCACCCCTGGAAAGTAGAGCACTTGCGAAAGTTTTATTACTAGAAACGTTTATGACCTGTAATTTACATCTTCATATCAACGATGTATACTCTATTAATAAAGTGTGACTTTTCAAGAATAATACGTATCACCTATCCCGTGGTGGAGAATAGGTCAGCCCTCAATTACCTGAAACTTACCTTCCTTATGGTCGTCAACAGACGGGAGTGGGTCCAGTCCCAAACTGCCTGGTAACTTACCTTCCCACGGGGTCCTAAAGGGTGAAATATGCCTAAGGCCATCTTCTCCCTCCATGACGGAGAGTGGGTCTAACCCCTCAGCTGCCCGGCAACTTACCCCAACTTCAACCAAGACAAAGAGTGGGATCAGCACTGGCCTGACCCAACACTTACCTTCCCTGTGATGTGAATGGGCGGGAGTGGGTCCAGTCCCATACTGCCTGACTACTTACCTCCCCATTAGGGCTGAAAGGTGGGCAGGTGACCCAACCTCCCTATCGGCTGCCCGACAACTTAACCTGCCTCTATCATGGTGAAGAGCGGACTGGCTACTCAGTTGTCCAACACTTACCTCCCCGCAAGGTACCAACGGGATGAGTTACGCCCGAAGGTTGCTTTATCCCCTTGTTGTGGAGAGCAGCCCAGCCCTTAGCTTCCCAACACTTACCTTCGTCGTGAGTGTGAACAGGTGGGAGCGGGTCTAGTCCCAAACTGCCCTATAGCTTACCTCTCTGTGGGACTCTAAAGGGCGAGATGTGCCTTAAGGCCATCTTCTCTCTCCCGTGATGGAGAGCAGGTCCAGCCCCTCAGCTGCCCAGCAACTTACCCTGACATTCAGCAAGATGAAGCAGTACCAGCTTGACACAACACTTACCTTTCCCGTGATGTCAACAGGTGGGAGCAGGTCCAGTCCTAAACTGCCCGGCAACTTACTTTCCCATGAGGATTAATAGGTGGGCAGGTGGCCTTACCTCCCTCATATGGGAAAGTGGGTCCAACCTTTTGGCTACCCAACAACTTACCCCACCCCATCACAACGAAACGCAGAACAGCTTTTAGGCTGTCCAACAAATTTCCTACCTGGGGGGACAAAAGGGGCGGGCTTAGCCTGAGGCATCCCTACCCCTCCCTTGGCGAAGAGTGAGTTTAGCTTGAGATGCCATCTCCAACAACGGAATGCCAAATGAGCAATGCCTTGGACTCCCCGCCGCGCTCCTCCTTCACCAAACAGAACGCCACGCGACTAATGCCTCACGTCTCCAGCAAAACAGCCCAGGTTTGCAAATTTCTCACTCGTAGATCGAAGGGGAGTTATATTAACATATTTATATTTTCCAGGGGTATATTAGACGTTTTCTACTCTCCTTACGGCAAAGGGCAAGACCACACCTCAGCTATGTGACGACTCGTTCCCCCGCGTAGTATGGGCCAAGTCTCTCCACAACTCAGCTTAACTCCAAAGGAGCTTCACCCCCCAACCGACGGTAGCAAATTGGGACTATATGATTACAATCAAAAATAAATTCTGCCTACAGATTGTTCGTGATACGAATAATGTTGCCCCTCACCCGGTACACTGCCCACAACATGTGAAAGAAAAGTTAAAAGTGAAGAAGTAAGAGAACTCAGGAAGAGGAGAAAAACATGTATGAAGAATTCTATTAACATTATTACAAAATACAAGCAAAGGAAAACGAAATACATCAATACATAGGGGAGAATATTAAGTTGTCGGGGTTGTTTGCAAATGTGCTCGGGATCAGCTTTTTCCCTATTGAGGCACCTCGCTTCAACACTGCTGGGTCCGGAGGGAGGTCTTGAACTATCAGTGCCCTCAAATTGCTTTGGGCATTCATGAGCATGTGATCCCTCATTCTCTCCAAACCCTCCAAGTAGCCATAATTTTAGGCGTCGTCGTGAACCAAAGGGACGTGTGACAACTCCTCGCGCAACCGGGAAAGAGCAATTTCGGCGCTTTCAAGACAAGAGCGCAAGTCCAGGATGGTGGCCTCATGGGCGACTATCATATGATTGGCCTCAATTTTCTTGAACTCCAAGCTCTTCACTCTCTTATTTTTGGCCTTGAGAGAGTCCCTATTTTCCTGCAGAAACTTTGAGACGTCCTCAAACTTTCCTTCCAACCACTTGTGTGACCGGGAGTCGGAGTCGTGCTGTTTGAGCAACTTCAAGTTGTCAGCTTGTAGCCGCTCCAACTCCTCCTATTGGCGATCAAGCGACTCCTGATGGTTGTGCCTCGCCTTCTCGGTAAGCGCAGCTTCAAGACAATGCAAGGCGGCCACCTCTTATGTAACACCCCATCCTTATGGTGGGACTTTTTAGAAAAGGAGATGGGAGTTACTGATCCTTTCAAAACTTTTTACTTCCATACTCAGGGTACAAGACTCTACATTATAAAATAAAACGTGCCTTGATAATAATAGATGTTTACAGCGGAAAACATCAAGCTTAAAACAAAAAGGTCTCTCATGCATTTAAAACTCTCATGCCTAGACTTTCGTGCTCTTCCCCTTGGGCCGTGTCCGTCCTGACACGTTCTGCTCATTTAGTTCCTGTGTAGCAGGGGCATACATAAAAACTAAAATGAGTCGAATACTCAGTAAGCATTACTTCATACAGTAAAAATATAGCAACATAGGATTTCAGTCATGCATTCATCACTCCATACATACCTTACGTACATACGACATACATTTATCTTGAAAACATCACTAGGTGGGGTTTTACTTAAAAAATGATTTTCTTTTCATAAAACACTTCTCTTGCCAGTGCCTTCATTTCTTAAAGAATTCGAGCATACATACATTCTTTTATCACTTTCATTTGGCCAGTACATACTGTTATGCCCTGTGTGTTAGGGTTAGTGATCTTCCTTTAGACCTGTATTTTGCTCGTGGTCACTAGTTGAAAATCTCTTTCAGTCAGGGGTAGTACTTAGGGGTGTAACCAATCCGGTCCGGTCCGGTTTTGGACAAAATTTAGGACTGAACCGGTATGTACTGGCTTTGCATTTCTCAAAATCGATTACGCACCGGTTATCCTCCTAAACCGGTACCTTTGGTTCTATCGGTTTCCGATCTGATTTTTTAGTTTTTTTAAAACGTAAGTTTGTCATTAAAAGGAAAGACGTATTTAGACAATTTAGTGATTTTATGATAAAAAAAAAGGGAACTCAGAGATGATGGTTTCTTAAGTAACTATATAATAGAAATTTAGGTAACCTAATATATAGAAATATATCTTCCTTTATCCATCTTTTCTACCTCTCATTTCCATTAATTCTTTCCACTTTTATAACCTAACAAAGTCCTATTACATTCAAAACAAAATAAGAAAAATAAATGAGACCCATTACATAAAAATCAAGCTTCCAACTTCCATGTAGTTGAAGTATTTAATATTAGACCATATCCACCTCAGAGATTTCCTTTTCTATATAAAGAAATTAGATAAATATAGATAATTGATATCTATAAAGATAATTGAGTATAATCCATAGTTAACCTAAATATTGGGACCAAAATAATTATATAAGAACTTTGATGATGACGATTCATCTGGTTTTCAAAATCTTACATAATTAGGAGTTAGTGAAAAATCATTAGATTAATCAGTTTCTAATTTCAAAAATGAACAGACAAGATCAATTGTTGCCATGAATAAATGATTATTTCAAAAGGAACCATATTTTGTTTCGGCCATTAACAACTCAGTTAATCTTTTAAAACCAAGCATAGATTCTTAGGCTGTAGTCATGGAACTTTTTGAGAATCACAAAAACACAAACACAATCTGTCAATCATAAAAATCTTGGATTCAAAACCCTAATAATACAAATACAAATACAATCACAAAACCCTAATGATTCATGTCAAGTTCCAAAGTAATTTCAAACAACTTAAAAAAGTGAAATGAAAAATAATAATAATCTAAAATTACCGTGAGGAATTGAAGTCGTGAGCTCACGGTATGTGCGACGGCCTATGAGGGGAGGTGCAGTCTGTGCAAAGACTCAGAGAGTGAGGCAGAGAGACAGAGACAAGAGGGCACTGGGCAGAGACTGTTAGCATGTTCCTGGAGGGGGGGGATCTAGGGTTTTTGGGGGTGGGGGTGGGAAACTGAAACTGAAAGTAAAACTAAGCTTTCGCCAAGGGGGTGGGGGGGTTGGGGGGAACGAAAACAAAATCTGAGGGTTTGCCAGCGCCGTTTCTTACAGTGACTTAATAGCATATAATAATATATATATATATATATATAGTTATATATATTTTGTTATAGTGATTTAACCAATTAAACAAAAATTTGTTATAGACTTAAAGTGATTTAATATAACTATATTAGTATAACTATAACTATAGTCTATATTAGACTATTATTATAGCTTTATATTAGTATTAGTTATATATTAGTGTAGCTATATAATATATTAGACTATATAATAGTATTAATATTAGACTATTAGTATAGATATATATTAGTATTAGTTATAACTATATAATATATATATTTTTTTTGATAATAAGGGTCACATTCCATTCATAAAAAGGACATACAACTTTGACTTAAAAAGTCAGTTACAAACGTTAATAGCACCTCAGCACACTTTCATGGCTGACATGGTCAAGCCCAGGCGACAGAACTCTAAAGGCCGAAGTCTAAGAGATTCGTCGTACACATCTCTGTCCCCGACAGAGTAAACCAATAACTTGATGACAAAAACCCATACCCCGACTACGCGAGGTAGGGTGCACCAACCTCATACACCACCAAAGCAGAGATGGGGACAAACCACCAGTTCGGACCATGGTCCGCAGGGACTAAATTTTTGATTTTTTTTTTTTTTTTTAAAAACAGAACACAAGAAAATACAATGAAACACAACTAAAAACAACAGCAGAGGAAAAAGCTCCGAACGGCTGCGGAGGCGCCTGCAGAACACACACCACCCTAGGAGAAAGCCATCGACCGATCTTGGAACTGCCGGACTCACAGACCCCAGCGGCGCCACGCGTGGCGACGGTAGAGGGCTTCTCGGCGTCGCAAGAAGGCCACTCGCCGAACGCCTCCGAGTTTTTTGGCCGCGTGTGCGAGCAACTCGCCACTACGGATGGTATCGCCTTTGGTAGACTTGAAGATCGGCGGCTAGGCAACACCATGGAGAGGAGCGTGCTTGTGACGCCCCCAAATTCCGCTTGGGATCGGACGGACATTTGAAGCGTCGAGACATGCAACACAAGGTTACCTGCCCCCGTTCATGACATATAAGATGCAATATTCCTAACATGCATCTAGCATTATGCAATATTCGTAGCGGATAATTTTTTTTTTCTTCAGCAATACTATGCACCAAACTGAAATATCCCAAATACTTAAAACATTCTTCATACATAATGACATACTCAAAAACTGATATCACAACACTAGTCCGAAAAGGTTGTGATCAAAAGAGTGATGGAGATTGAACTCCACAAATACAAGTAGTAATCTGAGGTAACTACTGTACGAACACCTACATCGCATCGTCGCTTAGGTGACCGTTTCCAGTTGGTCGATTCCCGATTCTCCTTCAGATCCTGTAAAAGATCTACCATTCGGGGGAATGGTAGTTGGGACTACCACAGTGAGATTTGATTACAAATCTCAGCAAGTTAACAGGAAACTTCCACACAGGTTAATGATGCATGCATGGCAGTAAAAGCATGAATGCATAATCAAATCATAAGTAATCATAGCATAACTTGACATACAACATAACATAACTGGCATAACTTAAACTGAAACTGAAGCTTAGCATGAACGTGACTTGAAACATAACATGAATGTGAGCTTGGAACATAACATGGACTTGAAACATAGCATGAACGTGAACATGCATAATTTGAACTTGAACTTGAGCATGACATAACATAAATGTGAACTTGGAACATAACGTAAACGTGAACATAACATAACATGAACTTGGAACATAACGTGAACGTGAACATAACATAACATGAACTTGAAACATATTCTTGTCTCATGGGATTACCATGATTGCGTGAACGTAAACTTGAACGTAACATAACGTGAAACATGACTTGAACTTGGAATCTTATTCAATAGTCTTAATCATTAACATGACCATATGGGTGCTACACAGGTCCCCTTGAGCCGTGTGTCCCTGCCGATTACCGCATCACATCACAGGTTTCTATACCAGCTGTGAGTGCGTTAATACGTACTCCACAGTTGTTGTGGCCCCACGTATTCTACGTGTCACAATTGCTGTGTCTCACGTAGTGTATGCTCCACAGTTGTTGTGGCCCCATACTTCATGCTCCACAGTTGTTGTGGCCCCATGACTTATCTGTTTGTGCCACACTTGCTGTGGACACACATAACATAATGTGTGGCACCATCGGCGTTAGTGCCTGGCGCGCTCCGGTGACCAGCTAATTAGGCCCCATTCGCAACCTGTTGACTGTACTTCGTCAACCCAGGGAATTTCACACATATTTAGACACTCCAGCGTGAACAAAGGAGTTCCACTAGGATATTACCCCATCCTAGCGCTTAGGGTCGTGATTGACATGAATGACTTAACTGGCAGACATGACATTTCGTAACGTGACGTAACATGAACGTGACATAAAAGACAGAAATCTTGACGTAACATAACGTGACATGAACGTAGGACGACAGACATGACATACTTCGAGACATAAATGTAACAGAGAACATTTCATAACATGTCATACATGTAACATGCAACATTTCGTAACATGGCATACCATATAACAGACAACATTTCTTAACGTGGCGTAACATGTGACAATGAATATTACATGACAAGAAATACATGTAACAGATGGCATACTTAACTTAACATGACATACTTGCAATGTATAGCATGTATAGCAATACGTGACAGAATATCTTGTGTAACAGATGAATAATTCATGACAGAATAAATTCTGTGTAACAGATAAATATGTAATGACTTGGCATGGCACATATGATAACATGCATACATACAATTTAGTTCCCTTACTTATCACACATACACATTAAATTGATAGTAAGTTAAAAGCTAACTTACCTCGATCTTCGCGCTTCGAGGCAAAACTCAAGTGCGATCACGGGAAACTGAAAGTAGTGATTTCTAAAAATTAGAACTTAATCACTGACAATTAGGAATATGGAAAAATATCAACTTAGAGTAAAATTACCATTTTACCCTCTACATGTGGGAAAATGACCATTTTACCCCTAACATAAGGATTTTGCATCCTAACTCCATAAATCACCAAAATTTACATACCTTATGTAAATTTTGTCCTAAGCTCAAAAATCAATTCAGAAAAATTTAAAACTAAACACAATCATCAAAACTCTATATGGCCGAAGCTTACAAGGCTATTTTCTTTGCTTTTTGTTGTAATTCTTTCAAATCTCGAAACTCATGATTAAACCAAAATTTTTCTTCTACCACACTCATAACATATTCTTAAGAACAATCATGTTTTGAATCATGAACAAAAGTCATCAAAATCACTAAAACCATACTTGAAACTTTTTGGTTTCTCTTCAAAGTTCAAAACAGAATTTTGTTTCTAACTTGTTTTGATCAACCTCTTGATCCATGACTTATAAAGAAGTGATCTTCAAACCAAAATATCACATGGTTCAAAAAGGTGTCCTAAAACAGATCCAAGCTTCAAACTCAAGATCACATGGGTAAACATCAACCAAAACATAAATTTAGCCAAGAACATCATCACTTTGGCCTAACCGAATATCTCCTTGCATAAAATTTCATATGTTCGAAACTAACTTCAAATATCTTCAAAATAACATTCTAACATGTATATAAGATGCTTAGGATCCTCCAATAAAAATATCAAAGCCATTGGAATAAGATTAAACCATAAAAGATTTAAACTTTCTCAAAACAGAAACTGTTTTTCCTCTTCCAGTTTCTAAGTTTCTAGACCTAAGAAAATATTTCACCAAAACTTTTAATCATGCGACAAATCCTCAACCAATAATCATATACACATGTTAACAGTACTCCATAAAAATTTCGGACCAAGATCTATTCATTAGCTTGGTCAAAAACTCCAAAATATAACACACTCTCCAGTTTATCGCCCAGAATGACCTTTCCGGGGTCTAAACAACTTTTGACCAATCAAATGATATCCAAATGGAACGAGTAAGTTATCCACGTAAACTAGACTCCAAAAGAAAGAACTTTCATGAAGGAATATTGGCGAGAAAACACTTACAAAATCTTCGAAATAGGCGTTCAAAAGAGGTATGAAAAACTGTCCGAGAGTGTCTTTTGTGTTCTATGAAGGAAAAGCGTAAAGGAGAGCTGCTTTTCGTGGGAAGTGGACTGAAGAGCTTCTTACACAAGCTATGTAAAGTGATAGGACTGAATGAATGGTTGAGTGTTGGCCTTTTCTTCTCATAAAAATCAGACCAAGATCTTTTCTCAAGGTGGAGTGTGAGAGTGAAAGAGTGAGGTGGCCCTTTTGCTTTGTCTTTCTAGAACCTTCTAGGACCTTCTTGTACAGATCTGGCCAGCCAAGTGGGGGTACAAAACTTAGCCATGAAGCAATCCTATGGTGACCAAATTCGTGGGCCTTAAAGGGCCTAAACCGAATGGGCCTAAAATTTGGGGTTTAAAGAGGGTTTGGGTTGCTATCAAGCCCAAATCCAATATCACTTGGTCCAATCAATTTTTCAAGGTTAACAAGGTTGGATAATGATGTTCTAACACAAATTTAAAGGATTAATAGCATGTGGAAGTGATTTAATCAAGTGATTAAACACAATACTAGAAATCGGATTAGAAAGGGTTTAGAGGCCAACTTTAGGGTTTTGGGGAAACCGTTTAGGGTTTCGATTTCAACAAAGCTTTTGGGCTTTCAATTGGATTCCCACCATTTAGGGTTTCACTAGGATTGAAAACCTCTTTGGTCTGGCACAATTTGGTTGAGCAGATGAAACAAGGTTTTGCTTAAGTGGCATAATCTCACACCTTGATTCCTTCAAATCCAACAAACATCCCTCATGGTGCCAAGTGTCTAATATTATTCACTAAGTGTGGCTAAGATCTTGCCAAGTGTCCAAAAAAAACTTCTCTAATCCAATTTGGACATTCCACACTGTGATTTCGAAACACTGCAATAGGTGCGCTTACCGAGGTTACTATTCACTTCGAAAAAGTGAATCATAAACTTAACACTAAAAATTCCTAAATATTCATATTAACCTACAGTGAAAATATTATACCGAAATTCAACCTCGATGTGCCCCTAAAAATAATTTCACAATTCTCAACAGACGTTTCGTCCGGAATTATGAAAATAGGCTATTGTGCCATAAAATCCTAAATAATCCACCGAGTCTAATGGCGTAGACCATAATGCATTCTGACACTTCTAACCACCTCAAATAAATAAAACTTATATTTCTAGTAGCATAGTGAGTGATAACACTGACTATGTTGACAGACTAAAACCTATGCAATAGGTCGATTCGTAAAAACTTATGGGGTTTTCACGAGAGTCCTAAAGTCAAAAGAAATTCCGCCAATGAATTTCTAGCGGGCTGTTACAGTGCTGATCTATTGTCGCCGGAAAGACCCGAGCCGCTGTTCCCCCTTATTTAGCCTACAAAACAAAACAACACAAAAACAGGAGCTGCTGTGTGCACCGAGCGGACGGAGGTGGGGAGAGGTGGGGAGAGGGGGGAGGAGCCGAAGCTCCCACCCCCTCGAGCCCTCGAAACCAAAGTTGTATCAAGCGGACGGATTCGAGAGAGACGAGAGAGTGCTCGTCGCTATACGCTAACTATATAATATATTAGACTATATAATAACTACATATTCATATTTGTTAATTTTTATAGTGAGTTTAATCTTTTATAATTATATTATTGATAGTATTATAGTGATAGTATTAGTATAGTAATTTATTATTTAGTATAGTGATTTATATACTAATTAATACATAGACTTAAAGTGTATTACTAATAGTAATATAGTATTAGACTCTAGTATTATTATAAATATTAGTATTAGACTATTAGTTATAGTGATTAGAATAACTATATATTAGTATTTGTTAATTGTTATAGTGAGTTTAATTTATTATAACTATATTGTTGATAGCATTATAGTGACAGTATTAGTACAATAATTTATTATAGTAACATATTATTGGACTATTAGTTTTTTTTTTTTAAAGAAGAGTCAAGACCACATGTCCATGAGTGGCCATGTCCCAATTTTATTAATAAAAATACCCTCACTTAGAGTGGAAGAATACCGTGGAAACAACATTACAAGTTAAAAAAAAAACAATAACATCACCCCCCAATACAACTCCCAACATCAAAAAACAAAAAATCACACTCAAAAAAGAAAAACTAAATCCGAACACTCCTAATATAAGGACATCCTATCTTCTCCAATCTAATAATACCTTTAATATCCACAGGTAGATCTAAAATTAAAAACCATACTCCATTACAACCTTTGGCACCACATCGAGCCAACCCATCCGCCGCAGCATTAATCTCTCTATACGCATGATTCGTAGAAAATCTATGTCCATCAAGTAAATGCAAAATTTCATCCCAATAATCCTCTAGATACCACAACCCACATTTCTTATCCTATAACCATTTTATAACTAGCATATAATCCATTTCAATTTCCACATCCCGAATACCTAAATCTCGAACATTACGGAGACCATATAATAAACCCAAAACTTCCGCCGCATTATTAGTATTTTGACTTGTAAATTTTGTAAAACCACAAACAAACTCCCCTTTATCATTCCGAACTACACCACCCACACCAGAAGGACCCTGATTCCCAAACGAACTACCATCTACATTTAATTTAAACCACCCAGTCTTAGGCCTTGACCACCTTATTTGTTTCATAGCCAATGGAGATATCTGTGTAATCGGCAGCTGCAGATTTTTCAAAATTTCTTCATCACGCCTTGATATTCCTTTCGACTCCTTCAACCTCAAGACAATCCAAGAAAGCCAATGCAATATCGAACACCAAACTGATCTTACAGACTCAAATTTCCCTTCCATCCGTGCCTTGCAGCGTCACCACCATAGTCACCACGTAATCACCGAAGGAATAATACCCAACAGTTGACCCTTTTGTGTGGACCCTCTAACAATTCGGTGCCAACTATCTACCCGTCCTCTCCAATTAGTCCCCGCCATATTTCTCATGCCAAGTCGAATAGCACACAAGCTCCAAATCTTCTCTGCAAATTCCCCTGTTGCAAGAACATGACTCATATCCTCATAAGAACCGTGTACACACAATCGCATCTTGAAACAATTTGTATTCCCACTTTATGGATCCTATCATCCACAGCCAAGCATTCATGCATAGCTTTCCACATTATGACTGAAATCTTCTTAGGAATGGCCGTATGTCATATCCATTTTGCCCAAGGAATTTCCAAAGATCTTACCCAAATGCACTGCCAAGCATTACCAGTAGAAATCTCCCCACTTGGATTCTGAAGCCATATCAACTTATCCTTACCTTGTTTCAGACAATGCAGTTGTTCAATTAATTCTTCAGCTTTTTCTAACCCCACTAATTGTGAAAATAACTCTCCATTCCATCCACTCTCTGTTTTACAATCCTTCAATAATAACTCTGGCCTCTCATTGATTTCTTGCTGTGCATAAATTGGACCATTTTCAGACCAATTATCCCTCCAAAAAAAAAAAACATTTCCTTCCCTCACCTTCCATCTTGAATTTTCTAGTATCATATTCAAAGCCTACAAAATACTTTTCCAGAACTTCAATCCTTTATTCATAGGCCATAAAAATTTAGTAATAATATTTGAGTGATTTTCTTTCTTTTTTGATTTTCTTTTTTTTTTTATTCTTACTTCTTATGATAAAATGTTATTAATAATTTAATATATATATATATATATATATATATTATGAGTATATTATCAATTAAATTTTCATCTTTAAGATTAAACTTTTATTTTATAAATTATAATAGCATTATCTTATATATAATTATATTAATAACATATGATCAAACAAATTACAAATTTTGATATTTATGATTAACATCTTATGTTATAATTTAATGAATTATAATATCAAATTATTTCATATATGATATATGATTATATATATGATATATAAAAATTTCATATATACTTATATATTATATATAAAACTTATATATATAAAATATTTTGTATAAAACTTATATATATAAATATTAATTTATATTTTTTTTTCCCAACCGGGCTGGTCCAGTTCGGTCTGGAAACCATGGAACCAGGACCATACTAGGTCTGGCCGATTTTCTTGTTACAAGAACTGGTCCCGGACCGAATCAGTTCAAAATCGGGCCAACGGTCTGGTCCGGACCAATTTTCCTCACGTACTCTTGCCATATCATGGCATCCCGTCATGTTCCCGCTACGTCACTCTTACACCATTCTGTCACTTTATACGTACAATAGTCATAACACTGCTACACAGTGACACCCGTCACTGGGACTATCAGTCACGTCACAACTATTCTAGGACACTATTCCACAGATCCTGACACTTCAGACATACTCCTAGACATGACACGACTGCACAATAACACTAGTTATTGGGACTACCGGTTACATCACAACTAGCCCAGGACACTGTTCCACAGTTCCCGACACTATTCATCACGCTCTACACTCATCAACTATGCAACCATCTGTATGTTCACGACATGCCACACAGCTTATCATTACACCACATGGAGTACACTCCACATGTACTCCCTTTACATCACACTACTCCACGAGAATACACTCCACATGTACTCTTTCCATTTCACACAACGCCACGAGAGTACACTCCACGTGTACTCTTCACATCCACACTATGTCACTCAGAGTACACTCCACATGTACTCTTCCTAATCCACACCACGCCACGCCACATCACCACTACAACACATACTTCCAACCACACTTCATAGCACAGCCTACAAAACGACTACACAACACACTTCCCAACTAAGCCCAACACTTCACATACACAACACATCACATCACATCACCACATTATACAACGAAGTCCATAAATACTAACAGCACAGTCCACAACCTAACCAACCAACTAACATAATAACGAGGGAAAGGGAAAGAAAGTTATACCATCTTCGGGATAACCCGTGCATTGTTCACTATCCGGCATGGCCAGTAGAGTCGAAAGCCACTAGCTTAGGCTGTAGCGGTCACTACCATGACCTTGGAACAGGGCTATTTCAGGAATCGGATCTAGGGTTTTGGCTACTAGATCTAGGTTGTGCGAGGGTGGCCGACATGGTGGGGATTCCGTGGGTGGTGGCTAAAGCCGTGTACAGTGGCTATCCATGGTGATTGGGGGCTATTTGGGTGTGGGGATAGCTAGGGGTGGTCTTGGAAGGCTCGTGGTGGCCTCGTGGTGGCGATGAAGGGCGGAGCACGGCAACATCTAGCCGTGTATAGTCCATCCGAAAGGGTGAGGACACTTGTGAAGGCTAGGGGTGGCTAGGGACTATGGCTAGACATGGAGGGGTTGAGGGAGGTGTGGTGGAGTTAGTGGTGGCGTTGGGGTGGCGCCACGATGGCTGAAGGCGGCAAATCTGGGCCGTACGTGGGAGAGAGCCCGTGAGAGAGTGAGAGAACATGCAGGCGGATGGGACTTCGGCTGGGCATGAGGATGGCTAGGGGTGGTAGCCAGTGAGAGAGGAAGCTCTTGGTGGCGGTGCGGTAGCTTGGGAGGCAACGTACAACTGCGATGGGAAGAAACCCATGGGTTTCATGCTTGGCCTAGGGAGGAGCTAAGGGCTTTGGGTCAAGGGCAGGAGGAAAGGGGTGATTAGGGGAGACTCGTGGTGGTGCTCAGTGGTGTTAGCGGCTGACGATGGCAGTGCTAGGAGGGAGAAACCGTGCGGGTAGACCCATTTTGGGTTGCTTGCGTGAGGGAAAGGGGGTTGCCATGAGGGCTTTGACGGTGGATGTGCTCGCAGGCGTGAGGGGGAGCTGCCAATGGTGGCCGGTGGCGCCACATGGTGGCGTAAGGCGGTGATGGATGTTGAAGAAGGAGGACTCGGGTGAGGGCGAGAGAGGTCTGCATGAGCTTAGGGAGAGGAGAGAGAGAGAGAGAGAGAGAGAGAGAGAGAGAGAGAGAGAGAGAGAGAGAGAGAGAGAGAGAGAGAGAGAGAGAGAGGGAAGGGAAAAGTGAGGGGAAAAGAGAGAGGGGCCTGGGTTTTAATCCTAACACTTTAACTTGGGGTTTTTCAAAACTATCTAACGGTAGGCTTTAAATACTGATTTGAAAATGCATAAACACTGACTTAACTGAAAACTCTGAGAGTAATTAAGATAGAATATAATTTAAACTAAACTTTAGTTTAAAATAATATTCTTTCATTATTAAATAAATGATGAAGTTTTGCTAAATATCTTTAAGAGAATAAAACTGTCTAATTAATTGAAGTTTTCAACATAATTTAAGTACCATAATATTTTTAAATAACTAAAATCATGTTGATAAAATGATTTTTCTACAATTATAATATTTTTGGAGCTCTTTAAAAATATTATAATTGTCTTACTTAAAATCAAGATTGGCTCAATAACACTGGAAATACCCCATATAAATATTTCCAAGGCATTTAAAATATTTGAGGGCTTTAAAACACTAGGCGTACTTTAAAAATCAACCACTGCATTTAAAAACACAACTTTAATATTTAAAATGCATAGATGAGACTCGTGACCAATCAAGAGAGAGAGGAGCAGGTTGTTACATTCTCCCCTCCTTATAATAAATTCCATCTTCAGAATTTTCTTAGCATCCTAGAAATTTGCTCATCCTTGAAATTCGCGCAATGTCCTAAGAATTTTCTTACCCTTATTATGGACCCGTTCATACTAGCTCTCGTGTTGTCTTCACGCGTCTTCATGCTATCTACCCTGCCTCGACACCAGCCCCTATTGACACCAAGGCTGGGATGGTGTCAGTGAAGGCCAAAGAAACACCAGCATTGGATAAGGGCGAATGAATCTTCTCAAGATCAATGTTGAGAGACGGGGGCACTATCTGGGACTCCCGAGTGGGACGGTCCAAAAGGACCCCATAAAATTGCATGGAGAGCAACTCCTTTCCAAGCAAAAGTTCCACAACCACCAAATTGCCCTGCAGGTTCGGAGAAGAAGCCTCTGAAATAGTTGGGAGAACCCCCCTGGGTTGTGTGAGATTGGCCATTGGAGGATCAGCCCGAACTTGCTGAAGAGAATCAGAGGCACCCGCACCTCGTGGGGAAGAAGAAGAAGGTGCATCATGAGGAGACGGTACGGTCATCACCACCTTCTTTGGCAACCTCAGCTTTGGCCGATGAACGAGCACCTCAACCGAAGATTTTCTCGGAGGGGAACATCTACGGAGTAAGTTTTGGCTAGGGGAACTTCTATGGACCTTAGGCCTAGTCACCTGCATCAGTACGGTCCAGTTAGCAAAATGCATATTGGCTGGAGGAGGCAAATATTGTTGAAGGCTGCCCTCATCCAATAGGGCCTAAAACAAATAGTGTTCAGAAGGACTTTCACCGAAACCTGAACGACCTCTATCTAGCTCACTTCCTTGGGAGTCGTCGAGGGCTTGAAGCTCTTTTCATCGCCCATGACCTTCCAAATGGTGCGAATGGGGTAGTCATGCCGCTTGGCCTGCCAGACTAAGAACTCCCACCCTCTACCAAATAAGAAGAGAATGTGCCGACTCCACCCCTTCACCCTGTTATACTGTGGCTACAAATGAGCCAATGCTGAATGGACCTGAAACTGCATGTGTTGCCACTCTACTTCAGAAGATTGTGAGTAAGGAGTAACTCATGTGCAGTGGGATCAGGGTACTCAGAACCTGCCTCCTCCAGCACTCGCCTCCAAATGACGTAACATTATACTAGGATCCTCCACACATTTGGGTGGAGTTGGGCAGGTGCCAAGCCTAGGTAATCCAACACATCATGAACTGGATGGCAGAAAGACAGCCTAAGGATGTTTGAGAACATGCTATGGTACACAATCACCTTCGACGCATACCCTTCGGAGTCCACGCCGCCTTTATTGGAGGACAACACCTCAAGTTCTAGGATGGCAGGCACCTTGTAGGTTGTCCTCAGTGACTCTAACTCACCAGGAGTCACCACTGACGCCGCGAGAACCCATTGAATCTTTGTGACTCGATGCGGACCCCAGGAGGATCTATGCCCCCGTAAGCATGAGAAGGACCAAGAGGCTTGGCAGGCTTAGGGTTTTTTAGGGGCAGGACATGAAGAGTTCTTTGGAGCCACGAGAATGTAAAGACAGAAGAAGGGAAGACAAAATACATGCAGAGGGTAGTTTAAAGATAAAGGGAGGAAGTAGGAGGAGCTATGAGAAAGGAAAAGAAGGCAAAGTGAGCTCCAACGATGAAGGGAAAGGATTTAAATAGACTCCAGCGATGGTTGGCATCCCAAAGTAATGGGAATGCACGCACCCCCATGAAGCTGGCAAGAAGAGCATGAATCCCGCTGCATATACTATATGATACGACGTGGAGAGAAGGAGCCGCCTGACACCTTCAATGCTGAACTAGAAGGATGCAATCAAGTACCAAATCCAACCGTCAGAAAACGTGCCAACAAAGTTAGGAGGGGAACCGTCACCAAACATCATTAAAATGATGAAAAAACCACACAGGCATAATCTAGAGCCCAAAACCTAACAAGTAGAAGAGCCAAGAGAGTAATAACTACCCATTTCTTGGGAAGAGGATCTCAACGGTAACGACTGTGGAAAAATTTATAACATGATGATGAAGACAGAAAGGAATTCCCATTGGACTAGTCCGATAAGAATTGGTGGGGTAACTGTAAGAGGGTTTTCCCTCATGTCGGCCTGTATAGCAAGCCTGCGAAAGACCACTGGGGAAGTAAGTCAGAGAGCCCAGCCAAGCTCAGCCAATCCCAATGACCCTCCTCTAAAAGGAGTTAATGGGCCTCTGCAGAATACTCGGCCCATTAGCAAAACCCACCCCCGAAGCAACCCACACATGGGCAAAGTGGATGGTAGGGCAGATGAGACTCACCGCCCTAACACCTCCCCATTGTCACCTTACCCTCGGGTACCTGCGCAAGCAGGTGGGTAAAAAATATGGAAAACCCTTGAATCTCTTGACATCAAGCATGGAGGGGTTTAACAGAGAACGTCTGCAGGATAAAGTGAGCCAGAGAGCCATGTCGCATTAATGACGCCTCCCAAAATCTACACTGCATTAAAAGATTCTGACTAAGCGAACAGTTGAAGTGACATGGACTCCTTGAAGCCAAGTATGAGTTGTCCCCACCTAGAAACCTAGTGTAAAAGTTGAGCTCCAGGTACAACAAACTCTCTCTGATTCCTAAAAACTCATACACAAACTACTAAGGAGATATACTGACTTTAGTATCGGAGACTCCCCGAACTCCACCAAGGTTCCTCACTCTCCATGTTTTCTTAAGTGTGCAGCTGAAAAACTCAAAACCTAAATTGTTGGAACTCGGCCCAAAGGTGTATGAAATACGACATAATCATGTACTATATATCTTAACATGTACTATATATCATATTCGAAGAATTTTTTGAGTGCATCTACCCTTTCTCTCTAAACCCAAACACCGCAACTTTTCTCTCTAAACCCAGCATCTTTCAGACCGGCTAGAGGGGGTGGGAGCTTCGGCTCCTTCCCCTTACGGGTCCCTATAGCCAACACGCGCCCCACCAAGAGGTTGCCCAGTCGCCGATCTACACGTCCACCGAACATGTCCCCAACCGGAGTGGAGCGTAGCCTGCACGCGCGGGACGAAAATTCCGAAGCTCGTCAGCGTGTGGCCCTCACGCGCCACCAAGGAGCTCTTTACTATTGCAACGCGCGGCAGCTCCCGAACCGGCGACTCTGGATCTTCCAAGACCGACCGTCGGTTTTCCCTTCTGAGGCGTTTTTGTGCACTATTTTTTCCCTTTTTATAGTGTTTTTAATATAATTTATTTATGCATTGTCTTTATTTTCAAGAAAACAAAAAACCCAAAAATATTTGTCCTTTCGGACTTAGGTCCAAAGGGTGTTGTCCTCCCTCCGCTTAGTCCGTGATGTTGGGGTTTGGTTTCTCCATACCCCGTCCAGTTGGGTATGGAGTTTTGTGTTTGGTTACTGCAAACTCTGTCAGAAACAGAGTTGTGCTATCTCTTAGACTTCGGTCTTTTGAGATAAGCTGTCTGGACTAGACTATGTCAGTCACAATAGTGTACTGGGATTCTACTAACATTTGTAATTGACTTGTTGTTTGAAGTCAAATTTGTATGTCCTCTTTAAATGAATGGAAGGAGATCCATTGTTATCAAAAAAAAATATATATATATCTTAACATGAAACTTGCATACACGTACGTACATTTTATATATGATCTACAAAAACAATAAAGCTTATGTGTACTTCTATTAATGTTTGTCATTTTATGAAAAATCCATGAGTAGGGCAAGTCACAAACCTTGATTCGAAAGGTACTGATCACCTGCGTTGGTTATTTTAGTTTGAAATTATATATTTCTTCTAGAAATTAATTATTATGCAAGATAACAAACTTCATTGTTCTTTGCCAATGGGAAAAAAATATTGCATTAGTTAGAATTATATTTGTTATATAATATAGTATATATACTTATACTACTTATATATATACTTATATTACTTATATAACACTTATACTTAATTATTATATACTTATATTTATACTAATACTTATATACTACTTATATATACTTATATAATACAATAAATTATACTACATATATATATACTTATATTACTTATATAATACTTATATTTAATTATTATATACTTATATTTATACTAATAATTATATACTATTTATATATACTTATATACTAAAATATATTATATTTATATATACAACTATATAATTATATACTACTATATATATAATATACTTATATATTTATACTTATATATATTTTTTCACTTATATTATAGTTAGATATACAACTATATATACATTCGAACGGATAAAATATTTAAGGAAACCATTCAAAAGTCATAACTATCAGTTCGAATGATAAAAAGTAAATATTAGCCATCGTGTCCAGACCCTAGCGTCGTTAGAATGCAAAAACTTCTCCACTCCATCGCACTAGTGCCAAGAACTACCAAACGCTACCGTTAAAGCCACTGTCCACCACCACTCTCCAACCCGTAGCAGGTATGTTCTCTCCCCATCATTTTTACCAATTAATTTCTCCTAAAACTTATTTTAAATGGTTTGAAAATGGAGTTTTGAAAAAAACCCCATTTCAATCCTGTAGTTGGCTAGAAATTGAGGATGGGATGGCTCTATGGTCATCCCGGCCTTTCATTATTGTTGTGGGAAGAAAAAAGAAGGTTATAAACTGATTATTTCTAGTTTTGGCAATGGCTGAGTCGACTCATCCATTGCTGAGCTCGATCCAAAAATTGTTGTTTGAACGTGTATTAAACGTTTGAAGAACATATGAATGGTGATCGTTTGAACCACAATTACACGATTCGAACAACAATCTATTAGCGTTCAAATGGATATTTATTACTGGTTGAACTCACTGTAATACCGTTGGAATGTGTTGTTAGGCATTCGAACGGTACATTTCTTATTTTAAATTTTTGTTAGATATAATTATCTTGATCTAATTATAATTATGATATTTTGTAATCATTGTCCTTAATTTATTAATTAAATTTAGCGTCATTCCAATGGCTTCTCGGGGAAAGAAGTGGGTCAGATTAGGGCAATCATCTAGCAAAGACATCTAAGAGAGGGCTATTATGTTAGAGCGCCAAGTGAAGATAGATGATTTTAGGGATCTTCTATGGGAGAGACATTCTCTCGCATCTATCTTTCTCGATCGTGGTTGATCATTGATCAGAAGGACAAAGGGACGGACAAAATAGTTTTCTGCATCAATATTGTATCTGAGTTCTATAGAGAATTTGGTCGTGCCAGCCAGGAGGATGATGCATACACCTTCTCCATTCGAGGCGTCTTAGTACAATTTTCAATTGATGTAGTTGGTGATTTTCTTTGTATCCCTCGACTGTACATTGCATATCCTAATGTGGTGCCGAGAGAGTCTACGCCCGTAGGTAATGGAGAGACTACAAAGGAAGAGGATACTATGATGCCTGATGAGATCGATGGCCTCGTTGTTCATGAAGTTCGTCAGTTGGTTGTGGGTTCAGATGCTCCTTCCTATAATGGGAGCAAGAGCATCAAACAGATGGACTTATCTAGTTTTTTCAAGATCATGAACATTACTCGTGAGGAGATTGTAGATATCATGTGTGCAGAGATGCACGCACAGACGTAAAAAATCATTGATGCAATCTGGGTCGTCCTCGCAGAGATTGAGTCGAAGCTCATATCTCGAGTGACTGATATTGAGACACGCCTTGTTGGAGTCGAGGCAGTGCTGCATGATCTAGCCCAGTACTAGTTTATATCTTTTATTTGCATTAAATGTGCTTTTTTGTATGGACAAACATTAAATATTCAAATAGTCATACATTATATTTTTGGGATACAATTAATGTATGGTTTTTATTTTTAGTGTTTACTAGCTTGTTTATTCTTAATTATGTTTTTTTTTTTTTCATTTTACTTACCGTTCACGATAATATAAAAAATGACACTATAAGTAAGTCTACTATTTTTTTTCTCCTCCTTTATTGTTATGGATAGAAAGAATGAACTTAAATTGATTTCCGGGTTTGAAGGGGGCGCATGGCTGTGTTTGTATATGGGAATTCCTCTTTATGTGGGGCGTTTGAAGATTAGTTTATTTGATGGTTTCTTGGCAAGGATTCAGAAAAAAAAAAAAAAAAAAAAATTGGCGGGATGGAAAAGCAAGATCTTATCTTTTGGGGGGAAGATCATTCTTATTAGACATGTGTTGAATAGCATGCCAATCCATCTGCTATCGGTGTTAAAAATGCCCAAGGCTGTGTTTTGGAATGCTTAAAAAAATCTTTTCTGATTTCCTTTGGGGATCTTCAATGGAGCTTAGGAAGCGTAAGTGGGTCTCTTGGAGTCTAATTTGTAAGCTAGTAGAGGAGGGCGGACTCAGTGTTAGAGACTTGATGGAGGCGCAGGAATCTTTATTTATGAAACTTGCTTCGAGGCTGTTAACAGGGGAGTCTATGTGGGCGGAGTTTTTTCGAAAATCATATCTTGGGTGAGAACATATTTACAAGGCAATTTAGCTTCACAAAGGATCTCGGTTTTGGAAGGGTATAAAGGCCTTAATGTCGAGGGTAATTCTGAATTCTAAGTGGCTGGTTGGGAATGGTAATTTGAATTTTTAGATGGATAATTGGGTTGGGTGTGGTCCTTTGCAGGATTTCTATCCGGTGGTAGGAAGTAGTCTACTATCGGTTGTTGAGGTAATATAGATGACAAGGGTCCAAAAATTGAAATCATTCAGGACTTGGTTCCGTCTGAGGTTCTGCAGGTAATTCGTGACGCTAGCATGCGGCTGAGATAGAGGTCTGATGTGTTGATTTGGAAACATTCTTTGGAGGGTGACTTTACCATTAAATCTGCCTAGGAGATCTCTAGGCAACGTGGACAACCATGTGAATGGAGAAAGTGGTTGTGGCAAGCTAATATTCCTAAGAAAATGTCTTTTCTCTGTTGGAGGGCGAAGAGAGGTGCAGTCCCGACTGATGATGTTATTCAGAGCCTGGCCATTCCAATAGCCTCTAAATGCCACTGTTGTACAATGCCTAAAGTGGAAACAATGCATCATATTTTTTGTAAGGGGCCGAGTGCTCAAGAGGTATGGAGGTACTTTGCAAATCTGTGTCAGATAAGACTACTGCAAATCAGAAACTGGAAAGGTTTGATGTCCTTTTGGTGGCAACGAGCAACAACACAATCTCAAGTAGGGTGGATATGTGGAGCTTTGCCCATTATTATTTCTTGGGCTTTATGGAAGGCTCAATGTACGACTAGAATGGATGACACTTCATTTAAGGTAGAGGATACAATTCGAACTAAAAAATTTCTACTCAAAGATGCTTCTTCTAATCTGGAAAAATTCCAGCAAATGAGAAAGAATGATAGGTTGGTGATGGAGAGTTTGAGGATACCAATTGCCCCTATTCATAAGAAACAAGCGGTTTTTATCAAATGAGTGATGCCGGAAAGGGGAAAGGTGAAGCATAATGTTGATGGTGGTGCTTGTAACAATCCGGGATAGGCAGGGGGTGGAGGTATCAACCGAGACTCCAATGGCAAGAGTATTGCAGGATTTGTGCATCACTACAGATTTTCGTCTAATACAGTTGCCGAATGTCGAGCTTTATTAAATGGTCTTCGGCTATGTAAACGATTGAGGCTGCAGGATGTTCTAGTAGAATCGGATTCATCGGTAGTCATGAATTGGCTCACTTCGGATTTGTCGACTTTGGTTTCTTTGGGATTTTTGGGAGGAGATAAAAGAGCTTGCTAATTACATTAATGCACGCTTTAGGCACATTTTTCGGCAAGCAAATATGCTTGCGAATTTCTTGACGAAGGAAGGGACGCATGGTGTTAATATTGATTTTGTTGGCTCAGAATTTGAACTAATACGTGTGCGAGGTTTGATTCATATGGATCGTTTGGGGATTCCTTTTATTAGAGAGAAATGAGATTTGTTTTTGTTGGGGGGTTTTTTTGTAACCACGGTGTCGTCCGCCATGTGAGGTTTGTTCTAATAAATTCAGGTTAGGGGCCTCTCTTGGACAGGGGGCCCTAACTTTTTTCAAAAAAATAAAAATAATAACACTATAAGTAATATTTATTTAACTAAAAATCTTATTTAATATCAAATAAATCACTAAGATATTTTTACATTAATTACATAAAATTAATTTATGAATTTGTAAATATTTTATGTTCTGTTTGAACAAGGTTTAAAAAAATCCCCGCCAATTTTAATTTAATTTCCCACCAAATGATCCGTTTGAATGCATAAATGTTGTGTTCGAACGCAATATGTGAAATTCGAACAATCTTGCAACCTTTTTGCCAAATTTTCCTACCAAATCTTTCCTGTTCGAACAAACCGGCCAATTGAGGTTCGAATAGATTTGAACTTTCTCCGACAAAATAAATTACTTCCCTACCAAAATTACTATTCGAACAAATTATAAACTATTTGAACAAACATTAATTCCATGTTCGAACGGATTTTTTGCATTCAAATGGGTTTGACTTTTTGAGACTACCTAATTCGTCACAGAAGATCTAGTCCGAACTGATATTTAGTTGTTTGAACGTTTTTATAAAGCCAAGAATTTTTTGAAACGAAATTTAAATTTTGTCTCCAATAATTACTTTTAGGAATGAAATTTAATTCGTCCCTAAAACTAAAATTTGTTATAATGTATGAAGTCCTCTATATATGGTACAGTACCGAAAAGAATATTAATCAGGAAAAATTTGATTAGATTCAATGGGGCCTTAACGACCCTGCAGGGAACACGGTTGAGCTAGCGATCCCTTGCGCAGACATTAAACGCGGTGAGATCGATCGAGGTGATTTTAGTAAGAAACCAGCAGCTAGCTAGCTAGCTTGAGCGTGGCCAGAAAGGAAGAAAAAACTGCCCCCACGATGAGGCAAACATATGGTACGTGATGCTCATTAGATGACAAGAATATGATCAAGACCTTGAAATTTTTTTCATACAGTCGCTTTGGCACGTGCGAAGAATACTACTACCAGTACTCATGAATATGTAGAGAACCATGCATGATACATGTGGCTTTGAATATATATATCTGTTTTCATGTAGAATTTCCACGCGATATTCATAGGCACGATCATCCACAACGGCAGGAAATTAAAAGGGCTAGACAAAACGGTATAATATTTGAACTGACATTTGAATATCTCATCATGTATGTACGTAGAATTTCTAAGCTTTTCATGTTTGAAGTACTACCCATTTGATGAAACTAGTACTGCTTTCGATACATGTTACAGCTTGATCCCATCTCTTGCATCATGTTTATATGGAAAATATTACAGCGATAACGACTTTATTATAACTTTTATACATTTATCATGTGTCATGTAATGCTGCATATATATATATATATATATATATATATATATATATAGCATGTTAAAAGATTTGGGACTTTCAACACACAAGTGTGATATTATAGAATATATAATATATCAAATTTCTTTGTTTAGTTTTTGACTTTTCTTAATTTGACGTATTTAGAATTAAAGAAAGGGGAATAATTGAAGGAAGAAGGGTGGAAATTCTTGCACTGATCAGACATATTTAATGGTGAATACAAGTACGACGAGTGAATAAATGAGATACATACATACATATATATATATATATATATATTTATATATATTTAACATTAGTGTTCTGTAGTTGCGATCGATTCTCTCAAGATGACATGCATGGTTTTATAGGTACTTATATAACAAAAAAAAAGGTGGAGATATATATCAGTACTATAAGAAATTAAAATGAGTATTTATAATGAGTTATTTGCTCTGAGTGATTACTATTTGTGACGAGAATAAAATCATTTTAATAAAAATAATCATTTTAATAAAAATAATTGATAATAAGTAAGCAATTTTTTTGTAGTTCTGTATTGGATGGAGTACTTAATTATACTGTTGGTGTCTTTGTTATGTTCAGTGTACTATTGGTATGCAGAAGATGATAGATAGTATAATGATTGATGAGCATTAGTTGATGATGGTGGGTGATCGTGCCGTGGTAGATATGATTATAAGGGCCGGCGCAAAGGCAAGGTGATTAAGATGATTGCTTAGATTATCTAGTTATAAACCCTCTCAAATTAAGAGCAAGACTCCCATAAATTATTTATATATTTAACTAATTACAAAAGAAATGAAAGAAGTAAAGGTTGTAAATTTCCCAAAATGGTAGCTAGATATATATATATATATATATATACACACACACACACTAGATCAAAGGCCATGCATGCAGCATGTGTTGATAAATGAAAGAAGGCCTAATTAAATTTAATAATTAAACTGCAAGAATGAAATAATTACACGAGTTCTTAATTAATGAACCCATAATAATAGAATAGCCATGAAGACGAATTAAGTAAATGTCTGCTTTAAAAAGAGAATAAGATACATGGCATATATATATAGACCTTTACATATATACAAGACATGATATATAATAATGAAGAATTAATTCACTAAAAATATTCATAATTAGTACAACCTAGCTAGTTTGAATATACATGGCATATATAGAAGACTAGTGCTTCTTCTTCCCAGATCTTATATATCGAGTTTGCTCATGTTAACCTAGCTTACTACAACCTAATTTTCAGGTTATATATATATATATGGTGATTCCAGATGAGAGCATGCTTATATATATACTAATTATAGGTGGACTAAGCTGTATATATCCACAATCTAAGCTAGCTAGCTTCTTCATCCCGGATCTTAAATCGAGATAATTTGTTGTTAAAACTAAGCAAGAGGATTCTGGCTATGGTGATTGCACATGAGACGTCGTACGTCGTCCGCGAATATATCCAATACTCGATCCATTCTTCACTTGATCATCAGGATCATGTGTATATTAAGATCTTACCATGCGGATCCAGGAAGAAAAGGTACTGAAACTTCATATATACTTGGGAAAACAGGGGGGGATATATAAAATATACATAAATTTCCTGCTAATTAATACAGAACTGCCTCGATATATGTCTTTCCAGAGATGGTAATTGATCTTCGACATACACATATAATAATATTTCTCTTTCTTTTTCGAGGCTAGCTATCAAAATCTTCTCTAAATGTTAGTCTGAAAAAAAAAAAAAAAAAAAAAAAAGAGTACAAGGTTTTTACAGATTTCAGAAACAATATTCCTTGTTCTAATTATGAACAACAAATTAATTAATATGTCTTTTGTGACTGAACCAAGTTTACAGTACTGTTGGTCTGATCAGCAGTAGTCCTGATCCAGGGCAACATGTTAAAATTTTGTGCACTCGTCAGGAGCATCTCTCTTGCTCTGTCGAGTAAATCTACGCTGTGTCTATGTATGTCCAGCCGCTTCGGACATCTAAGCAAGTTGATATATGTCTCCAAATCATGAACACACGAAGGGTTTTTCATGTTGAAGAAGTCAAGGACTAGTTCAATACCCACATGAGAATAACACGAGCAGCTCCATGGCAACTCGTATCTTCCCCCCAAAACCCTAAAATTCTCGTTGAATAAAACCCCCGGCATCTTCGTTATGGGGTCATTCACATTCACTATTCTTAGGACTTTAACACCCAATTCCTCACACCTTTCCTTGAAGCCTGCGTTCCCGACTCTCGGGCCTCCGAACGAAAACACTGTAATTGGTATGTGTCGACTCGAATTCTGTTTGTTCAATCCGAGCTCGGCGATATCGTAAGCAAGCAAAAGAGCCAGAGAGCTCCCCATGCTATGCCCGGCCACTGTTATGCTCAGTTCCTCACCTTTGTACTTTGTTAGCAGCCGAGACACCTCTGAAAGAAGCTGTTCCCGGCAACTTCCGAGCCCAAACTTGCTGGTACTCTCGTCTGAAGTATAGAGGCTTAGAAATCCAGCCTCCACCTTGACATCAGGCCGAGGATTGTGAGGGTCAAGCCGTGCCGGAGTCAATGAGCTCATTAGGTTTGCGATCCACTCGGAATTAGTGACTGTTCCCCTGAAAGTAATGACTATATCTCTCCTCCCAAGCCTCCGGACAGAGTCATCGGAGGACACGGCAACATATCCAACCCAACGTCCGCAGGAAGCACCACTTTGGGTCGGAATATTGATGTCCGGGGTGGCATAGATGTACTTGGTGACTTCGTAACCACAATTCTCCATCCCCACCTCTCTGAACATGTTCTTCCTCCCGTATTTGCAATTCAAGTAGCGTTTGGAGTTGGGTTCGAGATCGAAAGCCTTGTAACAGGCGGTGACAAACTCACCGTACCGAATAATCTCTTGCCGAAGGAGAGGGTGCAATGGTTCCAAGAGATATTCCCAGTCGTCGGAGCCATGGATCTCTCTCCAAAAGTGAGCCAAACTCGAGCTCGTTTTGAGCTGTGCCCTGGAGGTCGCCACTGCTGTTGCTGCTAGAGAAGCAAAAATTGCCTGTCTGGTGGATGAGGTTCCGGTTTTCTTGGGCAATGGAACTTGCCCAAATGAATGCGACCGACGACTAATGCTGTCTGAAAATGCAACATGGCTCATGTTCATATTTGGGTTTGACATAAAACTCGTGGAAGCCATTACTTATGGTTTTCAAGAAACACACAGATCGAGAACCTCTGAGCCAGAGACACAGAGACAGAGAGAGAGGGAAGGAGTTAGGGAGAGAAGTGATGAATATTCTGGACGGTGGAGGCCAATAGCTATTGGATTTACAGCATAATAGAGAGGGGGAGCTTAGAAGTATGGAAAATTTATAGGAGGAATCGAGTACTATTTGTGTGTGTGCGTGTGGGGAGCCACGGAGAGAGAGAGAGAGAGAAGAAAAGTGAAGAGATTGGGAAAAGGCATGTTTGGCGAGGATTTGACTAAGAACATCAAGAATTCCAAAGCTTTTAATTTAATCATTTAAATGGTCGGTTGTGTAAACAGTCGCATCCCTGTCGTTCTTCTCACCCTACCCTCTCCACATATAATATATAAATATTGCGGAATGCGGCGGGACTTTCTTTTTAATAAAACGGTAATTAATAAAAGAAATAATTATAAAAATCAATCTACACCTTTCTAATAATTAATCAGCTTAAGTACTGTAAGGCCCTGTTTTTGGGGATTTTTTTATTCTCTCCTTCCCCTCGATGTTGACTTTTTCAGAATTACTACGAACGTACGTACGCTTTGCTACCCAACTCTTTCAGTCTCGTAAAAGTTATACGTTACATTTGGCTGTATTTACTTTCTTTTCTTTTTTTTTCTTCCCTTATACATTAATATCCCTTTTAGTCTTCATTCCTAATTCACATATTATATTTAATTTTTAATTTTTTATTCTTATTAAATTAAAGAAGTTCTTCTATTGATATGCATTATCTATACACCACATATTTAGTAAGAAAAAAAAAATTATATACAGTGTGTGATATATGAATGATAAATAGAATTTTTCATAAATTATTATATAAATGTATTACTTATTGTGAAAATCACTAGATCAATTATAAAAAATCAAATTAAAAAGATTTTAATATTAAGTACTAATGAGAAAATTTTAACAAATTTCAAGTATACAAGTCTGGTACACGCCCTTGTAAAATACGTGGACTCCAATATGAAAAAATATATATAAAAAAAATCACATTTTTCTGTAGGGTCTAATTTTTTATAATATGCTTGCACGAGACTTACCCACCTAATAGGCTAATACTTGTATTTAACATTACGCAATTTATTAATAATTTGCCTTTTAATTTGAAATTAAGTATGCCAGACCAAAATCCATGAATATTGATCCGGATTCCGTATCCCTTGCAAATTAAAAAAATATATATATATGATACTCCTTCCAAAATTTTGAAATAAATAAATAAATTCTCATACAAAAAATCTTAATCCTTTTTTTTTTTTTGTTGAAAACAATCCTATTGATACTACCGACCTTCTTGATTAATAAAAGATAGAAAATTATATACACCATACTACCATATCACTTAATTTATTTTACTATATAAGATGTGACATATTTATCACTATTGAATAATTATTTATCATCTAATGGTAATAAATATGTCACATCTTTCATGGTATGGTGTGATTATGTATAATATCACTCAATAAAAATTGATCTGCCTTGGTTCTGTTTACAAGTTATGTATAGAAATGATTTTCATTATTTTTATATACTAAGAAAATATTAAGAACAATAATTATTTATCAAGAAAATTGATTTCTAGTGATATTCTTGTTGTTTAATTACAGAATAGTTTAGGGTTTATGTACTTTTTACTCTCTACACAACCCCTCTCCCCCCTCAAAAAACACAAACCAAAGGACGAGAGGACAGGGTTGGAGCTTTGGCTCCCTCCCTCATCCCTCCTCCCTCTTTTTCTAGTTGTTATTTTTTATTTTTTTTTATTTTGTTTGTTTTTTCATTTACAGTAGGGCAAAATACAGATCTGTTATTTTTTGGAACCAGACGATCACCATGCGCCCCACAGACAAATAATCTCGTCGAACGAAGCAGTGCGTGAGCCACCCTAGTCTCGATGTATGCATTTTTTATTTCCTCTAAAGTTGAAAATGCAGATCTACAGCTTTCTAAGCTGTAATTCGCTATTTTTTCATATATATTTTACATTTTCTGTTATTTCCTTTGTTTTAGGTTAATAAAAAAAAAATCTCTTGAATTTTTATCCATAGAGTGTATCCTCTATTTCTTCTTAGACAGAATGTAGAGTTGTTTAATTTTATCTTATGACAGAATGTGGAATTTGTTAAATCTATCTTAGGATAGAGTATTATCTCTCAGACAATTTGTCTGTAGATAGTTACAGTAATGGATTAGATTATATCAATTGTAAAAAAATTTACATGTGTATAAGAGAGCCCTAAAAGCAATAATTGACTTATATTTTATATGTTTCAGCTTAAAATTGTAATATCTCATTTTGAATTAATAGACCTTAAAAAAATAAAAATTACCGAATAAACGTTTGATCCGTTGAATTGACGCTAGCCACGTACGTGTGAATGTCCAAGGTATATCATGATGTGAGTCTGCTTATGCGGCATGACGCGATATCTGACGCAATCTTGACTATGACCACTATTCTCCTACATAATTAATATTTAGAAAATAATTTATATATAATATTTTTCATAATATATTTTATAATAATGTGTTAAATGAAAAAAATAATTTTTTAAAACAATTTTATGTATCTATGATTCATGTTACAAGTAATTTTATACCACGAACAATAAGTACTTTGATGTATAAAATTAACGGTTTAATTGTACATAAGCCTTTGGAATTTTACTTTTTTATAAGTTAAAGCGTCAGTTTTAAATTTTTCACAAAATCGATAAATAAACTTTGAGAAATTAACAATTAGGTACATTCGTTAATGATATTTCATTAGAAAATTAAGGACTGGATTATCAAATGACATTAGCATGCCACATGTAAGTTTTTTATTGACTAATGCGATCGCATGTCAACAATTGACACAGATCATCACTCCCGTTAGAATAAGGAAAGATTGATCGATGGAGTACATAGTTTCGAGTTTCTTGAAATTTCGATATTAATTTGGTGAAAATTCAAAACTCAATTACTAATTTCACAATTAATCCAAAATCAAATGCTATCTTCTTCACTAACCACCATAATATATTTGCATAAAAAATAAAGAAACAAAATAAAAATATTTTATTTTTTAAAAAAATTAAAACTATTTAGAGTAAATTTATTAGGATTAAAAATTTCAATTATCCATGATATATCATATATTTATTTAGAGTTTTGTTATAAATTAACGACTGTTCACATCACACATCTCATACATATAATTTTTTTATAAGATGTAGATGTATTTTTATAGAATATATATATATATTTTTTATAAAATATAAAATTTGAAATCATAAATAGTATCGAGAAAATCTTTTGATTCGTTTATACAGTGTTAAAAGGATCAGGTGACGTATAGACGGGGTCACGGGGGCAGCGCCGACAATTTTCTTTGGAGTCCCCAAGTTTGATAAGAATTACATGCATGGCCCAGGTTAGAGGTAGCATGAGGACCCGGGGTCAGGATAATTGGGACTAGTGGCCAATAATAAAAATAAATAAATAAATCAACGCACGCTTTGTGCGCGCGCTACCTTATTAATATATATTTGTTTGGTTTCCATCAGGGGATATTGGAGCGAAGCTTCATTTGCTAAAATTAACTAAACTGAACGTTCAACGCGGCGAGTTGTTGATGATGTTCATGTTGTTGTAATTACTATATTTATATTTATATTTATAATTTTAATATCAGAAATAGTGATAGCACGTTAGGGATTTGATCACAATATTAAAAAATTAAAAAATGCTAGATATAAACGGCATGCGTAATCATTGCGTAAACAGTATCCAAGTAAAAAATGAAACAATTCGTTTTGGATTTGGATGACTCTCATTCTCCCTTCCTCCGAATCCAGAGCTCCCAGTCTCCCTCCCTCGTTTTTCCCATTCTCCCCATCTTCTTTGAACCTGTTCTCCCCTTGCGAATCGTTCTCTCCCCGAACTCCCTCCCTCAGACTTTCCCTTCCTCAATATTCCTTAATTACATGCCCTTTCACAGTTATTACAAGAAAGTAGTTGAAGAACAATACGAATGAACATGAGCATAATAGTGGAATGGTGAAATGGGTCTGCAACAAGGAGCCATGATATCACTAGTTGTGACCCACTGATGTAAATAAAACTTTTACTGAGTAGTTTCATGGTCGTACGTACGATGCACCATTTCTCTCTCAGTCAAGTCGATATTGTAAGAGGGCTAGGAACACGGAAAGGCTAAAAAGCAACAATGTAAAAGCAAGAAGAAGAAGAAGAAAAAGAAGAGGGAGAAGATACAGAGAGACTTAACGCGTAGTTGTTGCCTTGTTAGGTTCAAACCTCAAAAAATTTCAACTTCCTTGACAAATACATGATGGGTATGGGATGACCTGGAATTTCTTCTTAGCTTCTTCTACTTCCACGAACTTTGAATTTCCGAAACTGAACATCGATTTGGGTTTCGTTTATTTCGTCTAGTTGAAGGACAAGCCAAAATCCACGCAAAATCTCTTTTCAAATTTCTATTTTTCGCATTTTTTTGTTTTTTTATTTAAATATAATGGCTGACGTGGCATAGCCAATTGTAGGTCGTTTGTGCGGCCTGACTGTACTTAGAAGAATTGTAAAAAATTTAGTTTTAATTTTTTTTTATTATATATATATATATATTTCTTCTACTTATCTTTAATCATATTTATTGATGTGACAGTACATATTATACAACTGATTATATTTAAGTGACCGAACGACTTCTAAGATCTAGTTACATCAATTAGCATTGGTTTGGATAGTAATATAAAATAAGATGAGATGATTTTAGATGAGTTGAATAAAATATTGTTAGAATATTATTTTAAAATTTGAAAAAATTAAATTATTTATTATATATTTTTGTGTGAAAATTTAAATAAATTGTAATGATAAAATGAGATATTGGGTTGAAAGTATTTCTGTAGCCAAACATGACCTTAATATTGAGATTAAAAATGACAAGATCTAAAATAAAAATCACATCCTAATTACATCTTGACTATATATATTTCTTTCGCTATCATAAAAATAAGAAAATATTTAGATAATTATCCGTTTCATTTTATTTTTTTTTAATGTTTTGGCCAAGCTGAGGTGGTCATGGGCATATAATAATGGCCGCATAGAGAATCTTTGTACTTCCATGATACCCTAGCTAGCTAGGGAGTATACTCATGACCATCCAAATTGATGTGGTACTTTTGCATGAGGGCAGGCATCACCGGCCACTGCTGTTTTGTTTAACATCTGATAATATTGGGCTAATTTAATTCCGTCCACCCAGCCAGTTGTATGATCTTTTATGTATGTTGTCCACTTTTGACTGCCATGTCATCATCGGTGGTGGGGGATGTATGTATCTCTTTTAAGATGCATGTTGAGAGTGAAAAAAACATTGAAAACGTAGTAGTACTTAAGTTCACGCGCACGACAATATATGTTTGTTATTTTAACCTTGTCCGTGTCTGTCTCACAACATGATCAGTACTATTCATCGCTTTAGTGGAAAACACATTTGATGTCTTGTTTCTTGTTTGTATACTCAACTTGTTCAGTCAAACAAAGTGCATGACATGAACATAAGATCATCAGTGATTCTCTTGTACCCGTTTTTGTTGGAAAATCAAAACACAATTGTACTCCGATTCTAAAAATGAATCCTCCTAGAATCAGCGTACGGCTAGTACTCGTTCATATGCTGTTTCATAATTTCATTATTAATCAAAGTCAAAATTCATACTTGGCGAATGGTCAAAAACAATATAAAGCTTATTCGTGTAATTGATGAATTCGATCTCTCCGGCCACACTCTTATTTCGTGTAAATATTGGATATTATAAATTTTTGAAATAAGTGGTCATTTGATATGATATTGATAAAAATAGAAGTGCTAAATTCGAAACCTGATTGACTTTGTAGTCGAGGAGTGATGCATGATTTACTTTATAAGCAGGCCGGGGTAAGAGAAATTAATGGACTAATAGTCAAAAAAGCTAGCTAGGTTTGTGGGCAAATTGATCTCAAGATCAGCATGCACGAGTAACTTCCAGCAACAAGGACTCATATATAGCAAAAGCAGAATCTCAAGAGACAATTAACCAACAAGATATAATATAAATAAGAGAACAACCATAAAAACTGTTTCTTTAAGTTACAGCATATATATGCGCAGCATGCAGCAGCAATATAAGTACTACGGATATTACAAAATCCTATGACCCAAAGGGCAAAGAGTACTTCTTTTACTGTAAACCAGCTACTTTTAGGCTTCGTTTGGTTCCTCAAATACTCTCAACTCATCTCAACTCATCATTACAACTTTTTCAAATTCTAATACAAAATATAATAAACAATTCAATTTTTTCAAATCTCAAAATAATAATAATATTAAAAAATAATATTCCAACAATATTTTATCATCTCAACTCAACTCACTTCAACATCCAAACACAACCTTAAAAGGCTTGTCTCAAACCGTGTACCAGCTGTTTGTTTTCGCATGCATTTTTAGGCGCCTGCCCGCTTATCTTAAGACAATTAGTATATTCACTCATTCAAAGAGAATAAATAGTTTGAATGTTTTGAGATTCAAAATTTAAATAGTGAGCAAAGTAGTTAGTGATCTGGTGATCCTAAGAAGTCAATAGCTCTATTTAAAGAATACAGATACGTTAATGAAACTCTCGAATATTTTGACTCTAAGAAGATTTTTATTATTACTGACTTAGATATCGGAGGCGTCCATCAAATCCCCCAAGCCACCTTACTCTTTGCATGATTAGAGGAAATCGAGAGTACGTAGCAGTGAAACACGTCGTTAACAATTTCAATCCAACTTTAGCCTTTGTCTTCCTATGCATTTCAATCCAACCTTCTTCTTCATGAGGAGGGCCCATGGCAACCTTCTTCTTCATGAGGAGGGCCCATGGCAAACACACTTCTTCATGTATCACGTACGTGCATCCAAGATCGACTTTTCTGCTTTTAATGGTACATACGACCAAATTAAAGATGATCAGAGTCCAATTAAAAGTTTTACGGTGAATTCAAACAGTCTGTTCCCAGTCATATATTCAACGTCCAAAACTCACACACATATAAATATATATGGTCCAGTCTCCATTATGACCAAGCTGTTGAGTCTTATACTCTCTGATCTTGAGCTCTGCTGCGGCTTCTGCTTTTTACACACGTACACTCTTGCACATGAAACTGAAATGGTTCGAGTTTCATGAACAAAAATCAATGCATGCTTGATAAAATATATAAATGAAGATCAGTATGATATAATCTTAGAATATAATTAAATGGGACGTCATGCAATATGATAAAGAAAACAATATGATAATGAAGTGAACCCAATTAATTAATAAAATATTTAAAAACCGTATATACCAGCACAATCAATTGAAATCAATGCCTTCCTGCTGCATGCAGCTTAGTCAATTTGAGCCAAGCCATGAAGTAGTATTAAATAGAACTATACTAATTGCACGCAAAGTACGTATATATAGAACAAATTAATGTAAATAAATACCTACTTACAGCTTTCAGTATCATATTATATTAATATAATACAGTAATTTTAATAAGTACTTTGCCAAAATTCTGGCATAATTGACATAACTTTAGGCCTCTAAAATAGAAGTTTGAAATTCGAAATCAACTCAAAAAATAAAATAAGAACTTTAAATTTCCTAATTAATAAAATATGCTTGTTTAAAAAATGTTTCATTGCGCACTACGGATTATATCCCATTCATAAGTGATGATTTATCGCAAAAATTTTAAGCAGAAACAAAGAAATAAGATGTCAAATAAAAATGACTGAAATATATATATATATATATAAATTAATTAGATATTTTCTCGCCAATTTGCATGGAAATTAAACCCAAGCTAGATTGGTGGCTCCCACTACTCACGTACAGGCGCTAGCAGAATTGGGGGAAACTACGTACGTACGTTCTTGTTGCTAATCAAGATGGATGATTAAGAAACAGTACTCCCACTGCCAATCTATCGCGTGAAACAACCATTGGATACAATATTTCTGCACACTCGTTTCTCTTGGTCCTCTTAATATATATTATAATCTCCGTTAAATATGCAGCAGTTAACGTCAGATATTCCGCAAATCCGTACCGGCAATGACTTCGAGGGTGAGATAAAAAAAACACCTAATTGTGGGCGTGAGGTGATCTTGTCAGGATCCTATGCTTTGTGATCCACGGTTAAGCCACAAGTCATATCGATACAGGGATGAACAGTCCCACAACAGGCCCTTGCATAACACTATGTCATGTCCATCAACAAGTGATCTTGTCGTGCCCACCAGCCTTGGACCAGACTAAACCACATGCACTACCTTAACCCACTCATGGGCTCTTGCATGCCATGGGTCAACTTGGTTCATGCCAACTATGTTATTACTTATTATTTATTTATTTATTTTCTAAAGAAACCTATTGAGGGTTTCCAAGTTGTAATCCTTATAAATAGGACCCTTAGTTTTTACATTTTCATCTTTTGGCAAATTTCCATTGTGGGCGAATTATTTTATTCTTGAGATCACCATTCGGTGCTTAGCACTTGGGCTACTTGGGAGACATTCGTGAAACCCTTGTAGAGGATCATCATCTTAACGTTCATGAATTAGTGTGATCCAATCTATCTTTATTTTTTGTCAACTTTGTGAAATTCGTGAATCAAAGTTAGTTTATGTTTATCTTTGTGTTCATTCATTAATTTTGAGTGTTTATATCTTTTCTATCTAATTCATCCATTCAATACCATACACGCATTTGATCTTCTACTTTCTCTCCATTAATCCAATTACTTTTTGTGAATAGTGCTTGCATTGTTCTTGAGAGTTCTTGTTGATATTCGGTCAGCATATTATCCATCCATCCATTTTGATCTTCCCACCTACAAAACTCGACGAATCCTAGTGTTTGCCCTAATTTCCATAAATAGATCACTTCCCATAATTGCCTTTCCTCCATCACAAATATTGACCTAGTTGAAATCCTAATTGCTTCCCATCTTTCCATACTTACACTTACCTTACTCGGCTACACATAAGTCATCCACCCATAAAACCCTAGCCGCGCACCCAAAGTCCCTATAAGGTAATCATTTCATTTTAGAAGTCTTGACTTCCTCCCAATTCAAATCCCCTAATTCAAGGAATTGATAATCACCTTCAATCCCTTAAATCATTCTTCTTAAAATCTCTTTAGTCAACTATTGACTTGCCATCCTAGTTCAAATTCAGATTCCCCTCTTCTCTCAAAGATTCACTCCATCTTTCAAACTTTCCATATCCATTTCTAAGTCATCAAACCCTAGCCAATCAATCTAGCCAACCCCATCAATTCCTTCCATCTTTTAATCCCTAAAGTCAATGAGTAACCCTAGACTCATTCAAACACCTTCCAACCCTAGCCACCAAACCCTAGCCTCTCTCATCCACATCATCCTCAAACCCTAACAACTCATCCTAAACTCCAACCCTAGTCCATCACTTCCTAATATTGAAATTCTTCCTAGCCACCACATAAAACCCTAGCTATACTTCACCATACCAACCCTAATCATCACCCAAGTGACCCCAACATCAAGGGTAACCCTCAAGCCATCTAAATTGCATCAAACACCAATAATCCTAAGCCAACTTCAAAGACCACGTCAACCCTAGTTCATTCCCATAGTCCACGGCAACACTAGTTGCCTCCAACCCGTAATCCTAGCCTCATCTCATCCACTCAACCCTAGCCTTCATCATCTTGGCGCCTCACTCAAGAACAAGTCTCTAGCCACCCACATTGACTTGCCTTCCCTAAACACTTAGCCTACCCAAGTTCATCATCATTCCATCACCCAGACACCATCCCTTTGTTGAAGGCCAAGCAAGTTGGTAAGGTCACTCGGTCATCATTCACACCAAAGCGAGCTTGTGGTCCTTAGTCTTAGGGACAAGGCTGGAATCCCTAACATTAATTGGTGCTTTCATTGAGAGGACTACCTTGCTTGGCGATTTGGAGTAGTTCTCACTTCTCTAAGAGGTAAACGACGCGTTAACCCAAACTTTGTGAATTGGTTGGGGGAGTCCCTCGTGGATCCCATTGACTTTTATTGTGGATTGTTGAATTTAAGTGTAGGGGTCGACCACCCTTGAAGGGGGGAGGACCCGTGGTTGGACCTTTGCGTGTGCAAGAAGGGGTTGCCCACCCATCAAGGTGGAAAACTCAAGGTTGGACTTTTGAGGCTTGTTCCACCATCCAAGAGAGTCAAGAGTTTGCAAGCATCATGCAAGGTGGCAACCAAGAACCCGAGGGGCTACATGTCTCCAATCGGGGACGCTTTGAAGCTTTGGAAAGGCAAAGCTTAATATTTGACAACCTCATCAATGAGGTCAAGACTACCTTGGCCGAATTTACCATGACCTGGAATTCTACCAACCGTGCGGTTGAGGAGAATAGAAGGGACATTGAGACCATTAAAAGGGAGACCAATGCAAGCCTTGAGAGGCTTGAGAGGAGAATGGTGGAAACTAATGGTCAAAGGCCCCCACATAGTCATGATAGGCAAGGACATGAGGCCTTTGTTGATGGGGTTGAGACACGAGGTCCATACGTGAGCTACCACAACATGAGTTGAGAAGGGGTAGTAGAGTTGAAAACAATATAGTGGTTGTTGTGAGGTGGATCCCAAATATTGACCATCCCACTAGAACCCCTAGTGTGAGAGAAGAGTATCAAGGTGTAAGACTTGAGAGACCACAAAGGGAGGAAGCCTTTGAGTTTAAGCATGAGCATGAGTATGAGAGGCCTTATGGCCATGGAGGCCATTATGAGAGAAGGAGAGACTATCATGGGAGAGGGTATGATGTTGACCACCATGAAGATAGAAGGGGAAACCGGGCTTATGACGGGGGACCTAAGAGGTCAAAGGTGGACTTTTCCAAGTTTAATGGGGTTGATCCATATGAATGGCTATATAAGGTGGACCCCTATTTCCATGCGTATGAGGTGCCTAGGCAAGAAAGAGTGTTGATGGCGTGTTTTTATTTGGAGGGAAAAGCAAGTGGTGGAGGTGGATCTGGGATCAATATGAGAAAGAGAGGAGAAGATTAGGTTGGATGGCCTTTGAAAAAGAGTTTCTCATGCAATTTGGGTTATCCCCTACCTTTAACCACCATGGCCAACTTGCCAAGTTGAGGCAAGAAGGCAAGGTGCATGCATACATTGAGGAGTTTAGGCAACTCCAAACTCTTGTGAGAGGTTGGTCTGAGGAGGCCCTTGTGGGCACATTTGTGGATAGGTTGAAGCCATGGATAGCCAAGGAAATTAAGTTGAAACAATCCACTAAGATTCAAGAGGCTATGAGGATGGTAGAAATCCTAGAAGAGAGCACTAATATGGAGAAACGCCAATCTAAGGAAATGGGGAGTAAGGTTACTACATCCTTGCAAACCAATGTTCCTTGGAAAGGCAAGGAGGAAATGGGGAGTGCTTCTAAATCTAAGCAAATTGAAGTAAAGAAACTTTTAAGGGAAGAGGTCCAAGATAGAATAAAAAAGGGCCTTTGTTTTAAGTGTGGAGAAAAATAGGGCATAGGGCGCAAATGTAGATCAGGACAAGTCTACATGTTGGTTGAGGAGATGAGCGTTGAATAGGAGGATGGTTACTTTGTAGAGTCATGTAGCCAAGAGTCCGATCAAGAAGAGGCCAAAGTTAAAAAAAATAATAAGGCCGAATTATCCCTTAATACCATGATTGGGACCTAAAATCATACCTCCATGAGGGTAATGGCATGGATAGGAACAATTGAAGTCCCATTGTTGGTAGATAGTGTCTCCATACACAACTTTATCAACTCCAACATTGTGGTCAAGGTTGAGTTGAAGCCAATTTCTATAGAGCCATTTGATGTAAGGATGGCAAGTGGGGACAAGATGAAATGTGAAGGGGTTGTAAAAGAAGTTAAAATGAATGTGCAAGGAGTGAGGGTAGTGGTGGACTTACATGTACTTCCTTTGATAGAGCTTGATGTTTTATTGGGCAATCCATGGCTCAAGGGCCTTGAAAGGGTAGTGCTTGACTACAACAAAAGGACCATGGAATTCAAGCTAGGGTCCAAGAAGAATGTATGGGTAACTTTCTCATCCAAGGAGGCCAAGTCAGGTGAGGTCTCAATGTTAGAGAAATTGGGCAAAGGAGGGGCGCATTGTTTTGCCATGGAGATGGCTAAGGAAGAAAATGAGGAGAGGGCATGGACATTCTCAAATTTGATCCTTGAGGGCAAGGATATTCATGAAGGAAGGGGGAATGTCAGGACCCTATGTTTTGTGGCCCACGGCCAAAGCAGGCCCTTGCATGGCACCATGCCATGCCCATCAACAAGCCATGCCGTGCCCACCAACCTTGGACCAAACCGAACCACATGCTCCACCCTAACCCACCCATGGGCTCATGCATGTCATGGGCCAACTTGACCCACGCCAACTATATTATTGCTTATTATTTATTTTCCAAGGGACCTATTAGGGGTTTCAAAGTTGTAATCCTTATAAATAGGACCCTTAATTTTTGCATTTACATCTTTTGACAAATTTCCATTGTGGGCGGATTATTTTGTTCTTGAGATCACCATTCCGTGCTTGGCACTTGGGCTACTTGGAGGATGCTCGTGAAACCCTTGTAGAGGATCATCACCTTAACATTCGTGAATTGGTGTGATCCAATCTATCTTAACTTTTGTCAACTTTGTGAAATTCATGAATCAAAGTTAGTTTATGTTTATCCTTGTGTTCATTCATTAATTTTGAGTGTTCATATATTTTCTATCTTATTCATCCATTGTTCATCCATTCAATATCATACATGCATTTGATCTTCTATTTTCTCTCCATTGATCCAATTACTTTTTGTGAATAGTGCTTGCATTTTTTGTGAGAGTTCTTGGTGATATTAGGCCACCACATTATCCATCCATCCATTTTGATCTTCCCACCTACAAAACTTGACGAACCCTAGTGTTTGCCCTAATTTTCATAAATAGATCACTTTCCATAATTACCCTTCCTCCATCACAAATATTGACCAAGCTGAAACCCTAATTGCCTCCCATCTTTCCATACTTACACTTACCTTACTCAGCTACACATAAGTCATCCACCCATAAAACCCTAGCCGCCCACCTCAAGTCCTTAAATCACTCTTCCTAAAAGCTCTCGAGTCAACTATTGACTTGCCATCCTAGTTCAAATTCGGATTCCACTCTTCTCTCAAAGATTCACTCCATCTTACAAACTTTCCATATCCATTTCCAAGTCGTCAAACCCTAGCCAATCACTCAATCTAGCCAACCTCATCAATTCCTTCCATCTCTTAATCCCTAAAGTCAAGAAGTAACCCTAGACTCATTCAAACACCTTCCAACCCTAGCCACCAAACCCTAGCCTCTCTCATCCACATCATCCTCAAATCCTAACAACTCATCCTAAACTCCAACCCTAGTCCATTACTTCCTAATCTCGAAATCATTCCTAACCACCACACAAAACCCTAGCTACACTTCACCTAATCATCACCCAAGTGGCCCCAATATCAAGGGCAACCCTCAAGCCATCCAAATTGCATCAAACACCCATAATCCTAAGCCAAACTTCAAAGACCACGTCAACCCTAGTTCATTCCCTTAGTCCACGGCAACCCTAGTTGCCTCCAACCCGTAATCCTAGCCCTATCTCATCCACTCAACCTTAGCCTCCATCATCTTGGCGCGTCACTCAAGAACAAGTCTCTAGCCGCCACCATTGATTTGCCTTCCCTAAACACTTAGCCTACCCAAGTTCATCATCATTCCATCACCCAGACACCATCCCTTTGTTGAAGGCCAAGCAAGTTGGTAAGGTCACTCGGTCATCATTCACACCAAGGCGAGCTTGTGGTCCTTAGTGTTAGGGATAAGACCAGGGTCCCTAACAGGTCTCCCCCCGGCACCGTCCTTTGTGAGTAGAACTTGAGAAAAGTCATTAATAGTATAGATTTGTTTTTCAAATAATTTTTTAAATCTCTTAAACATTTTTTTTTTAAAAAATCACAAACTCATTAAAAAAAATTTCCTTAACTGTTAAGTAAAAAAATATAATCAATAGCTTTTATCGAGATCTACTCTCGATGGGAATATCATTTCCCTTTTTTTAGGGGCTCCATGGGGACATGAAAGCTTATTTTTTATATATATATATAAAAAAAGAAAGAATGGGATTTGGGTTTTTTTAGGAATTTTAATCTTATTTTAATGAAGTGCCTTATGTATTAATTAAACAAAGATAGGTATATCTATTCTTACTTCCTTATGAATAAGAATGATCAACACTCTTGATTCCAACTTTAATTAAGAATGGAAACACATATTTTAGTTCAGAAAATATATAATTAATATGTGGAGGACCTGCTTTGGATCAATGGAAGGTTGAATTTGAATAGCAGCAAAGCTGGAGAGAAAGGTTGTGGAATTGGGTTTCTAAAGGAAGAAGGTCTTCGTAGCTAGATCATCTAAGAGGCATCACGCCGATTTTTATTGTATGGATTCTTTGGACTCGTCAGTGTAGGTTACGTATGGAGGATAGAAAGATGTTGATCCAAGCATGTTGGGAGTGGATTTTGTTTTGGTTCAGGAACATATCTATTAAAATGAGGAGAAAGAAAAGACTAAATATTGCACATGTTGATATTCTTCAATGTTGCCAGATTCCTATTGTAGAGGTGCATAGTCATTGTATTTATAGGCGTTAATTTTTTTCCTTTCATAATTTGTAAAGATATTGGAAAAGTAGTGATTTTATTTGTATTCCACGATATTCCTCTACCAAAAGTGATGATTTATTAATAAAATTGGGGAGGGGTCACTATTGGACATGTGATCCTAACTCTTTAAAAAAAAAAAATCAATGGAAAGGAAAGAAAATGGTACATAAAAAAAAATGATCTATATTGACACTATATATAGACAAAATGAGAGTAGGAGAAGAGCACATACTCTCATGATGTGGTGTATAAATCTTAAATCACAGGCTGCGATATAAGGGTTGAGAAAAGCTTCAACCCAGAACCGATGTAAAGTTATAATTTACACCAGCCAATAAAAAAGGGACAGATAAGAGATTCACATAATTTACCGTGGGTGCGAGTTGAGAACATTTCGATCATTTCTCCTGGTTCCTGTCTCATTCTCCTGAAGGCTTCCCCTTTCAATCTCTCTCTCTCTCTCTCTCTATCCAAATAGCCACAGGTCGCAAACTCGCCGATTTCCCTCTTCTCAAGAAATGAAGTCGATTTGGAACAACCCATCTTCTTTAGGAACCGCACGCAACACCTCAAACATTCATGCACAAAACCTTCACCCAACAAATTCAACCAGCCGGCAACATTATGAGTGTGTTTGCATTGATAGTTAATATTCTAGAAATTTCTAGAGTCAATCATTTCTGTAGTAGTACTCACGAACTCACACATAGTCATCGATTCACACGTACATATAATCCAAAAGTCCAAATTAGTAACTTTAATAGCTAAATAAAACCAAATCAGAATCATGATAAAGAGACAAACTACACCATAACAAAATGAAAAGGAAAACAAGAAAATAAATGGTAAAAACGAAGGATGTTACCAAGCACAATGTTGTGTGAGGCGGAGAGGCAAATACCAATGGCCGAATTCGGACAAATTGGAGACAATCCTAACAAAGAATAAGAGCAAGACGAGCATAAACAAACAACATCAGAATGATTCAACCAAATACACCCAATCACCCAGCCCCTAAAATATACCTTATCAACTACTTACATAGCAATAAATGCACTTCAACTTTGCCTTCAAGAGAGCAAGAGAGAGAGAGATGAGAGTCCTCACTTCGGCTTGAGAGGAGAGTGACAAAGATTGACTGGGGAGTGAGAGTCCGCACTATGGCTTGAGGGAGAGCGAAGGAGAAAATGGGTGGGGTGAAAACCAGACCTTTGGATTCGGAGAGAGAGAGATAGAGAGAGAGGCGGTGAGGAAAGATGGGAGAAGCAAAGATCTCGGGTGAGGGGGGAAAGGAATCAACATGACTCATTCCCTACAAGCAATTATATTTTACATTTGATGAAATCCATGTGTCGCACATTAATTGGATGATGAAAACCCACTATAATCACCAAGACCGGCTCCTAGGTGCTCTCATAAGGGTTATATTGTTGTTTTTTTTTTTTGAAAAGTTTAATATAGTATGCTATTGATTATTTTTAATATTGTATTTAAAAAGTTTAAAACCTATTACCACCTTATAGGTGCGCAAGCCACCCTAGACGCAGTGCTCGCTACCCCTCATGGTGGCCTAACATCCACCCCGTGGCCTGAGTACTAGCAAGCATCCTGCATGGGGGTTGCCGGTTGAATACCAAAGGGGGTGGCTAGACCATCTTTCGAGGGGCAGCCATGCAATCCTACTTTCTTTTTAATTTATATTTATTTATTTTAGCTATTACTATTTTTTTACCAGATTTGATTAAATTTGGGTACTTGTTTATGTTCTTCAATAGAAAACTACTATGTTATAAATGGTAAGTAAAAATTCAATTACACGATTTCCCTTCAAAGAACTATCACTTCGAAATCTAAATTCAAAGTTAGCTATTAATAGGCAAATTAGATATTATTTTCAAAGTTCAAATAATTTTTCTTTTCATTGTGGAGCAGAAATGTTTAGATTTACTTGGGGTATATACATAGTACTTCGTCCAGACTAATATATATGTTTAATTTTTCAATATACATGTCTGGATGAGCATGTTATAAAGTATTTAGAAAAGGCATTATATGAACAAGGTCTAAAACTACTTTTGGCGTTTGAGTTGAGTATCCAAGGTTTTATTAAGCATTAGGAAGGGAATGGTAAGCGCCCGAATGCTAGTTTTATGGTAGTTTTATTGGTATTGTATGTTGGTTGACAGTGATGTGTGGACAATGTCAGCTATTAGAATATTCTGGTTGATTTTGATTATGATCAAAACATTAATGAGTCTTGTGCATGTTAGCAAGAGATTCCAAGAAAATATGCTACTATATATTGGTATTGTATGTTGGCTGAGAATCATGATGTGTAGCTATCAGAATCTGGTTTCTAAACAATTTGATATAAAGGGCTTGGGAGAAACTAGTTATTATATTCTTCGGTTTGAGCTTTGATGAGACCGCAAGAATAGGAAATTAGCCAGGCTTGTCTTAGTCTCATGTATATATCTTAAGCGTGCAGGATTCCATGCAACAAAAGGTTATTATCCTTTAGGTATGAAAATCTTTTTTCTAGAGACCATCGTCCTCAAGAGGAAAAGTAGATGAGAAGTATACCACATGCTTCAGATGAGGGAAGCCTCATCTATGCTATTGTTAGAATGGTGGCTTAATTTCGTGTTAAAAATGCCATTCCAAAGACTTGACTTGACTATGGCTCGACCCTTGCTTGATTGTGGCTTGACCTTGGCTCGAGCAAACTTTGGCTCAACCTTGACTCAAGCGAATATCAGAGAGATTGTTCACTCAACATCCACTTGACAGTCTGCTCGAGTGAATGTTTAGAAAACCTAGTTCCTCCACCATTTTATATATTAACATATTTTTGTGATGTGAGAGTTGCGGCCAGAAAGAGAGAGAATTTCTTTAGTGAGATTTTGAGAGCTCATTGGATGTATTGGGGCTTTTGGAATTGAGTAGTAAATTCCTTGAGATCGACTTTGCCAATGGACGTAGGCTATTGTTCAAGTCGAACTACTTAAATCTTGATGTCCTTTTTGTGATTGTCTAATTTTTATTATTTGCTTCTGCTAATCTATTTCAAAGTCGTCTTTAGATATTTAGTTAATCCCAACAAACTAGTATCAGAGCGCTAGGCTCTGTGGAAGATTTTGAGAGATAGCTATGACAAAGTTTGAAGTAGAGAAATTCGATGGTCAAAATAGTTTCAGTCTATGGTGCATCAAGATGAGGGCCTTGTTATGACAATGAGGGTTGGCAAAAGTCTTGGAGGAGGAGTCGTATGAACCTTCTACATCAACAAAGGAAGAGGAAGAGAAAGCGCATTGTGCAATTTTGTTATCTTTTTCTGATCGAATTTTACGTGAAGTGGCCTACGAAGAGATCATCGTGGGTCTTTGAAGGAAATTGGAGAGTTTGTATTTGAAGAATTCACTCACCAACCATTTGTATTTGAAGCAACGATTGTCCACTCTCTGAATGAAGGAAGATACTCTTATGTCCGATCATATAGATGAATTTAACAAAATCATTATGGATATAAGAAATATTGATATTAAACTTCATGAGCAAGATCAAGTTTTAATTTTGTTGTGTTCATTGCTTATGGCGTTTGATAACTTTGTGATCTCGATGTTGTATGGTAGAGATATCATCTCCTTAGCGCATGTAAAACCTGCTTTGATTTCAAGGAGTTCAGAACAAAATTGAGTGTACAAAACATGGATAAACAAGCAAATAGATTGTTTGTGAAATGTTCCTCTGGTGGTAGATCTGGTGGAAGAGGTTTGGATTAAGTTGAGAGTAATTCCAGTGGTAGCTCTAGATTTAACAAAAAAAACATTAAGTGTCACTATTGTCACAAATTTGGTCATTACATGAATGAGTGTAAAAAGTTGAAGAACGAGGAAGTTACAAGTTCCTCTAATGTTTTTAATGTTGTTGAGAATGCTTACAACTTTGATGTTGTCCTAGTAGTCAGTGACTCTAGCGGTCATTTTGGTGACAAGTGGGTCATGGACTCAACTTGTACGTTCCATATGTGTCCCATGAGAGATTGGTTCACTACCTACGAATCAATAAATGGTGATTTCATTTTGGTTGGGAATGATATGGTTTGTCAGATTATTGGGATCGGTCCAATCAAGATTAAGATGTATGATGGAACCATTAGAACTTTATGTTTGGCATATCCTATCATTGAAAAAAAATCTTCTATCTTTAGGCACTCTTGACTCCTTTGGTTATTAGTATACAACTGAAGATGGAGTTGTATGAGTCTACAAGGGCTCTTCGGTTGTAATGAAAGAAAATAAGATTGATGGTCTTTATTTTCTATTTGGTGAGATAGTGATCAGTGTAGATGCAAGGTTATCTTAAGACGTTCTAGATTTAGGTACTACTCATTTATGACACATGTGATTGGGCCATATGGGTGAACGAGCATGGTCATTTGTGAGTAAGTACCTTTCTACTTTTGTGTGATCAAAAGACAGAGAAGCTTGATTTTTTTTTTCGCGTTAGCATTGTATCTTTGTGAAGCAGTGCATAATTAATTTTACTATAGTTTATTTATTCTAGTCTTTGGGATACATCTTGTGCAAGGTGGTGCCCTGTTCTTACTCATGTTGTTTGGTGATCATTTTAAGAAAAAGCTGGACTTAATTTTCTAAAGCAGTGAGTGACGTGTTTGATGAGTTCAAACACTTGGGAAGACTTTGAGAATCTGATAGGCAAGAAAGTAGAGTGATTTCAGATACCGTACAATTAGGTCCACTCTACAGAAATGTGGTAGCTGAACGGAATGAATCATACTCTTGTGTGAGAGTCCATAGTATGCTTTTGCCATGCGAGGCTTATCAAATTGAGTGAAGCGGTCAACACAGCTTGCTATTGGGTGAACCTTTCTCCTTCCACAGCTTTTGAGTTGTTGTTTCCACAACAGAGGAGAGCAAGGTTATTGCAAGAAGGTGGAGTTACTATGAGAGCTTCACAAAGGGATCGAAGTATAGGTGGCACTCTACATCATGCTATTGGAAAGGAGCATGATTCTGATTTTGGCATTGGCACATAGTGAGAGCAAGTCTACAGTTTCGTCTGATAGATAGAGGAGGCTGTTTGGCCACCTTCGGGATATGCTTATACAGACTTTGTAGTGTTCTTACTTTAGTAGAGAATATTGGTAATTAGCCTTTTGCATGAGTGTATTCAGAAGCCATTGTTCATGTAACCAGTCTGTATAGTGGTGCATTGCTTTTGTGTGAAGAGGTTAAATATCTTCATTAGGACCAAGATTGTGATTTGGTCAATTTGTCTATGGAGATAAACCTTTTTGGTGGAAATGGGTTTTCAAGAGATAGGCGTTGCGCGTCCCGTTTGGGATTTGTGGAGGAGTTTAGTTGTAACAGCCCACTAGAAATTCATTGGGAGAATTTCTATTGACTTTAAGAATCTCGTGAAAACCCCATAAGTTTTTACGAGTCGACCAACCGCTCAAGTTTTTAGTCTGTCATCATAATCAGTGTTATCACTCACTACGGTGCTAGATTTATGAGTTTAATTATTTGAGATAGTTAGAAGTGTTAGAATGCGTTATGGTTTGGGCCATTAGACTCAATGGATTATTTAGAATTTTATGGCGTAATAACCATTTTTCATAATTCCGGACGAAACGTCTATTGGAAATTGTGAAATTATTTTTAGGGACCCTTCGGGGTTGAATTTCGGTAAACGATTTTCGCTATAGGTTAATATGAATATTTAGAATTTTTCAGTACTAAATTTATTATGTATTTTTTTTGGAGTGAATAGTAACCTCGATAAGCGCACCCAGTGTAGTGTTTTCAAAATCACAGTGTGAAATGTTCAAATTAGGTTGGAGGAGTTTTATTTGGACACTTGGCAAGATCTTAGCCACACATAGTGAATAATATTAGAGACGTGGCACAAAAAGGAACCATTAGATGGATTTGTGAAGGAAGTCAAAGTGTGAGATCATGCCACCTAAGCAAAGCTTTGTTTCATCTGATCAACTAAATTGTGCCAGACCAAAGAGGGTTTCAACCCTAGCAAAACCCTAAATGGTTGGAATCCAATTGAAACCTCAAAAGCTCGGTTGAAACCAAAACCCTAAACGGTTTTCCCAAACCTTAAAGTTGGCCTCCAAACCCTTTTTAATCCGATTTCTGGCATTGTGTTTAATCACTTGATTAAATCACTTCCACATGCTATTAATTAATCAAATCCTTGTTATGACATCATTATTCAACCTTTTAAACCATGGGAATTTGATTGGGCCAAGAAAAATTGGTTTTGGGCTTGATAGCATCTCAAACCCTAACCAAACCCCATTTAAATCCCAAATTGAAGCCCACTTGATTGGGGCACACCAAGGCCCACGAAATTGGCCACCTTGGCAAAGCTTCTTGGAGAAGTTTCCTCCCCCACATGGCAGACCATCCACTGCCATTGGCTGCAACCCATTAGTGCCTTCATGTGAAAAGAAGTCCACTCCATCAACCTCCATCTCTTACAGCTGCTGCAGGCAGTCCATGCCTCTCTCTATTCTCCACTTTATGTCACATAACCACCTCCAATCAAGGGTCATTCAAGCCCATAACTTCCCCCTCTAGAAGTCTAAAGTCGTGCAAGACACACTTCTCTCCATTTTATCACTTCTTTCCCCCGTTCTTAGAGAGAAACCCAAAAGAGCTCTCTCGGGCAGATTTATGGGTCTTTTTGCGTGGCCATTTACGACCTTTTATAAGTATTTTTGCACGCTGATTCCTTCACATAAGTTGTTCTTCCTTGAGTCTAGTTTCCGTGGATATCCTATTAGTCTCATTCCATGCTCATTTGGTTGGTCCAAAGTATTTTTAAGTATTTTGGGTTGGGACTCCAGTTTGCCAAATTAATAGGGAAAGGAAAAGTCCAGACCCTACAGTTCTTTCAGCCGGCCCCCTAGCTTTGAACGAAAAACCCCCTAGCTCGTCCAAACCTCCAGATTTGTTGAAAGGGGGTGGGAGCTTCGGCTCCTTGCCCCCTCCCCATGCCCTCTCCTTCTTCTCTGTCTAGTTTAACTTCTGTGTAGTGTTTTTATTTCATTTTGTGTTCTTAGGCCGAATAAGGGAGGATCGCCGTTCGAGTCTTTCCGGCCACCAATTCTCTACACGCGCCCCACCGGTATGACGCCCAGCCGCCGATCTTCAAAACCTCCAAATCTGGCATCCATCGGAGTGGCGCGTAGCCCGCATGCGCGGGACGAAACTCCGGACAGCATTGGCGCGTGGCCCTCACGCGCCACCGAGGAACCCTCTCTCGACACCACGCTCGGTTGCTGTGGAACCGCTGGCTCCTGGTCTTCCAAGTCTGACCGTCGGCTTTCCTCCCAGCATGAACAGTTCTGCACGAAACAATGCCGACCATTGTGTACTGTTCATCCGTTTTGTATTTTTGTACTGTCTTTTGTTTTGTTTCTTTGTTGTTGTCCATTTCAGTATTTTGTAGTTGTCTTGTTTCTGATGTTGGTGTTGCTTTTGTTGACCCGAGTGAGGTTTGGGCCTTTAGATCTGACGTAATTCAAGGCAAGGCTTTCGAGAGTGTTGGGCGATGCTACGGCCGGTGGTTATACGGCCGGGCTATTGTGGTCTGTATGTACGCTGGGTGCTCGTTCCACCAGAGCTCGAGATGACGATGCTTGCGGTGGGCGTGACGTCTGGGGTCTCACCAGAGCTTGTGGTCTTGTAGTTGTTAATGTGGTTATTTGTTAGTTGTTTGTTAGTTTAGTTCTAATAAAATAGGAATAGGCTTTGGATTTGATGTCCATAGCAGTGTTCCGTACTCTTCTTCCCTGGGAGGATAGAGAGGACCTTTAAGTTCTGTTTTTACAGAGCGCTTTCTCTGTTCCGAGAGTGTTTGATTAGAAGTTAAGACAATGTCCGCCGCAAATATATTTGTGTGTGGGGAAGCCCCAGAGCTGTTGCGTTAGTTGGCTTATAACTGGATTTTCTGTGTATTGGAATTTATTGTATTGATAAGTCACATTTGTAACTTCGATTTATTAATGAAATGAGTATGTTTCATTCAAAAAAAAAAAGTATTTTTAAGTATGGAAAGGTAATTCTGGGCGTGAAACTGGAGAGTACGATACGTTTTGGAATTTTTTGACCAAGCTAATGGACTTATCTTAGTCCGAAAATTTTATGGAGTGTTGCTAGAATGTGTTTATGAATTTTCATTGAGGTTTTGTAGCATGGATAAAGCTTTTAATGATAGATTTCCTTAGAGTTAGAAACTTGAAAACTGGAAGTTGAAAAACAGTTTTTGTTTTGAGAAAGTTGGAATATTTCGGGGTTTGATCTTATTCCAAAGGCTTTGATATTTTTATATGATGATCCTAAGCCTCTTATATACATTTTAGGATGTTATTTCGAAGATATTTAGTATTATTTTTAAAGATATGATTTTCTATACAAGAGGATTTCGATTAGGCCTAAAATTTGCTGTTTTTTAATTAGATCCATGTTTTATTAAATTTTAGCCATGTGATTTTAAGTTTGATGGTTGGATCTTCTTTAGGACACTTTTTTAAACCATGTGATGTGTTAGTTTGAAGATCACATGTCTTTGAGCCATGGATCAAGAGATTGATCAAAGTTAGTCGGGAAAAACAGTTTATGTTTTGTACTAAGTTTAAAACTAAAAACTCAAAGTGTTGTTTTGTTATTTTTGGTGAGTTTTGTTTGATGATTTAAAGCTTGTTTGATCTTATGATGATGTTATGAATATGTTCGAAGTAAGATTTGATTTTTTGGAATTCTTGGAGATGTTTTTATTAAGGTCAAAACTTGTGATTTAAGGTTTACTTTTTGTTAAAAAGTTTGGGTCTTTTTACAAAAAGTTTGGTGTTGATAATTAGCTTTTTCTTAATGGATATTTTTTAAGTGTGTTTTTAAACTTAGGATAGAAAGATCTTTGTTACAAGATTTTGGTTTATTCATGAGTTTTGAAACTTGAAAGAATTGCAACCAAAATCAAGACAAATGGCCTATGTAGATTTTGGCCATAGTGAGTTTTTCATAGTTGTAATTGGTTTTGAATTTTTCTGAGTTGATATTTGAGTTTGGGACAAAATTTACGTGAGGAATGTAAATTTTTGTAATTTTTGGAATTAGGATGTCAAATCCTTAAGTTAGGGGTAAAATGGTAATTTTATTCTAAGTTGTCTCTTTTCACATTTCTAATTGTTAGTAATTAATTTCTAACTTTTAGAATACCCTCTTACAGTTCCCGTGTTTCACGCTTTATTATAGTAGAATGCGACGATCGAGGTAAGTTAGCTTTTAACTTACTATCAGTTTAATGTGTATGAGTGATAAGTAGGGGAACTAATTTGTATGTATGCATGTTATCATATGTGCCATGCCAAGTCATTACATATTTATTTGTCATGAATTATTCATCTTTTACATAAGATATTCTGTCACGTATTGCTATACATTGCAAGTATGTCATGTTAAGTTAAGTATGCCATCCGTTACATGTATTTCATGTTATGTAATATTCATTGTCACATATTACGCCATGTTAAAAAATGTTGTATGTTATATTGTAACAGCCCACTAGAAATTCATTGGTGGAATTTCTATTGACTTTAAGAATATCGTGAAAACCCCATAAGTTTTTACGAATCGACCAATCGCACAGGTTTTAGTCTGTCAACATAGTCAGTGTTATTACTCACTATAACGCTAGAAATATGAGTTTAATTATTTGAGGTAGTTAGAAGTGTCAGAATGCGTTATAGTCTACACCATTAGACTCAGTGGATTATTTAGGATTTTATGGCGCAATAGCCTATTTTCATAATTCCGGACGAAATGTCTGTTGAAAATTGTGAAATTATTTTTAGGGATACTTCGGGGTTGAATTTTGTTAAACGATTTTCACTATAGGTTAATATGAATATTTAGAATTTTTCAGTACTAAGTTTATTATGAATTTTTTTGAGTGAATAGTAACCTCGATAAGCGCACCCAGTGTAGTGTATTCAAAATCACAGTGTGAAATGTCCAAATTAGGTTGGAGGAGTTTTATTTGAACACTTCGCAAGATCTTAGCCACACATAGTGAATAATATTAGAGACTTGGTACAAAGAGGAACCATTAGATGGTTTTGTGAGGAAGTGAATGTGTGACATCATGTCACCTAAGTAAAATTTTGTTTTTTCTGATCAACCAAATTGTGCCAAACCAAATAGAGTTTCAACCCTAGCAAAACCCTAAATGGTTGGAATCCAATTAAAACCCTAAAAGCTTGGTTGAAACCGAAATCCTAAACGGTTTCCCCAAACCCTAAAGTTGGTCTCCAGACCCTTTTTAACCCGATTTCTAGCATTGTGTTTAATCACTTGATTAAATCACTTCCACATACTATTAATTAATCAAATCCTTGTTATGACATCATTATCCAACCTTTTAAAACTTGGAAATTTGATTAGACCAAGAAAATTTGATTTTTGGGCTTAATAACATCTCAAACCCTAACCAAACCACCTTTAAACCCCAAATTGAAGCCCACTTGGTGGGGCCCACCAAGGCCCACGAAATTGGCCACCTTGGCAAAGCTTTCTTGGAGAAGTTTCCTCCCCTACATGGCAGACCATCCACTACCATTGGCTGCACCCAATAGTGCCTTGATATGAAGGAGAAATCCACTCCATCAACCTCCATCTTTCACAGCTACTGCAGGCAGTCTTTGCCCCTCACTATTGTCCACTTTATGTCACATAGCCACCTCCAATCAAGGGTCATTCCATCCCACAACTTCCCCCTCCAGAAGTCTAAAGTCGTGCAAGACATACTTCTCTTAATTTTATCACTTCTTTCCCCCGTTCTTAGAGAGTAACCCAAAAGAGCTCTCTCGGGCAGATTTCTGAGTCTTTTTGCATGGTCATTTATGACCCTTTGTAAGTATTTTTGCATGATGATTCCTTACATAAGTTGTTCGTATTTGAGTATAGTTTCCGTGAATATCTTATTAGTCTCATTCTATGCTCATTTGATTGGTCAAAACTATTTTTAACCATGGAAAGGTCATTCTGGGCGTGAAACTGGAGAGTATGATATGTTTTGGAATTTTTCACCAAGCTAATGGACTTATGTTGGTCCGAAAATTTTATGGAGTGTTGTTAGCATGTGTTTATGAATGTTCATTGAGGTTTTGTAGCATAGATAAAGCTTTTGATGATAGATTTCCTTAGAGTTAGAAACTTGAAAACTGGAAGTTGAAAAACAGCTTTTGTTTTGAGAAAATTGGAATATTTCGGGGTTTGATCTTATTCCAAAGGCTTTGATATTTTTATATGATGATCCTAAGCCTCTTATATACATTTTAGGAAGTTATTTCGAAGATATTTAGTATTAGTTTTAAAGATATGATTTTCTATGCAAGAGGATTTCGATTAGGCCTAAAATTTGATATTTTTGAATTAGATCCATGTTTTATTAAATTTTAGCCATGTGATTTTAAGTTTGATGGTTGGATCTTCTTTAGCACACATTTTTAAACCATGAGATATTTTAGTTTGAAGATCACATGTATTTAAGCCATGGATCAAGAGATTGATCAAAGTTAGTGGAGAGAACAGTTTCTGTTTTTGACTAAGTTTAAAACCAAAAATTCCAAGTGTTGTTTTGTGATTTTTGATGGCTTTTGTTTGATGTTTTAAAGCATGGTTGATCTTAGGATGATGTTATGAATATGTTAGAAGTAAGATTTGATTTTTTGGAATTCTTAGAGATGTTTTTATTAAGGTCAAAACTTGAAATTTAAGGGTTTACTTTTTGTTAAAAAGTTTCGGTCTTTTTACAAAAAGTTTGGTGTTGATGATTAGCTTTTCTTAATGGATATTTTAAGTGTATTTTTTTAAACTTAGGATAGGAAGATCCGTGTTACAAAATTTTGGTTTAATAATGTGTTTTGAAGATGGAAGAAATTACAACCAAAATCAAGAGAAATAGTCTATGAATGTTTCGGCCATTGTGAGTTTTCCATAATTATGATTGGTGTTAAATTGTTCTGAGTTGTTATGTGAATCTTGGACAACATTTACGTGAGGAATGTAAATTTTGGTAATTTTTGGAGTTAGGATGTGAAATCCTTAAGTTAGGGGTAAAATAGTCATTTTTCCACACAGAGGGTAAAATGATAATTTTAATCTAAGTTGTCTCTTTTCACATTTATAATTGTTAGTAATTAAAGTTCTAACTTTTAGAATATCTTCTTACAGTTCCTCGTGTTTTGCACTTATTCTCGTAGAATGCGACCATCGAGATAAATTAGTTTTTAACTTACTATCAGTTTAATGTGTATGAGTGATAAGTAAGGAAACTAAAATGTATGTATGCATGTTATCATATGTGCCATGCCAAGTCATTACATATTTATCTGTTACACAGAATTTATTCTGTCATGAATTATTCATCTGTTACACAAGATATTCTGTCACGTATTCCTATACATTGCAAGTATGTCATTTTAAATTAAGTATGCCATCTGTTACATGTATTTCATGTCACGTAATATTCACTGTCACATGTTACGCCATGTTAAGAAATGTTGTGTGTTATATGGTATGCCATGTTACGAAATGTTGCATGTTACATGTATGTCATGTTATGAAATATTCTATATTACATTTATGTCATGAAGTATGTCATGTCTGTCATCTTATGTTCATGTCACGTTATGCTACGTCAAGACTTTTTTCTTTTATGTCACGTTCATGTTACGTTACATTACGAAATGTCATGTATCTCAGTTAAGTTATTCATGTCAATCACAATCCTAAGCGCTAGGATGGGGTAATATCCTAGTGGAATTCCTTTGTTCATGTTGGAGTGTCTAAATAGATGTGAAATTCCCTAGGTTGACGAAATACAGTCAACAGGTTGCGAATGGGGCCTAATTAGCTGGTCACTGGAGCGCGCCACGCACTAACGCCGATGGTGCCACACATTATGTTACGTGTGTTTACAGCAAGTGTGGCACAAACAAATAAGTCATGGGGCCACAACAACTGTGGAGCATGAAGTATGGGGCCACAACAATTGTGGAGCATACACTACGTGAGACACAGCAATTGTGACACGTAGAATACGTGGGGCCACAACAACTATGGAGTACGTATTAACGCACTCACATCTGGTATAGAAACCTGTGATGTGATACGGTAATCGACAGGGACACACAGCTCAAGGGGACCTGTGCAGCACCCATATGGTCATTTTAATGATTAAGTCTATTGAACAAGATTTTAAGTTCATGTATTTCACGTTCAAGTTATGTTTCAAATTCACGTTATGTTATGTTCAAGTTTATGTTCACGCAATCATGGTAATCCCATGAGACAAGAATATGTTTTAAGTTCATGTTATGTTATGTTCACGTTTACGTTACGTTCCAAGTTCACATTTATGTTATGTCATGCTCAAGTTCATGTTCAAATTATGCATGTTCACGTTCATGTTATGTTTCAAGTCCATGTTATATTTCAAGTTCACGTTCATGCTATGTTTCAAATCCATGTTATGTTTCAAGTCACGTTCATGCTAAACTTCAGTTTCAGTTTAAGTTATGCCAGTTATGTTATGTTGTATGTCAAGTTATGCTATGATTACTTATAATTTGATTATGCATTAATGCTTTTACTGCCATGCATGCATCATTAACCTGTGTGGAAGTTTTCTATTAACTTGCTGAAATTTGTAATCAAATCTCACTGTGGTAGTCCCAACTACCATCCCCCCCGAATGGTAGATTTTGTTATAGGATCTAAAGGAAAACCAGGAATCGACCAACTGGAAAATGTCGACTAAGCGACGGTGCGACGTAGATGGTATTACAATAGTTACCTCAGATTACTACTTGTATTTGTGGAGTTTAATCTCCAGCACTCTTTTGATCGCAACCGTATGGACTATTATTGTGATCTTAGTTATTTAATATGTCGTTAAGTATGGAGTATGTTTTAAGTATTTGGGATATTTTTGTTTGGTGCATAGTATTGCTAAAGAAAAAAATTATCAGCTACAAATATTGCATAATGCTAGATGCATGTTAGAAATATTGAATCTTATATGTCATGAACGGGGGTAGGTAACCTTGTGTTGCAAGTCTTGACGCTTCAAATGTTCGTCCAATCCCAAGCGGAATCTGGGGGCGTCACATATATGGTATGCCATGTTACGAAATGTTGAATGTTATGAAATGTTCTCTGTTACATTTATGTCTTGAAATATGTCATGTCTGTCGTCTTACGTTCATGTCACGTTATGCTACGTCAGGACTTCAAATCCATGTTATGTTTCAAGTCACGTTCATGCTAAGCTTCAGTTTCAGTTTAAGTTATGCCAGTTATGTTATGTTGTATGTCAAGTTATGCTATGATTATTTATGATTTGATTATGCATTCATGCTTTTACTGCCATGCATGCATCATTAATATGTGTGGAAGTTTTCTGTTAACTTGTTGAGATTTGTAATCAAATGTCACTGTGGTAGTCTCAAATACCATTCCTCCTGAATGGTAGATTTTGTTATAGGATCTGAAGGAGAACCGGAAATCGACCAACTGGAAACGGTCGACTAACCGATGGTGCGACTTAGATGTAGTTGCCTTATGTTACTACTTGTATTTTGTGGAGTTCAATCTCCAGCACTCTTTTGTTCACAACCATTTTGGACTAGTGTTATGATTTCAGTTGTTTAGTATGTCTTTATGTATGAAGTATGTTATAAGTATTTGAGATATTATAAGTTTGGTGCATAGTAGTGCTAAAAACAAAATTATGCACTGTGAATATTGCATAATGCTAGATGCATGTTAGGAACATTGCATCTTATATGTCATGAACGGGGGCAGGTAACCTTGTGTTGCATGTCCCGAAGTTTCAGATGTCCGTCCAATCCCAAGCGGAATCTGGGGGCGTTACATTAGTTGTTGTTGTTGTTTTTTTTTTTTTAATGATCTTTGTTGGGCATCTTCGATGTCTTTGTTGTTGAATGGCGAGATTCAATTTAGTGGTATTCATTTTGTTCAGACTTGGCTTGACTGTGGCTCTACACTGACTCAATCTTGGCTTAATTGTGGCTCGACCTTGGCTCGAGCGAACTTTGGCTTGAGCGAATTTTAGATAGATTATTCGCTTGACATCTGTTCAACAATCCGCTCAAGCGAATGTTCAGAAAACCTAGTTCCTGTGCTATTTTATATATAAATATATTTTTGTGATGTGAGAACTGAGGCCAGGAAAAGATAGAACTCATTTTCTGAGATTTTGATAGCTCATTGGGTGTATTGGGGATGTTGTTATTTAGGAGTGATTTTTGACTGCTCTATTCTACTCCATCTTTGTGATAGTGAGTTCCTTGAGATCGACTCTGCCAATGGACATAGCCTATTGTTCAAGCCGAACCACTTAAATCTTGGTGATCTTTATGTGATGGTCAAATTTTTGTTATTTGCTTCCGTTAATCTATTTAAAAGTAGTCTCTAGATATTCAGTTAAACCCAACAGTCATATTGTTACTAGATCAAATATCTATTATGCAGTTGCCATAGTCAGCAAATATCAGAAAAATTTTAACATTGGGTAGCGGTTGAGCATATACTTAAGTATCTTGTGAGAACAAGGAATATTTATATGCTTGTCTCGCATAGTGAGGATTTGACATTGATAAGATATTTATATGCTAGAATCGCTCGTGTAATTCCTTGGTGTTGTCATGATGAGTTATTCCATCATGACATTGTACGTACTACGAGAACAGTGGAGCAATTACTCAATCTAGAGACAAGAACCAACAAGAAAGGGAAACACATTGATGTAATATCAGCTCATTTCAAAAATATTAGAATGAGGAGATGTTGTAGTAGCCAAGATAGCCCCAAGAGACAACTTGGAAGCTCCCTGTCACAAAAGATTTTTTGGTCTCACTTAGGGGATGGATGTAAATCTATACCCAATTGGTCTTGAAAGCAAGTGATAGATTTCTATTTATGTTCTAAAAACCAATTGAGCTTGTATAGAATAACCCAAACCCAAGGATGATTTAACCCAATGCCCAATTTTAAGGCCAAAGCACAGCCCATCTTTTCTTTTTTTTCTAAAAAAAAAGTAGAGAGAAAACATTGAACGATATATTTTAAGGGTTGGGAAATGCTACTTATCATCCTTATACTACATACCAACATTTGATTTATCATTTTTGTCCTTTTATTTATATATACATATTTACACATCAATATGTGTGTTTAAATAGAATGGTAAAAATGACAAATCACATGTTGATGTGTAGTGTGGGGGATGATAAGTATAATTTTTCTTTAAGGGTTGCCCTAAGCCCCTCTTCCTTTTCCCCAGCCCCTACTAGATGCCTCCCTCTCTCTCATTTCCCCTCTTGTGTGCCGAGCACCCCTGGTCTGTCTCTCTCTCTCTCTCTCTCTCTCTCACTCTCTCATATCTCTCTTGTGTTTTAACGTTTACTCTCTCTCTCTCTCTCTCATCTCTCTATTTTGTGTCGAACCTAGTGCCAAGTCCCATGCCACCAACAAAGCTTCACCATCATGCACCACTTCACACTTCTTTGTCATGCCTCATGATGACCTCTCTCCCCTTTGGCTTGTCTCTAAGTTTTGCCCTATTTTTTTCTCCATCTACTTCTCATTGTCCCTGAGCCGCAATGTCCCTCATTGCCCCTACTTTCACCTCCATCGTGGTTGCCACCGACGCCGTCCTCCATGCCCCGACACCACATGCCCCAGATAAACCCTTCTCTTTATCAGTTTGTATCTCTCACTCTCTCTCTCTCATCGCTACACTACTTGGCAACCAACACAGGGGCTTGGCTCCACCGCATCACAATAGATATCTCTGCCACATGACAGAGCCGCCCAAACCTTGCGCCATAAAACTCCGTCACATCAAGCCCTTATCCCCGACCCTTTGTTATGTGCCATGCACTCTCTTTCAACTGCACCTCCACACCACATCACCACTGCTCTCGGTGTTGGTGAGTCTCTCAATCCCTATCTCCAGATCTTGTTCTCTCTCTCTCTCTCCTCTCTCTCTAACCCTCTATTTGTCCCTGTTGCCAGTACTGCTGTAGTGTCCAATAGAGGCTGCCATACCAGGTCTAGCTGTGCCACCTCACTCTATTGAACATCCTTCACATAGCACCATTCGCTCTACAAGTTGACCATACACCACTCCATGTTGGGTAAGGTATTCGTTTGCTCTACTGTGAAGTATACATCTATTTACGTGACTCAACTGGTTGATGTTTACTTGAAATTGAGATTGTATCTGATTGTAGGTTTGATTTGGGTTTTGGTGATCAATTCTAGGGTCGGAAATCTATGTGGGTGACTAATCTGGGATGTTTGCAAATGGGAACTGTGGAGATGGAGTTCTCATGAAGTGGTGAATTGCTCTCTGGACTAACCTTGAAAATGATTGTTGATGGAAATTGTGAATTGTGATCTGTGTAGTTTTGGGTTGTGGCCGAGTGCACTATGAAGTGTTGGGATTATTTTTGTAGTTATTTGTTGTGGTCGAGTGCCTTGTTAAGTGTTGGGATTCTGTGTAGTTTTGTGTTGTTGCTGAGTACCCTGCGATGTGTTTGGATTATTTTTTAGCTTTTCTGATAGAACCCCATTTGCTGTCCAATTGTTTATTCTATGCATAAATGTTATTATCAATTTATTATTTCAATTATTGTTTTTATTAAGTTATATTGACGGTATTTAACCTCATTAACAATGTCTTTCAGTCTTGAAGGGGTTTTGAAATTTTCTACCTTTGCACTGGTTTACAATTTGTGAATGTGTGTTGGAAATTCCCTCCCATGCACTGAGTTACAACTTGTGAATGCTTGCTGAAAACTTCCCCATGTGAACTGTTCTTCATCATGTAATTATTGTCAGATTTCTTATTTTTGGATTGCCTTATAACTTGTTTATTCTTGTGGAAAATTTTGTCCTCGAACTTTGATTTATGCATGTAAATTGGATTATGTGTCATTGCTGGGTTTTTGGGTTAAATGGCTTTATATGGGTGTGTGCATATCACGACCCGAAGTTGAAATGAGACATTATCTCGGTGGAGCTCCTCAAATCATTTATGAGTGCATAATACTGACTGATATACTCTGGATTGTTGCTGGGTGACAACAGGCTCAAGCGAGACGGAAGATAACGTTGTGACGTTATCTCGGGGTAGAAGCAGTAAGCTCTCTAATGGAAGATAGATGACGTTGTGATCAAGGACGGTGCATGAAGCAAGGCGTCACTTGTAACAAAATTACATGCACAGTTGTTACCCTTGGTGTGGCGAAGGGAGCCAGGGTGTGTCGATGGTCCATTTAGGGGAGACCATGGAAAAAATAAAATGAATATTCTTGAAAAATGGAATTTTTGGTTGTGTAATAACTTGCATGGAAATTTTGGGTGAATACATGAGTTTCGTTATGTGGCTACCTTTTGGGTAAAATTGATTGTTATTTGGTTAACTTTAATTTTGATTAATTGTGAAATGTCAATTACTATATTTCCCTGTAATTTTGACTTGCATAGTCTTCATTTCCTTTGGCATGCATTTCTTAGGCTATGTTTGGGTACCAAAGTATTCTCAACACTTTTCAAATATTCTCGTACTTTTGAAAATACTTCACATGCCAAACAACTTAAAATACTCTCAATGGTACCCACAAACCCACTTCAATCTCTACTCATAACTATTCACAAACATTCTATAATACTTATCACTATTATATATAAATAAAAAATAAAATCACTATAATATTTATCACTATTATATATAAATAAAAAATAAAATCACTATACTATTTATCACTATTAAATATAAATAAAAAATAAAATCGCTATAATATATAAATAAAAAATAAAATCACTATTATATATAAATAAAAATAAAATACTATAATATATAAATAAAAAATAACATTACTATAATATTTATCACTATTATATATATATAAATAAAATCATTATAATATTTATCACTATTATATATAAATTAAAAATAAAATCATTATAATATTTATCAATATTATATATAAAAATAAAATAAAATCCCTACAATATTTATTAATATTAAAAAATCACTATAATAAAATTATTATAATATTTATGGGACCCACATATTTTTCAACTACCTATCTAAAAGTCAACAACTCAACATACTTCACACATCCAAACAACTCAAAATACTCTCAAAGGGACCCACAAACTCACTCCAATCTTTACTCATAACCATTCACAAACATTCTCAACACTTTTCAAATATTCTCACTATCCAAACATACCCTTAATGTTAGTCTTAATCTCACTTACTGAAATTTTGAGAAACATGATCACTATGGTAGTCTTACTACGATTCCACTCCTCGAAACCATAGAGTTTGATGTAGAGGAAGAGTTTGGTGGTGGTTATGAGCATTGAGATCCGACACCACCAGAGGATTGAGGATTGGGGCTTTTCCCCATTTTTTAAAGTTATTGTGTTTGAATATATTAAAAAACTGGATGACTATAATTATTCTTTTGCTTATGTCTTTGAAACTTGTGCCTTATGGATATTGAGGTTGCATGATATTAAATTATATGTACTGTTAATTAGACTTTATGACTATCTCTTTTTGTTTTCCATTGTGAATTAACCATATATACTTTATTGAGCATGTTAGCACACACTTTGTTATCATAACATGCAAGGGGTGTATGACCAAGTGGCCAAAATGTCGGTGTTGTGGTCCTTGGCAAGGCAAGGGCTGGGGCGACACATCGTGTATTTTATTCGATGACTAACGAGTATTCATCTTGGATGTAGGTACTCTGTATAATTACTGTACATATATTTCTTGTGATAAATTGTATTTAGGGCTCAAGTGATTTACATTGTGATTTTGGCGTATCTAGTGGGACTAGTACATGACAGATCTATACTCTGAAAACCCAAGAATATCCAAGTCACATCCAAACTTATATATATATACTCCATAAGGACCGGTCCATACGTCAATTGGAGATCCTTGAAATCAATAGAAAGGAAAATAATTTCTTTTTCTTTTTCCAAGCAATGTAGGATCTGATTAACCACCGTTTTATACTTAATTCAGGTCTTACATTATCTTACTTTAAGTTCTGGTCATTTTTTCTTAAGTTCCACGACTCACGTCCTATACTTTTAGTTAGGTTTGGCTTTGATACCATTTGTAATGATCCAAGAAAAACCCAATCCATATCTTGGCTCATACTTCAATAGGACTAGTTATTGTTACGATTGAGCCTCTTTAAAATAATTACAAATGACAAGCACTTTTCATTTTTAAAAGATGTGAGATCTCATTTAGTAATTTTATCATATACTCAATATAGTAATTCCATCATAGGTGGTTTGGCTGAACTTCTATATTTCTAGTTGGGTTTGGCTATGACACCATTTATAATGCTTCAAGAAAAATCCAAACCACATCTAGCTAGGCATATACTTCAAAATGACTAGTCAATGTTATAATTTGAGCCCCTTCGAATGATCATTATAAATGGTATTACATGAATCATGAATCATGAATCATGAATACTAGTTACTTGTAAATTATAGTTCCTAGCTAGCTAGTGAAGACAATGGAAATTTTATTAGATATAGCTATATAATGTCTTGACAATGATGATTTATTTTAATCATGGAAGTATAGACTGATCTTGGCTAATATGTTGGCACAAGTGGAGTATTGAACTAGATCATAGTAAATGTAAGTTCTAAAGAATTTTACTACCAATTATTGAAATTGCCATTCACATTCACTATTAGTGCCCAGTACTCTTCACTACCAACACAATTGAGTTTTTGTGATGGTTTTGAATTTGTGACAAAAAATCATTTTCTGTGACGACTTCAGGCAACTGTCACTAAAGGTCAATGAAAAATAGTTTTACATTTGAGCTATAATAATGTTTCGTTCAAATGTAAGCCAAACGATGTTGTTTTGAAATGATTACATTTGAACGTATAAAATGTTACGTTCAAACTGTTCATGTATGTTTGAACATTAAGCTCACTTACGTGCGAATGTGTAAGTTATTCATTTAAACGTTCGAACGATAGTCATTAACGTTCGAACGTGAACTATTTTAAAATTAAAAGTCAAATTTCCAATTAAAAAAGATTGATAACTCAAATACAAAAACATTAGATATATTAAATAATATTGTTCATTACATAAAGTATAGTAAAAGAAATATATTAAAATATAAATATAAAATATGATAAAAGTTCAAAATACTCAGAACTTGTTGCTTACAAATGTATAAAACTCCTCAGTCAATGTGGTGAGCTTGTCGTTTAGGATATCTACACGATGACCAACCTTAGTGATACTCTGCTGTACATGTGCGATTTATGCAATAATACTCGAGACCATCGCATCAACCCAAGTGAGCCGTACATCGAGCCAAGCAGGGTGCGCATCCCCTATAGATGTATCAATCGGCTACTGATTAGTACTCCCACTATGGGGAGCAACACAGGGCCCAGACTGGGTCAGAGGAACAAGATCTGGGATAGGCTTAGGCTCATGCCGAGCACACCCTTTTCCTTGTCCAATGCTCCGACGGTGTGAGGTCATGTCTAGGGGCTCATCTACTCAGTTAACCACTCCTTTGCCTGGGGTGACACTCTCTGGTCCAGTATTTGCTGAATAATGATCACTCCATATGGGAGGTTATCAGTGGAGATGATTCTCACCTCATAATAGATCCTCTAAAAAATTCACAGTGGCAAGTTGATGGGCTTTTTGAGTGCCACTCGTATCAGAAACTGTGCACGAGTCTGACTGAATGTGGCCTTATGTGCCACAGGATCCACGTTTGTTACAACTATAAGATGCAACATGCGGAAAAATGGTACCAGTAACATCTGGGAGAACGTGCTCTTCTTCTCGAATGGTGTGTGGTCTCTCCTAGTGAGGGTGTAGAAATCTTCATCGCAGTCGTCATCCTCAGGCTGATCAGTACCCTTTCCTTTCAACCAGTCTACATCTTTGGCCATAGACTCGACTAGCCCAATAGATGATGCTAATGTGCCTACGTCTACTGTGTCTTCAACTTGAGCATCTACTGTAGTCAATGTCTTAGATACGCGACGAATCCAGAGTAGCTCGGCGATGACATCCACCAAAACCTCGAACTGAACATAACGGACAATCACGGTGTGAGAGGATGCATCTTGAGGCATGAAGCACATATCCATGTAAAACTTTCGAACCATGGAGGGGTATGTCCTCCCCCTCAGTGTGCAAATGTTGGCCTAGCATCTAGTATTAAAGACATTTTTTAGGCTCATCTGCTCCCATGTAAGCTCATCGAACTCGTTGATAAATACTTCGCGTTCAGTCATAATAGTTTGATAGTCTATCTGGTTCCTTCCCTCCCCCATTTCCTAATTTTTAAAAGATCAGCCATATCCTTAAAAAAAAAAAAAACATTAGTATACATGCATATATGAGAAATTAAAACTGTTTCAGAAAAAAACGTTCGACTGTACAATTTAACGTTCGAATGTAAAACGATAACATTTGAACGTGTAGATTTTAACATGTGAACATTATATTTAAAAAGACCCACTCAACCTTACATTTGAAAGTATCATTACCACACATTCGAACGTGAGGATACATTTGAATGTAATTGACGAGACGTTTGAACAAAACTAAGTCTATGTTTGAACGTTATGATTAAAATAAGCCGAAAGGTCTTACATTCGGACATACAATATAAATACGTTCGAATGTGAGGGTGAACTTGAATGTATTTATTAAGACGTTCAAACATATTTAAGTCTACGTTCGAACATTTTGACTAACAGAAGCCAAAAGGTCTTACAATCGAACATTGGTTCATAGAGTTCAAATGTGAAACAAATGTTCAAACTAAATAATGGTTACGTTCGAACGAAGAATTCGAATGGCCATGAAAACGTTACAATTGAATGTTTTATATTACAATGTTCGAATGTAAAAGTACATTCGAACGTATTATAACATAGTTTGGAGTACAGAACAACGTTCGAATGTTATATGTTGGACGTTCGAACGTTAAGATCCATAAATGGCTGAATCGACTCAGTCATTGCTGATTTCCTCAAATACAATTTTAATCTTGTAATGGTCACCATAAAAATGAAGTATACACTGAGTGTAAACTATCCATGATGGCCATTGGATAACCGAATCTCCTATAATCAATAAAATGGGCTTCGGTATTAACCGAATCTCCTATAATCAATAAAGCGGCCAGAAAATGGGCTTCAGCATTAATCGAATCTCCTATAATCAATAAAAAAAACACTACCAAAGGGAGAGAGAGGGACGCTAACCTCTTCTATGACGGTTGTGGTGGCGATTGACGGTGGCAACAACAATTTCGAGGGCGGAATGTGACAGTTCAAGGATTTTGAGGTGGGTTGAAATGACGCATTGCGTTCGGACACTCATCTTATATGCACATAATGTTCAAAGGTTTTAACATATACGTTCGAACGTTATTTAATACTCTCAAAATTCAAACGTTGGTTGTTTGTATGTTCGAACGTATACGGAATGAATTATATATATATTATTTATATGTAAATATTATATATTGTATATTTTCTTAAATATAGAAATATAGTAATATAGTAAATTAATATATATATATATATACTATATATATTATTTTAATAATCTATAATCTATAATATACTATTTCATAATATATAATTACTATAATATATATATATATACACAATAGTAACTAATTAAAAGTGTATTATAATCTATACACCTTAAATCATATAAATCACGATAACTAGCACTATGAGTAAAATAATATTTCATAAAAATAATAAATATCATAAAAACAATAAAATAAATACCAGTATCAACAGCCACTGGTTCTAATACCAATAACGTATCCCATGTAATATATATATTACATGGGATATGTTTGTATACTATATATTAGATTATAATAGTATACTATATATACTATATATTACATTATATATTATACTATATACATTACTATGTTATATAATTATGTTACATATATTGTGTAACTATAATATTTTATAAACCATTATTTAATATATATATATATATATAGTCCTCGTTCGAACAAAAAAATTTATGTTCAAATGTAGAATAGTGTATGTGAAAACCATTAAATAAACGTTCAAACGCTTTTGAAAATTTGGTGGGACCTTTCCCGTAATAATTCTATGGCATTATACTGGAACCTAATTTTATTCACGTTCGTATGTCAACATCTAAATGTTCGAATATTTTAACATGACGTTCAAACATAGACTAGTTAGGTTCGAACGTTTCTAAAAACATTGGCGGCACATTTCTCGCGTTAATTCTATGGTATTATATGGGAACCTAATTTCGAACACGTTCGCATGTCAACACTTACATGTTCGAACGTTTATGAATTACGTTTGATCATAGACTAGTTAAGTTCGAACGTTTGTGCTAAAATTGGCGGGGATCTTTTCCGTGTTAATTCTAGGAAACCTAATTTCATCTAGGTTAGAACGTCAAGATATACGCTCGCGTGTTGTTTTGTATGTTCGAACGTTTAGCTGATAAGTTTGAACATTTATGAAAAACTAAGTCTCCGCATTTCCCGTGTTAATTCTATAGGAGATACGGAGACCTAATTCCATACACTTTCGTATGTCAACAAGTCTACATTCGAATATTACGGAAAGTAAAAACATTGGCGGGATCTGAAAATCTTACGAAACGTTCAAATTTTACAGCAATTTGATGCAACGACTTTTCATTTAAAAAGTCGCTAAATTAGTCTTATTCACCAAACAGATCAATGTCGTTCTGTTTAGTTTGACTTATTGCAGCGACTTTTGTTGCTGTAACAAGTAAAAAAATTTGAAAAAAATTATAACACCTCCCAAACAAGTCTGGGACGTGTTTAAACACACGGGAATCCCATTTGTTCTTATCCTTGAGTCAAAGAGAGAGAGAGAGTAGACCAGTTTGAGTTAAAGTGAGAGAGAGTTAGAGTGAGAGAGAGAACGAGAGTGAGAGTAAGAGTGAGAGTGAGAGTGAGAGCGAGAGCGATTGTGTGTTGAAGAGAGGTAAGAATTTGTTTATTTTTTATTGTGACTTTTTTTATTATGTTTGGTTAGATTTGTTCTTTTGTCAGGAATATTTGTTGTTTATTTTTGAACTAACTAGTATGGTGTTTATTTTGAAGGAATATTTGTTAGAGCTTGTTGAAGGTTGTGATTTGTGAAGGGAATTTGTGGTTATAGTTAGGTATATTTTTAAACTTGATTGTGTGTTGATATATACTAAATATTGTGATTTCTGTGATTATATTGTGATTTCTTGGAATCTATTGTGACTATTTTATGAATTTTATGAATATTTTGTATCTTTTGTGAATATATTATGAATTTTGTGAATATATTGTGACTTTTTGTGAATTTATCGTGAATATATTGTGAATTTTGTGAATATGTTGTTAATATATTGTCTATATATTGTGATTTTTTGTGAATATATTGGGATTTTTGTGATTATATTTTTATGTGATAATTTATTTTTTGATAGGAAATGTAAAGAATGAATAATTAATAAGATACTAAAATTAAAAAAGATAACTTTATGTATAATATATACTAGATTAAACAAATATAAATATATAACTAATATGATCTTAAACAATACACATAACTAATATGATATTAAATAGTAGAAAAAAGTAATTAATAATAAATACTAAGTTAAAATAAATAACTAATTAATAAGATACTAAGATTAAAAGAAATAACTAATTAATCAGATTAATGCAAATAACTAATAACTTCAATAACTAATAACTAATAACTTCAATATATACTAAGTTTGAAACAAATAACTAATTAAATTCAAATAATTCAAATAGTTATATCTAACAAATAACTAATAACTTTAACTAATTAACTTTTTTTTTTACAAGAAACAATACTTCCATTAATTAAAGGAGATTACAGACATTTCTCAAGCCAAATGACTTGAGAAATAAAGTCTGGAATACAATCCCACCACATAGCAATATCCTCCACGTTTTTCGCATACAGAGCTAAAGTATGAGCTACCCTATTTCCCTTTCTAGGAACATAAACAAAAGAACAATCAACAAAACATGAAGACAGGGACTTAATTTCCCTGTATAACAACCCCAATAGAGAGCAATCCATAGCAATTTGCTCCAAAGCCTCCACCACCAACAAAAATCCTTAACAAAATTCAAATAACTTTAAAATTATTCAAATAACTAATAACTTTAACTTTAGTTTCAAATAATTCAAATAACCATTTGTACATACTATACTTGGGATAAAGGATACTAAACTTTTTTGGAAACCTCAGAAAATAACCAACAATGGATTCTTTATTGAGGCTTCCGAAGAAATTTAGTATGAATATACATTACTTATATGTTATAGCTTGTGTGTTATTACTATATGTTATATGTTATAGCTTTTGTGTGTGACATTGCATGAATAACCTTAGACTCGTTTGAAAATTAGTATACATTCAGGTGTTCACTAATTTCTGAATTGTCTAGTGTGGAGAGTTTGAGATAATATTATCTATATTGCACATTTTCGTAACTCTTTTTTTACATGTTTAGGATGGAAATCTTGGCGTCTTCTTCATTTGTTCTTTGAGTATATTGTTATTGTCACCTCTGTGACCATGTATACTTGGAGAACTATGAGGTAGTGCTGTCAAAATTTCTACTGACGTGGAGAATAGAAGAGTGACAAAACTTGTAAAATATGGATGATATAATCTCAAATGGGATAAGACCAACTGTCTTTATCTAAAGAACATGGGGATTGAAATATTGAATTGGAGCATGTGATGCATGTGATGCATGTGATGCATGTGGAATTAGTTGCTATTATACTAATCCATAGGTTTTTTTTAGAAATGGATAAAAGTTGGATGCGTATTGGCGATAAACTTGGAAAAGACTGTGTTTTGTATGCACGTGGTGTTAAAAACTTTATTGATTTTTCTCGGGCTTGCCGATTGTTGTAGTTACATTAAGTGTCTATGTCAATGGTGTAAAAGTTTGTGCACTATAGGATTGGATTTGGAATATTCTCGATGAGTATTGCATGGTGAGCCATATGAACAATCGTCGATATTGTTCGGTGATGGTGTTGAAATGAGGCACATGGATGACGATAATGAGCGGTATGAGATGGAGGAGATGTTGGGTGAAATTGAAGTTGAGATGTTTATAGATGAAATTGAAGATGATGCCTCAAGCGGCCGAGGGACTAAGTCAGAGAATTTCTCTAGAATGTGGAAAGATGCAAAGTATGAGCTTTATCCTAGCTATACAAACCATAGTAAAATGTCGTTTATTGTGTAGCTGCTACACATTAAGTTGTTGTGTGGGATGTCAATGGAACAACGAATGGATTCAATCTATTTGGTAATATGAGTACAAGTTACAACACGTGACCTATAGTGTAGAATCCATATAATCTTCCACCATTGAAGTGTATGAAGGCGCCAAACTTTCTGTTAACTTTGTTTATCCCCAACTCAAGATTACTTGAGAATGATATTGACGTATTCATGCAACCGTTAATTTAAGAGTTGAAAGATCTATAGGAAATAGGCGTCTGAACTTTTGATGCATACACATTGAGATCTTTTCAAACACATGTTGTAGTATTATGGATGATAAATGGTTTTCCAGCATATGGCAATCTTTTTGGTTGGAGTACAAAGGGAAGTTGGTGCGTCCCAAGTGTAATAAGGAAACTACAGCTAAAATTTTCGCTAAAGATGTGTTTCATGGGTCATCGATGGTATTTGTCAGCAAATCATAAATGGCGAAGGGAAGACGCTAAATTTGATGAGAGAGTGGAGGACAGAATTGCACCAAAGGGGTTGTCTGGGGATGAGATAGTGGAACAATTACTGAAACTTGGAGTGAACAATTTTGGCAAAGGTCAGGGAAAGAACAAGAGAAAATGAGGCACACTAAAATTGAATTGGACAAAGCGGAGTATTTTTTTTTTATTTGCCGTATTGGTCGTCATGCATGTTGCGACATAGTTTGGATATACTGCATATATAGAATAATACTTGTGATAATATACTGTAGACATTGATGAGCATTAACAAAAAGATGAAAGACATGATTAAGACGAGGAAAGATCTTGAGAGAATGAGAATTAAACATAATCTTCATTTGCGGGAGGAAGGCAATAGGGTAGTTATGCCGCATGCATGTTTTACGATGACAAGAGATGAGAGGATAGACTTTTGCAAATAGTTGCAAGGTGTGAGGTTGCTAGATGGTTATGTTTCAAATCTAGGTAGATGCATGAGTCCTGATGAATGTAAAATAAGTGGATTGAAAAGTCATGATTATCACGTATTTTTACAAAAATTATTCTCGGTAGAATTTGTGGGAAACTAACTTCTAATGTATGTGTCCCCATAACTAAACTATACATGTTTTTCAAGAATTTGTGCTCTCGGAAAGTAAATCGAGATATGTTGTGGAAAAGGGAAGAAGACATTACAATAATACTATGTAAATTCGAATAGATATTTTCACCATTATTTTTTGATGTAATAATCTATTTAGCAATGTATTTACCTCGGGAGGTACTGTTAGGTGGAGTGGTGCAATTGCGTTGAATGTATCTAGTTGACAGATATTTGGGTAGACTGAAGCGCACTGTTGGGAATAAAGCCCAAGCTGAAGGTTCAATAGCGAGGCTTATATACACGAAGAATGGTTGACATTTTGATCTCTATATTTTCGTAGGATTGAGAAACGCTTTAATCGTGAAGAGCGGAATGCTGATTTTCCTGCCCCTTGCCCTCGTGAGCTATCTATGTTTTCCTAGAATGTACGGCCCTTGGGTGTTCAAAGGGGGTATGACTTAATCAGTGGAGAGTTAGGAAAAGTTCGGTGGTACCTATTGAATAATTGTCAATAGATTGATGACTATCTCAGATATGTCGATGCGTACTTAGAATAATTCGATTAAAATAGTACTATATCAAATGTGTTCAAATATTTTATTCTTTTTAATTTTGTATAGTAAGCACATGGACAAACATAGGACAGAAGGTATAGAGAATATAGAGGCGAGACACGAAGAAAAATTTCAAGGATGGTTTAAATAACGCGTATGCATTTAAATGTCCCATAATGTAGAATATTTGTAAACCATTTTAATTCTTAGTAACTTTTAATAATTTTGTTACCATTTAACTTGTTAGATTTTGGAACAACGTGCTAATGATCCAGCATCAGTTTCTTTTGAATTGCATGCATTAGCCCGTGGTCCCTCAAACAAAGCACTTCAATACACTGCATGCAAGGTTCGAGGTTATAGGTTCCAAACTATGGACCTTGAATGTAATCGAAAGACTCAAAACTGTGGTATGTTGGTTGAGGAAAGTCATGGAACAGAGGATATTGATTACTATGGTGTCATACGTGACATTATCGAATTGAAATACATGGACATTATCACATTCTGATTTGGTGCACTCGAACTAATCCCCTTATGTAAAGATGACGTCCCACTCGTACATCTCTACCCATCCGTATTAAATGATCTTTTAGTTGAAGATTTTGAAAAAGCAGAAGAATCAAACAAGGAGGAGGAGGAAGAAGAGTCAGAAGAAGAAATTGATGAGTCAGAAGAAGAAGAAGAAGAAGAAGAGTCATAAGAAGAAATTGATGAAGAAGACAAAGAAGAAGATGATGATGAGGAAGGAGATTACGAAGATGTTATTGAAGGATATTCTGAAACAAGCATGAAAAATACATCTGGAGATGAAGAATAAAAGTATTAAATGTTTTATTTATATAGGTGACGGTTGCTTACATTTTCATAATTTCTCCTAATATAATTCATTGAAAATATTAATGCTTTTCAAGGATGCCACCAAAACGACAACGAAGAAATGTGCCTCCTCTGCCAAGTCTTGAACCGGTTGAGGACTCCCAAACTGAGGACTCTACTCCTGATCAAGTTGATACAGAAGAAATAGACAGCCAATCCACACCTACCGGCAAGAAATTTCTTGTTGATAATAGTTATATTTGAATACTTGGGGAGACTGGTTTTAATAATTTTAAAGATATTAGTTGATGCCTTGTCTTGTCGTGGTCTAGCTTAACACATGGTCTGGCTTTGGAAAAAAATAGAAGACACGAGAAAATCAAGGTCAACATCCCTAATAAATTTACTAGGGGTGTGGATGATAGTGTAGCCAGCATCGCTTTCCTCCTATGTTGGGACTCTAGTCCGAGCTTATGGACCATTTTATGTGCAGTCATGGCGAGATGTTCCAAATGAGGTTAAAGATCACATTCGAACTCTTGTACTGGTGAGTTTATATACCATAGTATTTTAGAGATATTTTAATTTCATATTTTTTACGCAATTCACTTCTTAGGATAAATTTGACCTAAATTTTGGCCGTAGTGAGGAAGTGCAAACTATGAATGAGTTGATGGCTACATTATTTCGACTTTACAAGGGATGATGTCATGACCACTTCAAGAAATTTGAAACGTTGGAAGAGGCTGCTCAATCCCATTTTCAGAAAATGAAGTTAGATGATTGGAGGAAGTGTTGTGACCTTTTTGCAAGCCAAGATTATCAGGTATTCTAGATTTATCCCCCATAACTTATTTACATCTATATTGGTTTCATATATTATATTTAACATTGTTAATTTCTCCTACAACACTTCAGTTCTATCAATGCACAGCATAGAACGTTCTTGACAATCCACTATTGCGCCTGTTCAAGGTCATTCCAACGCCTTGTCAATAAAATGGTAATTAATAACTTATTAAAACTCAATCATTTTTATCATATTCTTTATTTAAGTACTAACATGATTTTTTTAAATTACTAATGTGGCCTTGTTAGAAACACGATGATCCTGAAAATTTCTCCTTCAATAATGTCTATGTTGCTACTCACATCGATGTTCACAATGAGTGCATTGGTTCTGTCGCTAAAGATAATTATGTAAGTGAGGTCATTTTGTGTGAATAAATTATGCCAACATGTGAATAGATATTATGTTTACTTACTATTTCTTTTAATATGTTACTTATTGTTTGTTTTCTTCTTAATTGTAGAAAAAAATGATTGAGATGCAGACAGCTTCTGAGGAATCTCCTCCTAGTGACATGAACATATTTACGCAGGTGCTTGGGACCAAGTCTGGTTTGGTAAGAGGTTTGAGGTGTTCTTTCAGGCGTGTTGGTTAATCCTCCACAACCTCGGCTTCAGAAGTTAATAATCTTACTAAAGATTTAGATGTCGCACGCTAAGAGCATTCTCATTGGCTTGGCCAAATGCATCTTCAAAATTTAGCTAATATCACACTTTTTTGCATTTGCCTATTCTATTTAAATTCAATCTCCACATTGGATTAGCCATTCACTTTCTATATTTGGTGAATCAATTGTAGTTCTCTATATTTGGCCAATCACTGTAGCAGAAATCTAAATTGTTTTGGAGATGCCCAATCCAATATGGAGTATTTTTAGTATAAGTTATCTAAATTTTAGCCATCCTTCAATTTTGGCTAAGCCAATGAGGATGCTCTAAGAGATTGAGTAGATGAAATCGATACAGTAGGAGTTGGAGGCTCTCTTATCATGACAGTTTGATTTAGACAAAATTCGACTGTCACAAAAACTCTTCAAATTAGAACGTTATATATCACATAGGACTTCCAACCATCACAAAAAAAAATTTTAGTGACTGTTGTATAGTAAATCATCACAAAATACTTTCTGTGATGTCTTTTTGGTGACGGTCTTAAACTGTCACAAAAAAGTTTTTGTGATGGTTTGCTTATTTTTTGTGATGGTTTCATCCATCACAATAGATCAAATCTATTGTGGTGCTTGAGTGTAAAGTACTGTAGCTCACTTTTGATATATCACGAAGCATTGCAAGCATGATATTGCATACTCAAGACCTTGACAAGTTGAGTGATCATTTAGAAATATGAAAACATTAATTATGATAAAAATTCCATGCATGGTCGCTTGTGCAAATATATATAAATATCCTCCTTAGGCCGTAAACTGATCATGGCCGGATTGATGATTTATGGTGGGATTTGTTTCCTGTAAAGACGAGTTATAAGTTAGCTGAATCACTTTCCATGCATATGATCTCCTAATTAACGTACACCTCTCTCTCTCTCTCTCTCTCTCTCTATATATATATATATATATCTCCGAAGGCGGATGGATGGAGCTAGCTAGCATCATGCATTCACAAATATTTCCTTTTCCTTTAATTAGGTGTTGATCAGTTCAATGCATGCATTAGCACGCGTGAGAAGGATGGAAAAAAGTTCTGGCAGATGTTGAGTCCAATATTGCACAAGCTGTGCAGCCTGCAGCATGCATGACTGACTAATTCTAGAATTCACACACCAAGAATATTAGAAAAGTAAAACTTGCTTCTCCATCGAGCAGGCTGCTTTCTGAATATCATTTTCAGCCTAAAACTCAACTACAAATAGTAGTGGAGTCTCGTCTCCAAGTTTTATTCTCTCTATCAAGTTGCTTTCTGATCAACATCATGATCATCATCTTGGGTCTACAAAACACCAAAGTCTCATATCTCCATTTGCAATATTTTCTAGCAAACTCTGATCATGCCCTTACTTTGATATCTGGTCTTGAATCCAAGTCTCTAATAATGAACTGTGTCTAAATGGTCTAAGTACTCCTGATCCAACATTGAATCTGCCCATCTTGTTGAAAGCCTTTCTACTTTCAAAACTAATCCATATCCCTTTTCAAAAATCTCTTTCTTTACATATTCCTTTAAGTATCAATCAAAATATTCTGCAAAGAAAGTTTGGTCTTTACTTGACTTACATATATAATATCCACTACAAGAAAAATGAGCTTTTGTGGTCATTTAATTGGGGTAAAAAGATTATTTGTGATAAAAACAGACTCATTTTAACTGTAAATAGTCATTTCGTTGAAATTAAATGGTCACAGATAAACAGTTTTCTTGTAGTGATCATGCCTTTGGTTTCTTTTCATTTCTTATGAGCTGCAAAGTTATAATGGAGAAACAAAAGGGCCGCCATCAACTTGTCATGATTATAGAATTATAGTGTCGTTAGAAACGAAATTGCGCTTACATTTTTAGAATCTAAGCTAAAGTTGTTTTCGCGAAGAAAACTAAGCAAAAAAATGAAGCCTATACTAATAACAGCAATTGAAAACAAAATTAGGTAAAGTTGCAATATTAATCGATTAATCATAGCCTCCCACGTCTCTGAGGAGAAAAATGAATGAAGACCCGCCCCAGTACTAAAATGATTGCTATCATGATCTGAAGGCCGGTACGTATAATGTGTTTTTAGTGATATTACAAATTTTGAAGAAAGACGTTTAACATGCACACGAATCAGTCCTAATTACTCTCCAGTTTTGCAGATTAAAAGCAGCAATATATATATATATATATATATATATATTATTGCAATATATATATAGCTTATCAAAACAACTATATATATATATATGTATATATATAAACATACATCCATACATTATACCTATATATGAGTAAATTATTGCAATGGGTTGCTTTCAGTTAATTCATCCCATATATAGTCTCATAGATCAATCCGGAGTAGGAAAGTTAAACAACAATTGATGATCATAATACATCCACAATTAATTAACTCTTGCAGCTCAAGATGAGTTGAAGCACCCTTTATTTCCTAATGGAGAAGGAAGATAATATGATTGATGCGGGTGTAAGGAGAGAGTCTTTTTCCCCCTCTAGAAATTAAATAAAAGTAAAGGTGGGTTTCAATAAAGATATATTATTCGACTATTTTTATACTTTCGAAAAGACAAACTTCTAGATTCTATCTAAAAAAACTGTGTTTGCATCCAATATATTAATAATTTGAATGAAACTAGAAAAATAGTCTTAGCAGGTTGTGAGTTACATGCAATGGCAGATTATGGCAACTCCATCACAGTCTGGACACCAAATTAATTTATCCAGCTAGTATTAATGCAATCTTTGGCCAGGTTTTTTAAAACCCTAGTTAGCCAACCCGACTAGTCCGCATGAATTGACCTACCTGACATCCTCCGGTTGAAATTCGGAACATACCATATTGATTCCGAAAATTTTCGATAAAAGTAGACTTAGCAAGCTGTGAGTTATATGCTATGGAAGATTATGGCAACTCCATCATAATTTGGACACCAAATTTATCCAATGATACCTTTTGGCCAGGCCGTACAAAAACTTCATTAGGCAACATGAACCGATTATTCCAACCCAAATCAACCGACCCAATATCCTTGGGTCGGAATCCAAAACATATTGATTCTGAAAGTTTTTAAGTAAGAAATCAGGTTATACCCGGTTTTCGTTTCTCTCTAAATAACCTGATTTCAGTATTGCTAAACAGCACAGTTTGATTTAATTTAGCCCTAAATTGAGTAAACTCTATCATCTTCTCTAAAACACCCCGATTCTGCAATTTCAACGGAGCGACACAAGTTGCGATGGAGTAGACCGAGCAACAAGAGCAGACAGAGCTGCGACGATGTGTAGTGTGGAGGTGTCGTTGACATTGGAGTGTAGAATCTGGAAGTGGCATTGGCGTTGGGTGTCGAAAAGTGGAGAGTAAGAGAGCAACTTTTAATTTTAGAATTAGGGATTTGATTTCACAGGGAAGGTGGAGAGTCTGGAGAGAAATAAACTATAAATTTAAAAGTTTATCTCTCGATTTAAAATAAGAAAAATTATATTCATCATCCCAACTCTCATCATCCCATGATGTGGCATTAAATGATAGGTTTACAAATGAAATGTAATAAATAATTTCTAATCACCTAATGCCACATCATAGGATGATGGAAGTTAGGATGATGAGTATCATTACTCCTAAAATAAACTAAGCCATGTCAGTTACTATTTCACCATGGAAAAGTCCAGAACAATTCAGAAGATTGTTTTTGCATTTACTAATATGCTAGGCAGATTTATGTATGCAGACATTACACTTTACACTTATGATTGATGAATTACTCCAATTTTGAAATGGGGAAAACATTGTGCTTGTGAAGAAATTTGTGATTCAGTCCAAACAACTTGAACCTTAACCGCTTGAATGCTAGGGTCCTGTTTGCCTAGATTGATACTCTCAACCTGTTGAGGAAAATTATCAACCACCCCTCCAATGCGTGTTGACTATCTTATTAATAGAGAAAGTGTTTGATACAAACATAGCAGTAGTAGAACTCATAACAAACTCTAAGATAGTAATTGATAACAGAACAAACTCTAATCTAAATAAGAAGGTCTGATGGAATTGAACTTCTAAACTCATTCAGCTTCTTCAGCATCCTTATCCTTAACACGCCCCCTTAAGTCCAATGAATTGGAAACTACATTGAGCTTGGAACGAAGTGTTGCAAACCTGGATGAAGACAGGGCTTGGTAAAGATATTTGCTAGTTGATCTTTAGAGGATAAAAACTTGATTTCAATAAGCTTCTCGGCCACCATATCTCTCACAAAATGAAAATCAATTTCTACATGCTTTATATGAGTATGAAAAAATGGATTTGCTGATAAATTTGTTGCTCCTATGTTGTCACACCATAAGATATGAGGTGCTGAGGTTTCAAAGCCAAGTTCCTGTAGTAATGATTGAAGCCACTAGAGTTCTGTGGTTGTATTGGCGAGTACTTTATACTCCGCTTTAGTGCTTGATCGAGCAACAATAGCTTACCTTTTGCAACTCCATGTGTAACAGCCCGCTAGAAATTCATTGGTGGAATTTCTATTGACTTTAGGAATCTCGTGAAAACCCCATAAGTTTTTACGAATCGATCAATCGTATAGGTTTTAGTCTGTCAACATAGTCAGTGTTATCACTCACTATGGTGCTAGTAATATGAGTTTAATTATTTGAGGTAGTTAGAAGTGTCAGAATGCGTTATGGTCTACGCCATTAGACTCAAAGGATTATTTAGGATTTTATGGCGCAATAATTTATTTTCATAATTCCGGACGAAACGTCTGTTGAAAATTGTGAAATTATTTTTAGGAGCACTTCGGGGTTGAATTTCGTTAAACAATTTTCACTATAAGTTAATATGAATATTTAGAAATTTTTAGTACTAAGTTTATTATGTATTTTTTTGGAGTGAATAGTAACCTCGATAAGCGCACCCATTGCAGTGTTTTCAAAATCACAGTGTGGAATGTCCAAATTAGGTTAGAGAAGTTTTATTTGGACACTTGGCAAGATTTTAGCCACACTTAGTGAATGGTATTAGACACTTGACACAAAGAAGAACCATTAGATAGATTTGTGAAGGAATCAAGGTGTGAGATCATGCCACCTAAGCAAAGTTGTGTTTCATCTGTTCAACCAAATTGTGCCAGACCAAAGAGGGTTTCAACCCTAGCAAAACCCTAAATGATTGGAATCCAATTGAAACCCAAAAGCTTGGTTGAAACCAAAACCCTAAATGGTTTTCCCAAACCCTAAAGTTGGCCTCCAAACCCTTTTTAATCCGATTTCTAGCATTGTGTTTAATCACTTGATTAAATCACTTCCACATGCTATTAATTAATCAAATCATTGTTATGACATCATTATTCAACCTTTTAAACCTTGGGAATTTGATTGGGCCAAGAAAAATTGATTTTGGGCTTGATTGCATCTCAAACCCTAACCAAACCCCCTTTAAACCCCAAATTGAAGCCCACTTGGTGGGGCCCACCAAGGCCCACGAAATTGGCCACCTTGGCAAAGCTTCTTGGAGAAGTTTCCTCCCCCACATGGCAGACCATCCACTGCCATTGGCTGCACCCAATAGTGCCTTGATGTGAAGGAGAAATCCACTCCATCAACCTCCATCTTTCACAGCTGCTGCAAGCAGTCTCTGCCCCTCTCTATTCTCCACTTTATGTCACATATCCACCTCCAATCAAGGGTCATTCAAGCCCATAACTTCTCCCTCCAGAAGTCTAAAGTCGTGCAAGACATACTTCTCTCCATTTTATCACTTCTTTCTCCCGTTCTTAGAGAGAAACCCAAAAGAGCTCTCTCGGGCAGATTTCTGGGACTTTTTGCGTGGCCATTTACGACCCTTTGTAAGTATTTTCGCACGATGATTCCTTCACATAAGTTGTTCGTATTTGAGTCTAGTTTCCTTGGATATATTATTAGTCTCATTCCATTCTCATTTGGTAGGTCAAAAGTATTTTTAACCATGGAAAGGTCATTCTGGGCGTGAAACTGGAGAGTATGTTATATTTTGGAAGTTTTGACCAAGCTAATGGACTTATCTCGGTCCGAAAATTTTATGGAGCGTTGTTAACATATGTTTATGAATGTTCATTGAGGTTTTGTTGCATGAATAAAGCTTTTGATGATAGATTTGCTTAGAGTTAGAAACATGAAAACTGGAAGTGGAAAAACAGTTTCTGTTTGGAGAAAGTTTGAATATTTCGTTGTTTAATCTTATTCCAAAGGCTTTGATATTTTTATATGAGGATCCTAAGCCTCTTATATACATTTTAGGATGTTATTTCGAAGGTATTTAGTATTATTTTTAATGATATGATTTTCTATGCAAGAGGATTTCGGTTAGGCCTAAACTTTGATGTTTTTGAGTTAGATCCATGTTTTATTAAATTTTAGCCATGTGATTTTAAGTTTGATGGTTGGATCTTCTTTAGGACACATTTTTAAACCATGTGATGTGTTAGTTTGAAGATCACATGACTTTAAGCCATGGATCAAGAGATTGATCATAGTTAGTTGGGAAAATCAGTTTTTGTTTTGGACTAAGTTTAAAACCAAAAACTCCAAGTGTTGTTTTATGTTTTTTGGTGAGTTTTGTTTGATGTTTTAAAGCATGTTTGATCTTAGGATGATGTTATGAATATGTTAGAAGTAAGATTTGATTTTTTGGAATTCTTGGAGATGTTTTTATTAAGGTCAAAACTTTTGATTTAAGGTTTACTTTTTGTTAAAAAGTTTGGGTCTTTTTACAAAAAGTTTGGTATTGATAATTAGCTTTTTCTTAATGGATAGTTTTAAGGGTGTTTTTAAACTTAGGATAGGAAGATCTTTGTTACAAGATTTTGGTTTATTCATGAGTTTTGGAACTTGAAAGAATTGCAACCAAAATAAGACAAATGGCCTATGTAGGTTTCGGCCATAGTGAGTTTTTCATAGTTGTGATTGGTTTTAAATTTTTCTGAGTTGAGATTTGAGTTTGGGACAAAATTTACATGAGGAATGTAAATTTTGGTAATTTTTTGGAATTAGGATATCAAATCCTTAAGTTAGGGGGTAAAATGGTCATTTGCCCACATGTAGAGGGTAAAATGGTAATTTTACTCTAAGTTGTCTCTTTTCACATTTCTAATTGTTAGTAATTAATTTCTAACTTTTAGAATAACCTTTTACAGTTCCTCGTGTTTCGCGCTTTATTCTAGTAGAACGCGACGATCGAGGTAAGTTAGCTTTTAACTTACTATCAGTTTAATGTGTATGAGTGATAAGTAAGGGAACTAAATTGTATGTATGCATGTTATCATATGTGTCATGCCAAGTCATTACATATTTATCTGTTACACAGAATTTATTCTGTCATGAATTATTCATCTGTTACAAAAGATATTCTGTCACGTATTCCTATACATTGCAAGCATGTCATGTTAAGTTAAGTATGCCATCTGTTACATGTATTTCATGTCATGTAAGATTCACTGTCACATGTTACACCATGTTATGAAATGTTGTCTGTTATATGGTATGCCATGTTACGAAATGTTGCATGTTACATGTATGCCATGTTATGAAATGTATTCTGTTACATTTATGTCTTGAAGTATGTCATGTCTGTCATCTTATGTTCATGTCATGTTATGCTACGTCAGGACTTTTGTCTTTTATGTCACGATCATGTTACGTCACGTTACGAAATGTCATGTATGCCAGTTAAGTTATTCATGTCAATCACGACCCTAAGCGCTAGGATGGGGTAATATCCTAGTGGAACTCCTTTGTTCACGCTGGAGTGTCTAAATAGGTGTGAAATTCCCTGGGTTGACGAAGTACAGTCAACAGGTTGCGAATGGGGCCTAATTAGCTGGTCACCGGAGCGCGCCAGGCACTAACGCCGATGGTGCCACACATTACGTTACGTGTGTCCACAGCAAGTGTGGCACAAACAAATAAGTCATGGGGCCACAACAACTGTGGAGCATGAAGTATGGGGCTACAACAACTGTGGAGCATACACTACGTGAGACACAGCAATTGTGACACGTAGAATACGTGGGGCCACAACAACTGTGGAGTACGTATTAACGCACTCACAGCTGGTATAGAAACCTGTGATGTGATGCGGTAATCGGCAGGGACACACGGCTCAAGGGACCTGTGTAGCACCCATATGGTCACTTTAATGATTAAGTCTATTGAATAAGATTTCAAGTTCATGTATTTCACGTTCAAGTCATGTTTCAAGTTCACGTTATGTTACGTTCAAGTTTACGTTCACGCAATCATGGTAATCCCATGAGACAAGAATATGTTTTAAGTTCATGTTATGTTATGTTATGTTCACATTTACGTTATGTTCCAAGTTCACATTTATGTTATGTCATGCTCAAGTTCATGTTCAAATTATGCATGTTCACGTTCATGTTATGTTTTAAGTCCATGTTATATTTCAAGTTCACGTTCATGCTATGTTTCAAGTCATGTTCATGCTAAGCTTCAGTTTCAGTTTAAGTTATGCCAGTTATGTTATGTTGTATGTCAAGTTATGCTATGATTACTTATGATTTGATTATGCATTCATGCTTTTACTGCCATGCATGCATCATTAACCTGTGTGGAAGTTTTCCGTTAACTTGCTGAGATTTGTAATCAAATCTCACTATGGTAGTCCCAACTACCATTCCCCCCGAATGGTAGATTTTGTTATAGGATCTGAAGGAGAACCGGGAATCGACCAACTGGAAACGGCCGACTAAGCGACGGTGCGACGTAGATGGTATTTCAATAGTTACCTCAGATTACTGCTTGTATTGGTGGAGTTCAATCTCCAGCACTCTTTTGATCACAACCTTATGGACTATTATTGTGATCTTAGTTGTTTAGTATGTCGTTAAGTATGAAGTATGTTTTAAGTATTTGGGATATTTTCGTTTGGTGCATAGTATTGCTAAAGAAAAAAATTATCCGCTGCGAATATGCTAGATGCATGTTAGGAATATTGCATCTTATATGTCATGAACGGGGGCAGGTAACCTTGTGTTGCATGTCTCGACACTTCAAATGTCCGTCCGATCCCAAGCGGAATTTGGGGGCGTCACAGGGTGGTATCAGAGCAATACGTCTCTGGGATTAAATCCACATGTCCTTAGAAAATGCACCAAATATTAGGCTTGAAATTGTAGTCTTCATTAGGCTTGAATTTCTTGAAGTATAAGAGATAGTATGTGGTTGTAACACGTGTACTCATGTGATTTAGGAAGTGACATGACTCGAGGTAGGATACGTCAAAACCCTAAGGGAGTCACAAATTAGGATAATCAGAATCCCCTGATGGATGGAGGATTAGCTGAAGCTGTACGTTTGTTGACTGACATGCTTAGACAACAACAACATCAGTAAGCACATGTACCTAGACCCGAAGTCAGGGATTGTTTGTGTGAGAAGTTCTTGATCCATCGTTATCCAAACATTTCTGGTAATGAAGAGCCACTAAAAGCCGAGAAATGGATTATGGATCTCGGAAGGACATGCGAGATCTGTGGATGTACTGAGGACCATAAGGTTCTATATGTTGTATACCTATTCTAAGGAGAAGCTGGACTATGGTGGGGTACACAAAGGCAGCTTCTAGTTAGGGAACTAGGAAGTTTGGATGCATTGTCTTGGGAGAGATTTAAGGAAGAGTTGACAACAAATTTTTCCCAAATTCTATCAAACAGCTAAAGGCGCAGGAGTTTGCAACTTTAACTCAAGGCAATTTGACCGTAGAGCAGTACGCCGCTAAGTTTATGGTGTTTGGAAGGTTTGCACCACACTTGATTTCTACTCAAAGGATGCAAGCACGAAAGTTTCAAGTTGGACTTCAGCCATGGATCCGTAGCCAAGTAGCTTGCCTAAGAATAAAGAATTATCAAGAGTTAGTAAATGTGGCCGCGATAGCAGAGGCTGAGCAGAGAGGTCTAGCGATCCAGATCAATACCGAATGAAAGAGAACTTCATTGTATGCTACTGAAGAAAATATAAAAATGAAGAAGATGTCTACTAGACCAGATAAGGGAAAAAGCATCGAGATTGGAAGCTCAATACTAACCACATACCCAATATGTGGGATGTCAGGAAAGAACCATGGAGGCAAGTGCAAACTTACCTTAAGACTCTGTTTCAGATGTGGCCAACCTGACCAATTGATCAGAAATTGTCCCAAAAGAGGCCGGAGAAATGGAACTGTTCCCATTGGAGATTCCAAACCAAAGCCACGACCTCCAGTACTAGCTTAAGTGTATGCAGGTACTTCTAGAGACGCAGATGCTGACGCCCTAGGAACTAAAGGAGTTGGCATCGTCACTGGTATTTTTCTAAGAGCTCTATATTGTTAAGCTTATTTAAGGTTGATTAGATTGCAATTGATGGTACTATTGCATTATTGATACTTTGGGTAAGTTAAATCATTGAGGTTTATAACTTGTACGCAGTTTGATTCAAGCGAGGCCCTACTTTTAGTGATTGTGGTATTGCACGAGAGTTCAGTTCGTACTTTGAATTGTTACCAGGTGGTAAGAGTAACATTTCTCATTGGGAGTAATTTTATTCATACCAGGGTAGATATGTAATACCTTTTAGTAGTACGAGGAATGATATTCAAGGTTGATGAATTAGTATCCCACGTATTTAGAGTTTGTTTTGATTATGAGGTTACAATGAAATTTATGTTCGGAAGAGTAAAGTGTGTAGAAGAAACTTTGGCCTTAGTAGGATTCACTTATGATAATAGTTTTATCCAATCGCGAATAAATAATTTCTGGCAAAGCACCGTGTTTGTGGAAACCAGGATTGCCCTTATATTGGAGACATTTATATGAGAAGTAAAATCTTGTCTTAAGGATTTACGTGAACAGTAGGATCAAATTCTTTGGATTAGAGTCAGAAAAAGAGGTAGCTCATGATGGATAGAAGAGCTATGTTAATCATAAGAGAGAAACTCTTGAGTTGAGGTTAATAGGTGATCGTTTATCAAGGTACCACCTAAGAGGAGGAACGATTCGTGGTGATCATGAAGGAGTAAGCTAGTCCTAGGCAGATATAATTCCATGAGGAAATAGAGAATGTGAATTCAGTTGTGTATGGATTAAATTCTTCCAAATTGAACTGCATGAATACTTGAAATTTTAGATTTAGAGAGTATGTTGGTACGACTTGACCTACCTTGTGGAAGGATTCCAGTACAAATTGTTATGATTTGAGAGAGAGAGAGAGTTAAGAATGGTAGATATATATACACGTTGTGGATAATTCTTTGAATAGTGAAGAGAATAGTGATTTCTTTTAAGCAAGGATTCAGTATCCTAGAAGGTCAGTCTAGAAGTCATTAAGTTTAGGCAGTAATCTTTGGGATTGTTATACCCTAATGTTATAGTGATAGTTACTTTGTATAACCATGTGATGGTTATAGATAAGATTAGTGTTGACTACGAGAAGAAGGTGTTACCACAAGAAGAACGAGACCTGCCCCTTGGGCGTGATGAGGCATCCAGTGATTGGCAATAAGTTGGTAAGCAACTTCTTCTTTTGAGCGTATTTTATTCTTGTACTTACGTCGATTTCGAGGACGAAATCTTATTTTTAGGAGGGGAGGATGTAACAGCCCGCTAGAAATTCATTGGTGGAATTTCTATTGACTTTAGGAATCTCGTGAAAACCCAATAAGTTTTTACGAATCGACCAATCGCATAGGTTTTAGTCTGTCAACATAGTCAGTGTTATCACTCACTATGGTGCTAGTAATATGAGTTTAATTATTTGAGGTAGTTAGAAGTGTCAGAATGCGTTATGGTCTACGCCATTAGACTCAGAGGATTATTTAGGATTTTATGGCGCAATAACTTATTTTCATAATTCCGGACGAAACGTCTGTTGAAAATTGTGAAATTATTTTTAGGGGCACTTCGGGGTTGAATTTCGTTAAACAATTTTCACTATAAGTTAATATGAATATTTAGAAATTTTTAGTACTAAGTTTATTATGTATTTTTTGGAGTGAATAGTAACCTCGATAAGCGCACCCATTGCAGTGTTTTCAAAATCACAGTGTGGAATGTCCAAATTAGGTTAGAGAAGTTTTATTTGGACACTTGGCAAGATTTTAGCCACACTTAGTGAATGGTATTAGACACTTGACACAAAGAAGAACCATTAGATAGATTTGTGAAGGAATCAAGGTGTGAGATCATGCCACCTAAGCAAAGTTGTGTTTCATCTGTTCAACCAAATTGTGCCAGACCAAAGAGGGTTTCAACCCTAGCAAAACCCTAAATGATTGGAATCCAATTGAAACCCCAAAAGCTTGGTTGAAACCAAAACCCTAAATGGTTTTCCCAAACCCTAAAGTTGGCCTCCAAACCCTTTTTAATCCGATTTCTAGCATTGTGTTTAATCACTTGATTAAATCACTTCCACATGCTATTAATTAATCAAATCCTTGTTATGACATCATTATTCAACCTTTTAAACCTTGGGAATTTGATTGGGCCAAGAAAAATTGATTTTGGGCTTGATAGCATCTCAAACCCTAACCAAACCCCCTTTAAACCCCAAATTGAAGCCCACTTGGTGGGGCCCACCAAGGCCCACGAAATTGGCCACCTTGGCAAAGCTTCTTGGAGAAGTTTCCTCCCCCACATGGCAGACCATCCACTGCCATTGGCTGCACCCAATAGTGCCTTGATGTGAAGGAGAAATCCACTCCATCAACCTCCATCTTTCACAGCTGCTGCAAGCAGTCTCTGCCCCTCTCTATTCTCCACTTTATGTCACATATCCACCTCCAATCAAGGGTCATTCAAGCCCATAACTTCTCCCTCCAGAAGTCTAAAGTCGTGCAAGACATACTTCTCTCCATTTTATCACTTCTTTCTCCCGTTCTTAGAGAGAAACCCAAAAGAGCTCTCTCGGGCAGATTTCTGGGACTTTTTGCGTGGCCATTTACGACCCTTTGTAAGTATTTTCGCACGATGATTCCTTCACATAAGTTGTTCGTCTTTGAGTCTAGTTTCCTTGGATATATTATTAGTCTCATTCCATTCTCATTTGGTAGGTCAAAAGTATTTTTAACCATGGAAAGGTCATTCTGGGCGTGAAACTGGAGAGTATGTTATATTTTGGAAGTTTTGACCAAGCTAATGGACTTATCTCGGTCCGAAAATTTTATGGAGCGTTGTTAACATGTGTTTATGAATGTTCATTGAGGTTTTGTTGCATGAATAAAGCTTTTGATGATAGATTTGCTTAGAGTTAGAAACTTGAAAACTGGAAGTGGAAAAACAGTTTCTGTTTGGAGAAAGTTTGAATATTTCGTTGTTTAATCTTATTCCAAAGGCTTTGATATTTTTATATGAGGATCCTAAACCTCTTATATACATGTTAGGATGTTATTTCGAAGGTATTTAGTATTATTTTTAATGATATGATTTTCTATGCAAGAGGATTTCGGTTAGGCCTAAACTTTGATGTTTTTGAGTTAGATCCATGTTTTATTAAATTTTAGCCATGTGATTTTAAGTTTGATGGTTGGATCTTCTTTAGGACACATTTTTAAACCATGTGATGTGTTAGTTTGAAGATCACATGTCTTTAAGCCATGGATCAAGAGATTGATCATAGTTAGTTGGGAAAATCAGTTTCTGTTTTGGACTAAGTTTAAAACCAAAAACTCCAAGTGTTGTTTTGTGTTTTTTGGTGAGTTTTGTTTGATGTTTTAAAGCATGTTTGATCTTAGGATGATGTTATGAATATGTTAGAAGTAAGATTTGATTTTTTGGAATTCTTGGAGATGTTTTTATTAAGGTCAAAACTTTTGATTTAAGGTTAACTTTCTGTTAAAAAGTTTGGGTCATTTTACAAAAAGTTTGGTATTGATAATTAGCTTTTTCTTAATGGATAGTTTTAAGGGTGTTTTTAAACTTAGGATAGGAAGATCTTTGTTACAAGATTTTGGTTTATTCATGAGTTTTGGAACTTGAAAGAATTGCAACCAAAATAAGACAAATGGCCTATGTAGGTTTCGGCCATAGTGAGTTTTTCATAGTTGTGATTGGTTTTAAATTTTTCTGAGTTGAGATTTGAGTTTGGGACAAAATTTACATGAGGAATGTAAATTTTGGTAATTTTTTTGGATTTAGGATATCAAATCCTTAAGTTAGGGGGTAAAATGGTCATTTACCCATATGTAGAGGGTAAAATGGTAATTTTACTCTAAGTTGTCTCTTTTCATATTTCTAATTGTTAGTAATTAATTTCTAACTTTTAGAATAACCTTTTACAGTTCCTCGTGTTCCGCGCTTTATTCTAGTAGAACGCGACGATCGAGATAAGTTAGCTTTTAACTTACTATCAGTTTAATGTGTATGAGTGATAAGTAAGGGAACTAAATTGTATGTATGCATGTTATCATATGTGCCATGCCAAGTCATTACATATTTATCTGTTATACAGAATTTATTCTGTCATGAATTATTCATCTGTTACAAAAGATATTCTGTTACGTATTCTTATACATTGCAAGCATGTCATGTTAAGTTAAGTATGCCATTTGTTACATGTATTTCATGTCATGTAAGATTCACTGTCACATGTTACACCATGTTATAAAATGTTATCTGTTATATGGTATGCCATGTTACGAAATGTTGCATGTCACGTGTATGCCATGTTATGAAATGTATTATGTTACATTTATGTCTTGAAGTATGTCATGTCTGTCATCTTATGTTCATGTCATGTTATGCTACGTCAGGACTTTTGTCTTTTATGTTACGATCATGTTACGTCACGTTACGAAATGTCATGTATGCCAGTTAAGTTATTCATGTCAATCACGACCCTAAGCGCTAGGATGGGGTAATATCCTAGTGGAACTCCTTTGTTCACGCTGGAGTGTCTAAATAGGTGTGAAATTTCCTGGGTTGACAAAGTACAGTCAACAGGTTGCGAATGGGGCCTAATTAGCTGGTCACCGGAGCGCGCCAGGCACTAACGCCGATGGTGCCACACATTACGTTACGTGTGTCCACAGCAAGTGTGGCACAAACAAATAAGTCATGGGGCCACAACAACTGTGGAGCATGAAGTATGGGGCCACAACAACTGTGGAGCATACACTACGTGAGACACAACAATTGTGACACGTAGAATACGTGGGGCCACAACAACTGTGGAGTACGTATTAACGCACTCACAGCTGGTATAGAAACCTGTGATGTGATGCGGTAATCGGCAGGGACACACGGCTCAAGGGGACCTGTGTAGCACCCATATGGTCACTTTAATGATTAAGTCTATTGAATAAGATTTCAAGTTCATGTATTTCACGTTCAAGTCATGTTTCAAGTTCACGTTATGTTACGTTCAAGTTTACGTTCACGCAATCATGGTAATCCCATGAGACAAGAATATGTTTCAAGTTCATGTTATGTTATGTTCACATTTACGTTATGTTCCAAGTTCACATTTATGTTATGTCATGCTCAAGTTCATGTTCAAATTATGCATGTTCACGTTCATGTTATGTTTTAAGTCCATGTTATATTTCAAGTTCACGTTCATGCTATGTTTCAAGTCATGTTCATGCTAAGCTTCAGTTTCAGTTTAAGTTATGCCAGTTATGTTATGTTGTATGTCAAGTTATGCTATGATTACTTATGATTTGATTATGCATTCATGCTTTTACTGCCATGCATGCATCATTAACCTGTGTGGAAGTTTTCCGTTAACTTGCTGAGATTTGTAATCAAATCTCACTATGGTAGTCCCAACTACCATTCCCCCCGAATGATTGATTTTGTTATAGGATCTGAAGGAGAACCGGGAATCGACCAACTGGAAACGGCCGACTAAGCGACGATGCGACGTAGATGGTATTTCAATAGTTACCTCAGATTACTGCTTGTATTGGTGGAGTTCAATCTCCAGCACTCTTTTGATCACAACCTTATGGACTATTATTGTGATCTTAATTGTTTAGTATGTCGTTAAGTATGAAGTATGTTTTAAGTATTTGAGATATTTTCGTTTGGTGCATAGTATTGCTAAAGAAAAAAATTATCCGCTGCGAATATGCTAGATGCATGTTAGGAATATTGCATCTTATATGTCATGAACGGGGGCAGGTAACCTTGTGTTGCATGCCTCGACACTTCAAATGTCCGTCCGATCCCAAGCGGAATTTGGGGGTGTCACACCATGAGATGAGATTTGGCCCTAAGAACACACAAAAATCCCTTGTTGAACATCTTTCATCACAAGAACCTACCCAATCAGCATCTGAAAATGCTTGTAGAGCAGCATTTGTTGACTTGCAAATGGAGAGGCCATAGTTGATTGTTTGTTTTAAATAATGAAGTAAACACTTTGCTGACTACTAGTGAGACAGTTTGGGTTTGTGCATGAACTGAGATAACTTGTTGACTGTGAATGTTATGTCTAGCCGAGTGATTGACAAATATTGTAAGGCTGCAACTGTTCTACGAAATAGAGTGGGGTCACTGAAATCCTCACTATCAAAGCCACTGAGATTGGTGGAGATAGCCATGGGAGTGCTAATGGGTTTGACCTCATGCATTTTAGTCTTTTTGAGTATATCCATAATATAAGGATGTTGAGATAATGTGAGCAACCCTTGAAAAGTAATAGCCTCAATACCCAAGAAGAAATTCAGACTGCCTAAGTCTTTGATTACAAAGTCACAATGTAGAGTATTTAACAAGTCATCAATGACATGCTTGTGGGAACAGATGATCAAAATGTCATCAACATAAATAAGTATATACATTGTGAACTTGGATGAGTTATGAATGAACAAAGAAGCATCTGACCATGAACCATAGAAATCTAAGTCCAGTAGATGGTTGCTTAGGCGTGAAAACCAGGCCCTTGGGGCTTGTTATATAGTGTTTTTTGTAATTTACAGACATGTTTGGAAATTGTGGGTGAACATACCCCTGAGGTTTGGTCATGAAGACCTCCTCTGATAGTGTACATGTAAAAAAGCATTGTGCACATCAATTTTCTAAATCTCCCAACCTAGAGAGATAGCAATAGACAAGACCGTTCTTACCATTGTGGGTTTGATCACTTGACTGTAGGTGTCTAAGAAATCAACACCAGGTTGCTGAAGATAGCCCTTGGCTACCAAAGGTGCACGTCTCCATTTGCTTTCCTTTTTATCTGATAGACCCATTTCGAATTAATAATATTTCGGGCAGCAGTGGGAGAAACTAGAATCCATGTCTCATTTTGAGTAGGGCATCAAATTCTTGATTCATGGCATTTCTCCATTGAGGATGCTTGGCCGCAGTGGTATAGCAAGTTGTTTCAACTATGGTAAGTTTGGTGTTAGCGAGGAGGGCCTTAGAAAGGGTGTATCTAACTGTGCCATCGATGTGGGTTTTGGGTTTTGGTGATGTTGTTTTTAGATCGAGTAATCATTGTGTGTTGGGATGATAGAGTATTTGATTGTGGTTGAGTGCAGGAGTTGTCTGGGGGGTTCAGAAGTGGGAAAGCAGTCAATGGAGATGAGAGTGAGGATTCAAGTGAGGTGGGGGGAGGGGGAGAAGAAGGAGACGTGCGAGTTTGGTGGGCTTGGGTGCTAATGCTTGGATCTTGTGAATGGGACTGCACGGGTATGGGCTTTGCTGCTACGCGAGATGAGTGAGAGTTGGGCCGTAGTATGGGAATTACAAAGAGTGACAAAGAAGGACAGTTGGATGAGTGGGGTTGTTGGTGGGTTGGAGTGGATGAGAGCAGCCCAAGCTAAAATGGGAATATGGACTCCTAAAAAATGACATCTCTTGAAATGATAACTTTTTTTTATATGGGGGTTGAGACGTTTATAGCCTTTATGATTCTGGCTATACCCAAGGAAGACACAATGAATAGATAGAGTTTGTAATTTGTGGCGATTATATGGTCGTAGGTTGGGCCAACAGGCGCAACCAAAGACACAAAGGAAGGAAGAATCAGGATCACTGTGAAAGAGACGATTGAAGGGAGATTGGTTGAGAAACTGAGAAACTGGTGATGGCATGAGATTGATTAAATAATAAGTACTGTTGAATGCATCATCCCAATAGTGAAGGGGAAGATGACTTTGATTTAAAAGAGCCAAACCAGTTTCAACAATATGGCAGTGTTGACATTCAATAGCCTCATTCTGTTGATGAGTGTGAGGGCAAGATCGGCAATGAGAAATGCCAAGAGAAGCTAGTAACAAAGATAATGGGAATTCACCACCCCAGTTAGACTGAACAACTTTAATGTTGCAATTAAATTGTCGTTCTACATGGGACTGGAATTTGCAAAAAATATTAAGAACGTCACTTTTACAAGATATGGGATATAACCATGTGTATCGACTGTATGAGTCTATAAAGGTAATGTAATATTGGAAACCATTATGAGAAATAATAGGAGATGGGCCCAAACATCACTATAAATTAATTCAAGTGGTGCCAAGGCACGATTACATGACTCAAAAAATGGTAATTGATGACTTTTAGAACTAAGACATGCGGGACATGACATACCAAACTTAGATGAGACTACTGGAAGAGAAAATTGCGATAAGACACAATGAACAATCTTAAAGGTTGGATGACCCATCCGAGAATGCCGTTGAGGAAGAGAGGTTCGTTCTCCATCAAGAGTAGATGGAGAAGAGGTTTTATTGGAAACAGAAAAGGGATAAATCCCATTCTTACTCGGCCCGTGCAGAAGAGTTTTCCCCGTTGCTCGATCCTTTATAAAAAAAAGAGGGATGAAATTCAAAGAAAGCGTTAGTGGCTGCAATAAATATCTTAACAGAGAATAAATTCTTGGTAATGTGTGGCACATAAAGGACATTATGAAGTAGAAAAGAAAGAGTAGGAGTAGAAAGCTTAGAGGTGTCGTAGAGTGTGATGGTTAAACCAGTGCCATTACCAACACGGATTTGATCTAGGCCAGAATATACCTCATCAGTAATATTAGGATTGGAGAGATCTGAAGTCAAGTGATGTGCAGCACCTATGTTTGGGTACCAGTTCAAAGTGTTAGACTGGGATGGCCCAGTGCAATAAGCTTGCATAGGAGATGGGTCACGTTTGTAAGACTCATCATACCGATGATAGAAGCGTAAGGTTGTACCACCACCTTATTACAAACTTGACAAGCAGGTCAAGAATCAAACAAACAAGAAGAACCTTGAGCACGACCCTTGACACAATTTGAGCGGCCAGAACCACGACCAGTAGGACTGGAACTAGAAGCACGACCAGAATGACCACCACGAAACCCACGAGAGCGAGAGGCAATATTAGCACCAACCAAAGTATGATCAGTTGAGGTTTGTTGATGTTCCATGCGGAGTTCATGTGCAAGCATATGGCAATAGAGATCTTCCAAGGAGATTGGGTCAACTCGGGTAGTCACAGAGGTAACGAAGGAGTCATATTTTGGTCCAAGGCCAACAAGCAAAAAAGAAACGAACTGATCAAACTCATTGAGAGGTTGATCAACAGCAGCTAAAGTATCAGCTAGTGCGGTGAATTTGTGAAAGTATTTCGAGATGGAGGAACTACCTTTCTTGAGAGTGGCTAACTTGTAGTGAAGATTCATTGAACGAGCACGGGATGTGGAAGTAAACATCCATTCCAACGAAGACCAGACTTCATGAGTACTTTCTTAGTGATATTGTAACTACAGAGAGTATAGTATCATTAAAAAAATATACAATAGTTACTTCCTTAATCATTCAGTAAAAAAAATAAAAAAGAGTAATAAATAGATAATAAGAAATAGTAAACTTATTATTATTATTATTATTATTATTTTATTGGAAGCACGATCCCTTGGCATGGCTTTGTTCCAAGGGAGATACTATGTGCACTGAAAAGGTGCATTATAAAAGATACAAAATGTACAGTCGGCACACATTACCAGTGCACCCTTGTGGTGCCCGTAGAGGGACCCTTCTTCTATTGTCCTTTCAGTCAATAGGAAAAAAATGGTTATTGTATAACATTTTTAATTTTTGTTTTTAGTTTTTACATTTTTACTTTCAATACTTTAGGCTTTATTGATACATTATTGTAAATTCCAACATATTGATTTTATAACTAAAGTATTCCTCCGCCACTAGTAATAGTTTATTTATAAAATATTTGGTACCGTTCTCTTTTTTGTTTTTTGTAGACATTAATTAATAATCTAAGAATTATTATATATTTGGATTTACCAATCATTAAAAATGCAAATGGAAACAAAAACACAAAAAGAAGAAGAAGAAGAAGAAGAAGAAGATATTTTAAAAAATATATAAATATTAAACATTTTGACTCCAAACTAAAAAACAAAAAAAAGAAAGAAAGGGAAATAAAATCAAAACGAAAATAGAGAAATAATTTTGGGTCGGAATTGGATTGGGATTCATCTTTTATGGAACACAATTCAACAACTAAATCAGGTTGAATAGCGTTCTCATGAACCATGTAAGACCGTGTCGGGTTGGATGAACAGTAATGAGACGCAAAGGACACCAACAATCATTTAAAAAAAAAAGGCATAGGTTATATATAGTTTTATTCAAAAGAATCAATGAAATGTTCATTACAAACTTTCTCACTCAACACTGAGCTAAGAATTTGTCTAGGACGTTCCTCAATCCATACTCTCTCTTCCAACATATTCATAGCTAACTTTGCAAGTTTATGTGTAATAACCGGGCTCCAGGCCCAGCCCTTTTGGAAGGCAACCGGATGCATGATGCCAGCCCAGCCCACATTCTTGTTGAGGGAATCGGACGGCATCGTTTTGGTAAGTGTTTTCTTCTCATTTGAATTTCCTTTCCTTTTCGTCGGTTTCTTCTTCCTTCTTTTCTCTTTCTTTTCTTCCTTCCCAGCTGCCCTGCTTTTCCGAAAACTCCTCCATCTCGCGTGCCTTGCCCCCACGTCGTGTGTTTTGTGCGGTTTCCATCACAGAAATTATTTCCCGCATCACATTTGAATCACCCAGTTTTTCTTTTATTTTCTCTGCACAGAATTCTGGTTGGTTGGCGCTGCTGTCTCCGTGGATCTTCAAGCCTCTCGCCGCTGGCTTGGTTGCACGGTAGTGAGTTTTCTCTTCCCTTCTGTTGCTTCTTTGTGCCTCTTAGATGACTTTATAAAATTCTTCCTTTGGGATTCGGTTTGTGCAGCATTTCCATGGGTCTCGGTTTTTGCCTCTCTCGTTCTCTGTTTATTTCTTTCTGTCTTCACCAGTAGTTCGTGAATTTTTCTTTCGGCTTTGTGTAGCTTTTCGTGAGTCTCGAATACTGCTTACGTTGAAGCTTTTCTCTGGAGTATTTTTATTTCTACTTTCGGTAACTAATCCGTCCACCCTTTGATATTACTCTTAATTTTGTTCTTATACTTGCTGTTACACATTCCATATACCCTCTTATTTTTTTTCCTTCGGTTTGTCTATCGCACACACACACACGCTGCTTTGTATGGCCGTGCATTACACGTAGTCATAAATTCCCCTTTGCGCAGACCACTAGTTTCTTTCAGTAGAAGATTTTGTGACTTTTATTTTGGGTTGATGTATTTAATTGTTGGAGCAGTGGAGTGTGTTGGAATTATGGATGTTGAGGAGTATAATTTTGGGTGTTTTGTGAGTTGGTTTTTGAATTATTAATTGAGACTTTTTGGTGTAAAATGATGGGTGTTTTGGAACTAGTTGTATTGAACTTTTGTGCAAGTTTTGAATTGTTGAATGATTAGAGTATTGATGCGTGCACTGAAATTGTTTTATTCGAAGGTTGAAAGTGAAGTTTGGGTTGGATTATGTTTTAATCATTCGAGTTGTTGTTGTTGGTTTTGGAAGTGATTATGGTTGGTTCGACGTTAATAAATGTGGCTGTTTTGGGTTTTAAATGCGAATGGTTTGAAGAGAGAGTTGTTCGAGTTTAATTGTTAGGATAGTTATTGAGCTGTGAAGGGACTGTTTTGATTTTTTAGTTAATAAATAGCAGTCTACTAGATTGGTTATTAAATGTTGGATATATGTTCTTTTGTTTAGGTGGTGTTACTATTATAGTTCCGGCTCAAGGTGTTGATAATACGAAGAAGTCAAAGCGGGGTTCATATACTAGTTTTGCATAAAACAAATAAAATGAGGTTGACTTTGAGAATAAATGTGTTTATTTTTTTTAAAAGAGATGATCTGAAAACAACCTCAGATGTTTATTCTGCATGTGCATAAATTCTATATAAGAGGAAGTGTTTTTCTGTCATGACTGGTGTAGACATGAGTTAGTTTTGTGTACTTTATTTCTGAACTATGTAAAAGAGCGAATATGAAAATCTAGAAATTTTGTTATGAACAAATGAGAATATTTTGTTTATGTTTATCTCGAACATGTGAAATGATCTGAAGCTTTTCAGTATTTTGTTTTGAAATGATGTGTCATCTGAAAACCTTGGCATGAAGTTCTGATTCTGTATATGATTGTAATCGGATTTTCGATGAAATCTGTTCTGTTTCTGTTAAGGCCCAGCCACGGGTATAATGGTGGTTTATAACTCTACCACGGGGGTGAAACATAGAATATGGCCCAACCACGGGTATAATGGTGGTTTATAACCCTACCACGGGGGTGAAACATGGAATATGTCCCAGCCACGGGTATAATGGTGGTTTATAACCCTACCACGGGGGTTAAACATGGTATTGTCCCGATGTGATACTAAATGATGATATGATTATATTGTTTCAGTTTAGAAATGCCAACGGATTTTCTTTTTGGAATAAGTTTATTTTTCTGGAAACTTCGCTCTGATGCTTTTGTACAAAGTTTTGTTTATGCATTCTGAAAGTAAATGTTTTGTTCTGCTTATCAAATGTTATGAATGCTCATGTTTACATGCTAGTATATGCTCTCTGCTTGCTGAGTTGTTGATAACTCACCCCTTTAATCTTCATAATATTTCAGATGACATTGATGGTTCAGCTGAGGATCAGTATTAGAGTTTATGGAGAAGATTAGCAGTGAATGGTTGTTGGGTATCTCGTGGTATTAGTGTTGATGTTGGAAGTTATTTATATTTCTTAAGTTGCTTCGATGGATTTAGACGGTTTATGGAGACTTATGTTAATGTTTAATTATTTCTAGTTTGTTATTTGAGACATGAAGAAGAATTGAATTTATTTGAGTTGTTGGATTGAAAATTGGACAGATGAGTTTATATGGTTTATTTAATTGAAGTAATTACGTTTGATTTGAGGTTTGATTTGATTTGTATTGATTATGGTGTTCGACCAGAACACCATAATCAATACAAATGTCTTCATAACTGGTAGCATCTTTAACAATAATCTGGGAATCTCCTACCAGGATCACACGTGACAACCACAATTCAATGCATAGAATCATAACTCTTCTCAGAGCAAGTGCTTCAGAAGTAGCTAGCTTCATGATATAATTAATAGTTAAACATAAAGATGCCAAAGTATCACCATCTGAATTCCTAATTATAACTCCAATTCCTACCATTTTTTCCTTACTATCTACAGAAACATCCCAATTGGCTTTTGCATATCTGCCAATTGGTTTCTTCCATCTAAACTGCTGCCTCACTATAGCATTTTATTGGTTATAATCTTGCACCTGACACTGAGCTGAATGGAAATCTAGTAAACTTTATTTTGCAGACTTGTAGAATTGTCTCAGATTCTCAAATTTATTTTAAAAAGTTAGAGAGTTTTTCCTTAACCATATCCTCTTCATAACATAGGCCACCAGTTCTACATCTTCAGCTTTTACTCTTAGCCAATTTCTTCCACAGAACAATAAAGTATACCTCTGCACTTGACCACTTATGAACTGGGCTATTAGATTCAGTCCATACATCTGATGCTGCAGGGCAGCTCCAAAGTGCATGGACTATAGCCTCTTCTTCTCTTTCACATATTGGGCATACGTTTGTGTCAATAATCATCTTCTTAAATAAGCTACTTCTGGATGAAAGAATATCATGAGCTATCTTCCATATAAAATGCTTGATAGAACCAAGAACCATTAAATTCCATATTAATTGCCAATCAGATTGTGCTTCATTGTAGCTTGAAGATTCACCTTTTGACATTCTCACTCTATTTTGCTCAACATGATAAGCATTCTTTATCGTAAAAGTTCCTTTAGTACTAGGGCCCCAAATTATTTTATCCTTAACACCAGTTATGCTCGGTGGTATGTTCCTTATAACTTCAGCCTCTTCCATTATGAATATTTCATTCACTAGGCTATCCTTCCACTGCATGGTTCCTTCATCAATTAGTTCACATACTTTTGCTTCACTATCCAAACTTTTATAGGTGATTGAACTCTGTTGGAAGATTGTATTGGCAACCATTTATCATATCATATCTTAATTCTGCTACCATTCCCTACCCTCCATACCAATCTTGTTTTGATCAGATTAAGTGATGAACACATGCTTCTCCATATCAAGGATGTCCTCGACCCTAACTTTGCTTCTAGTAATTCCCCATTCTAGAAATACTTCTCCTTCATTATGACTACAACCAGAGTTGTAGGACTTTAAATTATCCTCCAGTACTGTTTTGCAAGTAAGGCCTTGTTGAAACTTTCAAGATCTCCAAAGCCTAACCCTTCATTTTTCTTTGATTCTCCCATCTTATTCCAACTTCTCCACTAAATTTTAGTTCCGTTATTTTTGAAGCCCCACCAGAATCTGGACATCATCGAAGCTTTTCTTTATAGAGTTTTGGGCAGCTTCAAGACACTCATGGTAAAAGTAGGTAGAGATTGGATCACTACTTGGAGAGGAAGGTATTTTTCCAACTATTCATCTTTGTCCACACCCTTTTCTTTAACTGCCTAAAGGTATTATACTTAGATTTGACCATAAAGGATGGTAAACCCAAGTATCTTTCATAATTTTCACATGTTGATACCCTAGCAATTTGCAAAATCTGTGTTCTAGTAGCAGCTTCAGTGTTGGACCTAAAGAATATTGTGGTTTTTGTTTGTTCAAAAAATAACCTGACGCTAATTCAATTTTTAAGCAATTCTTGGATCTTTAACCATTATGAAAGTAGTTCTCTTTCGAAAATAACATAGTAATCAACAAATAATAAATGGTTGCTTCTTGTGCCACCCTTTGTAACACAACTTCTTTGGTTTCTCCACATTTTTCTGATGCTTCAATTAAAGCACTCAGCCCTTTAGCACACGAGATAAAAAGGTAGGGGGAGATGAGATCCCCTTGCCTTAACCCCCTTGATGGTAAGATGATCTCCCCAGTCTGTCCATTCACCAACACAGAATATGATACAGAAGTAACACACTTATGATCAATCATATCCATCTATCTCCAAACTCGAGTTTTCTCATCATTGCCAACAAGAACCTCTACTCAATTCAATCATATGCCTTTGACATGTCATGCTTGAGTGCCATGTTGCCTCTTTTTGTAATGCCTCAGTCCCACTAGGGTCAGAGAATTACTCCTTATCACTTAAACTCACATTCTAACAATATATTTATAGACTCTATATTCCCAATATCATATGAAAAATTTGATTCAAACTAATTTCCTTAATTTAATCAATCTTCCAAAATACCAAGTCATCAAAACACGACAAAATTTCTTAATAAAATTTGCCAATACTCATATAAACCTTATATGCTTAATCCACTATGCTTAAAATCACCTCACCCATGCTCCATAATCTTGATCCTCAACTGAAACCTTCAAATCATCTAAAAAATATTGTTGAGATAAGGGGTGAGTTATCAACAACTCAGTAAGCAGAGAACATATACTAGTATGTAGACACGAACATTTATGAAGTTCAAAATGCAGAACAAAATATCTTTAACTTTAGAATCTAGAATAAAACTTTTACTTTCAAAATGCAGAATCAGAAACATGTTATCAAAATATCAAAGCGAAACTTTCAGAAAAATTTCTTATTCGAAAATCCTTTGGCATATCATAAACTGAGACATGATCTTCATATCATATCATATCATATCGAAGCATTGCATTGGGACAGAGACCATGTTTAACCCCCGTGGTAGGGTTATAAACTACTATTATACCCGTGGCAGGGACGTATATCATGTTTCACCTCTATGGTAGGGTTATAAACCACCATTATACCCGTGGCTGGACCATATACCATGTTTCACCCCGTGGTAGGGTTATAAACCACTATTAGACTTGTGGCTGGGCCATATGCCACTATTATATTCATGGCAGGGCCATAACGGAAACTGAACAGAACATCATTGGAACCAGATCATATTCAAATATAGAATCAGAATTCAGAATCTCATGCCAAAGTTTTCAGATGCCACATCATTTCAAAACCAGTACTGAACAATTTCAAATTATTCCACATATTCAAGAATAACAGAAACAAAACTTCTTTATTTAATCAAAGCAAAACTTTTTGGATCTCATATTCGCTCTTTTTGCATAGTTCAGAAATATAATGCACAAAATTAGCTCATGTCTACCCCAGTCATGACAGTAAATACTTTCTCTTATATATAATTTATGCATATACAGAACAAACATCTGAGGTCGTTTTCAGAGTTCTTTTAAAAAACAAACGTGCATATTTTCAAAGTCAACCTCATTTCATTTCTTTCATGCAAAGCTAGTATATGAACCCCGCTTACCTAGATTTCTTAACTTTTCAGAAATTTTTGTCTATAATGCCGCACAAAAATTGCTTGTCACCTATAAAATAATAATGTAATTTGTGTACATTTTCAGTCGTACACGTATTTCAATATTTAAACTTGAAATACTAAAATTAACCTATTTTAATTCCCCAATGCCTAAAATTCTCATAACTCTAAAATACCATCATTTTCCAAATCCGTCAATACCCACTTAATTTTTCCGACTAAGATATTAAATTCTAACTTATTACTAATGAAATCAAACTATAAAACTTAATACTAGATAATATAATTATATCAATATATTTTAAATTAAACAACAGATTTATTTAATAAAAATAAACTAGATCATATAAATGTTAAAAATAAAATTACACAGTTACCATTTACTTTTGAAAAATAAGTTTGTAAAAATCTTTACTTAATAACAATTTAAAAATCACTTGAATAATTTATGTAAACAAAACATAAATTTTCAAGACTATAATGAAATAAAATAGAGCCCACTTGAAAAAGATATTAAACCTAATCCCATTAACAAAAATCCCACTCCAAAATACAAACAAGCCCAAAACCAACCCAAGTCGTCAAAGCCCATTACCCTTGAATAAGGGTAACAACGTAATTACTCCAAGTTAGTGGTCTGCAGGGGTGTCTCACAGTGACAGCGTGGTGGTATAGGGCTGAGGTTTAGGTTGTGGGCTTGCATTTTTTGTAGTGTGGGGTGATCTTGGCACGTCGGTTTCCATTCGGAGTTGTTGTGCTGCAAGATGGGGCGGCGTTGCCGTATATGGCAGGGGACAAGGTGGTAGCAGTTTCTCACGGGGCTGGGCAGTGGGGTATTTGTTTCCCACCATGGTGCATGGCTGTGATGTGAAGGGGTTGGGAGGGTGGCTGTGTACATGGTTTGGTTTACGGTGCTTTGTGGATGGGAAGGGCTACGTTACATGGTTTGCGTGGGACGAAAAATACTTCTGTGTTTCATGGCAATGAGACCAATTGAGAAGGGGCTTGAGCAGTGACTAGTTCATGGGGTAGTGAGAACATACGGAGAAAAATAGAAGTGAGAGAGAAAGTTTGGAGGATGACTTAATCATCTGGTAGTGAAATGAACGAGTGGCGTGGGTGAGTGAGAGTATGAGTGTGTGATGGAAAAGAAAAGGAAAACAAAACAAAACCACAGAGACATGGGGAAAATGGATTTGAGGTGGAGGGATTTTTGGAAGTGAAGAAACTGAAGGGAAAGCAAAAAAAAAAAAAAAAAAAAAAAATGGTCTGGCAAGAAAACAACAGTCAGGGAAGAAGACACCTACCAAAACGACATCGTCGTGGGCCTGGCTAGCTTCATCGTGGGCTTGGCCTCCCTTCTAGTTTGGGCTTAGGCTTTGGGTATTACACTTTTGCCCTTTTGTCAGCTCTTCATGGTGTGCAAAGTTTCATATGCAACTATAATATTATCTGTGATAAGTCTGCCCAATATCAATGCACTCTGGCAACTTGATATGATAGAAGGTAGAACCTTTTTTAACCTGTTTTCTAACACTTTCGATACAGGTTTGTAAAGTATATTACTTAAACTTATTGACCTAAACTCACTAACAACAATAGGACTATTAACTTTAGGAATTAAAGCTAGATAGGTAAAACTAATGATCAAATCTAACTTTCCTCCATTTAAAAACATTAACTTGGCTTGACCTACCTCCCCACCTACTATGTTTAAGTAGGTTTGATAGAGACAAGCCCCATAGCCATCAGACCCTAGGGACTTTAGTGGTGACATTTGGTTCAAAGCTACCTCAATTTCTTCTACTATGAATTTTTTTTCCAATTCTTCATTCATAGCCATTGTGACTTTTGGTTCAATTGATTCTAAACAATCAGCAATACTCTCCAAACTAGGATTTGTGACTTGAATGAAAGCACATTCAATTTCTAGTTGGTCGATCAGTATCCCATCTTGTGAATCTGTAAACTTCTTGATCCAATTTTTTTTTCTTCTTTGGCTAGCACATGCATGAAAAAAATTAGTATTCTTGTCACCCATGTGATACCAATTATGTTTTTCTGTTTGTTTACACCTCAAATCTTCTTGCTTGAGCAATAGGCCTAATTTTCCTTGTAGAGTTTTAATTATAGCTACATTGTGAGGAACTTCATCCTCTTGCTCTCTTTTTAAGTCTATTGTTTATAATCTCAATCTCCTTTTATACTTCTTTCTTTGAGAGCTCCATCTAATTAAGGCCCTTCTACAACTATTGAGTTTGTTCTCTGAGAGTTTAAAACTATCCCATTTAGCAACATTCCTTTCCCAGGCATCTTGTATAACAAACCCACCCATCTCCTCTAGTGACCATTTTGCTTCATATCTAAATAATCACTTCCTTCTTCTCATTGTAGCCTGCTCTTCTCTAATAGCTAGTTTAAGTGGCTTATGGTCAGAACTTTTTGTAGTCAATTCTTCAACCTCGACATTCTTGAACAAATCTGTCCATTAAGGGTTAGCCATTACTCTATCTAGTCTCTCATTTGTAAAAGATTCATTATCGTGCTTATTACTCCATGTAAATTTTTTCCCTTTCCAACCCAAGTCAAACAAGTTATTTTTCTCAAGTGCATCTCAAAATTCTTCCATTTGTGTTTCTGGTCTTTGTTTGCCACCCATCTTCTCATCTTGGAAATTTTTCTCATTAAAGCCACCCACACCTATCTTGGTCTGTGGGTGGCTTTAAGAGAGACAACAGATTCCATGTTTCCTTTCTTTTATTCCATTCAGAGTGACCATATATACCAGTAAACCACCAGCTAACATTTTTATATGGATATCACAATTGAGCATGAATATGATGCCGATAGTAGTTTATAATATCAAGATCTATCTCCTTTTCCCATAACAGTACCAAACCTCCTCTTCTACCCAATGATTCCACTATAAAACAACCATAAAATCTCAATCTTCTTTTTAAACCTTCAAATTTGCTAGCAAGTAGTTTAGTCTCCGTAAGGAAAACTACTTGGGGTCTCTTCTCCTCTATCAAAAGACAAAGGTCTTGAACTGTATGGGTTCCCAAGCCTTCGCCAGTTCCAACTCAAGGAATTCATAATGATTGGCGGGGCTGACTAATAGCCTCTCCCAGAGATAAGTTGTTTGACACATCTTGCTCCACCACACTTGTCGTACCCTTCTCTTATTTTCTCTTTCATTACTTTCATTGTCAAAACCATCTACACTACATATGCCCCGCCCAATTCCATATTCCCTAACATCAACCTCCTTCACCATCCCAAAGGTTTTTCCAGTTTGTGTCCCTATTTCTCTTGTCATACATACTAGTGGGAGATTATGGATTTGGATCTAGAATTCCTCAAAATCAAAACTCATCTGCTTTGGGGGTGTAAGTCCATAAAAGGGTTTGAGGACGAACAAACTATTATCAAATAGCCATGGTTTCCCAGCTAGTACTTTGTCTTGATCCATCGTCTTCTCAAATGTTATTGCATATAGATTTGGACTAATATATAATATCTTGGAAAGCAAAATTTTTACTTACTCTCCCAATTTTAGCCATGGTTGATCTCACTATCTCCTTCCCAACCACACGGTATGAGCACAATTTTTCTACCAACTCTTTTCGCCCTTTTTCATTATATCTTCCATCCGATCTATATCACAATATTAATGACTGAGTTATTTTCCTCAGTTAGCCGTAACTGTAACCACAAATCTTCTATCTCTTGCATTTTTTGCCACTCAGTCCTAAACACTATGGGACTCATCTCTCTTACTTCTAGATGTAAGACCAGACTGTAAAAACTCCCACCTTTTCCTTCTTCCGGACGAAAGGAGACTGACCTAATCAAAACATATAATACGATTTCAGGAAAAATATAAAAAGAAAATGGAAAAACTTCGCCATAAAATATGGTTTTTGAGGCGATTAATCAATCATTCGAATCTAAGGCTTTGAACAGTAATGAACTCTACTTTTGATTTCCGTCCAAAAATGATGCTCACCGAGCTGTATCATACCCCCATGATCAAGGAACGCGCAACTTCTGATCCAGCTACAAGTTTTCATTATATGGCCCAATAGGCAAAAGGGAGTTCATTTCTGTTAGTCGTAGTCGAACAATTGTGCAATACTGGCCCAATAGGCGAAAGGGAGCTCTATCATACCCATCTTCTTTTTTTGTTTATGGGCATTTTTGTTTATAGTTAATTTAATTTCATCTTTTTGGTATGTTTCCACCTTTTTCTATGTAGAAAAGAAAAACCTTGTTTCATGCTGTTTTCTTTACTTTCTAGTCTTGTTCTAAGTTGTATAGGCTCGATTCCACATCATTTCCATCCAATTTTACAATTTTGAGTCTTTTTCTTCATTTTCTGTAACGATTTGGTACTTTCTTGGACCGATCCAACATCTTTTGCTCCATGGCTTCTTCATCAACTACTCATTTCTAACCTAATTTTTGCAACCTCAAAGGCATGATTAATCATCCTTCAAAGCCAGTACTCAATCAAAATAAAACCTTAGGAAGAAGGACCATAGAACAAAAAATCAAAATCAGGGTCATTTCTAGTATCATAGGACAATGATTAAACAAAGCTCCTTAATTGGGAGGATAATTCAGTACCATGTTTCAACACCCTTGCACCCACAAAGCATTGCCACACTAGTTCCCAATTTTTCTAGCTTTTAAAAGAATCAAAAGCTTTTTTTTTTTTTTAAGAATCAAAAGCTTTTTTTCTTAAAAAAGAGATTGATCTCATTAAAACAAAGCTTTTAACATCTCAAGATTTGCAATTGACTGAATGCACACATGACATTTCTTCAATATCATATAAGTCCACAAAGATATTAAGTGCAGATTTCGCTAAGTGATGAGCAGCCATGTTGAATTCCCGAAAAGCATGAGAAGATGTCCACTGGCTGCAAGCATCCATTAGATGCCGAGCATCTTCAATTAGCATTCTCCCTATGCTCCAATTTGAACCATGCATTTTTAGTAGATCTATTACTTGCTTTGAATCACCTTCCAAGACTACCTGTTTTAGGCCAAGCTCCATACAGAAAACTGCTGCCAGCAAGAGGCCATGAGCTTCAGCATCAAAGGGGTTATCTGTGATACCTCTAGATGCCCTGAGAGCTCATGTAAGTTGACCTTGATGATCTCAAATTATAACACCCACCCCTATTTTGCCTATTTCCACCCACAACGCAATGTCCTAGTTAGCCCTAAAGTACCCTTCAGCTGATTTTGACCACTTGAACACCCTATGAGTTGTCTATGCTTGATTAATCTGAAAGGGCTTGTTAGCTTCATGGAAGGAGGCCACCTCAGCTTTGGCTTTTTCGGATAGGTTAGTAGGGTGTTTAAACCCTTTGCCATGTAGAACCTCGTTTCTCCTGGCCCAGATCCCCTTCATGTTTACTACCACCTCCTCAATCTCACTATTATCAAGTTGTTTTAATAGGACAAACCACACATTAAAAATAAATTCACTGTGGTATGACATTTTCTGGACCTTGATACAACCCTGACTCCACACATCTTTGGCTGCTGAACGTCCTCATAGAGCATGGCCTGATGTCTCGGGGTCTATTTTGCAGATTGGGCATAGTGAATCTTCCACCACTTTCCTCATTTTCAGGTTTGCAAAAGTGGAGAAGGCTTCATTGCATGCTCTCCAAATAAACAGTTTAATAGCAGGAGCCACCCTTATCTTCCATAATCCCTTCCATACAGCTTTGTCCCTAGGTCTTCTTGAAGCTTCTTCTCCCGTTTAGACTCCAATTTTCTCTGATAATGGTATCCACTCTTAATAGTATACTGACCATTGGTAGAGAACTGCCACACCAGCCTGTCTTCCTCCTAAGCTAATAGGGATGGATTTAATGGCCTCAATCTCCTGAGCTGTGAACATTTCCTACATGAGGTCCTTTTTCCAAAGTTTCAACCTTGGATCAATTATGTCACTCACTGATTCACACCATACATTAGTGTTTCTAGAGGAAGAAATCTGATAAGTTGGAAGGTTCAGGATCCATCTATCATCCTAGAGATTAATGTTGTTCTCATTCCCCACCCTTCACATTAAACCTATTTTAAGCATTGACATCCTTGCATGAATGCTTCTCCATGCATATGATGGTCTAGAGCCCAGATTTGCTCCAAAAGACCCATTTGAGAGAAATATTTCTGTTTGAAGACTCTTGTGACTAGAGAGGTGGGGTCCAGTAGCATCCTCCAGCTTTGCTTGGAAAGCATAGCTAAGTTGAAGCTTCGAAAATCCCAGAAGCCAAGGCCCCCTAGCTCCTTAGTAGAGCTGAGTTGTTCCCATGTAACCCATTGGATTTTTGAAGTGTCTTCATTATACCCCCACCAAAATTTCTTGAGAAGCTGGTTAAGTTTTCTGGTAATGAATGTAGGCAGTAGGAAAATCCCCATAGAATAAGTTGGTATGGCTTGGAGCACTACCTTAAGGAGTATCTCTTTGCTTGTAGCTAAGAGATGCTTAGTCTTCCAATTGACAACTCGAGCCCATGTTCTATCTATGAGAGAGTGAAAGGCTGCAATCTTTGCTCTCCCAACCACTGCAGGTAGCCCTAGGTATTTTTCAAAAGTCCTAGTAGACTTAATTACAGCTAGCTGTAGAATCTGTCTTTGCATCCCTTGGTGTGTGTTCTTGCTGAAAAAAACTGAAGACTTGTCCTTATTAAGAACTTGTCCTGATGCCTATTCATATAGATCCAGTATCTTAAGCACTCTTGTTAGTTCCTCTAATGTGGCTTGGTAGAAGAGGAGGTTGTCATCTGCAAAGAACAGATGACTCACCTTTGTGGGGCCTCTCCCAATAGGAACATTGGTTAAGTCACCATTCTCCTCAGCTTTGTTCAGTAGAGTAGATAGAGGTTCAGCACACAATATAAAGATGTAGGGAGAGAGGGAATCCCCGTAGTTGGAAGGAATTTCTGTTGTGGCTCACCATTAACTAAAATTGAGTAGGATACTGAATTTAAACAGTTTTGGACCAAGGTGACCCAATGTTGGGGGAAACCAATCTTCTTCATCAGAGCCTCCACAAACAGCCATTCAACCCTATCATAGGCTTTGCTCATGTCTAATTTAAGTGTCATGAAGCCTTTTTTCCCCTTCATCCTTGAAGTCATAGAGTGTTGGACCTCATAAACAACTAATGTATTGTCTGAAATAAGTCTCACAGATACAAAAGCACTTTGGTTCACTGAGATGAGGTCAGGGAGGACACATTTCAATCTATTTGCCAGGGTTTTGGACACTATCTTGTACAGGACATTACATAGACTTATGGGCCTAAACTCAGCCACCTTTTTAGGTTTCTTAACCTTGGGTATAAGGGAAATGAAAGTATTATTCACCTCTTTAAGTGAGCCACCATGGTTCAAGATTTGAAGCACAAAACTATAGACCTCACCACCCACCACCTCCCAATGTTTATGATAAAACCAAGCAGGGAAACCATCGGGTCTAGGTGAACCCAGAGGGTTCATATGAAAAACAGCTACTTTAACCTCCTCAGCTGTAAGCTACTTTAACCTCCTCAGCTATAAGCAACTTTAACCTCCTCAACTGTGAACATCTTAATAGTAATTTTTGGGCATAAAGCCTGCATGCAAACCTCAATATTAGTGGGCAATGATTTATTGAAAAGTGAAGAAAAAGAACCTGTCAACACATCTCCAATGTCGCTCTGCTCATAAGCTACTCTCCCATCAGTGTTTGTAATACACTTAATAGAGTTAGCTTTTCTCCTTTGGCTTACCTGCATATGGAAGTATTGTGTATTTTTGTCTCCATTCCTAAGCCAATGTTGTTTAGCATGCTGTCTCCATTTCATGTCAATTTCAGATAGTGACACTTCAACTTTCCTTTGAAGTTTCTACATATGAGCGATGTGGGATCCATCACCAGTGTCTTGCATGTGGCTAATGCTAGCCAAGGCTCGGGAGGTGTCCCTTTGATCTTGTTGTGTTGTCTTTTGTTTCCATGTTATCAGGCCCCTTTTACAATATTCAAGTTTTGATCTTAACAAGTCTGACTTGGTGTCTCCCCCTGCCACCTTGCTCCATGCTTCCTTCACAATACCACCACATTCCTCCTTTAGTTCCCATGCAGCTTCATATCTAGAAACCCTATTTCTCCTCCCTCTTCCATACTCAAGGTGTTGCATGCAAACAAGTAAAGGGGAATGGTCAGATTTGACAGCAGCCATTGCACTGCAGTATGCATAATTAAACATGTCATTCCATGCTTTATTAGCCATTGCTCTATCAATTTTCTCCTTAAGTGAATTCCTTACCACTCCTGTTGTTCGACTAGGTGAATTTCTACCCTTGAGAGTGAATGTCACAGAGGCCACAATGTTCAAGAGTCTGTCTAAAATTCTCAATCTATTTGTAGGGTCTGTTGGCTCCCCTTATCTTTTCCTTTTGATGCAATATTTCATTGAAGTCACCTGCACATAGCCAAGCTATAGGAAGACTGCTTTAAGGATCTTGATAAGCTCCCAACTGTTGCTCTCTTTCATTGTGTCTGGGTGACCATAGAAACTAGTGAATTGCCAATGGGGTTGCCTCCTCCTTTCTCAATTAGAGCATTGATGTGCCATCTAGTGTAGCTAGTGATTCTGACCTACCAACCTTCTTTCCAAAGCAGTGTAATGCCACCACTTCATCCCACACTATCCACAACAAAACAACTATCAAAACTAAAATACCTTCTCACCTCCTACATTCGGGTATTGTTGCACTTAGTTTCCACAAGGAAAATTAAGTTTGGGCACTTCTCCTTAGTCAATTTCCTAAGGATTCAAATTTTTCAAGGGTTCCAAGCTCTCAACAATTCCTTATTAGAAGACTCATTGGTTTTGGCAGGGCCGGAGTCCAGCCACTGCCTTAGGATTTTGGTTCTCGGTCCATTCTTCACTACTCTTGTACTTCTTGGGGTTAGGATCACCCCCTCTTATCATTTATCAAGCCTCTCCTTTTACTCCCTACACTTTGATGAGAGTTGGTGATGTCAAGCAGGTTCCCAACTGAAATAGCCCTACCTCTAGCCTTCCTTTTCCATTTGCCAGCTTTGGGATCCCTATCATTCATGTCAGTGATAGGAGAACAGAGCATATGAGTCATCAAATTGGACATACTCCATTAGTAGTGTCTGGCCCATCCTCATTCATGGACACCTCAACATTCTCACTATTTGTTCGATGCCCACTAGGTAATAAAGTAACTGTTTGGTGCATGGGACTTTTCAATTTAGACAGATCTGAGTCTAAAACCATCTGGTAGTTAGGGTCTTTAATACCATTCTTAACAGACTCATATAGAGAATGGTTTGGCTCATTAATGGCTACCCCCCTCTCTGTACCCGACATATGACTCCCCAACTTTCCATCATGGAATAGGCCAAGGTTGGAAGGCCCTATCATAGTTGGATTCCAATTGTTTGGTTTGTTAGTTTTAGGGACTAAACTTGCAGTATTTTTAGTATCATTAGTAAAGTCCCCCCTCGAAGGGACCTCCTCAATTTCAGCTGCTTTTCCCCCCTTCATTCCTTTCTTACCAACATCAATTCCACCCTTACTGACTCTCTCTTCCTCAGCCTGCTACCCTTTTGTATTGTTGTGTTTAGGGGAACCCCTATACTTACGGCTATCAAATAAATTAGTGTTCATTGGCTGTGCTCTTAGCTAGGGTCCAAACTGCATGGACTTCTGTTCATCATGATGTTGGTCAAACCTTGGCCTCGAGCATGTCCTCCCTTTATGGAATAGAACTCCACAGTGGAAGCAAACTTTTGGAGGCGCTCATACTTAAAAGGGATCCAATACTGTTGCTCCTCAAACTCTAACCACTTCCCCCTCAACAAAGGTTTATGAAGATCTACTGCCACCCTCACACGTAGGCACCTCCCCCACGTAGATCTATCAGACTCTACATCCACCCTTATTACATGTCCAAGAGAGAATCCAAACTACTCCCCTATTTCTTCAGTCATCACTACCAGAGGTAAATTGTGGCATTGAACCCAGAATGGTTCATAACAGAACTGTAAAACATTAACTGAAATAGCCCCATCTACCTCTTGTAATGTTAGTAAGTTCCTTTCAAAGAACCATGGCCTACAACTCATAACTTTTTCTTTATCTGGTGCTTGTTGAAACTCTATCAGGAAGTATTGGTCATTTAGGTCCTTGAATCGCACCCATCCTTGAAGCCCCCAAACCAAAGACATTGTAACTCTAAAAGCTTCATTGTTAACTCATTTCTCTGATAGGACCTTACCAATGATACAAAGCTTCTCCCATATACTCCCTACCGTATCCCCCTCGGATTTTATATGCATTACAGAGTTTTCTTCCTTTGACAAATGGAGAAGCTCCCACTGCTTTGTTAGATCTTCCTCCACCATTTTCACAAAAACCCCCACTCTCTCACAGCCAATGAAACTAAGCCCTGTGTCAATGAAACAAAGGCACTAAACCCTACTCAGTCTCGAGAGAAAAGAGAGGGACCATGCATTCCTCTTCCATTTAATAGTCGAATCAAAAGCTTTTAACAAAGCTAATATTTTAGGCTTGTAAAAAAATAATACCAGCTTCCTAAGCTAACAAGCAAAACTTAAATTATCAAGAGTCTTTCCCATTCCAAATGAAAAATCTAGGGAATATTAATTAGATATATATTCTGATGAGGACGAGTTGAAGCATTTCAAACATTAGGGACGTTCTTCCACATGCACTGGCCTTGATCTTCTTTGAAGGAACAATATATTATAAGCTTGTCAGCATTGGATTTATAAACCTTGGTTTTATTTATCAAAATTACAGTACACTTCCTCCACATCATCCATCGCATATAAGGAAGAAAAACGAATTTTCTACAAAATCATTGTCCTAATCCATTTCATTAATTAAAAAGCCAGACAAGAAGACTCACCTTTAAAGGAGCACACATGGAACATGCATCAACCTCCTCCAAATGCCCAATATAATCTCCTCCCAACTCTCTTCCCCTCAAAGTTTGAAAAACTTCCTAACTATCAGCTTATCATAAAACACCTTATTAGAAAATCCAATTTCCAATATATTAAAAGAAAATTGGGATGCTAATCTTGACTTAAATTTAAATAAAATGAAAAATTAATACAAGATCAAAAAAAAAAAAACTTAAATAAAAAGGATGACCAGGGTTAGCCATGGAAGGCCACCCAAACGGTGGACAACACTGCCACACCATTGGGTGGCCCAAATCAAGTTACCCAAGCGTGGGCTAGAGGGATCAGTACCCCGTGGGTGGCGCCTATAGCACCTACCAAGGGAGAGTAGTCCATATGGGCCTGTAGTCCCACCAGCGCTTGTGTATGTGTGAAAATTTCATGTACAATGATAATTATATAAATCATTCATAATTAGAACTGGAAAGTGACTCAGTTAGTTCTTGAAAGTGACTGTTTGGTGATGATCAAGGCCATTCAAGATGAAACAATTGCTGTGTTTTTTTTTTTTTTTTCATGTGCTGCAGGAAACTAAGAATCTTATGAGAAGGTTTAACAAATGTTTAGTACAACATGTCCATAGATTAGGTAATGAAGTTGCCCATGCATGGGTTGGCTTGTTATGCTTGACATGTAGATAATGTTGTTATGTGGGAGGATGTGATTCCAGTGCCTATATCCCAAATTGTTTGGGTTGATAAGGCTTCGTTGTAAGTCTTTTTTTCTATAATGGAAATTTAATTCTTACTATTGAAAAAAAAAAAACTTGATTCATAATAAAATATTTTATTATCAAATATGCTAACTAATAATATATAAGAAAACTAATATTTTCGTAAAATAAAGTTACATATTAACAAAAAAAAATTTAATGGTTTGAAACATTAAGTAATCAAATACTAATATTAATATTACATTCCAACAACAACAACAAAAATTATATAAAAGAAAGTATATATAAAAATTAAAATAAAATTTATTCGTGTTATACAGATTGATTGCAGATTTTACGCTATGCCGTTAGTGTGATTGGAACAGTGAACGAGAGAGAAATGCGATGAATGATCTGCATATGGACGGTGCATGTATGGTCGGTGGGGTGGTAGGACGACAACAGATCAGCACTACAAGTCTACAAACATCTTGATCTTAAGTTAATTTTCACTCTATTTTTTTATTCATTTGATAAATGGAAAGCTTATCTGAACATATGTGTGTACGTGTAATAATGAGTTGGAGAGGCAGTGAGGTTGAATTAGGTTATGGTTGAATGTGAGTTTAGATGAGTTGAATTCTTTATAAATAGTAATGAGTTCAGATGATATAAGGAGTTTTGTAGACCTCATCAAAAATAAGTTTAGATGTGTTTGAATATTAAATTGAGTTTAGATATATTTATGACAAGTTGAAAAATATTATGGATTTCGCGTGTAAAGAAATATTGAGTTGAAAAAAGTTGTATATCTCACGTATAAATACGTTTTGAATTAAAATGAGTTTAGTGACTTAAGAGTTTGATATTTTGATGCTTAAAAATATATTAAATTGAGTTGATTTCAATTCAGTCAAACTTCCAAACAGGACCTTAAGCCTGGTAGGAAGGAGACGAGGCAACTTGAAAACTGTTCAATTTCATATAATATAGAACCTAAATATATATATATATAGTGAGGATATCTTAAACCAAATGATTTGCATAATTAAGATATGAGAAAAATAATTTTTTTCAGATTCTTTTCCCTTGACTACATATTATACGAATTTCTAAAGTAGAGCCGACGTGCATGATGACTACGTAGATGCCGTTTATATATAAATATATATATTTTAATTATGCAAATCATTTGGGTTAAGATATCCTCACACACCATCAACTTATGTGGACACTCACGACTCACACTACAAGAAATTAGATTTTTTTTCAGCGTTTAAAATCGTCGCAAATATCCTTAATAATCGATGCAATTGATCATTTTCAACGATTTCTAATTCCCTACATGTTCGACGAAATTAAAGTACTTTTTTTGATCAATTTCAATGATAGCTAAAAATCGTCACAAAAAACTACCAATTGCAGCAATTTTTTTCCATTGCAACTATCCCAAAAATTGATGAAAATGGCCTTTCCGTTTACAATTTCATCGTTGAGAAAACTTAATTGCGGCGATACATAGCGTCGCAAAAGGTTCATAAATCGCAGCAAATGACTCAATATTTTTCCAATTTTTTCGAATTATTGTCGCTATCATACATTTCTAGCAGTAAATTTCACCGATTATTTGCGGCGAAATTTAGTCGCCATAAATAAGTTTTAGCGACAGAAAATTTGCGGCAGTTTGTACTCGCCGGAAAAGTTTTCTCAAAAAATTAAAAAAAAAAATGTTCGTGAATTCACAAAAAATATTATACACATCCAAATTGTATGTTATTCCGCGAAAAAGCAATTGCACAAGTGTAAAGTACAAAACAAGACTTGCAAATTATCTAGAAACCATTAACAAGTGTCACCAAGCAGGAGAAAAGAAGGAATATACAACCTTCTTTAATGCCAATAGATCTGCTAACGGTGCAGCATTCTTCTGTTTAAATTGGTTTTCGTCAAAGTAAGCTTGCTGCATCACAGGAAAACCACCCCGATTCTCATTATATGACAAATCGACAGAAAAACAATCACCATAAAGTGAACATACTGGAATAGATAGAAGACCAACTTACTATCTGTAGAGCTTATGAAAAACATTTATCTAAATTGGTTTGAGTTCTTGTAATGCTTGTAGAATACCTGAAATATATATTGATGAGCATGAACGATCAACAAGGTCGGTTAGCCGAAATAATGAATTTACTAAGTTTTCGCTGAAAGATGACTAGATTCAGTGCCTTCATGCACTCTTTCAAAAACTCGAGGCACTCCAGCAAAACATGCATGTTGGCTTCAGCAAGCTTCAAATCATCCCTGATTGCTTTAAGATCCTTCAAATCATAAGAAACCATACTTTTAGACAGACGCATGTATATATATATATATATATATATATATATATATGTAAAATGACAAACAATCATGAAAACAATTAGTTTTCTTTTCCTTTAGATATATATATTTTTTACCTCATCCTCTTTGTTTTTTCCTGCCTTTGAATTCCATCAGGATAAAAGAAGAAGAAAGCGGCCTAAATTTTGTTTAAAGACTCTGATAGTTATATGTATTGCCTGAAATCAATTAAATGCTTCAGCTTGATGATATAAAAAATATGTTGATTAACACAAGAAGGAATCAGGAAGTAGAAAATCCAAGCCTATATATAATGAGTACATGAATGACTTCCATGACCGATGTGCTAGAAAAGCTTATACAATGGTCATGAGGATGACACTTGGTCATGCTTGAGAAAAGAATAAACCATATATGATGGTGAGTTTAACACTTTATAAGTCATGAGATCATCATGTGCATGGTTAGTTTTAACAAGGTTTCTGCAAGAAACAGAAAAAAAAAAAATGTCTGGCCTAACTAGGAGAAAAATCATGTTTTTAATACAAGTTACATGATGAAAAGTAATGTTTCTAGCTTTAACAAAATATGAAACCTAATTATGAAACTGCATGCATGCATGCATTATATGCATGTTCCTTAAACTCATACATGGCAAATTTGTTATTCTAAGGGGTGTGATCACCAAACGGTGTACCCCTTGGAATGATATTCTTTAACATGGTGATGGTTCCCATGAGGGGTGATGTTAAAGGAAGTGTCAAGAGACACAACCTTTTGATTTAGTCAAAAGGTTGTGTCACTTCTTAAGGATGTGACTTTTGGGTTACCATTGGTTTACCAATGGTTGTGCCTTTTCACAATAGGATGTGTCACTCCTTAAGGTTGTGACCTTTGGGTTACCATTGGTTAACCAATGGATGTGCCCTTTACCAACCGGTGCATGATGGCCTATAAATAGGGGTCATTGGTGCACAAACAAATGCACTCAATTCCCTTTGTTCATCACCAACTTGTGGGACAAATACCCTCACGGGAGTGTCACCATATTGTCGTAATTCCGCTTCCATTTGTTGTTCAATTCTTTACAGTGGTATCAAGAGCCTGGTCATGTCAGAGGGAATTTTATCGCGCATTACAAAGACGATAAATAGGCAAGTGCTTGGTTTGGCAACCACACTTGCATATTTTAATCATCTTCGTTTGCTTGAAAATCCGAGAGAGAAACTTTTTTAGATCACGGTGGGGGGTTTAGAGTATACTGGTAATCTTTAAAATTTAGTAAATTGTTACTATTTTGAAGAAAATTATTGGTATTATTTTACATAAAGGAATAGTGATTTAAATAGCCCATTTGTCCACAAAGTCATTGTTTCGGCCGGTCGCCGGAGCCTCTCACCACCGCCGGACGTCGTCGACCTCTGGAGCACGTCGGATTCGTCGTCGCCGGCCACCAACTGGTCGGACGGGAGTGAAGACACCAGCTTCACGGACGCTAGAACGCCTCTGCGCGAGGTTGAAGACGACCCAGGACGAAACGGTACCGTTTCGTCCAACGGTCATCCCATTCAAACCAATCCAAGGCTAAACGACAGTGTCGTTCAGCCAACGGAGGTCAATAACGGCAAAAACGACATTGTCGTTTTGCCCGTTTCTGAGACTTTGGAGCCGAGCCACCAAGCCGAGCTGATAATCGAGCCGTTGACCGAGCCGAGTACCGAGCCGTTTACCAAGCCGCCTCCAGTACCCGGCTTGAACCGGCTGAACCGGTTCACCCGTTCAGGGGCAGAAATTTTCAATCAGGCCGTTCGAGATCATTTCAAGCCCGATTTCGTCCGTTCAAAAGCCGTTGTGCTCCAAATTTCAAGCCAAATTATTATAAAGCACTTGTTGATCAAAATTACCGCCAGAAATTTTTTGAAAGAGGTGAAACATCAAGGAAAGGTCGTGGATATCCTCGATCGGGGCGTCACTTTTATTATTCTCCTTATATAAAATATAATAGGAGAATTTCTAGGCTGTCACCTTGGATTAAATCCAAGGGTTATTATTATTACTAATTAAGTTTGTAATAATTTTAATTTTTCACAGTTGAACTATTATATTTAAATAGTACACATTTATTATTTCTACATTCTTCTTGTTGATTAATTTTTTAAGGTTTATTATTCATGGCACAGAAGAAAAGTATTGATCCCTCGGGGATAGAAAAATTGAATGGAAGAAATTTTCGGGCCTGGAAAAGGCATATAACTTTTCTTCTAACCCATGAAAAGACCTTATATATATTAACAACACCAAAGCCATGGGAAGGAATTGTAGAAGATGATGAAAGTGAAAGTGTAAACAGCATTTCAAATGTAGATAAATGGATAGAACACAATGCATGGGCAAAAGCTTTAATTTTGCATTGCATGAGTGATCACATTATTCCTTTATTTGAAGACTATGAAACTGCTAAAGAAATTATGGATGCAATTGAAGCAAAGTATGGTTTAAGGTCGGATACTTATATACAGTTATTGTTGGATAAGTATAACCGGACTTGTATGAAAGAGAATGATGATATTGGTGATCATGTACTTCAAATGGAGTTGATGGCGAAAGAATTAAATGATGCCGGTCATCCTCTCAGTGATAAAATGCAAGTTACAACCATACTAAATAGTCTTCCTTCATCTTGGGATCACATTATTACTTCTTTAACACACAGTGGAAATGAAGTAACAATGATATCACTTCCAGTACTTTTAGTACTTGAAGGAGAAATGATGAAAAGAAGGAATAAAGATAGTGAATCGTCCAATTTATTGATGGCTCAGGACAAGCGTTCTACACAGAATAAGATGAAGCCAAAACAGTTTAAGAAAAAAAAATGGTTAAAAATGAAACAAAATAAACCATTTTCTGGAAACTGTTTTAAGTGTGGAGAGAATGGCCATTACAAATCACAATGTCCTAACAAAAAAAAAGTACAAGAAAGCAAGGAAATTGTGATGACGATCTCAGAAGTGATGCTAGTAGAACCAATGACAGAATCATGGTGGGTTGACTCTTGAACAACAAGACATATATGCAGGAACAAAGATATGTTTGTCAAACTTGAAGATAAACAAACTGGAGAGCACAAAGTGTATATGGGCAACAATACATATTGCGATGTCTTGGGGCAAGGTACATGTAAATTCAAAGTGAATGGTTCCATTATTTTACTTAATGATGTTCTATATGTACCTACTGTTCGTAGGAATTTAGTATCAGTGTCTGTACTAGATCAGAAAGGCTACACAGTTGAGTTTAAGTCTGGAACCGTTGTAATAAATAAGGGTAATATGTCAGTGAAAGGCGTCAGAGATCATAATATGTATGTACTGAATGTTGATATTAATAAAGTACCTATTTCTGAGTATTTGAATGTGTCTACTGATTGTACATATTTATGGCACTTAAGATTAGGCCATATAAATAAAAATAAAATGATCAGAATGTATAAAAGTGGATTAATACCACAAATAAACTCAGATAATTTTGATATATGTGAACCATGTATCAAAGGAAAAATGAGTAGTAAATCTTTTTCAAAAAGTTGGAAATCTACGGATTTACTAGAAATTATACATTCTGATGTGTGTGGACCTTTTAAAACAAAAACTCATAGAGGAATGGAGTACTTTATTACTTTCACTGATGATTATTCAAGATATGGACATATCTACTTACTCAAGCATAAATCTGATGCAATTGAGAAATTTAAAGAATTTAAATTAGAAGTAGAAACCCAGTTGGGTAGACCCATTAAAAGTTTGAATAGTGATAGAGGAGGAGAATTTGAAGCTTTAGACAATTTCTGCAAATTGAATGGTATAAGACATATTTATACTATGCCATATAAAGCTCAACAAAATGGCATTGCAGAAAGGAGAAATAGAACTCTATTGGATATGGTGCGATCGATGATGGCATATGCTGATCTACCAATACATTTTTGGGGTGAAGCATTATCAACTGCTGCATATATATTAAATAGAGTTGAAACTAAAGCGAAACCTCTTACACCTTACGAATTATGGACGGGACATAAACCAGACTTAAGTAAGCTCAAAGTGTGGGGTTGTAAGGCACAAGTGCTTATCCCAAGGCTACTAAGGGATAAATTAAAAAGTAAAACCTGAGAATGCAGGTTTATTGGGTATGTAGAAAACGGAAGTGGCTACAGATTTTATCATTCTGAAAAATGATTGATAGAAAGTAGGGATGCCGTTTTCTTGGAAAACACGAACCTTGTTACTCATGTTGATCAAATAGATTTATTAAATGATCTAGAGAATCAACGGATCTCCACAGAATCTGACAATGAAAATAATGATATTATTCAAATCCAGAATAATAAAAGAAAGTCAGATGAAAATTAATCTTCAGGCATTGATGTTGGAGACAGTGGGAGTAAAAGATCAAGAAGACCATCAATATTATTTCAAGATCATTATGCACTAAATACCAGTTTGGAAAATTATCCTGAAAATTTTTCTGAGGCAGTCAATAGTATTGATTCAGATAAATGGCTTGAGGCCATGAAAGATGAAATAGAATCAATAAACAAAAATAATGTTTGGGAGTTAACAAATCTTCCAAAAGATAGAAAAGCTATTGGCTGTAAATGGGTTCTCAGAAGAAAATTTAAAGTTGATGGCAGTTTGGAAAGGTACAAAGCATGGTTAGTAGCCAAGGGATATACTCAACAACCAGGTGTAGACTTTGTGGATACATATTCGCCTGTGGCGAAGTTCACATCCGTAAGGATCATCATGTCCATTGTTGCCAGGATGAATTTGGAATTACATCAGTTAGATGTAAAAATAGCTTTTCTCAATGGTGAATTAAAAGAGGATATCTTTATGATTCAACCAGAATGATTCCAAATTAAAGGACATGAAGAGAAAGTCTACAGGTTGAGAAAGTCACTGTATGGACTTAAGCAATCTTCAAGACAGTGGTACTTGAAATTTCACCAAGCCATTTTGGAAATGGGATATGAAATGAGTCCACTAGATCACTGTGTATACATATGGAAAAATGATAATCAATTAACATTATTATCATTGTATGTTGATGATATATTACTGGCAAGTAATTGTCTAGATATGATGCATGCAACAAAGGAATTCTTGAAATCTAAATTTGAAATGAAAGACATGGGTGAAGCTGCTTATGTTCTTGGTATAAGAATTTCTAGAGATAGAAATTCAAATCTATTGTATTTAGATCAAGAGAAATATCTAGAAAAAGTACTTAAAAGATTTGGTATGGAAAATTGTAAATTTTTAAGTACGCCTGTTTGCAAAGCTCATACTTTAAATAAAAGTATGTGCCCAAAAGATGAGGATGAAATAAGTGAAATGCTTAAAGTTCCCTATGCTCAAGCTGTGGGAAGCCTCATGTATGCAATGACAAGTACCAGACCAGATATTTGTCATGCAGTTGGATTGGTAGGTAGATTTCAATCCAATCCAGGTAAAGAACATTGGCAAGCAGTAAAGCGTATATTGAGATATTTACAAGGTACCAAAAATTTGAAATTGTGTTTTGGAAACAGTGATCTAGAATTAATCGGCTATAGTGATGCTGATTTTGGAAGTGATGTAGATGATAGAAAATCTATAACTGGATATATATTTCTATTTGGTGGAACAGCAGTTTCTTGGTTAAGTAAGAAACAGGGTTGTGTTGCTAAGTCTACTATGGAAGCAGAATATATTGCTTGTAGTACTGCAGTGAGTAATGCGGTGTGGATAAAACGCTTTGTTGAAAGCTTAAATTTGGGTACATCCACAGAACCAATCAATGTGTTTTGTGATAATCAGTCTGCCATTTCTTTGATAAAAAGTGGAACACAGAGTTCCAAGGGAAAACACATTGATGTGCATTATCACTATATTTTAGATATAGTGGAAAGAGGTGAGGTCAAGGTTAATTTCGTTTTCTCGATCGAGATGGTAGCAGATCCAATGACCAAAGGTTTATCTCTGAAGAAATTTAGAGAACATGTGACTAGAATGGGATTGAGAGAAACCTAGGTGAAGCAATCTCATGGTCAGCATGTATAACTCAGCAAATTCTGGGGACGCCTAGAAAATTGGAGTTATGGAGATACCCAAATGAAAATTTTGGTCATTTGTAAAGTCACTGATAAGGTGATCAAGAAAAACCTCAGGAATGGCCTTAGGGTGAGTACTTGATAAAATTTCAGTGCAGATTGATTAATCAAGTAAAAGGTTGATCATGGTAAAGTCGCTGATAAGGTGATTAAGGAAAGACTAAGGTGAGTAAGTACTTAACGAAAATTCAGTGCCATTCACTAAAGCTTTAGTGAAATGTGATTTGATTACCCAAGTAAATGGTTAATCATTTGCAAAGTCGTTGATAAGGTGATTAGGGAAAAATCTCAGGAATAGCCTCAAGAGGAAGTACTTAACGAAAATTCAGCGCAGGTCGATACATGTGTTATATATTCGGCTGAAGTCGTCAATTGTGACAGAGGTATGGATTGTTGATCCAGTCACGAAGAATTGATGCCATTCACTAAAAATTTTTAATGAAATGTAGTCACCCCTAATATGTGATCAGTGGGAGCACATATGGTAAAGGGTGCGGTCAGATAAGGTAATGACAAAAACGTGTGCACGTAGAGGCTTGTCATGCTCTGACGTCGATCTACAAGAGTTGCAGATGAGAGTTGAGTAGTGGAAAGCTCATATTGGTACCGAGGTAAAATACTCAACTGGATCATCACCGTTTTGTGTGATCAAGTGGGAGATGTTATTCTAAGGGGTGTGATCACCAAACGGTGTACCCCTTGGAATAATATTCTTTAACATGGTGATGGTTCCCATGAGGGTAATGTTAAAGGAAGTGTCAAGAGACACAACCTTTTGATTTAGTCAAAAGGTTGTGTCACTTCTTAAGGATGTGACTTTTGGGTTACCATTGGTTTACCAATGGTTGTGCCTTTTCACAGTAGGATGTGTCACTCCTTAAGGTTGTGACCTTTGGGTTACCATTGGTTAACCAATGGATGTGCCATTTACCAACCGGTGCATGATGGCCTATAAATAGGGGTCATTGGTGCACAAACAAATGCACTCAATTCCCTTTGTTCATCACCAACTTGTGGGACAAATACCCTCACGGGAGTGTCACCATATTGTCGTAATTCCGCTTCCATTTGTTGTTCAATTCTTTACAAAATTGATGGACATGTGCACCAAAGAGATTATGCAAGAAACATAATATTTGTACAGCACCCATAAAAGGAAATGATACTGCTATAGATTAATGGCATTGTGAATGCCAATAGATCTAGGAATGAATGTGTATTTTACTACCAAAATAAAATAAATGAGGTGGCTTAATAATGTAGAACACTTAAAAACGTGAAGCAAAATAAACACATTTTTTTAGATATAAACCTTGAACATACTCCAATGTCAACACCTTTGTATGTGGCAGTATAATCCCAGTAAACTAGCTAAAAGAGGAAATATTCTCAAAGTAAGAATCAGTGATATATTTTAAACAAATGCTTTATGCTTTCCAAAAATAATTGGCATAAATTAATGGATGTCATCTTTATCCCGGATTGTTAAATGATAATGGCAAAGCATTCATCATGTCAAGTCCAGCTGCATGATGGATCTTGTCGAGATTGCACTTTGTTTGCAAATAGTTTTGGAAAAAAACATTTACATCATTATTCCCAGCTAGAGGACCAGAGAAATCAGATTCTAATTGAACCTTCAACCACTGCAGCCTCCAACAATGCATAAAGTTCAGAAATACATAAATAACACATGACCCCACATTATCATGTACACAATACAACCTTGAGCTCTCTCTCATATATATAGATATGTTGGCATATATACATATATGATCCAGAGGGCAGGCAGAGAAAGAAAGCAAGACAACAAAGCTTAGATCTATCCTTGATCATGTTCTGGGTGACACCAAGAAAACCAAAACAAATTTAGCAACAAAGTACTAACATTACTGCAGAAGACAACTTTGTAAAATTGTAAACTACTGGAACAGTTAGTTTTACTGATCCAGCATCATATGATCAAGAAGAGGATTTATACACAAAGTAATAAAGACTGCACTACAAGGTCCTAATTACACAAAGTAACTTATCAAAAAAAATTACACAAAGAAGTAGCTTCAGAACAAAAAAAGAAATTACAGCAAATTACAGAGTGGAAGTTCCTCTCCCTCAGAAAATTCCTTTTTGAAGGTAATGCCACTAGGGTGCAAGAGAAAGAAACGTGTTAAGATGGAATTTAAACCAATACTGGGATGAGAATGTGTAATTTAAACATTCAGATGCTACTAAAGAGGATGGATCCTGAAAGTTTCATAAAAATTAAGGTGAATTAGAAAAACAATCAGTTATCAAAAATAAAAGGCATGTTCCGTTAAAGTCCATGAGCCCCAATCTGCCAAACATATAGTATTAAGTATTATGTCTAAAAAAGACATAAACATTCAAAGTTGGATTTGACATCACTATCTTTATGAGTCTATGGCCTTCAAAGGTAGGCGTACTCACAATGGCACTGAACACATGCCAAATTAGGTGTTCAATCATCAATGGTATCACGATTCACATTCCTAGAAACTGCCAAACATATTAGTAGCAAGGACTCAATTTTTGAAATAAAAAGCCTCACTCAACTATGATACATTAAAGGAAGTTTAATCTCCAAGAAAATGCAATAAAAAATAACATTTTAACTGCTATCTACTGGTCGAGGTGACCAACTTATGTTGAGCCAATCCAAACCGTGAAGATCTTCATAACAATTAGTTGATAACCACTTCTGGGTCAATTCTATGTGGCACTAACTTAAGTAGACAATGGACCTCAATTCTTGCTTTCAAAGTTACCAAAGGACATAGCCAAAACCTATTACATTAATGAGACAAATGTGTCAAACTAAGACAAATAATTCAGAAGTTATGAAGTCAGAAGTTAACTTGTTACATTTTGTGTCAAACTAAGACAAATAATTCCAAATGATTCTGTAACTCCATAAAAGCACCAAGCCATTAATGAGACTGATTTGCAGCAACTAAATCAAACCAGAAACATAGTAATGATAGATGATAGTTTTTTTGTTTTTCACCTCAAACGTGAACTAGTTTAAGTTTTTTCTCTAACCTTCGAGCTTCCTCCTTTTTCTATAGACTTCACTAGATAATTGAGCCCAAACAAAAGCAAAGCAGAAAATAAATTCATTCTACAGCCTCCTACCACACTTCCTCGTCATAAATATTGTATAGGACTTATGCAAAAGAAGGGTTTCCATCAACAAAGGGTTTGCAAAGCTCCTCTGTTGTTATAACAATATACTGATGGAAATACCGTTTTCCAGGCAAACAAACACCATCAATAGCACCCACCAAGAATGAAGATCACAACTTGGAGAGACTACAAGTCAGTCAATATAAAAATTGAAACAAAATCCTAACTTCATTTTTCATAACCCAGATCAATTAAAGTAGCAATCAAGTTCTAATTACCTCCATCACAAAGCACCTCACAACTCTAAGCCACCAACACAGACAACAAAGACACACAATAATCTTCTTTATTACGCACTCTTGCAATACAAAATAGAGAGATGAGAGAGAGAGAGAGACGGTGGAGGAGTGTAACACCCGGGCCAGCCAAGCGACTTTACAAAAATTTTTGAGTTTTAGTTAAAATCATTTGGGATTACGAGTAAAATTTTTAGAAGAGAGTTTGAGCCCAAGATATTTTTTGGCAGTGTATAATTTTTCTATGAGTTTGATAATTAGGTTTGAAAGTCTTTAATGGATCAAGTAGATGTTCATCAAAAAATTTATGGAATAATTATTTTTATTTTTAGGTTGATTAGAGATCCAAAACCTTGTGATTAAAAAACCATGCAATAATCTCGTTAAGAGCCCAGCCGTGAGATCGGGTCCAGATTTTCATCGCACGGTGTCAAGCCATTGTTATTTCATGCACGTTCATCCCAACCTTTTTAATTAGGTTTGTTCTAATTTCTACTTATAGCTTATATATAAGTTTAAGTTTTCTCAACCCTAGACTAGTGCCGCTCGGTTCCCTCTTCACAGAAGACCATTGTTTCTCTGCAAAAACACCAAACCGAAGCCTCGGACTGCAACAATAAGCCGCCTCACCACCTTCAAGTAGCCACACCCAGCCACTGCAACTCCACACACAGAAGCTCCAGCTCTTCCTTTTCCCGTCGTCGCTGGCTATAAAACTACAAGCCTTGGTGGCGTTCAGCAGCTCCGCCACTCCCTCAGCCAAGCCAACGAGTCATTACTCCCCTGAACCCAGTCCACGCGGAACCTCAGCCGCACGAAGCCGCCACCCAACGCCTGCATAGCATCTGTTGCAAGCCACGGAAAATCCTCTGTTTTAGACAACCGAAACAAAGCCACGCCTACAGCCACCCCAACTCCTCGGTGCCACCTGCCACGACTCACCCACGGCCAGCGTTGCGCCGTAACACCTCTGCTTAGCCGCTTCTCCGCCGCACGAAACCGAGAACCACCCCCACCTCACTGAGAAGCCTCTGCTTCCTGCACCAAAAACAGAGCATTTACTGAACTCCACCGTAAGCCACTACATAACCAGCACCTGTTTGCACCGAAAAAACACCATAAAATCAACGGAAACCGCCGGTCGTGACATCCCCGTCACCCTGCACAGATCGGTGAACCCAGACCCTCCGCCATTTTCGTTCCCTCTCGGTTGCTATCTCCCTCTCATCTCGCACTCTCCGAGCTCTCTCTACCTCTCTCGTGCGTTTTTGCCGCCCAGCGTAGGTGGCCTCGCCACTGCATGCTCTCCTCGGCACCCAGCAACACTACCATAGTTCCTGCAGCCCAGCTGTCGTGCCTTGCCCCTCCACGTCCAGCTCGGTTTAATCGTAAGTCTGCACTCCACTTCCTCTTGTCTATTTTCTTTTCGTGATGCTGACTTAAAGAGAGTAATATATATAAATACATAGGTGTGTGAGGAAGTCTATATTCTAATAGGCAAGATGTTATTACCGTTATACCCCTTTGATCATGTTTCAAACAAAGTACTACAGAAACTATTGCATAGTCAGTCTAATAAATAGAAAATTTCGTGTTACCTTTGAATTTCAAGTTACATTATTGTGTTTTAAAACTTTGATATGTATTTTGTAAAGTCTAAATTTTCCATATGTACCAAAATGATCTTAGTAAGTTTAATTTATTTTATGTAAAGCCTCTTTCGAAAGCAATTGATAATGTTATAATTTTATTATGATATAGCTTGTTAAATAAATTTTATGTATAGCTTAAAAAGAAATTTTTGGCATAATTATGTTATGTAATATTAAATCCGATAGTTCGATTCTTCATTAGTAAATAAGTTAGAGTTAATACATCAGTCAGAGATTTAGTTGGAATCTGAGAAGTGTTAACATCTTTAGAAATTCGTGAATTTAGATTTTCGAGAAATTAAAATAAGTTATTTTAGCATCTTAGGCTTAAATATTGAGATACGCTTTCGATTGGATATTTATGAAAATTACGTGATTATGTTATAGGTGAAGATTAATATTTGTTCGGCTTTGTTGAGGAATTTTTGAAAGACTAAAGAGTTCCAGGTAAGCGGGGTTCCTATGTTAGATTTGTATAAAAATAAAATGGTCTGAGGTTGATTTTTGAAAATGAACATGTTTATTATAAAAATATACTTGAACTACCTCAGTTATTTGTTCTGCATTACTCATGAGATTCTGTTTAAGAATAAAATATTTTCTGGCATGACTGGTCTAGACATGAGCTATTTTGCATTTTGCTTCTAAACTCTGAAAAAGAGAGCGAATATGAAAGTTTGTGCATAAAATAATGTTTTGTAATTTCTGAAAACTCTGTTCTGTTCTGAAGATGGTCTGTACTCTGATATGATATGCTTTCTGAAAACTTTGTTCTGTTTTGAAGGTGTTCCGTATTCTGATATGATGTGATTTATGAAAACTTTTGGCATGACATTCTGAATTGGGATGTGGTTTGTGGATGGTGACCTATTTGACCTACCACGGGTGCTAATAGTGGCTTTTGTTTGGGTTGGTACCAACTGTTCTGTTTCTGGTGCACCCACTTTGGAAACAAAGTGGTTTTCTGGTGGTCTTTCCTGTGTGCACACTCGGGGCTCCGAGAATAAATAAGGGGAAGATTCACATTCTGTTTCTGCTCGGTTAGCTACCGGGGTTTGCACAACCCTACCACGGGAGTTAAACATGGCCTCTAATACGATATGATGCTCTGGTATGATGGTGGTCAGTTATGCTATGCCAAAAGAATTTGAATAAGAATATTTTTGAACTTTCGCTCTGATATTTTTATAATATGTTCTGACTTTGCATTCTGAAAATAAAGTGTTTTGTTCTGCATCATGAAATCTGTAAATGCTCATGTTTGCATACTAGTATATGTTCTCTGCTTACTGAGTTGTTGATAACTCACCCCTATCTCCATAATATGTTTCAGATAATTTTGATGCAACAGCTGGAAATCAGGGATAGGAAATACTTGCAAATTTTGTGGATCATAGAAGACTGTGCCCTAGGGTACCATGACTTTTGGAGAGTCTTTTGGTAGCATTGATATTTTATGTGGCTTTGGTATGTTGAGGATTGGATATTTTTAGTCCTTGTGGAAAAGTTTATCTATATCAATGAGACACCACTGATGTGCCCTTATGTAGGAACATGGATATTTGTATTGAACAAATAGGTTAATATGTTATGGAGATTCTGGTTTATTTTAAAAAGTTTTATTTGGAAATGATTTTTTTAGGTGATATGAGTTAACTCTCCGGACCTTCGGTGCTGGGGCGTTACAAGGAGAGATGACCTACCGACGAGGACGAAGAGCATGGTGGTTGTGGTGGCGGAGCAGGATCGAGGAGGCGTAGAGATGAGAGAGCGACCATGCGGTGCTCAGCGCCATGGAGTGGTTCTTGAGAGATGTAGCAGAGAGAGATATAGAAAGACTTTTGCCCTCGGGCTGCTGGGCTAGGCGTGGAGGAGAAGGCGACTCCGACAAAGGACTGGCGTGTGAGTGGTGGGGAATGGCGCCCCTAGCGGCGGCGATTTCAAGAGAAATACGAGAGAGAGAGAGGCAATTATAGATTCGAGGAAACGAAAATTTCCGGCGTGGGGCTGGGGGAGAAGGAGCGGGTGGACGTTGAGGTGAGGTGGCGGTGGCGTGGTGGGGTCGTTGGCGACGGGCTGTGCGCAGCGGAGGCTTGAGGGAGAAGAGGGATTGGGGACAGAGAGGGGGAGGGGGGAAGACGGCTGGAGGGAACGAAATGAGTGAAAACCTAACGCGGGGGTTTTAAATTTTATTAGATTTTTCGGAGCTTTTTATTCGCCGCTAATAACCTTAAAATGGCACATATGTTTTTATAGCGACAATATTCGCCGTAACAACTATCTATTGCCGCGATTGTTTTAATCAACGGAAATTTTATGCCACTACAGTTAAAAATAATTTGTTGCAACGACATAAATCGCCATAAAAAGTATAAAAGTCACCGCAAAAAATAAATTGTGCATTTTCCTCCGTGATTTCCCAGCTTCGCATTGGAAATAAAGCGGCGAATTGAAAATCGCCGGAAATAACATCTATTTGTGGCGAGTTTTTTTGCAACGATTTTAAAATCGCTGGAAAAGATCAAATTTCTTGTAGTGATCAACATTGTCAAAAAAGTCCCGGTACTTGGTCCTAAAGAGTAGATATAAAATATATATGGATTAGAGCTTTATATTTTTTTGGCTTGCATTTTGTGATAAATTTGATTTGAAAAAAAAATTAAATATTTTATATATTTTTAAATATTTATTGATAAAAAAATTATATTTATAGTTATAAAATATGTAAATTCTATGCACTAAAAAATTAATTAAATATAGAATTTATATAAAAAAAATTATTTTTCTTACCGTAGACTTTTCTTTTCTTTTTTAAATAAAAATTTATAATTTTAAAATTATATCTAATATTATTGATCGAGTGATCGATTGATCCATCTTCATGTTTGACTTCTATTCATAACCGACCATCATTTCATAAAGCCTATTTATTTAATCGAGTCAAAAGGCATGGGCATGCCGCATGGCACAGGTGGAAACAAATGCTAAAGACAATATAAATAGTTTACCAATAATCCTAAAATTTAAAAAATATATATATTATTAAATATTGATTATTGGATTAATGGTCATGCACGTGACCAACAGACGTACTAAAGAGTCTAACCGTAAGTAAGTTGGGCACACGTGATAATTGAGGTATGTTGTTTATAAGCGCGTGTGAAGAAATTTAAAGAAAACGGTGTCGCGACAGCTGGGGCCGTGGCTGTTGTGTGTTGACACTGCTTCTACCATAAAACCAAGGGGTGTGAAGTGAAATATCCTCCAAATTTAATGACATAAGGCTATGCGTGGGCAACTTCTGTCTCCATGAAGTCAGTTCCCACACACCCAACAAAATTAAAAACGACAAAAAAACTCAAAAATATCTGTCAATGATTAATAAAAAAAGTTCACCCATCCATTTATGGTCTAGTTTTCATTTTATTAGTGGCTTGTTGCTAATGATAGTCACGCCATTAACCTCATAATAATTTTATTGATTTATAAATTAATGTATTTGATTAATGCACCACATTTTAATCAAATTTAAGATTAAAAAAAAAAAAACAACATTGAGGATGATGCAATAAGAGAGAGTGGGAGTACTGTTTAGAGAAATTCTACGTGAAAATTTGATATCGCGCACTTCTACTTAATTAATATGTGATTTTTCATTTTCGTCTTTCTATCTTAATGTTTAAATATATATGTATGTATTTAAATAGAGTAATAAAAATAATAAATCACGCGTTAGTTAGGTAGATGTATATAGTATAAGACTTCCTTGAAACATTTCTAGTACTGTTTAACGAGATCTAATGTAGTTTTGGTCATTTTATTGATGTGATGGCTTTGCTGGTTGATTGCTCTTCTATTACTCCCCCGCAGACCGGTTCATACCCATTCGATGTTTCCTTTGCCTATCTATCTGGTCATAACTCAAGACAATAATGGCCAGCAGGAGTAGCTTGGTGGTGTGTCTTTGTAAGGGAACATTGAAACCCTTGTGGTACCAATGCAAGGAAGCACTCAGACAATGTGTTGCAGCATTCAGACAATGTGTCCATATTGTGACAGCAAGCAGACAAAACAATTCAGACTTTTCCCTTCTTTCTTTAGCTTTCTGGGCGTCATTCCTTTATAGTGGATTTTGGTTGGAAACTTGGAAGGCCGGCAAATATATATGGGGAATGATCACCCCAGGATGGGGTCACTTCAATCACTTCCATGCTTGAGTTTGGAGTTTATGGTGTGTTTGGTACCCTATCTATTAAATTGCAGTAACAACAGGGGAACCATCCTTTGCATGGGATGAGTGTGATCCCTCCAAATTCTGCTAGAGATTTGTCAAAAAATTAAAGCGTCGGAACATGTAATCCAAAGTTGCATACACTCTCTCATGACAGATAAGATGCAATGCATCTAGCAATATGTAATAAACGCAACGATTTTTTTTTTTTTTTGGATTTTGATCAACATACATTGTATATACCAGAATAACTAAATTTCAAAACAACTATTTTTATTTTATTCATACTTAACCAAAATCATATTCATCCAAAAAAGCCTTCATCACAAAATAAAGAGTAAGATCACCTTAATTAATTGGAGAATAATCTCCAATAGTTCTTCTACGGTTTGTCCGGTCAAATATTTTTGATTTTACCAAAGCATACATGCTTTATTCTAAACTATTTTTGTGATGCCCTTAACCTTTGTTTAGGATGTAACAGAGACTTAGAGCATTTGGACATGCAACACAAGGTTACATACCTCGTACTTGATAGCTAATATGCAATGCATCTTAAAAATGCAGATAACATGCAATAATTGCAACGAAAAGTAAGGGTGAAAATGAACTTATGCTAGAATAATTAAATCATCCCAATAATATTGATTGAACCATAACTTTCAAATCATCAGGTAGCTTAATCTTAGTACAAAATATCAAGTTCTCCAAAATGATCTAAACCAGTTGCTTCATGAGTTCTATCGCACGAAGGGTTAGGACTAGAAATTTCAAAATACGATCAAGTCTCATATCGACGTCTGGTTCCTCCTCAATCCTCTTGATTCACTAGTCCATTGGGTCCATTTGTATCTACAACTTCTATCATTTCAAGGATATTGGGTCTACAAAGGGTGAGATTTACTTGAAATCTTAGTAAGTTAGACAACCAGTGTGCACAAAGATAGACTATGCATGAAAAATGATGAACATGAAATGAATGCAAATGAAGAAAAATTGTATTTGTCTCCCATTCAAATTTCTCAAGAAGATAGATTTTAGATGCACATTTTCTTACAGAAGACATAGTTTCACTTTTGTCGTAAAAACTTAGTCTTTCATTATAAAATCATAGAATTAACGTAACATACTATATCGTCACAGTTCCTTATATGTACTGTGAGTACATGCCGATGACCGTAGTACAACTCACATTGAAACTACGTTGTCTATAGACACGTTCTTAATGCATTGGTAATATAATATAACATAACATAATATCGTAAAAATCATAACATGTACATCCATCAGCATTAGGTGTCGTAACGTATGACTTCGCTTTACGTTCTTTAAAAAAAATCTATTCGAAGTCTGTTGACTATTTTTCGTCAACCCAAGTGTTACCACTCCATATTTCACTCCAGAGTAGACAAATGAGTTCTACTAGGATACTTCGTCATCCTAGCCTTTGAGGTTGTGATAAAATAATTTGTATGTAAAGGCTTTCGAAAGAGAATGATTTTCATGAAATGCATATGAGTGACACGAAATTATATTTGAATGCAAACAATGATATGACAGTTCATGCTAAAATGACAGTTGTAAAAATGACATTTATCAATAAATCATAAATAATTAATCAAGGTGTAAGTTAGAGGCCAACTTATAGACTACTAGAGTTGTAAGCGAAGTATTGACTGTGAAATAAATTATGCTAAGTTAGAATCTAACTAACAGAAGGAAAATAAACAGTGACATGAAAGGAAAATTACGAAAATGCCCTTATAAGTCTAAATGATGCATGCTATCTAATAATCCATAACCTATCTCATGAAATGCATGACATGCATTCTAGTTGATGCCTAAATGAACCCACTAATGATGCATGCAAGGCAAAACCTTCAAGGAACATGCTCACTACAATCCTTAAGCACATACTTAAATCCTAAGTTTGAGTAAGTTCATCCCAACAGTTAGTCATGCCTAATGAAATCCTCAACGTTGACTAAATCTCAATGATGCATGATATGATCCTATCACAGATGACACACTAATTATCATGCATTATTCTTATCCCAATTAGAAGGCTTTCTCAATGCTCACATTTCAAGCCTAAGTGAAATAAGCTAATTTCTTCAAATGAAGCTCAAAACAAGATAGAATTCAAAACTAGTTATGGCATGTTTCTCATCTTGATCTAAACCTCCATAAATAATCCTATGATCAAACTATACCATAAATAATCATGCCATAGCTAATTTCCTCAAAAAATGCATTTAATCTCAATCCTATCCTACATATGCAACTTGGCTACTAAGGATCCTCATGCTAAAAAAATGACTACTAACACCTTAAACATAAAGTTACAAGGAAACTAAGATCAAGAGTGAGAATACTCACAAAGATTGGAGCCCTTGAAGCTTTTCCTCTCAAACTCTAAGAACTCACAAAAACACTCAAGAACACTTAAGAGAGAAAAGAGGAAATGAAGTGGAGCGAGGAAGAAGTGAGGTGAAGGGGGGGTTTATTTAGCCATGGAGATGAGGGTGGCCTTGGGCTTGGGTGGCTCCTCGTTGGGCGGTTTGGGTGGTGGCTCATGATGTCTTTCAAGCTTAGCTCCTCCATGTAGGTTAGCATGAAGGTGTCTAGGTTGTAGGAAAAATTAACCAAAGGGAGGAGAGATAAGAGAGTTGATGTGTGGGTGGTGGAGAGAGAAAAGGTGGTGCAATTAATGTTAGGGTTTAAGCCCTTAATGACCGGCAGTTTAGGGTTTCCACAAGGGTTTGCAATTTTGTCTTATTCTTTTGTCTTTTTCCCTTAGCTTCTAGTGGCTTTGTAAGGCACACTCAAATGCCATCTAAGGTGGTTCAATGGTGGTGATTGGACGATGGAGAGGTGAAACATTAAAAAAAAAAGAAGGTAGAAAATAGGAAAAATAAAATAAAAGGGGTTGGCCGAAATTCCCGAGGATACAATCAGTATTAAAAATATTTAGGGTTTCGGGTTTTTTTTTCCAAAATCAACTGCAAGGAAATTTTCACTATATAATTCATGGGACTAAAAACAGAGTTATCCTTGAAGAAAATATCGAGTAAGGGTATTGTGGTTCATTGCACACAAAGTACACATGGTTGCCAAACTAAATGGTTTTAGGGTTTGACATGTTACCATACAAAATGACATGTACTAAGGCTCAATAAAAATGCAAGTATGGCTAATGAATGATAGAAATGGATGATCAAAGAAGGAAAATTTGAACTAAATTGGCCTAGCGAAAGTCAATACTCCTCTAAGTAAGCGAGCTAACCTTCTAAAATCTAGGGTTGACCTAAGAGTTAACCTAATGGGGTAAAGAAGTGGGGTGTTACTCTCTTGACTAAATCCTTAGTTAGCGTATAATTTTTCATGAACTAAATCATCCATACACTTCATATACATTCCCTAGTTAGGCTTTCGCACCATTTTAAAACATATAATAACAAACTTCAATATTAAAACAAGCAACGTATCATGATCCTCAAATTTTGCATCAAACCATGTGTTCTTGCATGTTCATTAAAACTCAACTTAAACCCTAATTACAAGTCTCAAAACATAACTCAAAACATAGATTCAACTCTTATTAACAAGATTTTATAGGATCCATTCACCAATCCAAGATTCTAGAGTTCAAACAATAAGCCTAAACAAAGAACTTCATGCATAAGGTTTCAGTTTTTATATCTCAAATAGAGCATGCAAATTTTTCTAATGAAACCTCTTATGCTATAAATCAACCAAAAGATTTGCACTCTAACAAAATACTAACATCATTAGAACCAAAATATCCAAGACAAAACAACACTTCAACACAAATCTCCCTGGCAAACAAAGCATGCTAGCTGAAACAGTACTTCCATATTGTCAATATTCAACCACCAAGACTTTAAGGGAAAGAATCCAACACTCAACTAAAAAGATCGTGACTTAGGATAACATAATAAGAAGAGAAGTAGTAGAGAAAAATAGACTTACAAAACTTTGAGCACCAAGAAGAAAAGCCTAATTCTTTCTCACTTAATCTCTCACTTGGTTTGGCACTCAACTTCCAAGGAATGAAAGTTTGATTGTGTGCAATGTGAGGAAAGGTGTGAGGAAAGGTGTGGGGCATGTGGGACTAAGAGAGAATGAAGGATGTCTAGCTTGATTTTGGGCAAGTCAAGTGATGGGAAGCTTGCTTGCTAGCTTGGACAAAGATCTTGTGTGGTTGGCTTGAGTTTTACCAATTGAATGAGGGGGAGGAAGTGTATGATTTTTTCTTGAGTGTAAGACCACTATATGGGCTTACATGAGTGCACTTGGTAGGTCATTGAAGTGGTCAAACATGAGTGTCTTGGCTTCTGGAATAAGCCAAGGGGTTGGGGGCATTCGGTTGGTGCAATTCCATGGCACCCTATTCCAACCCCGATTCCAATCATTTGGGATTTGGTTGGGGTTTCAAGCTCCAATTCAATTGGGGCTGGTCACATGATACTATGGTGTAAGAGAAACACTTGGAGGTGTGATGGTTGCTTTTAAAACTTGCTTAAGTCAAGAGAGAAAAAGGTTGTCAAACCGAGTGGGGCTATTTGCCCAATTTGGGGTTTCGATTTTCTCTAAGGGTTTGGGATCTCAAACCTCCTTTGAGAGTTGACCAAGAAGTACGTGTGAGGGTGAAATAGTGTGGTGGGTGTAAGAGGAGCATGGTCATGTAGAGAGCATATAGTTTGCTTAATTTTCACTCAACCTCCTTACACAAGTGTACTTCACTTGACATGTGTAAATTGGGTTCCAAATGGAGAGTGGTGATGGTATCATGTGTCCATCAGTTTTCCTAATGATCCTAGACTAATTTGAAAATCCTACATGGCGATGTGAGAGCTAGTTGGTGAAATGGCACTTGATGAGTGTACGAAAGTGTACTCTAAATAATCTATTGTTGGACTAAAATGCTAAAATGTGAATAGAAATCATATGAATTAATGTGTATTCTTAAATTCCACATATGGTGCTCTCCGATTGGCCCATTTGGTGCTTGAAAGTTACTAAACTTCTTATTACACCATATAATCCTAATACATCATACAAACCTAATGGTACAATCCATTTCGTCTAATTTTGATCTTAAGTGCCTCAAAAGAATCCAAACAAAATTTTGTCCCTTTAGCAGATCATAGTTCGACTTCTCTAATGGACCAAAACCAAACTAATTGTTCAATCCATGAAATTCCTAGGCTTTCATGGCATACCTAGTCCAAAGAAATTCCTTCCATTGAATTTCTTTCGGGACATTACAATGAGATAAAAATTACGTTTGATGAAGTGTTAAGCATCTTGCTTCTGCCTATGATTGAAGGAAATGACTTTCTCTTGGTACCAAACTTTGCTCCAAATCATTCACCAAGTACCTCGCTTAGAGTTCCAACATTAACTTCCGAACAACTTGCACACCCATTAAAAATACATGACAAGAATGATAAAACAAAAATATCTAATTAAGAACATATCATGAATAAAGATCTTTTTCTCCCAAATCCCAAGTCAATAAACTTGAACTAAACTCCTAATTTCAGCCCCTAGAACAGAGATCCAACACTATAAAAGCTTTATTTAGGTGCGTTGTGCGTGAGACCACAATAAGTTCTACAACTTGACTTTCTACCGATACATGGAAAATTATTCATTCTTTTCCAAATCAAGAAAGAGAGGGAAATACATATATATGGCCTAACTGGTCCTTAGAGAGTGGCAAAATGAACCACTTCTAGGATTAGGCTTTTCTTACTTATTTTCTTCCACCTCTTCTACTTCCCAATCTTGACGTACATGAACTACCCTCACTTTCTTCTGCTTCTACTTCTACGTTGTTTTACGATAGTGTCATTTCTCTATTTATGTATCTTTTTGACTTTTTTACTCTAGGAAAAACAATGGCAAGCCCATAAGTGGAAACTAAAAATACAAGGAAAGAATGTGAAGGAAAATATCTTGCAATACAATGCTGGCGAGGATAAAATAGAAATTAAAAGCAAGTGTAAGAGAAGAGTGTAAGAAATTAAGAATCAAAATAGTTAGTATTTACACAATAGGGTGACAATCCTGTGAGAGCATTTGTCCCACGAATTGATGATGGACAGAGGAATTGCAAGTGCTTGAATTGTGAACATATGATTTCTATTTATAGACCACAAGGCACTAGTTGGTAAATGGCACAATTATTGGCAAGGGACCCAACCATTTGACTCAACCAAACGGTTATGTCTCTTGACATTTTCTCAATCAACACCCCTATGGGAACCATCACCATGGGGAGGAAACAAATCCTAGGTGTTCACCGCTTTGTGTGTGATCACCACCCCTTAAATCTACATCTTCCACTTGAACACACAACAACGATGATGAATCCAGTTGAGTATTTTTACCTTTGTACCAATATAAGCTTTCTACAAATCAACTCTCATTTACACTTACTGCAGATCGACGTCAGAGCATTACAACCTTTATGTGCACACGCTTTTGTCATTACCTTATCTAACTACATCTTTTATCATATGTTCTTCCAATGATCACATATTAGTAGTGACTTCATTTCACTAAATCTTTAGTGAATGACATCAATTATTGGTGTATCGACCTATGGTGAACTTTTATTAAGTACTCTAAACATCAATCTTGAGGTTGTCCTTAATTACCTTATTAGTGACTTTACAAATGATCAACATTTACTTGTGTAACAACATGCATTGAAATTTTATGAAGTACTTCATCTATTCCTAATATTTTCCTTAATTACTGTGGCGCCCCCAACCCCCGCTTGGAATTGGATGGTGACTGAAATGCTGAGACATGCAACACAAGGCTACATATCCCTCGTACATGACAAATAAGATGCAATGCACCTATGTATACTAGCAGTATGCAATAAATCGCAGTTGTAAATGTTGTGCTAGAATAAAACTAATATCCCAACTTCTTCATTCGAAACTTTAAATCACACTTCTTAGCAATAGAGTATCAAGCTGTTTGTTTACACTTAACATAACAAGTATTGTCTAAAAAGGGCTTAACAAAGAAATCATTAAAGCATCTTTCTAATCTCAGCTATCTCCAAGTAGGTCATGACTCGATCTGTTCTTTCCTCCGGGTTAAGCTCATCATTTACCTTCATCATTATCCTGACTCGCTACTTCTGGTCCTGCTAAAGGTTCTACTGTTCCTTGTTAGGAATGGTAGTGGAAACTACCACAGTGAAATTTTAAAAAATCTTAGCAAGCAAACACGTAACATACAATAGTTAACGCAAGCATACAAAAGGAATATCATGAAATGCATGCATGAACATTTACTTGACATGTGACTTGACCAAAACTTGATTTATGCACATGACCATTTTCAAGAGACTTGTAATAGAGACTTCTTTGATTTTCTTTTTCATGTTGATTTTAATCAGAACTTGCCTTATCAGAACATATCACGAGATTTGCATCGAGTGATCCTTATTATATCACGAGATTTTCATCAAGTGATCCTTATCTTATGAGCTCTTATCCTTGTTCAGAGGGTGGACACAACGTGGTTCCCTTTAGCACCGTGTGTTCTTGCTAGTTACCGCACCATCAACTATCCGTGCACCGTAATGAATTTGTCATAAACAGAGATTCATATTAACTTGACCTTACTTTATTGGGTTACATGCCTTGTGCACCCACTAGCGTTAAGCGTTTCCTCGCTTCGGAAGTCTTTGAAAAGAATCCATTCGAGGCTCATCGACGGTACTTTGTCAATTCAAAGCTTACCACTCTATTCTTAGGCATTCCAGAGTGGACAGAGGAATTCCACTAGGACATTCCTCACCCTAACATATGGAAGGTCTGCATGTTGACAAGTGGCGTAGTTGATGCATGTGGGACAAGTGGTGCCTTTTCTGATGCATGTGGGGCAAGTGGTGCATTTTCTTATGTATGTGGGATAAGTGGCGCCTTTGCTAGGCTATAGGGAACACAAAGTATTCTTGAAAGGAATAATCTTGCCAAGTGGAGTGGCTCCTTGAAAATTTGAAATCCTCTTCACTTTCTTGGGAAATCTAAGAATATCCTTGCATTGGTGCCATGTGTCAAAGTCCCTCCATTGTCTCTCTTTGGGAAATCCAAAAGATCCTCTACATGAGTGACATCTAGCATGGTATCTTGTCAAAATTCGAAATCCTAAGGCTCATTGGGAATGCTCGCCCATATGGTCCAGATTCAATGAATCTCTAGGGCAAAATTGTCATTTGATAAATCCTAACCCTAGGCTTGAACCTTGTAGACTTGTGCATTCTTGCCAAGTGACAAAAGGCATGTTGGATGTGGGTGCTTGTTCCCCATGCGTCCTTCCCTTTCCCCTTGTGCCTCTTCCTTTTCCTATTTGTCTTTTCCTTTTCCCATGCGTCTGTTCCTTATCTCATGTGTCTCTTTCTTTTTCCATGTGTCTTTTCATTTTCCCATGCATATCTCTTACTCTTCCCTAAGCAAAAAGCTTCTTCTTCCTATGCTTGTTCCCTAGGTGACTCTCCCACTTCCTTATGCTTCTCAAGAACTCAAACTTGACATGGGACAATGTGAGGGGCGAAACCCTAGGGGTACAAGGGTAATTTTCATGCATTGTCTCTTCCACTCCCTTCTAGAACCTTTTCCTCTACTTATGCATGAATGACAAATGGCAAAATGTCAGAAAATAGCTTGGGTGGGCATGTGGCTTAGGGCTCCGAAAGTCTTTTAGTGTTCCAATGTAAATCCTTTAGAAAATCTCACATTTGTCTTCCCTATGCAAAATCATATTGGAACTCTTCACTAAGAATAAATGGTGTGAGGTGGAGGTGCTTGGGAGGGTGAGTGGCGTGCACAACTCCTTGGAACTCACAAAAATATTGTTGATGCTTGTGTAGTTCATTGGGGTTCCCAAAACCATGTCCTCTCATTTTTCTCATCCACTTTTACATCCAGGTTCAATGTATCTAGATGTGAGGTGTGCATGTGAGACATATGACATGTGGGTAGGTGAAATGGGTGTGTGCCCTAGGTGTGTGCTGAACCCTACATCCTTCTCCATCTCCTTAGCTTCTTCTACAAACCTTCAAGCATGTTTGTCAAGTGGCACCAATGTGTTAACCTAGGTGCTTCTTCCCTAGGTTCCACTTCCCTTGGCCAACTGTTCTAGAAACTGAATTCTCCCTTGCTTCTTCCACTTTTTCTTCTAGAAATCCAATGCATGCTTGACAAGTGTCATCCTTGTCTTTTCCCAAAGTTCCAAATGAGAAGTGTTTTTTCCAAAATGACCAAAAACTTATTCTTGAAGCCAAGTGGTGTCTTCTCCTTACCTAGAGGGTAAACTTGAGCATTCCAAAGCCAAAGTCCTTAATGGGCCAAATTCCTATGGGCCTTTCTTCTATTTTTCTCTCGTGGTCTTTCTAACTTAGAACTCCGAGATCCAATCCAATAAAAATAGAAAGTGGCCTATAGAATTCTTCCAACACTTAGCCAATAACCCAAATAAATAAATAATATCCACAAGAATTGCAAATGGAATCTTAGCGAAAATCCGAGGGTGACACAATTACCTTATTAGCGACTTTACAAATAACCAACCTTTTACTTGGGTAACTCCTCATAACTTCATTTAGCTAGGCATCAACAGAAGTTCTTGAGTTATGTATGTTAACTATGGGTTACTTAACTCAAGTATTTTCAACCCCATTCTGGCATCATGTACTCTGGATTTCTCCAGAAACAATTATTTGGTCATTGGATCCGTTACCATCTCGGCTGAGGAAACAAAATTAACTTTGACCTCTTTTTTTTTATGATATCTAAAATATAGTGATAATGTACATCAATGTGTTTTCTTTTGACACTCTATGTTCCACTTTTTATTATTGAGATGATAGATTGATTATCACAAAACACATTAATTAGTTCTGTGGATGTATCCAAATTTAAACTTTCAATAAAACGTTTCATCCACACTGCATTATTGCAAGCAATATACTCTATTTCCATTGTGATCATAGCAACACAACCTTGTTTCTTACTTAACCAAGAAATTATTGTTCCGCCAAATAGGAATATATGTCCACTTGTAGATTTTCTATCATCTACATCACTTCCAAAATCGGCATCACTATTGCCGATTAATTCCAAATCTCTGATTCCAAAACATAACTTCATATTTTTGGTACATTGTAAATATCTTAATATAGTTTTTATTCCAAAGCATTATTGATTGCCAATGCTCCTTACTTGGACTAGATTAATATCTACTTACATATCCTTTTGCATAAGAAATATCGGATCTTGTATTTATCATTGCATATATGAGGCTTCCCACAACTTGAGCATAGAGAATTTTAAGTATTTCTCTTGTTTTCTCATATTTTGAGTACATACTTTTACTCAAAGTATGATGTGTACTTAAGGTTTACAATTTTTCATAACAAATCTTTTAAATACTTTTTGTAAATATTTATCTTGATCTTAATATAATATTTTTTGAATTCCTATATCTTGAAATTCTTATGCCAAGAATATAGGTGGTCTCACCCATGTCTTTCATTTCAAATTTAGATCTTAAAAGTTCCATCGTTTTATCCATCATATCCAAATTATTACTCACTAAAAATATATCATCAACATATAATGATAATATTGTTACTTTATTGTCATATTTTCATATATATATATATATACACACACACACACAGTGATCTAGTAGACCCATTTCATATGCAATTTCCAAAATTGTCTGGTGAAACTTCAAATACTATTATCTTGGAGACTACTTAAGTCCATACAGTGATTTTCTTAAACTACTGACTTTTTTTTCATGTCCTTCAATTTTGAATCTTTCAGGTTGAATCATAAAAAAAACTTTTTCGATCTTGTGATTTTGCCATAAGATTTTGACAAGTGAGATTCTTTTTTTTTAGTAACTCTTGCACCTTTGTATCTAAGATTCATATTGGTATTTCCTCGTAATATAGCCTCTCTTGCATTTAAAGTGGCTCACAACCAATCACATGGGTAGGATCAAACATGTAATTTTGTAGTGTCGACAAGTGGAACACATAATGGATTCCTGCTAATTTTGGAGGTAACGTTTGCCATTAGACCTATTTTCTTGTCTACCTCAAAGGGCCAACGAAACGAGCATTCAACTTCTTTTTTTTACTCGAATCTTATTACACCTTTTATTGGGAAAAACCTTTAAATATATTTTGTCACAAACATGAAACTCTAACTCACAATGATGTTTATCTGCATGATTTTTATTTTATTTTTTTATAATAAGGGATCACAATTCATTCATAATAGAGAACAAACAAATTGGACTTAAACAAGTCAGTTACAAATGTTAATAGCTCCCCATCACACTTCTGTGGCTGACATGGTCTAGTCCATACAATAGATCTCTAAAGACCTAAGTCTAAGAGATCCGTCGTGCACATCACTGTCCCCGACAGAGTAACAGTAACCAGGTGACAAAACTCATACCCCGACTACGCGGAGTAGAGTTCACCAACCCCATACACCGCCTAAGCGAAGAGGGTGGATTACACCGTTCGGACCAAGGTCCGAAGGGACAAAATTTTTGGATTTTTTTTTTTATTTTTTTTATTAAAAAAAACAGGACACTAAAAAATACAATGAAAAAACCACTATGAAAACGGAAAAGGATAGTGCTCCAAGAGGCTGCAGTGGCGCGTGCAGTACACGGGCCACTCTGGGAGAAAAATCGTCGACCAATCTTGGAGGTTTCGGACTCACAGACCCCAGTGGCGTCACACATGGCGACAGCAGAGGGCTTCCCGGTGGCGCGAGATAGCCACTCGCCGAACGTCTCCGATAACTTTAGGCTGCGCATGCGAGCAACTCGCCGCTTCATTTGGCACCGCCTTCAGTGGTCTTGAAGATCGGCGGCTAGGCAACGCCATGGAGGGTGCATGTTGGTCTATGGTCGCCGGAAGTTTCAGATTTGCGATTCTCCCTTATTTAACCTGCAAAAACACACCAAACACAAAAACGGAGCACTATAGAAAGGGGACAGGGGTGGGGAGAGAGGGAGGGAGGGGGAAAGGAGCCGAAGCTCCCACCCCCTCAAGTTAGATCTGTAATGAGAGTTTAGAGAGAGACGAGTTCGAGACGAGATGAGACGAGACGAGACGAGAGAGAGACGTTCGGAGAAGTCGGATGATTTCTTTGTTTGCATTGGGTTACTAACATTCTTTGTCAGATAAGAGAGACTTTTTCTTTTGTTTCTTGTATGACATTTGGTCCCAACAGGTGTCCTCCTCCCACTTCATCCCAATACAAAGACGAACAACATTTTCATCCATATAAAGCTTCAAACAGAGTTATCCAAATAGTCGTCCAAAAATGGTATAAGTGAACTCGATTAAAGAGACGAAAATGGATTTCCTTGGATGACTTGACTATGCGCACAAGCGAGGATTGGGTTGTATTCATTGGTAATGAATTCAGTTGCTGGGAGGGAGTTGAGTTGAAGAGTTCAATTTTGGAAGGAAATTTGGAGTTAGGCCCTATGGAGATGCATACCAAATGAGTACCAAATAAGAATGTTGATATATAGGTTAGAGCTTTTCTAATCAAATAAAGAGCAGATCGAGTTTGAGTAGAGACCTCATTCTCACGGCCACCAACTTCTACCTTTTGCCCAAACTCGACAAACATAGCCACTTCTCAAAGCACTCGCTGACAAAAACTGAAAGAAGTTCTCAAGTGGGTGATACATTATCCAAAATAAGAAGTACTACACTTTAAACTAAGCTCAGCAATATTTACTAAATTTTGCAAAATATCTCATAGAATTTCCATTGAAACATAGTGTCAATAAAATTCAATGTCAGTCCATTTTCTATAATTTCATAAAACTTGAATTATTGATATTGTTATAAAAAGGTTATAAAAGATTTATTTATAACAGATAAAACTCAATATTTTGTGATAAAAACATTATGTTTCCTTTAAGATAAAACAACCAGTTTTATTCACCCAAAACAGAAGATAATAAAATCACAAGGATCACAGTTTGATAATGTTCACGACCAAAGAAACATCAATACCACCATTTTTGTACAGATTACTAATATATCACAATATGCACATAAACATAACAAGAATCATAATCAGTGAGCAAGAATGAAGAAAATGTAGAGATATAGGAAAGAACACACCGATATACGTGGTTCGACCCTAATGGTCTACGTCCCCGGCAGGAATGGCCTCAGAAAAGCCACAGAGATCTTTATTGATGAACAGTACTTCACAGAGAAGCCTCAGTACATTAGAGTTACAATGCCCTCACTGGAAACCCAAGAAATCGCACAGATTTCTTCCCAAATAAGCAAACCCTAACTCGCCCTTCTCTCTGCTCTCTCTCTCTCTCGAAACCAGCCGTCAACAGAGAATGAATACACTCTAGGGTTACAAGGCAAAAGAGATATATATATATATCTTGCAACAGATTCAGCCACGTGTCAAGATCCAAAGGACTAGGGTTAGCACCACCTGAATGAAGTCACGAGCTCCCCTCACGTGCATCAAGTGAATCTGCTTTAACAGTTTCAACAGTAGAGATCAAGCCAACACAGCATATTAATTAATCACTCCAATGAGAACATATCAGAAAGTAAATGAAGCAGTAAATACAATGTATTGACATACATATTACAAATCTCTACCTTGGCAAAACATGTATTTGCCTAAAAAAAAAAAAATATTCATATGACTCTCATCATTGGCACATTCCTGCAATTTTCCCCTAATGGGAACAGACTCTCGACTTCATACCAATTAAGTTCAGACAGTGTCTGAACTTAGAACAGGGAACAAACTTGATCATCATATCTGAAGAATTATCTTCAGTTGGAACCTTTTCCACACCAACTACTTTAGATTCTATAACATCCCTTACAAAATGAAGTCTTACATCAATATGCTTGGACCTTTCATGAAAGACTTGGTTTTTAGCTAAATGCAGTGTGCTTTGATTGTCACAGTGAACTGAAATGTCACCATTGAAAATGTTTAACTCACTTGCAATACCCTTTAACCATATAGCCTCTTTAATAGCTTCTGTCAAAGCAATATATCCAGCTTCTGTGGTGGACAATGCTCCCCCAAAAGCAGTAAAGACATAACCAGTTAAAAACTTCCTAGTGTCTATACTGCCAGCAAAGTCAGAGTCTACAAAACCAGTAATTTCAGAACCCTCTTTTACTTCATTCCCGAAACTGAGACACATACCAGAAGAACCTGCAAGGTACCTAAGTACCCATTTAATGGCCTGCCAATGTGGTTTTCCAGGATTTCCCATGAATCTACTAACTACACTCACAGCATAAGTCAAATCAGGTCTAGAGTAGACCATTGCATACATGATGCTTCCCACCATGCTTGCATAGGGAATTTGTTTCATAAAATTAATATCATGATCTGTTTTAGGAGCCTGATCTAAAGACAGTTTAAAATGCTGTCCTAAAGGTGTACTTACAGGTTTCACATGTTCCATACCAAATCTATTTAAAATTTTAGAGATGTAATTTCTTTGAGACAAGTATAGCATTCCAGCACTTCTGTCCCTTTCAATTTCCATTCCTAAAATTTTTCTAGCAGGACCCAGATCTTTCATTTCAAATTCTGCTTTTAGCATGCTTTTAACTTGTTCAATTAACACAGTGTCTTTACAAGCTATCAACATGTCATCAACATATAATAGAAGATAAACAAAAATTCCTTTTTCTTCCTTGTAATAAACACAACTGTCATAGCAGCTTTTTTTAAAATTATTATTAATCATGTATGTGTCAAATCTTTTATACCACTGCCTAGGTGATTGTTTAAGGCCATATAAAGATTTTTAAGGAGACACACTTGATCAATATTAATTTTATTTGCAAAACCTTCAGGAGGCTGCATATAAATTTCTTCTTCAAGTTCTCCATGCAGAAAAGCAGTTTTAACATCTAACTGTTCTAGATGTAAATTTTCTGAAGCTGTATAGGCTAGCAGTAGCCTAATGGAGCCATGTTTAACCACAGGGGAGAATATCTCATTAAAATCAATCCCTTCTCTCTGTGTGAACCCCTTTGCTACAAGCCTAGCCTTATACCTGGTCCCTTCTATCCCTGGTATGCTTTCCTTCCTTTTATAGATCCATTTGGATCCAACAAGTTTAACCCCTTTAGGTTTAGGCACTAAAACCCAAGTTTTGTTTTTGTTAAGAGATTTCATTTCCTCATGCATAGCAAGGATCCATTTACCAGAATCTTTACTAGTTACAGCTTCTTTATAACTTTTAGGTTCCTGATAAATCACTTCATCAGCTAATGTTAGAGCAAACATAGTGAGTTCTGCCTGTCCATATCTTATAGGTGGTTTGATGACTCTCTTTTGCCTATCTCTAACTAGGTTATAAGAGTTATCACCACCTTGATCAATGTCCCCTGAGTCTCCTCCATCAGGGTCATTATTTTTCCCTGTTCCAGGTTCAGATTGGGCATCAAGATGCTCCACCTCAATCTGAGAACCCTTTGGGATTTTATCCATCTCTTGGTCTACATTGTCATCCTGAACCTGAGCCATCTGTGACTCATTAAAAGTCACATCTCTACTCACAATGCATTTATACCTACCTGGTCCTTCTACCCAGAGTTTATAACCCTTTACACCTTCAGGATATCCTATGAAGATACACTTAAGGGCCCTAGGTTCCAGTTTGTCAGTTTTTGAGTGTGCATAGGCAACACATCCAAAAATTCTTAGATAGTCATAGCTGGGAGGTTTCCCAAACCACAACTCATGTGGAGTTTTGAAACCTATAGCAGATGAAGGACATTTATTTATAAGGTGAACAACAGTAGTGGCAGCTTCTGCCCAGAAAGTTTTGGGCAGCCCTGAATTTGACAACATACATCTTACCCTTTCTAAAATGGTCCTATTCATCCTTTCAGCTAAACCGTTCTGTTGAGGGGTTTCTCTCACAGTTTTATGCCTAAGAATTCATTCCCTTTGACAATACATGTTGAACTCATTGGACAGAAACTCAAGCCCATTGTCAGTTCTCAGGATCTTGAGTTTTCTACCTACTTGGTTTTCCACTAGAGTCTTCCACTCCTTGAATTTTTCAAAAGTGTCACTCTTATTTTTGAGGATAAAAATCCAGACCCTTCTAGAATAATCATCAACCAAGGAGAGGAAGTAGCTCCCTCCACTGTGTGATTTCACCCTTGCAGGTCCCCATAGGTCAGAATGAACATAGTCAAGGGTTTGCTTAGTGTTGTGTGTAGCTGACTTAAAACTAACCCTCTTAGCCTTTCCATAGATACAATCTTCACAGAAAGGTAAGTTCCCTAGGTTTTGATCACTAAGTAGACCCTATTTTTGTAGTTCTAAAAGTCCCCCTTGACTCACATGCCCAAGTCTCCTATGCCATAACACAGCTCTATTCTCAACTATGTTCTGAGTTGGAGATGCTTCTCCAACTACTGTTTTTCCAAGAAGTGTATACAAGCCATTTTTAATAACCCCTTTCATAATAACTAAGGAACCTTTAGTAACTCTAAGAGTCCCAGACTCAGATTTGAAAGTATATCCAGCCAAATCAAGCATACCAAGAGAAATTAAATTTCTCTTTAACTCAGGAATGAATCTGACCTCCCTCAAAACTTGTTCCATCCCATCATGCATTTTAAGTCTAATAGACCCTATTCCCATGACTTTACAGGATTTATTGTTTCCTAGAATTACATGTCCCCCATCTAAATCAGAGAATGACTCAAACCAATCCCTGATTGGGCACATATGAAAAGAGCAACCAGAGTCCATAATCCACTCTGTTTTAGAATCAACCTCACTGACAGTGAGAACTTCAGCACTTTCATACCCTTCTAAAACTACAGAGGCATCCCCTGCCTCTTTAGTTTTATTCCATAGATTTGTTTTTCTATCAGGGCAATCCTTTTTAAAGTGCCCTTCTTTATGGCAGTGAAAACATTTAAATTGTTTTCCCTTTGACTTAGACCTGAATTTCTTGTTCTCATTCTTACCCTTCTTTTCTCTCTTTTCAGTTCTGCCTCTAATAGATAAACCTTCCCCATGACTCTGTTTGGTATCTCCTCTGTTTTGGAGTTCCCTAGTATGCAGTACAGATTGTACTTCATCAAGAGTCAGAGAATCTCTACCATACATCATGGTTTCTTTTAGGTTTAGGTAAGATGAGTCCAAAGAACTCATCAAGAGGATAGCCTGATCCTCATCCTCCACCTTAATATCTATATTAGCAAGGTCTAAAATAATTCTGTTAAACTCATCAAGATGTTGCCCAATTGGAGTTCCAGGCATCATTTTGAAAGTGTACAGTTTGGTTTTCTTATGCAGTCTGTTTGCTAGGGATTTAGTCATGTACAAATTTTCCAATTTTAGCCATATACCCGCAGCAGTGATCTCACTTGCCACCTCTCTTAGAACTTTGTCCCCAAGAGAGAGTATTAGAGCACTGTGGGCTTTCTGGAGGATGTCCTTGTGAACAACCCCCTTTTCTTCCTCTTTCGAGGAAGAGCCCTTCTGTTTCTCACCAAGGAGAGCATCCTGCAGTCCATGCTGGACTAGCAGTGCTCTCATTTTTATTCTCCATAAGCCAAAATCATTATCCCCAGTGAACTTTTCTATATCAAACCTCATAGTCCCCATGAACCGAGCTCTTGATACCAATTGTTATAAAAAGGTTATAAAAGATTTATTTATAACGGATAAAACTCAATATTTTGTGATAAAAACGTTATGTTTCCTTTAAGATAAAACAACCAGTTTTATTCACCCAAAACAGAAGATAATAAAATCACAAGGATCGCAGTTTGATAATGTTCACGACCAAAGAAACATCAATACCACCATTTCTGTACAGATTACTAATATATCACAATATGCACATAAACATAACAAGAATCATAATCAGTGAGCAAGAATGAAGAAAATGTAGAGATATAGGAAATAACACACCGATATACGTGGTTCGACCCTAATGGTCTACGTCCACGGCAGGAATGGCCTCAGAAAAGCCACAGATATCTTTATTGATGAACAGTACTTCACAGAGAAGCCTCAGTACATTAGAGTTACAATGCCCTCACTGGAAATCCAAGAAATCGCACAGATTTCTTCCCAAATAAGCAAACCCTAACTCGCCCTTCTCTCTGCTCTCTCTCTCTCTCGAAACCAGCCATCAACAGAGAATGAATACACTCTAGGGTTACAAGGCAAAAGAGATATATATATATATATATCTTGCAACAGATTCAGCCACGTGTCAAGATCCAAAGGACTAGGGTTAGAACCGCCTGAATGAAGTCACGAGCTCCCCTCACGTGCATCAAGTGAATCTGCTTTAACAGTTTCAACGGTAGAGATCAAGCCAACACAGCATATTAATTAATCACTCCAATGAGAACATATCAGAAAGTAAATGAAGCAGTAAATACAATGTATTGACATACATATTACAGATATAATTAATGTTTTGATTACTCTTTAATTCCCTAAGAATCATATTCCTCATAAATTAACTTTAGCAACAATCTACTAAAATATTACTACTGGAATTAGATCGAATAGTCAAACATTTTAAATGTAGTCCAAGTCATAAAATATCATAAATTACATATTTAAGTATTCCAAAAAAATTCAATGTGTTTATTAATTTGTTAAACTCTACCAAAATTGGATTAACAATATTATTATAATTAGTAAAATGTTTTCAATGACATGATCTTGTTCACAACATTAAAATAGTCTATAACTTTAATCCGGATACTGTAAAAAGTCATTGTTTACATGCAGCCTCAAATGGCAAGTTGCCACATCAATCACTCATAGTTTCTTCAAAAGCTATGCATACACTAGATTTTTTTGTCAAACAATATAGACTTTGTTTCAAAGAAAAGAAGAGGAAAACTCAGTTTTCGTATTTTTCTACCCACTCTGCATCTCCATGTTGCAGCCAAATTCCAATCACCGCCCCGCCCCTTTATGTTGCACCATAGGCGAAATCGCCCATCCATGCTATAATTTTGCAATGAAATCCGTTTGTGAAAAGTGCAATAGGTTACAAGAGTGTGATAACTGAAAAGTGCCTACATTTATGGAACCCAAGCCCATTATTTTGTAGTTCTTTGATAAACAATGGAAAAATCATTCAATAGGCCACAAGAAGCAGCTTTATTTTGTGTTGGTTTTGTTTTCAAATTGAATCCTTTAAAAGGTGACAACCCATGAAAACATTAAAACGTGAAAAAAAAAAAAAGAATCAATAGAACAAAAGACAAGCTCTTACAATAAGATAGTCGAATTTGAAAAAATTGAGAAAGAAAGCACTTCAAAATGTACTTTGATGTATGAAGGAGAAAGCGAGTTAATTTGAGTTTGTAAGATATTGTATTCAAAATTATTATTATTTTAAGCAAATTGCAACATTAAAAACAGGGACCCTTGTTACTTGACAAAACTAAGGATGGGATTGCGTTAAGCGGTTTTGAGCCGTCCAACAAGTGAACTGAAATGTTATGGTTGAAGCACTGCAAGCAACTATTTTCATGTGTTTATGAGATTCCCACATCCGCTACGTCCATATTCTTATTCAATGAAAGCGAGAACATAGCCAGATATCTAGAGTCGAAACTATAGGGTTGCAGGCAGCTCAACAATGGCGCACGACACCGAACTAGCTCGTGGGGCTCAAGCGCTGGCAATGGAGAGGGCAGGGAAGGTTTTTTTTAGAAGATCGAAGGTTGGGGAGTCAAACGGTATGACTCGTATACTGTTTTACACGTGCAAATGTGCGGAGGTGCTTAAGGACCACACAAGGCTTTGGCCGATGCTTGCAACTCGCGCTACTCCATTTTGGATACCATTCAAGAAAGTTATACTGGTGGGTGCATGCATCACTTAGATTGTCAGAAAAAGGTAAATCTAACAATCTCGACCTAAAAGGAAAAGAAGGAAAAAGAAAATAAATCGAAAACAAACTAGATTTCTAGTACAATAGTAGAGGAAATGAACAAGTGGGGGAGAGGGAGGAGTCTCTCCTACGAGTGTTTTCTTGTTTTTGGTATAGAGAAAGGGACAAGATTTTTCTTTTAGAGAGAGAGATTTCAATAGTGGGCTTTTAATTATACGGTACAACTTTTTCTTTGATGACAAAAGGAAGACTATGTGCGGTAGCTTTTTATTAGGAAAATTAAATTTAATTGTAAGCGATTTTGCATACTAATACGTGCACTCATTCAATATGATTAGTCAGAAAGTAGATTTTATTGAAAACAATGCTAATTGGAATTTAGAATATGAAGGCAACAACTTTAATACGTAGATTGGTAGACAAACTTGCTTGTACATAATAAAACTCTTTTATTAGATGGTGTAAAACCGTACTTTTATACCTCATTTGGACTAGGCGTGTTACATGCACCTAGCGAGTGGGTAGCCGACCATCCCGCCCCCTCACCCACAAGGGCAGGTCGTCGAGTTTGGTGCTTGGGCCCTGCCCCATCCCACATGGGCGGGTGACCTAGCTTGGATGCCGGGCATGTAAATTGGCCTACGGACCGTTTGCTCACCTTTGGGCATCAATAAGTCAATGCCCCGATGGTGCTTTATAGGCCCATTTGGCCATTTTTTGCCCAGAACCTGTATTTAACTCCAAAAATATAATACAAATCTTAGAAACTTTAAATATATAAAATTAAAGTTCATCTCTAAATATAAATAAACCTAAAACCAGTTTCAATCCCTAAATAAATTTAATAAAGTTGCTAACTAGTAATTCTAAAAGATTACAAAATAGTCTAAAACTATTCCACATTAATCTAAAACTTACAAATTAATATATAAATATTACAAATAGTCTGAATAACTTAAGAATAACAAGAAAAATGACATACACAAATCACTTTTCACAATACTTTACACATTTATGTTTAAAAATGAAGAGTATTTTTGTAAAATATCTTATAAAAATAACACCACTTTACAAAAATATCCTCATTTTAAAACATGTATTGTGAAACATGTTATGGAATATATATTTTTTTTTACAACACATAAAAAAAATAGAAACAAAAGGTAACAAAATAACAAACCTATTTGACAAACTTAGTCCCTCCAACTCCAAGTGATCAATAAAATATGAAAACAAAACAAAACAAAAAAGTAGAATGAAAATGAAGACATTGATATCTCAAAAAGTAAAGAACATCAATTAGAAAAAAAAATAATAACACAAGTACTAGAAAGAATTAATTAACAAACCAATGATGTATTAAACTATCAATGTGCGGCCGACGTTAATTGAGATGGAGCCTCTTTTCCTGAATTAGTCCATGCAACAATTGAAATTAAAATTAAGTTTTTTAAATAAATATAAAACATTCTATATAAGCAAGGAATGGATTAAGAGTAATTACCGCTTCCGATGTGATCAACACCTCCTCCTTATAACATTCCACAAAGTCCACCACTGCCCAAATCTGAATTGACTTCCCTTTAGTTCAGTTTTAAGTGCAAATCAAAGCCTCTACGGTGCTAGGAGACAACAAACTCCTGAATGCTTCTAATATAATTCCCTCAGTGCTAAATGAGGACTCTAAATCTACAGTAGAAATAGGGATGACCAAAATATTGAAGGTTATCTCTCCAAGGATAGGATATTTGACGACATTTACATTCTACCAACCTAAAATATCAAATTCCTCCAAATATGGCTGTAACTCCACTGACAAGTATCTTTCAAGTCTAATTGGCCGTCTGAACTCTTCCAAAGCTTGTGGGTATCACCAAACCTCATACCTTACTTACACTTTTTCAGCTTACTAGCTTTGGGAGGAAGCAAAGCGGTGGATGGTGGAACTTTTATATTAAATCCCAAAATGTCATGAACTCATCATTCAACCTATTGAATGTGTCCTTAACCCTTAACAAAATTTGATCTACCAATCCCTTCCTGCTAGTGTTTCCAACCCATACAACATTCCATCAATTTTGTACCACAAGTCAAGAACAATAGCTACATATAGCAAAACATTGATCCTACTCAACTCTCTCCAATATTTCTCATACTTGAGTTTTCATGTTTAATGTCATAATATGTAAAGTAAGATCAACACTTTTGCACATTTCATATATGTAATTGCCCCTTTACTTGAATAATTTGTTGATAATATTCATTTGATATTACATATAAAGAACCAGAAATGGTGGATGTGACATCATAAAAAAGCCTCATGAATTCTATAAAAAATCGGATCTCCCTTTTTCCTTGTGATGACCCAAGCTTGCCTAAGCATGACCCATAGAATTTATTCTTAGTTGCCATAGCATTTTTGGAACTTTAGTTATTTTTGGAAGGCTTTAGAGTTTTCGATTTAGCAACTTGAGCCCAAGAGGGGAGTAGACTTAGAATGCCTTGTCAATTTCAGCCCTATTTAGAAATCCAGGCCCAATGGCTGTAGGTCCATGACCTAAACTCTAGTCACTAGTGTCATGTGTCATGTGTCATGCATGTGTTGCACTATGAATCTTGACTTGATAGTGGGCTAAGGGGGAGAGAGAAGTGTAGGGAAAATACCAAGAGGTGGCTTGTACACCTACACTAGAGGATTGGCCACTTGTCAAACATGCTAGAAACCTTCTAGAAAAATCAAGAGACAAAATGGACCTAGGAAGACTAAAGGATTTTCGGCCAGCCAATTCCCACATGCACCCATAGTTTTGGCCCAATTTTGAGTTCCAATGTAGATTTTCTTGGAAAGGGAAGCCTATGGAAGATCAAGGTAGTTTTTCTAGAAAATATGCATGGGAAACTGAAGGGGGGTACATGGGATTTCAGATTTGTCAAACTTTTGCCAAGTTTCAAACTGCATTAAGCTTCTAGAAAATTAGATGAAGGGACTCATGTATCAAAGGACTAATATGCCCCTAGGATTTTGGCTACCACACTCCCAATGCACATATTCACTTGCCACTTGTCACTTAAGTTACATTTAGACCAATGGCACATGAGGAGTCACCTAGGGAAGTAGCACTAGGAGATGAAGCATCAACTTGGGAAGTGAAAAAATGAGTGGACGGCTAGGGCATGACACACACCCATGCCATGTGTCACTCATGCAAAATTTCTCTCTTGGGAAAAGGAAGAGACTTGGAGTTTTACCTCTTTGCCCTAATGCACAATGCACTTAGTTGAGAATTGGAAGGGGCATAGATGGAAGAGATGGATTCGGCTAAGGGAAAGACCTACATGCCACCTTCAAGCCTTTTACCTTCCCAATGCAATCCAAAGGTGGGGAACACCAAATAAGGAGGATTCCTTTTCAAGAAAGGATTTCGCCACCCTCAAGATTAGACAAGGTAATGATCGGTTTTCTCTTAGTCTCACACACATAAGTCACTTTCTCAACGCAAAATGAGATTCAAATCTCATAGGATTTCGAGAAAGGTGAAAAACACACACTTCTACCCCTTTTTTTGGGGAAAAAAAAAGTTTTAGGATTTTCAAGGAACCCTTGAAGCCGAACAGTGGGGATGTATATTCTCCATGTTTTCGATCACCACATGTGTACTTATCTTATTTCAAATTTTGTTTTAAAACATGAGTGAAATGAAGGGGTCTTTGACCTAAAAACCCTAAAAGTCGAATGGTTTAAGATTAAGTGATGCACTAGAAACCCTCACACACTTAAGAACACGAAATAGGATTTTTAGACACTTTCTAAAGAAGCACATTCGAATTTACAACTTGCTAGTATTTCCTTACGTGGATTTTGTAAGTATACACTCAACTTACTCTTGGTTAATACTTGTATATATTTTTGTAAATCCTTTCATTGTTATGTTTGCTTTGTTTGTTATCTCTTGTTTGCTTGTTTGAATATGCCTATGTGATCTTGGAATATGAATATTACATGAATGGTATGATTTGGTTTAAGATGAAAATGGCAAGTATGTTCTTAGCATGTCTTGGTTCCAAGGAAAATATTCTTGTCAATTTGTGATACTTGATGATTTGGCTATACCATATCTTAGAAGTTTCGGATCTTGGCCAAATACTATGATTTTATGTTTCATTCCATTATGCTTTGATTTCTAAGCAAATATGTTTGAAGAAAAAGTATGTTTAAGTGATGGTTCTTCATATTTTTGCACCTACATGTTTCGGCCAAGGCCCTTTTTCATAGTTCCATGTATGTGTTTTGATATCTCATATAATCTATATTATCATGCCATGAATTGAACATGTTATGCTTGGTTATTTTATGCATGGAATTTCATGTGTCATATGTCAAGTGTAAATGTGTATGTCTTAAGTCTCATGTCACATGCATTTGGGGGAAAAGTGTTTCCAAAAAGTATTTTCAAAGAAAAGAGTTTACAAGTTTAATCATGACCCCAAGTGTCAAGATGGAGAAATGTCCAAGTGGAACTCTTTTGTTCACTCTGGAGTGCTTAAGAATATAGTGATAACCCCTGGGTCGACAAAGAACCGTCAACGAGCCTCAAATGGATTATTTTCAAAGAATGCCGGAGTGAGGAAACGCCTAACGCTAGTGGGTGCATGAGACATGTAACCTGACGAAATAAGGTCGAGTTAATATGAATCTCCGTTTATAACGTATTCATCACGGTGCACGGATTGTTGGTGGTGAGGTAACTAGCAGGAACAAGCGGTTCTAAAGAGAACCATGTTGTGTCCACCATCTGAACAAGGATAAGAGCTCATAAGATAAGGATCACTTTATGAAAATCTCGTGATATGATAAGGATCACTCGATGCAAATCTTATAATATGTTCTGATAATGCAAGTTCAGATTAAGATCAACATGAATAAGAAAGTTAAGAAGTTTTTCTGAAAAGCTAAAGTCTCTATTATAAGTCTTTTGAAAATGGTCAAGTCATATGTCAAGTACATGTCCACGCATTCATTTCATGATATACCTCTTGTATGCTTGTGCGATCTATTGTGTGTTGTGCGATTACTTGCTGAGATTTCTCGAAATCTATTGTGTTAGTTTCCACTACAATTCCCCAACTGGAATGGTAGAAGTTGTTACAGGTACCCCCAGACTCCCAAGAAACATGAACCTAGACAGTTCCTTGATAGAGGATGAGTATACTGTTCAGGCTCATCATGACTATACTGCTGATGCATTAAAAAACATGGCTAAGCTTCTCAAGGAAATTCTAATTAGTATTATTGAGATCGAGATCGATGCTACAATCTATCAACCATCGAAGAATTTGAAATTTTGGTGGAATATGGATTAGTTGTCTACTTATCTGGAGCGAGCCTTGAAGGCCTTGACTGACGCGAAGGCAATAGCAAAGGACTTAGATTTGACACTGCCTGAGCCTCAGCAATCTCATGGGGTCTTCTGGTGTCTGTCTCATGCTGGGATAATAGTCATGAAGAAAATGGGAACCTAAGTTATTTCGTGGATAGAAAAAAAAAAAAAAAAAAGAAGGAAAAAACTAATGGTTTAGATCTCAAACTTTTGTGGAACAATATTTTGAAGAGGTCCCGTGTTTTGGGAGGATTAAAATATACTCTATGCTTTTGGGATGCTATATCTTTATGATACATGTTTATGATTTGGACAATGTTGGGATATTTTCTTAGTACGGTGTCATGTGCTTTACAATTGTTTATTGCATTGCTTAGATTACCCAACTTTTACTACTTTTCTGCTGTTATTTTATTGCATACTGCTAGTGTACTTAGGTGCATAGCATATTATCTGTCATGTACAATGGGTGCATAGCTATGTGTTACATGTCACAGTGTTTCAGTCACCGTCCAATTCCAAGTAGAGGCTAAGGGCGCCACATTCCTCATCAAAGCGAAGGACATATTGCATGCATGTCATTATCTCCCATGGCATCAAAAGTCTTTCTATATTGTTCGGTTGTTTCGAACATAAAAAATATTGAGTTTCATCTTGTACAAACATCAAGGTACAACATTGTTTTATATTCAAGATCTGTTGTATGATCAAAGATCTTGAATTTCCCAAGTCTAACCGGTGAAGATCTCACAATCCTTACTGCATTTCTTATTCTTGCAACTGACTCACGAATCTGAGGACACAAGTAGCTTGTTTGGAGATTATGCATTTCCATAAATTAGTCCATGAGGTGTCCATAACTGAACATGAACAGTGAAACTCGTTGGTTGTATCCTCAAATCTGAAGAAACGTATGATAGCAGGCGAATGGAGTAGTTAAGGAGTTCAACAGAAATTCGTGTCACGGATCGACGTGCGACTGCTAATCATTCCAAGTTCACGAACAGGTGGACGAATATTGCTAGTGTGTAACGTTTTCCATAGAACTCACGAAGGGGACTGCCGAGAAGCCCAAAATATGTGCTATATGTGTAGATAGACGAGAAATTTCACTCGATATTGTCCCCAGGCACCACTAGTGCAGTGAAAGGTGCCAAGACAAGGACATAGAGGCCTAAGGCAACCTGTGCAAGCTAGGGTATACGCATTCACCTTGGGAGAAGTTGATGAGGACGCCATAGAAACATAGGAAGTTTGAGTCATCGCAGGTATGGAGTTGTAACTCTCCTTAGTTAACTTCCTTCGTATGAGTCCTTTATGTATAATGTAGTGACGGTTATCACATGGATAGTTAGAGTGCCACAATTCTATGCAAGCACCTTATTTGACTCGAGAGCTTCCCAGTCCTATGCATCTACCACATTGGTTAAGATGGTTGGCCTTCGATGAGCCAATGAGTCACAGTGGCACTACCGAATGGAGAAATGGTTTTTTCCACCAAAGTAATGAAGGGATGTCTATTAGAGGTAGAAGGAGTTCCTTTGGAGGTTGATCCAGTTGTATTTGGTATGCTAGGACTCGATGTTATCTTGGGAATGGGTTGATTGTTTAGGCACTTTGTGAGTCTAGATTGTCGTTCAAGAATTGTAACCTTTCGAGTACCAAGAATGGAGGTTAGAATCTTTAAAGGAATCAAATTGTGCCCACTACCAAAAAGAGTTGATGAAAGGAGTTTAGGCCTACCTAGTACACTTGACCTCAAGGGAAAGGATGCGCAAGGAAGTTAAGGATATACCAGTAGTAAAAGAATTCCTGGAAATTTTCAAGGAATTGCTAGAAATGCTCCCTGGCAAGGAAATTGAGTTCACAATTGATTTAGAACTAGTGATTGTTCCAGTCCATAGAGCACCCAATAAGATAGACCCAACAGAGTTAAAAGAATTAAAGAATCAATTGCAGAAGTTATTAGTAAAAGGGTTCATTAGACCTTGTACCACACCTTAGGGAGTGTTGGTACTATTTATGAAGAAGAAAGATGGAACCCTTACGATGTACATTGATTATCAGAAGTTGAACAAGGTGATTATGGCACCCCCAGCCCCCGCTTGAGAGTTGGCAGAAACTAAAATGCCGAGACATGCAACACCAAGATTACCTATCTCTCGTACTTGACAGATGAGATGCAATGCACCTAATGATAACTAGTAGTAATATCGCAGTGGAAAGTCAACTTAAGTCAAATAATGGAATAATAGTCATGGTACCGAAAATAAACATAAAATCCCAAAAGTACTTCATAGTCCATAAGAGTCATCATAGTTGTTATGAGTTTCCAAAGAACTCCAAAAAAAAAAACATGAGACCAAAACATTAAAGATAAACATAAAGTCATTTTCCAAAAGTGGCCCAATAACATAAGTCTTTAACTTTAGTGAGATTTGGGGTTCATGCACTTCTCTAAAACCCAACCTTTGTCCCGATTATGGGGATCTCTTAAACTTCTCAACATCTTGTGATATCTCGGTGACTCTAAGTGGTCCACGATAGAAGGCGTGGTTGGACCTATGACCATTTTAGGCACGATCCTCTCCGGAGGAAGTGTCATCCTTCTGCACTTCGTCATTTATGCCCTCTTGGGTTCCTATCACGACTTCTATCATTTCGAATAGGGGAATGATAGTGGAAAAAATCAACAGTGAGATTTCAAAATATCTCAATAAGTAAACAGATAACATGTAACAGATATCGTAAGCATATGAAAGCAAACTTAACATTAAATGCATGGACATGAGACTTTACTTATGCATTTGACCTTTCCAAAAATACATCATTTAAAAAATGACTTTCATGACCTTTCTTTCATAAACATTCTTTCTTCATTTCATACTTGTTCTTTAACATATTTATGAGCCCAAGACCTTTCTTGACTTATAACATATAATTAGATACATCACGGCTCCCCTATGCATCATGTGTTCCCCGTTAGTTACCGCATCAACCATTGGTCACTTTGACCAAGGTCACTACATCTTATCTTTCATATACAACAATTTGTAAATCGCCTTCACCGTAGGTGCACCCACTAGTTTTAGGTGAGATCCTGTTCTGGTGTCCTTTTCTTTTAGGAACCATTCAAGATCCGCCGACAGTACTTTGCTAATCCAGGGGGTATCCGTCCATTTTAAACACTCCTGAGAGGACAGATAAGTTCCACTAGGACATTCTCCAGTCTTAGCATTTGGGGTCGTGTTAAAAACTTTACTTTAAAAAGACTTTTTTCCTTTCAAATGCGTTTTCACAATCCTAATGCACGTGACATGATAATGAAACTTGAACTCTCATGTGACACATAAAATGCAAAAATGTTTCATCATAACCATAAGACATTCATGCATGCAATACATATCACGTTGTGGCTTGAAAATATTAGAACATGTGAATATGTTCTTTTATAACAATTCTAGTGCATCAAACATCAACTAAAAGACAAACATTCAACACTTTCTATGCAAGGGCCAAGACATACAAACCCTAACATATCCAAGCATCATTCTTAGCTCATTAAACCTAAAACACAAATGATCATACTTCATCTATGGGGTTAGCCGAAACCTCTCATTTTTTAAAATCATGCATTCCATTCAATTTTAATGAACTGAGAATCTTCTAATATTTTGAACAAAATCTTTAATAAAGAATACTCATAGTTGGCCAAAAACTTTAGTGGTTATGGGCAACATTTTTTATGAACTTAATCTCATACTAAAAACGGGTAAGTGATAAATATTCATGTACAAACAACATAGTGCAACAGAAACCCTAGCATGGCTTCTTACTCCTTTTTCATAACAAACGTACCTTCCATAGACCATTCTAATCATGCATTAAAATAATCATACCAAGAGGAGTTATGGAAGAACATCAAAGTCGCGAACAACCACATAAAACTGAATCGACCAACAAGTTCTCATAACATGTACATAAACTATCCAAGTACAAGTTAGAGGTTTACTTACAAAAATTCAAAATATATTTATAGCAAGCAACCTAAAAAATCACATGTAATACTAGTTAAGATCATTAATCAAGAAAATCCTTAACCCAAGTGTTCAAGTGTAGTGATCTTTACATCTCTTTTCTTTTTCAAGAAAAAGAGTCCAATCATTCAGACCCTTCCCCCTTGAATCCGAAACTCATCTTCAACAAAACCCTAGCTTAAAGAAACACTAGTGTCGTGGCCTTTGATCTCAAAAACACCATGCTTTAAGGCTTAAAACAAGTAGGGTTACATTTATCTTTCTTTAATGAAAACCCTAATCTAACCTTGTGAGTGTAGGCATGCTGGCGTGGGTTCATACGGGAGAACCTTCCAAAACACAAGCTAACTCCTTCTAGCTCAAGTGCGTGGGTGTTAGAGCATAAGTTCTAGATGAACTTTGCTTAAACCGAAACTCTTCTTTCTTGAAGCCATGCGTGGGTTTGTGTAATAAAAGAAAAGTTGGCTTCATACCTCCTATGTTTCTCTTCTTGAAAGTATCTTCTCACTTTGCTTATCCTTGAAAGAATGTTTGGGTGAGAAGAGAATATTAATAAGAGTGTTTTTTAGATGGTGAGAAAGTGATAGAAAGTTGGAGGAAATGGTGATAACCAAAACTCTCAAGAGCAATGCACAAAATGGCCAAAGGTCCTAGGGTTTTCGGTTCCTTCCCTTTTATAGACACTCAAAAGTTTCTTGCATAGGCCAAGCTCATGCATGGATGCCAAGTGGCGTGTAGCCCTATGACCTCTGCCTCTAGCTCATCATTTGATTGAGTTGGAAACCCCAAAGCATCCTATTGCATGTGGCGCCTCTTTCCTCCAAATTTGAAGCTCACTTCCCTTTTTGCCCTCAATTTCATGTCTTGGTTCAATGTATTATATGGCTATTAGGTATTTTATTAAACTCAAATCTTCCTCAAATTCTTATGTGTGCATGAGTGCCAAGTGGCATGTGAGTAGTGCGTGCGCGCGTGTGTGTGTGTGTGTGTGTGTGTGCATGGGCTGCTAAACCCTTCTCTTCCCTAGGAGATCTTCTTTTTACCATACTTTTAGACAATCATGGATTGGTTCCTTTTTGCACAAAGATCCTTGCCCTAGCCGTCCATCTCAATGAGTTCTTACACAAAACTTCCTTCTAGATGCCCTAGGCGTGTAAGCCTTCTTCCAACCTTGATCTTGCCATTTCCCAAGACAACTTTTCACCTACCTTTATGCATGTATGACACATGAAAGAAACCAAATCCTCTTTTCTCTATGGTTGTCATCCATGGCCTCTCGGCTTTCCCTAGGTTCCACTTTTTCATAACCTAATCATTGTTTTGTAGAACCTCTTTCTCAAAGTGACATGTGTCAAAAAGTTTCTTCCTACAAGCAAATATCCTTATGCATGCGTGACACATGGCAAGAAATAATTGGTCCCCCTATGGTAGGCGTGTAAGCCAACCCTAATTTCATCTTACCTCACTCTCTTATTTCCATCTAGATTCATCAAGCCCTAGATATAGCTCTATGGATGACAAGTAACATTCTAGAACTTAAGTTGGGAGTGAACCCTAATCTCTTGGGTTTCAAAACCCTAATTCCTACAAAGGCTGAAATTCTCAAGGGCTTATGATAAAAAAAATTAAAAAAATTACACAAAAGCCTAGAAAATCTTGGTCATCATAGTGACTATTAAGAATAGATACCCATTGCCTAGGATATATGATCTATTTGATCAGCTGCAAGGAGATGTAGTCTTTTCTAAGATCGATCTCAGATTTGGGTATCATCAACTGAGGATTAAGGAAGGCAATCCTATTACACCTTTTTGGACTTGGTAAATCACTACGAGTTCACTATAATACGTTTCAGGTTGGTGAACGCCTAGAGCTTTTATGGATCTAATGAATAAGGTGTTTCGACCATTCTTAAATTTATTTTTGGTAGTGTTTATAGAAAATATCTTAGTGTACTCCCGAAGTGTTGGGGAGCATGGAGATTACTTGAAGATAGTGCTAAGGACCCTTTAGAACCACCAGTTGTATGTCAAAATCTGCAAGTGTGAATTTTAGTTGGAGGAAGTAAGGTTTCTAAGCCATGTAGTTTCGGGAGAGAGAATCATGGTAGACTCAAGCAAGGTGGAGGAGGTGATGGATTAGGAATGACCCACCTTGGTACAGGAAATCAAGAGTTTCTTGGGGTTAGCCAGTTATTATTGTAGGTTTGTGGGAGGGTTTTCTAAATTTTTGAGTCCTCTCATGGCATTGATAAGGGTTAGGTTTGTCTAGACCAACCGATGCAGACAAAGTTTGAAAATTTGATGAGATTGCTAACCACTACCCATGTTTTGGCTCTCCAAGTGCCTAATAAGCTATTGGTAGTATTCAGTGACACGTAGGAGTATGGCTTAGGTTGTGTTCTAATGCAAGAAGGCAAGATAGTAGCCTATGCATTGAGACAATTGAAGGATCATGAAAAGATTACCCCACCTATGACATGGAACTAGTCGTAGAAGTGTCTTCCCAGAAGATATGGCAACACTTACTATATGGGAAAGAGTGTGAAATTTATACGGATTACAAGAACTTGAAGCACTTGTTTACATAGAAGAACCTCAAAAAGAGACACTGAAGATAGTTGGAGACCATCAGCGATTATCAATGCGAGATTAAGTACCACCTGGGCAAGGCTAACTTAGTTGCCGACACTCTAAGGGCTCATTTGGGGACTGAGATGAAATGAGAATTTTGTGAATAGTAATAAGATAGTTTATGAATAGTAGTGAGATAGTTTGAGTTGAGTATTTTTTTAATTCTGGGAAAGGAGAGAAAAAGTTGAATAAAAAATATTATAAAGTTAAAATATTGTTAGAATATAGTTTTATAATATTATTTTTGTTTGGGAAGTTGAAAAAGTTAAATTATTTTTTATTTTTTGTTTGAAAGTTTGGGAAAGTTGTAATGATTGGTTTGAAAATGTTTGTATTTGAATTATGTTTGGGAATGAGATGAGATGAGAATTTCAGGATGAGATCTATTTCCAAACATGACCTGAGTCGCATGTCGAAGACAAGGGGCAAGGGGGAAGTCTCGGAAGCAGATTCGTTGTTAGAAGACATAAGATACCTACTGGTGAAAGACAGGTCACTAGGAAAGGTTCTCGCCGCTCTCTAGAATAATGTATGACAAGTGGTTTCAAGGAATTGCGAGAACAACAGGAGATGGACCAGAAGTTGTTGGAGATCCGATGGAAGATTAATATAGGCGAAGGGCCTGCCTATTTTAGTTTGGGTGAGGACGGGATCTTGTTACTCGAAGGGTGGAAAACGATCTCAAATAACCTAGAAATTATACACGAAATTTTGGCGAAAGCCCATTCCTCGCCATACTCCATGCATCTAGGAGTTACGAAAATGTACCAAGATCTCAAAAACAGATACTAGTGGGAAGGGATGAAGAGGGACATTGCCCACTTCATCAAAATATGTGATACGTTTAAACATGTAAAGGAGGAGCATCATCGACATGAAGGAAACTTGCAACCTTTACCCATTCTCGAATGAAAATGGTAAGACATCACTATGAATTTTGTAGTTGGATTACCCTGAACTTCTACGAGTAAAGATGCGATATGGGTAGTAGTGAATCAATTGACCAGGAGCGCTCACTTCTTACTGGTCACCACTACGGATACGATGGGCAAACTTAGTTGTACATAGGGAAAGTGTTGGGTTTACAAGGAGTCTCAGAGACTATAGTATCGGATCAGGACCTGAAGTTTACATCTCACTTTTGGAGGATTTACAAAGGGCAATTGGCACGAAACTGAAGTTCAGCAGTGCCTACCACCCTCAAATAGATGGACAATTGGAAAGGACCATCCAAACTTTGGAGGACATGTTAAGGTCATGTATACTAGATTTTTAAGGGACCCTAGGAGCAGCATGTCCCACTTATTGAATTTGTGTATAATAATAGTTATCAGGTGACTATCCAGATGACCCCTTATGAGACACTTTATGGATGAAAGTATAGGTTGTGTATCTATTGGGATGAAGTAGGAGAAGTCCAACTACTCAAATCTGGAGATCATTCAGAAGATGACAGAGCAAGTCAAACTCATCTAGGCAAGGATGGCAACAGGCCAAAGTAGGCAAAAGAGTTATGCAGACAATAGAAAGAGAGATTTAACTTTCGAAGAAGGCGAATGGAAGTACCTTAAGGCACCCCAATGAAGGGTGTTAGACGATTTGGGCTAAAAGGAAAGTTAAGCCCAAGATATATTGGACTCTACCAAGTGATGGAAAAAGTCAGCCCAGCAGTGTATCGAATTTGGTTTTGTTTAGAATACGAAGGTACTCACAACGTGTTCCATGTTTCCTTAGTTAGGAAAGGCTTCGAGAACCAACAACTTTGGGTAATTGGACCAGATTTAGTTCAGTTACAACCGAATCTTATGTATAAAGAAAGGTCAATATGTATCGTTGATAGGAATGACCAGAGATTAAGATCTAAGGTCATACCCTTGGTAAAAGTGCAGTAGGGAGATATGAAAAAGCGAGCAGGTCACGCAGGAGCAATTCCCATATTTATTCTAGCCACAATTATAAGTTGTAACACATGAGGTAGGAGTAAGATAGACATGATATAAGGAAGCACGCGGCTATAAATAAGTTATCATTCTCCCTAATCTTCAACTCAAAATCAACAACCTTTGGGAGAGAAAATGGTGAAGGAGTAAAGAACCACTAAGAGAGCAGCTACGCCTCCTGAAATCGTGTGCCAATTCTTAGATGAACAACATGAGAATGAGAAAAGAGAGGCCAAACAACGATGGCTGGAGGAGGAATGTCACCAAGACGAGGAGAGTGCTCGGAGTGCCAAGGATCTGATATCTGAAATGCTAGATCACGCTGGCATGAGTACAACATAGAGACAATGGAAGAGGAAGACATCGAAACGTGATGAGAAAGATGAGGGCAAGGGTGAAAATTCACCAAACCTGGTTTGGGCGTTAGGATACAAGAGACCATAATCGATGGACACGGTTGAAGAAGATGATAGAGAAGATATGAGAAGTCATCTTGTGTATCAACCTCATTTGAGAATATATGTATGCTCAGTTTTGATGAAATGATGAGATGCCATGTTTTCATGATGGTTTGTTGAAGTATATTTCAAATATGTCATATTGAGGTTTCGGTTTTGACATTTATATGTGCTATGCATGCTTGTTTTGAAATATGAATGTGTAGAAGTATGAGTATATGTGTTATGATCATGAAAATCCATGTTTGGAGGACTTGTATGAATTGGCCAAGGCTATATTAAGGGTATAGAAATATGTTTTGTGTTTTGCCAAGTATGATTCAACTATGCTTACGTGTATTCGTCATATGATTGCATGTTCTAATATTTTCAAACCATATTGCGAGATGCATGTTGCTGATTGGGTTATGTGACGCCCTCAATCTCCGCTTGGGATGGAACGGAGATTTAGAGTGTCGGAACATGAAACACTAGGTTACATACCCCCGTTCATGACAGTTAATATGCAATGCATCCTAGTATGCAACTAGAAATATACAACAATCGCAGCGAAAATAAAAGGTTAAGGTGAAAAATATGCCAAAATAACTAAAGCATCTCAACTTCATTAGATAATCATCATATTTGAAATACTAAAGTAACATAGACTTATATACAAAGTCATATCATTCTCTTAATGCGATCTAAAGCATAAAGAATTTGGGCTATGAACATCAAAATTAAGTCCAGCTTCCTCTCCAAATCCGACTCCTCCTCAATCATGCGAATCCAGTGCTCCATCAATCTCGTCCTAGTTGATTCCTGATACAACTTCTATCATTTCGAGTGGAATGATAGTGGTCCCATAATAGGGTGAGATTTACTCGAAATCTCAGTAAGTTAAACAATTAACTGACACAAAGATAAATCAATCGTGAAAATGATAAATATGCGATGCATGAGATGCAGAAAATCAGTATACATGTCTTACATCCAGATTCCTCAACATCTTTTAAAAAAAATGAAGGCAAGGGTTTTTACTCAGTAAGTAATTTCGTCATCATTTTGAAATACATAACTTCTTTATAAAAATTTCATTATAAATTTTCTTCATTATAGACTTACATCATTATCTTAATTAATGACATAACATGTGGTAATTTCACAGTTCCTCATATGCACTGTGAGTACCTACTGGTGACCATAATATAACTTATGTTGAAACTATGTTGTCTATAGACTCGTTCTCAATGCATTGGTAAATAACATAACATCATAAAAATCATAACGTGTACACCCACCAGTGTTAGGTGTCATAACATGTTGATTTCACTCCGGCTTTCTTTAAAAAGAACCCATTCGAAACCTGTTGACTGTTCTTCGTCAACCCGAGAGTTACCACTCCATTATTAAACACTTCAGAGTGGATAGAGGAGTTCCACCAGGATAATTCCCCATCCTAGCCTTTGGGGTCGTGACAAAATGACTTTCATGCTATGCTTTAAAAAATATTTTTCATGACATGTGCATATGTAGCAAGTTTCATGAAAAATGACATTTATATGTACTATACTAAAAATGGTAAAAATATCACATGTTTTGTATGTATGCACTCAATGTATCATATAACATGATATTTTATGCTCAAAATGATAATTAAAATATGAATAAACACTTATCAATAATTCATAAATAATTCATCAAGGTATAAGTTAGAGGCCAACTTACAAACTTCCGGAGAAATGTTGTAACTGTGTAAATCGTGTGTATACTAAGTTAGAGTTAATACTCTTATGGATGGGTTTAAAATCAAAGGTTTCAAAAAAATTAGTAATAACAAAAATACCCATAGACTTTCAAAAATTACCATTTAGACCCTAAATTTTTACTAAATGCAAACGAACTCCAAATTTAACCAAATTTCATGAACTTCATATTTTTGGCATTCTAAAAGCATCTGTACCCTTAGATTCTTAAAATTTAAAGTGGAAATTGTCCTATTAGTCACAACCCGTGGCATGCATCCTAGTTGATGCCTATGTGTATTTTCAACTATTGATCCCTATGAATGCATGCATATGAGATTTTCTTTAATTACTAATGATCACCAACGTCTTTAGAGACACTATGAAGTCTAATCCTTGAGTAATCAAGTTAATCCCAATACTTAATTAAAGCTAAGAAATCTTTAATCATCAATGTACTTAAAACCGATTCATGCTTGATAATCAAAACAAAATGGATTAAAAACCTATCATGACATGCTTCACAAATTTAACCTTCCATAATCATGTTCTGATAATGATAGATCATAACAAATCATGCTTAGGACATGCCATAGCTAAATTTCCAATGAAAAATATTCAATCATTCAAACCTTCCTTTAATTGATCCAGTTTTGCATTAAGCATCATAATCTTCTCAAAACTCAACCAAATTTCGTACCAACACTTGTAAACAAAGCTTGAAATGATAGCTAAGATCAAAAGGAAGAAAACTTACAAATTTCATGGCCTTCCAAGCACTCTAGACTGCCTTACACGAGAACACTCAAAAACTCACTCAATTTGCACTCTTTTGATCTCTAAGAGGGGAAATGCTCTCAAGGCTCAATATGATACTTGGAGCTGTGGTGTGGGTAAAATGAGAATGAGAGGGAAGTATTTATAGGTGGCCAAGGGGTGAGGGATGTTAGCTTGGGTGCTTGGTGATTGGGTGAAGTGGGAGGTGATCAAATCTGGAAAATTTCCAGATTTGCTTGCATGAGCTTAAGTCACTTGGTTAGAATGCAATAGTGCCCTAAACTATCATCATTTCCTCTCCAAAGTAGTTGCAATGGTCCTGTAGATGAATCCAAGTGGTGGGGCATCATTTAGATGGCAGAAGATCCCTCAAACCACCATTGAAAATAGGTGGATGAAGGTGGTTTTGTGGTGGCAGAAAATCAGTTCGGTTTTGGATCTTTTTGGGTAGCAAAAATGAGTCAAAATCCTTCATGATGGTCATGGGACTTCTTGGTGATTGGGTGGAGAAGGAGTTGGTATGGGGTGGTGGTGCAAAACATGGCAGGAGGCTGGTTCAAATTCAATCCAAATGGTTTCTACATAAACTAGACCAAGGTGCACCCAGTTTGGTTCTTTAAGTTGGATGATGCAACCAATTTCGTCTCTAAGGCTCAAACTGAGTTTGGGAGGGTCTCATAAGGTTTTGAAGAACCATATTACCCTTGAGGATAAACCAAAAAAATGTTGGGGCCAAGGGCAAAATAGTCCAAGCATTACAAAGGGCAATGCACAAAACCGATTGAAGCATGGTTTGGCTTGTTATATCATTTTTCTTAATGACGTGTAATGATTTAGCTAGGGTATTAACATGGTCTAATCATGATTTAAAAGAGTATTAATTCAAAAAAAATTGAATTAAAAGGTTTAAGAAGAGATTAAGCATGATTAAGATTCAAAACATAGCTTAAAGTACACTAACCTCAAGTATGATGGTCAATGGCCTTAACCAATTTTCAAAACTTAATTTAGGTACTTTGAGTGTGATTTGGGTTTAAGGAAACTAATGGTATACTGTATTGGATCTTTGGTCTTTGAATGATAAAATGAGTACAAACATGGCTTTGGGCCATATGTGTAACACCCCGTATTTTAGTGTATTTTTAATGAGAGATTATTTTTAATTATTCATAAATTTATTCTCTTGTTTTAAAATTATTGGATTTTTAGTTGGGTTATTTTTATGATTTTTAGTTTACGAAAATTATTTTTGAAATGTTTTCTCTAAATTAATTATTGTTATGTATTTAAATTTCTTCTCAAATTAAATTAACTTATTGTTGGGTTTAATTATTTATTTTCATTTTAATCATTACGTTTGAATTATTTTATTTCACTTGCTATTTTAAAATCGTTTTCGTTGGATCATTTTTGTGACCTAAGATGTGAGGATTGTACCTCATTTCTTTCCCTGCATTTTCTCTTTCCTCTTTTCTTTTTCTTCTTTTATTCTTTTCCTTTCTTTCTTTCTCTTTTTTCTCCGCTGGTCTATTTCCCGCACGCGACGCACTCTCTCTCCCTCACTTCGTTCATTCCTTCATCCACCTAGCCCTACCGCCTCGCGCCGCCGTGTGCGACACCGCCCGGCCCACCAGCTTCCCCAGCCATCGGCGACCACCACCCTCCAATCTTAGCCCTTCTCGCACCGCCGATAGCCCCCACTCACCACACCAAGCCGCGACGCTCTCTTCACTCCAGTGCCGCTATCGCGCCACCACCAGCCACCATCTCTTCACCACTTCATCTTCCACCTCCTAGCAACCCAATGGACCCAACCCCAGCTCTGATCCGTCACCGGTGAAGCATAACCAACCCCATTTCCGTTTTGGATATTTTTGCACTTCAACCTCCCTTTGCGCCGCCACCCACAGCCAACCACCACCACCACTAGTTTTACCGACATCCATAGGCCCTACTCTATCAATCTCGGGTCTTCGTTTACACCCGTTCAAAAGTGGGTCTTTGAGACCCACGGCCACAATGCATTTGGCACTGTTTTGTTGCTGCGTTGTCACTTCTTACATCTCTGTGATCTTTCAAAAATTATATTATGGCATTGTAAGTATTTTTTTCAAAGAAATTTTGAGATTTAAATGTATTTCACGCTAACTCATATTTACTGTGAATTGATTGGTTGTGCCGGACTGAGTCAGAGGAGTAAGGGGGTCGGTTGGATTGGATGATAGAGTTGTTTGTGTGATTGGTTTATGCTACGAGATTTGTTGGCTGTTTTGGATTTAAATATTGGTGTTTTATTTTTTACGTGGATTATGGTGGATATTGGTGATTTTAGGAAGTGATGATATATTTTGGGATTATGAAGGTTTTAAGTTTTAGGAATTAAAATAGGTTATTTAAGAAGCTTAGGCTTAAATATCGAAAACCGTGATTGATTGAAAACTTACAGAAATTATGTGATTATTTTTATAGGTGACGATTTATAGTTGACTCGTCATTGTTGAGGAAAATTCTGAAAAGCTAAGTTGTCCAGATAAGCGGGATTCCTATGCTAGATTTGTATAAAAATAAAATGGACTGAGGTTAATTTTTGAAAATAAACATATTTTGTTATGAAAATATATTTGAACTACCTCAGTTATTTGTTCTGCATTACTCATGAGATTCTGTTTAAGAATAAAGTATTCTGGCATGACTGGTGTAGACATGAGTTATTTTACATTTTGCTTCTAAACTGTGAAAAAAAGAGCGAATATGAAAATTTGTGCATAAATTTATGTTTTGTGATTTCTGAAAATTCTATTATGTTCTGAAGATGTTCTTTACTCTAATATGATGTGATTTCTAAAAACTCTGTTCTGTTCTAAAGATGTTCCGTACTCTGATATGATATGATTTCTAGAAATTATGTTATGTTCTGAAGGTGTTCCGTATTCTGATATGATGTGATTTTTGAAAACTTTTGACATGACATTCTGAATCGGGATGTGGTTTGTGGATGGTGACCTATTTGACCTACCACGGGTGCTAATAGTGGCTTTTGTTTGAGTTGGTACCAACTGTTCTGTTTCTGGTGCACCCACTTTGAAAACAAAGTGGTTTTCTGATGGTCTTTCCTGTGTGCACACTCAGGGCTCCGAGAATAAATAAGGGGAAGATTCACATTCTGTTTCTGCTCGGTTAGCTACCGGGGTTTGCACAACCCTACCACGGGGGTTAAACATGGCCTCTGAAGTGATATGATGCTCTGGTACGATGGTGGTCAGTTATGATATGCCAAAAGAATTTGAATAAGAATATTTTGAAACTTTTGCTCTGATATTTTTATAACATGTTCTGACTCTGCATTCTGAAAATAGTTATGCATTCTGAAATCTGTAAATGCTCATGTTTGCATACTAGTATATGTTCTCTGCTTACTGAGTTGTTGATAACTCACCCCCCTCTTATCTCCAATATTTTTAGATGATTGTTGGATATTTCAGCTGAGGATCGGGACTATGAAGAATTGGGTGAGATAACTTAAGAATAATGGATTAAGAATAGAAAGCTTTCAATGAGTATTGGTAATTTTTTATAATTATATTGTTGAAATGTGAGTATAAGTGACATGTAGAGAAGTTGGTAAAATTTTTGGGGTTACTGTAGTGAGGATTTTATATACGAGTAGGTGTGGTTAATTAAATTTGAAGTGATTACGTTTGATTTGAATCTTTTGGAAGAGTATTAGTATCGTTGGAGTTGATTATCTGGTAATATGAGTTAACTCTCCGGACCCTCGGGGACGGGGCGTTACAATATGGGCTTGAAAAGGGCCAAGGGTCCAATCTACACCAAAGGCCTTATGCCTTCCTATACTTGGACCAAGACTAGCCTTGATTTCCTAAGGGCTTGGTTTAAGGTTTTCTTGGGCTAGGCCCATGAATGCACTTGGGTCCTAAAAAGCCTCACCAAAATTACTAATGGACTAGCCTCTCTAATCATTAGCTCATTAACACTAAATACCAACATTAATGTTAATCCCACTATCAACCTTAATGAAAGTAATTAACCCAAAAATAAAAGTCTAATCTAGAGTACTTAATGGTTAATTAAGGGTTAATTAAGCGGGATGTTACAGGCTATATGTTTCGGTTTTTACATGTTGCATGAGTATGATAAAGTGTAGCATCATGTGTCCATGTCTCATGCATTTGGGTCTAGTGGAACTCTCTATCCACTATGGAGTGTTTAAAGTCAAGTGAAGACCCATAGGTCGATAAAGTACAGTCGATAGGTCTTGAATGGTTCCGTATGGAAAGGATGTGGGTGTGAGGTTACACCTAAAGCTAGTGGGTGTCTACGGTGAAGGCGAAATAAGCGAACTGCTGTAAAGAATATATTTATGTTATAACGTAGTCACTTGGGTCAAATGGATCGTTGGTTGATGTGGTAACTAGTGGGGAACACACGGTGTTTAGGAGAGCTATGAGGTACCAACCAAATGAATTATGACATGAATAAGGCATTTGAGCTCCAAGTTATGATATGATATGACATGCCATGATAAGTTATTTTATGTCATGATATGTTATTATATGATATGAAATGACACGAAAGAATGTGATATGATCACAATATGATATGTTATGAAATGATAAAAATGGCATGATATGTTATGACAAGAACAATAACTTGAGCTCAAATAATATGAACATGTGTTAAAAGTTTAAAAGAAGAAAAGATATTTTATGAAAAAGTCCATGTTGCATATATCAAAGTTTTACGTAAAAGTACATATCCTTGCATTCATTTTTGGTTTACTTTTATATGCTTGTGATATCTGCTGTATGTTGACTGTTTACTTACTCAAATTTCTTGAAATCTCACTATGGTAGTTTTCACTACCATTTCCCACTCGGAATGGTAGAAGTTGTTATAGGTTTAGACGATCATGATGAAATGCAAGCGGACGGTACCCCTGACCATCAAAAAGGTGCCTAAGAACAACGAGAGCTCAACGAAGCCCTCTTTGTTGGGTAGGGTAGAGCACGCTGACCAGCTCATTATAGAGGCATTGTGGCTCATTGACGAGCTAAGGAGGTTAAAGAATCGGGACAATGACTAATTTTTCGATAAAAGAAAGAAGCTGGACTAAAGTTGTATTTTTGGGAAAAAAAAATGGACCATGGAAATAGTAGTAGAAAAAGAAATGACTTGACGGTTTTTTGTGAAATTTGTTTTTTTATGGTCCCATGTTTTGGGAGAATTTTGAAAACAATTATCTATTTTGGGAGTACTTTAATGAAATTTAACCTTTTCGGATGGTTACACTTCGGTACCATGATTATTACATTACCACCATTCCTATGTAGTTAAAAGAATTTTTTCGTTGCGAATTACTGCATACAACTAGATTTATAGGTGCATCGCATCTTATTTGTTATTTATGAGGGGTATGTAGCCTTGAGTTACATGTCTAAACGCTTCAGTCATCGTCCAATCCCATGTGGAGATTGGGGGCGTCATAGTGGCAAATATCTTTGTGATAAGCACCAGTGTGGTGAAAGAATGATACTGAGTTGAAATAGGTCGAATACTAATTTTTATAGGTTTTATACTTATATTGGAGATGAATTATTCCTCAACATACTATTACTAATGTATTTATGTATTTTGCATAAAAATGGCAACTACCCCAAAGGTTGATTCATCGCCATGCCTTTGTATGTACATGTGTTAACTAAGAGGGTGATTCCTCACCATGTGTGAGGATGCACATAGCTTTAAAGAGTGAGGGTGATTCATTACTACGTATGTACGTGTATGTCCAGTATTTTCATGAAAAGTGTTCATAGCATCTTCGATAACATTATCTCTCATTAGCAGTTTTGTCATAGCCTTCTAACGTACCTATTGCTTCATTTTTGGGACTATAGATTTTGATGCAGGTCCAAACCTTGGCATGATGCTCGAGTAAGAAGAGTCATTCCCGTTTGAGTCCTGAGTGTGGAGACTACTACCTGCCTTAGTACCAGTGCTCGTCGTAGCTACCTTATCCTTTTTGTTAGTATGTATATTATTAAGTCTAACATCTACTTGTAATCAGTCTGCTATCTTATGGCAACTAACCATATGTATTTTTGGATGATGTAATATTTTGGGATTTAATGAAGGGCAAGAAGCCCCATTTTGTTGTAAAGTTTAGTATTTTGGGACTTAATAGTTAACGTTGTTACCACAACGTATTCTGTTTAAATTTTTGCTACAATTTCTTAAATAAACATCTTACACGTGTACTTCCCTTTGAAAAATTACACGCCTATTTTAATTCCTTCTTTAGTGTTGACCATTGGCCAACATCCTTAGCATTACAAATCCTCGCCTAAACCTTCACGAGGAACAGGGCGTCACAATGAAAATCTTTTAAATTGTCAATCACATTTAGACAAGACATTATCCATTGTTATTGTCACCTCCCCTCTAAACCCCACTCCTCTAGTTCGAATTCCACTACCCAATGGTGTCACCTTTATGATAGATGACTAAACAAAACCTTAAAATTTTTTTCTGTAACCTCCAATCACTATCTACAAAATGAGTAGTTAAACACATGGAGTTCAAATTTTGGACCAGTGTCCATGTATCAGTGGTGAGGTAAACTCTGAGACCCTTCAAGAAATTTTTTAAGAAATCATTCTCAAGCGCATATATTTTAAGAAATGGTAGGTTTGGAACCCTTCACCCTCTACAATCGAAATGGTAGCTCATCAATTATGATCATACGAGCCGATGACCTTCTACACCTCTCTGGGTCAAACTTCACAAATCCCTTCAATGTATTACCTCCACTACTCCCATTCGCCATCTTTTTAAGTCCAATTGCTAATCTTGATTAATTTTTTTCAAATAGTTCACATCTTGTAGGACTCTTCTTGCACTGTTCTTCTAAATAAGTTTTCAACTAGGCAGTGTTATGTCATTTACAATGGCAACCATAAAAAAAAACCACAATAATTATATTTTGCTTGTGATTCATTGGAGTCACCACCCTTTAATTTTGTAACTCTCTTGGCACCTTTTAGAAAAGAGGAGATTGAGGAAGTTGTCTTTCAAATGGGACCACATAAAGGACCTTGTTTAGATGGGTATGGGGCTTGTTTTTACTAAAAATATTGGTTTGTAGTGGGGGAGGAGGTAAGTGAGGCCATACTAGCCTTTCTAAATTTTGATCAGGTCATGGAGGACATCAATTTCACCTATTTAGTGTTGATTCCAAAATGTAGTAATCCAGTTAATATTACTGAATATAGACCTATTAGTCTATGTAATGTTCTCTACAAGATCATCACTAAATTATTGGCTAATAGATTCAAATAAATCCTTCCATCCATAATTTCTCAAAATTAGTGTGCCTTTGTTCCTGGAAGGCTAATATCTGACAACATATTGGCTACCTATGAAATTTTGCATACTATGAGAACCAAAATGAAGGGACAATAGGGTTACATAACATTGAAATTGGATATGAGCAAAGCCTATGATAGGATTGAGTGGAAATTTTTGAAAGAGGCTATTTTAAAGATGAGGTTTGATGCTAGATGGACTGACCTTATTTTGAGGTGTGTCTCTTCTTCCTCTTTTTCAGTTCTATTAAATGGGGTCCCTTAAGAATGTTTTAAACCCACTAGGGGACTTAGACAAGGTTGTCCTTTGTCTCCCTTCTTGTTTATCATATGTGCTGAGGTGCTAACAGAACAACAAAAAGAAGCAGAACATAAAGGTTATATCTCAGGAGTTCCAATTGCTAGGGGTCAGATTAAGATGAGTCACTCGTTCTTTGCTGATGATAGCATTCTATTTTGTCAATCAAATATGCAAGAATGGGTCAACTTAAATCAAATCCTACACTGTTATGAGCAGGCCTCAGGACAAAGACTCAATAGGGAAAAGACTTCCTTATATTTTAGCACCAACACAAAGCAAGAAACAAAAAATTATATACTGCAAGTTGCTAGTTTGAGAGCCTCATCAAATATGGAGAAATATTTGGGGATGCCATAAGTTATAGGAAGATCAAAATCCATAACGTTTCAAGGAATAGTTGAAAAAGTGAGTAAGAAAAATGAGAATTGGAAGGTTAAATTTATCTTACAAGCAAGGATATCCTAATCAAGGCTGTTGTCCAGGCCATACCTATATACAGTATAAATGAGTTCCTACTTCCAAAAAGTTTATGCAACAAACTGAACTCACTTATATCTAACTTCTGGTGGAGCATTCAAGACAAAGCTGCAAAGATTTAATGGAAAAGGTGGGAAAGTTTGAGCAAAAGCAAAGCAGTTGGGGGGCTTGGTTTTAAAGATTTGGTGGCTTTCAACTCTGCTCTACTAGCCAAACAGGTCTGGAAAATTCTCAATAACCCTACAACCTTAGCAGCTAGAATTCTCAAGGCTGTATACTTTCCACATAGCTCTATTCTGCAAGTAAAGTTCAGTTTCAGACCTTCTTATACATGGAAAGGCATCAATTTAGCTATCAACACAGTTAAAGATGGTATGATTTGGAGAATTGCCAATGGAAACGAGGCTAAGATATGGCAAGACAAGTGGATTCCAAGTAATGAATCTAGTACCATACTGGCTCTTGTGAAGATATTGCCAGCAAATGCCAATGTAGCTGAGCTAATTGACCCTAATACTAGGTATTGGAATATTCAGATGCTTAAAGACATATTCTGGGAAGAAGAAATGAGACAAATTTTAAAGATACCTGTAGCACAGACCAGATTAAGAGACAACATTGCATGGAAGCACACAACTAATGGTTGTTTCTCAACAAGAGTGCCTATCACCTATGCAAGCATAGGCAAGATCAGGAAAAAGGGGAAACCTCAACAGAAGGGGAGCATAGATAATTATGGAAGCAAATATGACAAATGCAAACTACAAATGCTGTCAAAGTGTTTATTTGGCGTGCATGTCATGATGCTTTACCCGCTAAATAAAATTTATGCAAGAGGAAAATTGTAAATGACCCTTAATGTCCAATCTGTCAACAAGCTGAAGAAACTCCAGGTCATATTCTTTGGACTTGTTCAACTGCACAGGATGCATGGATGTTAGGAAGCAAAAAATTTCAAAAAGCTGCAATCACATAAGAAGAGTTTGGAGACATTCTCTTGCAAATGCTTCAGCAAACAGGAACAACTGAAATATATTTGTTTGCAGAAATAGCCAAATTGTTGTGGATAAGAAGAAACAAAATGTTATTTGAAGATAGTTTTCCACCCTGTTCAATTATGATGAATAGATCTACACATGCATACCATGACTTCCAACAGATGCACAATAAGCAACTCAACTTGAGACACCATGGCATAGTGAATCACCTGTGCTCTACTCATTGGGAACCTCCTGGTACAGATTGGATAAAGATCAATTGGGATGTAGCAATAAGAGAAAGAGGTAATAGAATTGGTGTTGGGGTGGTAGTTCGAGACTGTGAGAGTGATTTACTGGCTTCAAGTATGCAACCATTATAGTTTTGCTCACAATCTATCATGGTAGAAGCTAGAGGTTTAATATCAGCTGCAAATTTGTGTAAAGAGCTTAGTCTGTAGAATGTAGTATTTGAAGGAGACTTAGTTTAGGTTGTGAAGGTAGTAAAACAAAATAATCAACAAAATGGTATGCTTGGATGCCTTTTTGAGGATGTTCACTCTATCTTGGCTGATATAACTTCGGAGATTCACCATGTAAAGAGGAATGCAAATCAAGTAGCTTAACAGCTAGCACATCAAGCACTTCACCAGAGTTGTGAGATTATTGAGATTGATCTCATCAACCCATGGCTGCAGGCCATGCTAATGTAAATGCTATAGGCCAAACTAATGTACTATCAGTAGGCCTTAACAATGTAATGGTTGTAGGCCATAGTAAGGTTTGATGTAATGAAAGTTTGAAAAAAAAAAACTATTGATTGCAGGTGTTTGGTTATGTGGTGTCACCTTATATGCGATGCTAGTTGGGGCTTATCCACTTGAAGATCCCGATGACCCCAAAACTTTCGATTATGTTCACTATTCAATTATTATTATGTTCAAGTTTCGCTTGAATGTAGACATCTTCTGCCAAACTTTCGATTTTTGCTTGTAGCTAATGGTTGGATGTTTTTGTACATTGCTGCCGTGTACGATGAATTTATGGAATGGCATTTGTACTGGGCAGCAAGATATGTTTTGTGGAATGGCAGGATATGTATTTGTTGAACAAAGAAAAACCAGAACCAATAAATCAATAAACACCAACTCTCCTATCTTTTCTCTCTAGGGAAGAGGTGGAGCAAACTCGTGCTAGGCACGTGAGGTAGTTATAACAGAATTTTGGAGTGTCTGGGTGGTGGTCCTAAGGGTGGAAAGGAATCTGACAAGGTGGACATTGGTGAGGGGAAACGTAGCAAGGTGGTACACAGAGTGGTGCCGACGGGGAAATTGGCACTGCTGCCCTAACGAGGGGTGGGGTAAGGGTGGTCTACAACCAGAAAGTCTGTAGAGGGAAGTTTCTTACATCGTAGTGCCCAGCACTACAACGGGGTTGGTTTTCTGTTAATAGTTTGAGAAAAATTTTCACGGAAGTAACTTGATAATGGAAAAGATGACACGGAAGTGGGAGAAGCTGCGGCTTACTGAGGAAGAGGACCAGGTTTTTGTTGTAGATGAATGCATCTCGAATGAGGTTGAAGATAAAGGTGAGAGGAGCCTTGTGGGGAAGGTGCTGACTGAAAGGTCCATAGGAAAAGGAGTTCTGGAGGCTACCATGGCTAAGGTGTGGAGAATCTCCAGGCCAGCATCATTTCGAGAGGTAAGAATGAATTTTTTTGTTATTACATTTGCAACAAGGGCTAACAAACAGAAGGTTTGGGATGGGAAACCATGGTTATTTGACAATTTTCTAATTGTCATTAATCTGTTTGATGGTTTTATCCAACTAGCTAAACTGGCTTTTACAGTAGAGACATTTTGGGTACAACTTCATAACCTCCCATTTGCTTGCATGAACAAGGAATGTGGGAAACTGATAGGAAGTGTGGCTGGGAAGGTTCTTGATGTGGTAACTAGTGAGGATGGGTGTGGATGGGGCCAATACTTGCATATTAGAGTGGAAGTGGATCTAAAGAAGGTATTGGTAAGGGGGAGGATGATTTCTGTTAAGGGGAAGAATGTGTGGATTCCTTTTAAATATGAAAAACTACCTAAAATATGTTTTGATTGTGAGAGTTTTTCTCATGAAGGTAAGGAGTGTATTAAGAGGGAGGATACTTTAATGCAGAAACAAGAGCAATATGGTTCATGGCTTAGAGCAGATCCTTATGTTAGGAAAAATGTGAGGATTGGTTTTACAAGAAAAAGAGGGAAGAATATAGAGATGAACCTATGCAAGTTCCAAGTGGTTTTATGGGTGGAACTGATAGCAGCCTTGGTGGAACAGATATCTCGATGGCTCCAAATGAGGTGGATAAAGGCAATAAAGATAAACCTGTGCAAGGGTTAAATGAGGTAGAAGGGGATGGCGTGGGAAGAATATAGAGGAAGCAATGGGTGGACCAGGAATGACTAATGGGGAGGGAGATATTGATAACAATGGGTATTATAACTTAGAAGAATTATAGAATTTACAATATGGTCAAAACATGGATGGGGAAGGAGTTTTTGGTAGGAAGGGTTTAGTTTCCCAGAGTACAAAAGATGGAGGGAGGTGGAAGAGGAAGACAAGGGAAAAATGTGGTTTTTATGAGGTTACTATAACTCAGGAAAAGCCAAAAAGAGGAAGGAAGGATAAGGAGATTGCTGTGGCAGAAGGACCAAGAAAGAAGAGTAAAAATGAAGGGAGATTTGAAAGAAATGCAATTGTATTGGTGGAGGTTGTTGAACAATCCCACCAATCACAATGAAACTCTTAAGTTGGAACTGCCGAGAGCTTGGGAACTCTCGGACAGTTCAGGACCTTTGCTTTTTAGTAGAGGATAAGAAGCCCAACCTTGTCTTCTTAATGGAGACAAAGATGCACAGAGGGAAAAGGGAAAACTGATTGGTTAATGAAAAAAGTAGGGATGACTAATTGTTTTGAAGTGGATGCAATAGGTAAAAGTGGAGGCTTAATGCTGTTTTGGAGTAGTGAGATGGTGGTAGATATTTACAATTTTTCTCAAAGACATGTTATCTGCTGGATTCATAATATTATAGCTAAGGAGAGGTGGCTATTCACTGGGTTTTATGGCCATCCAGAGGTGCAGAAAAGGAAAGAGGTGTAGAGGATGCTTGCCTCTTTCAAACCTGCTAGTGGGGTAGGATGGTGTGTTGTAAGAGATTTCAATAAAATAGCTACAAATGATGAAAAAGTAGAGGGCAGACAGAGGGGAAAGAATCAAATGGCACTCTTTAGAGAAGTTTTGGAAGTGAATGAGTTGTATGACCTGGGCTAGTGTGGGGATAAATATACATGGAGCAATAGGCATACTGATGATACTTTCACTAAGGAATGTTTGGATAGGGTTGTGGTTAATTCTAAATGGTTGGATCTCTATTCTGAAAACAAGTTAGAGGTTTTGCCTGCAAGATGTTCTGACCATAGACCTCTATTGCTATTTTTTGATAGATTAAGGGGAGGACAGGAAAAAAAGAAAAAATGGTTCAAGTATGAAGCTACTTGGGCTTTTGAAGAGGAGTGAAGTAAAGTGATTGAAGCTGAATGGGGACAAGGCAATTATGAGGGATCCTCATCATCTGTGGTTCAGAACTTGCTTACTAATTGTAGTTCTGCTTTGAGTAGGTGGAGTTACAAGGTAGATACAAACAAAGGCAAGGAAATAAAGAGTAAGACCGAGTTATTGAAAAGATTGCAAGTTGAGGAGGATAGAGAGACTTTAGCAGAGATTAAAAGAGTTCAGGAAGAGGTGGACTTATTACTAGACCAAGAAGATCTTAAGTAGAAACAAAGGGCCAAAAAGAATTGGTATAAGCTGGGAGACCGAAATACCAAATTCTTCCATGCTTGTGCTAATCAAAGAAGGAGAAAAAACATGATTTCACATATCAAAGATAGTCATAACAGTTTGGTTAATGAACCTGCAACTGTTGAAATGGCTTTTAATAGTTATTTCAAGAACCTCTTCACAACCTCCAATCCATTTGAGGATGATATTGAGGTCTGTGTCCAGAACATGACAGCAAAAGTCTCGGAGAAGATGAATGAGCATTTGTGCAGACCTTATACCAGAATTGAAGTAGAAGAGGCATTAAAAATGATGGGGCCTCTAAAGTCCCCTGGACCTGATGGCTATGGTGCTTGCTTCTTTCAACAACATTGGAGTATCGTGGGTGACGAGGTGGTTGCAGCAGTATTGGAGTGCTTAAATGGTGGTAATATCCCTCATTCTTTAAACTATACCTACATTGCTTTAATTCCTAAGGTTAATAGGCATATGTTGGTTAGTGAATGTAGACCAATAAGTCTTTGTAATGTGATGTATAAGTTGTGTTCTAAGGCAATTGCAAATAGGTTGAAATCTATACTGCCTTTTATAATTTCTCCTAATCAGAGTGCTTTCCTTCCAAGAAGACTTATTTCTAACAATGTAATGATAGCCTATGAAGTGTTACATACTATGAAAACAAGGTTGAAAGGTAAGCAAGGGAGTATGGCACTAAAGTTGGATATGTCGAAGGCTTATGACAGGATTAAATGGAAGTTCCTTGAAGCTATTTTAAGGAGATTGGGCTTTAATCAACAGTGGATTAAGCTTGTGATGAGTTGTGTGAATTCAGTAAACTATTCTGTGCTTTTGAATGAGAAACCAGGGAGGAAGGTGATACCTACTAGGGGATTAAGGCAGGGAGACCCAATCTCTCCCTACCTGTTCATTCTTTATGCTGAATGTCTCAGCTCCTTATTGAATTCAGCTGACCATAGAGGTGTTATCAGAGGGGTGGCAGTGGCTAGAGGTGGATTAAGAGTCAATCATCTGCTCTTTACAGATGATTGTGCTTTGTTTGGTAGAGCTACCGAGGAGGAATGGAGACAGTGGTGCTTTCTATTAAAAATGTATGAGGTAGCTTCAGGCCAGTTTCTTAATAAGGAAAAATCATCCTTATTCTTTAGCACAAACACTACTGCATCAGAAAAAAGAAACATCATTCTTGCAGCAGGTGGGGTGGCTTGTGGATCCTATGAAAAATACTTTGGCTTACCTACTATGGTGGGCAAGTCCAAATATAACACATTCAGAGGGGTTAAGGAGAAGGTGTGGAAGAAAATTGATAGTTGAAAAAATAGTTTTTTGTCTCAAGCTGGAAAAGAGATCCTTATCAAAGCTGTGTTGCAGGCTATCCCTTCTTACACTTTGGGTTCAGATTGCCTGTTTCTTTGTGTAAGGAACTTACTTCCTTGTATGCTAGATTCTGGTGGGGTCACAAAGAAAATGGAAAGAAAGTGCATTGGTGGAAGTGGGAAAGAATGGGGAGGCAGAAAGCAAAAGGGGGCATGGGGTTTCGAGATATTGAAACCTTTAATGCTGCTATGCTTGCTAAACAAGGATAGCGCTTCTTGATTAATCCTTTATCTCTGGTTGCTAGAATTTATAGAGAGAAATATTTCAGAAATTTAGATTTCTTAAGTGCTAAAATTGGGATCAACCCTTCATTTTATTTGGAGAAGTGTTTTGTCAGCAAGATCTCTACTGAAGAAGGGGTTACATTAGAGAGTGGGTAATGGGAACAAAGTAAAAATTTGGGGGGAGAAATGGTTGCCAACTCCTGTGACTAATTGTGTACAATCCCTAATGATGAGTCAATGGAAGGAAGAGAAGGTAAGCAAACCGATTGATCCAGTTACTAAGACATGGAATGAGGGGGTGATCAGAAACTTATTTTCACATGAGGAGGCTACTGTCATTCTTCAGATACCATTGAGTAGGCTGGGAACTTGTGATAGACAGATTTGGGGCTTTTCTAAGGGTGATGTTTTTACAGTGAGGAGTGCATATCATCTTGGTATGGAGAGAAAAAGAAAACCCCAAGGGGATGTTTCAAAGGCTGAAAAGAGTGATGCTGTGTGGAAACAATTGTGGGGATTGGAAGTGCCTGCAGTGATTAAAATGTTCCTTTGGAAAGCTCTGAACAATATTCTTCGTACTAAAAGTAACCTATTCAAGAAAAAGATAGGTGATTGTCCCCTTTGCCCAATATGTGGATCAAGCGAGGAATCAATGATTCATATATTATGGAGTTGCCTTTCAGCTGCTGATGTATGGGCAGAAAATAACAACCCAGTGAAGAAATGGGCAAATGAGGAAGTAGATTTCATGTCTCTTTGGATTAAAATGATTAATGATTTGAAGAAAGAAGACCTTGTGATGGGAACCAAGATGAGACTAGTCTTAAAGATCATTTGCAACTTCCAGATGGGCCAAGAAGATCAATGAGGCAATGCAATGATTGATGCAATCCACTTGAGACGAGTTTAGCAAGAGCCTAACATTCAAGATGGGGCTTGAAGGATGAAGATCCAGTTTTGATTCATTTGATCAGCTATGGAAGAGGGCAACGACAAGACTTAAAGGCTTTGGGCTCTTGAAGGGTTTCAACTTATTTAATTTATTTAAAGAACTTATTTTATTAGTTTAGAATAACTGAGTTTATTATAGGAAGCACTTAAGGGGGCCTATGCAAGGGCATGTTGGGAAAGTTATTATTTTGTCGAACAAGAGTTAGGGTTACTGTAGCCGAGTTACTATAGCGCGGCACTGTAGCCGCGGCACTGTTCATCCAGGGGCACTTTTGGAAGATGGGGGTTTATTTTAGCTAGGGTTTCATTAGGTTTTGCTTTAAATACTCTATGTAGCCACATTTTAATCAGTTTATGAAGTTTATGAAATTTGATGAATTTATTCATTGTGAGTTGAGTTTATCTCCTCTTGTTCTTAATTGAACTTTTGAACTTATCAAAGATAAATCACAACATTTGTGGCGTTCCTCCTTTGTAATCTGGGCTCTTGAGACGGGTTCTTCAACGGGTCTAGATTTTAATATAATCTAGGTTCTTGAAACGAGTTCTCATCGGGTCTACGTTCTCCATCCATTGACTTGATTTTGCCTTCCTTGGAGAGTTTTCAAATTGATTGTGGGTTCAAGGGATTCCTTTCCTGCGGGTTCATATCATTTGGTATTCAGAGCAAGGTTTCCAATCAGGTCTGATTCTATCTTTTAATTCTTATATGTTTAAATTTAATTCTAGGGCTTCACTGTTCTAGGGTTGCCAAAAAAATAGAAACAAATAGTAGGCTGCCGAAATTCTTAGGATTTTGGGTTTGACTGAATTTTGCATCACCTAGGGTTTCAAAATTCTAGGGTTTCCTACATCTCTAAGTTTATCTGTTGTTTGGAGTGCCATTTCATTGATTCTCTTCTACTTCATTGTCATGCTTGAATTCAATTGCTTGATTTTCACAATTGAATATTGCTATTTGTGATTGAATTTGAGAAAAGAAAAGAAAGGAAAAGAAAAGAAAATTCAAAAAAAAAAAAAAGAAGAAGAAGAAGAAGAAAAGGGAAGGTAGCATATTCAAAGTTGCTACATAGTTACAACAAAGAGAAAGAAAGTATTTGTTGATTGAGTTTTTATCATCATAGGAGCTGATTACATCTTTCTAGTTGGTATCTTATTTTATAATTACTCTTTACCTCGTATAAATTCCTTGAGTCTCGTGTCATTTTATTCATTCTTGTTTCTTTGATCTATATTACCGGTTGGAATAATACAAGGTTGTATTGTTTTGATTTAGTTCAACTAGTTCTTAAAGAGCAGGAAAACTATTGAGGTAAAAGGCAAGAGAGTGTGAGACTATTATCGGGAAAAAGCCATTAAGAGTGAAACACGAGTGGAGTGCCATTATTCGAGTGTAAACACGTAAAGGAGTGTGTGAGGTTTTCCACTAACATTATTTTTGTGCAGCATATTATGATGTCTCATAGAAGTGACTCATCACCAAAGGGTATGGTAGATAACTCATCATTTGTGTTGCAAGCCATGCAACAACAGTTTGAGTGGTTAAACTTGGTGTTGGGTGAAGTGAGAGATAGTATGGATAATCAAGAAGCAGTGATTAGAAATCTGCAAGGTGAGAGAGATAGGAGGTGACATGAGCCTAGAATTGAGAATGGGTATAAGAATGGAGAGTTTGGTGAGGATGAGGAAGGCTTAACTTCTGAAGTTGGATTGGGTGGACATAGAGGAGTTAAGTATGGAAGAGTACTTAGGGCAAACTCTGGGGGTCAAGATAGAGTAGACAAGAACCTTGGGAGCATCAAAATGAAAATACCATCATTCCAAAGTAGAACTGACCCTAAAGTTTATTTAGAGTGGGAGAGAAGAATAGAGTTGGTGTTTGATTGTCATAATTATTCTGAGGAGAAGAATGTGAAGTTGGCTGTAATTGAGTTCACTGATTATGCGATTATTTGGTGGGATCAATTAGTGACCAATAGGAGGAGGAATCTTGAGAGGCCTGTAAAAACATGGAGAGAGTTAAAAGCTATCATGAGGCGAAGATTTGTACCTAGCCACTACTATAGAGACATCTACCAAAAACTACAAAATCTTACACAGGGGTCTAGGAGTGTAGAGGATTACCATAAGAAGATGGAGGTGGCTATGATTCGGGCTAATGTAGTGGAGGATCAGGAGGCCACGATGACAAGATTTTTGAGTGGGTTGAATAGGGAGATAGCCAATGTAGTTGAGTAGCAACATTATGTGGAGGTAGAGGATATGGTGCACATAGCTATGAAGGTGGAGAGGTGGCTAAAAGGAAAGGGTACATTAAGGTATACTTCGGTTTCTAGTACTCATTGGAAACCAAAGTGGGACAAAAATGATCAAGTTGTAACAAAGGGGAAGACCGAACCACCTAAGGGAAATGATTTGGGTGAGGCTGAAACCTTAAGAAAAAAAGAGAATGAGTTTAAAAACAATTGTGAGGCCGAGAGTTCAAAAAAAAAAAGAGAGTGAAAGAAAAACAGAGAGTAAAAAGAACAAAGAGAGTGAGAGGAAAAAAGAGAATGAGGCCGAAACATCAAAAGAAAGAGAGAGAGAAAAAGAAAATATAGAGGTGGTTAAGAGTCAAGAAAAAAGCGTGGACCCACAAGAGGAAAAAGAAAGAGAGGTTGCAGAGAAAAACAGAAAGACAAAATTGAGTTTTTATGCTAAGGCAAGCTTTTATACTAATGAATTTAATGACTCTTTGTCTAGTGTTGTTGTTTCTTTGTTGCAGGGATATAAGGTCATGATTCCTAACGGTGTGTTTAGTGGATTGCCACCTATTTGGGATATAGAGCACTACATTGATTTTGTGCCAAGTGTGACAATTCCTAACCAACCTTTATTTGAAGAACATGAGTTCTTGACACACTTGAAGGGACAAGGTAAGTTGTTGACTAGAATGCATGCTAAGTGGGAGGACTGTATTGAGACTTTTTCTCATGTATTCAAATACACACAATGTATGAAAAATTTTGTTGTTAATGCTTTAGCAAGAAAGTATGTCCTTGTCTTCATTTTAGATGCAAAATTGTTGAGACTTGAATATGATAAGGAATTGCATGCTAATGATGATGACTTTGCTAGTGTGTATGGAACATGTGAGAATGCAACATTTGGTAAGTTCTATAAACTAGATTAATACTTGTTTAGAGAGGATAGATTTTGTGTGCCTACTAGTTTTATGCGTAAGTTGCTTGTGTGTGATGGACATGGTGGTTTGTTGGGTGAACTTGGTGTAAGGAAGACTTTTGTTGTGTTGCATGAACATTTTTGGGACTATCATTTGCCATTCATTGAAGTGTTGTATGGACGTTTGTGGAAGTATCATTTTTCATTAATTGATGTGTTGCATGAACGTTTATGGGAGTACCATTTGCCATTCATTGACGTATCACATGAACGTTTGTGGAAGCATCATTTATCATTCATTAACATATTGCATGAACATTTGTGGAAATATTACTTGCCATTCATTGAGTTTGCATATAATTGGAGTGGTCATTTTGGTGTAAGGAAAGATTTAGGTTTGTTTCATAAACATTTGTAGGAGTATCATTTGCCATTCATTGAATTGTTATATGGACGTTTCCGGGAGTATCATTTGCCATTCATTGAGTTTGCATATTGGAGTGGTCATTTTGGTTCGAGGAAGACTTTAGATGTGCTTCATGAACATTTGTAGGAGTATCGTTTACCATTCATTGAGTTTACATATAATTGGAGTGTTCATGCTACTACTAAATTTTCACCATTTGAAATTGTGGGAGTATTGTTTACCATTCATTTAACACCTTTTCCTGTTGATGACAGGAGTAGCTTGGATGGTCTTTTCCAAATTATTGAACAAATTAATGAAAATGCATATCCTATATATCTTCCAGGTAACTATTTTGTTTCTACTATTTTCAATGTTACTAACCATTTTTCCTTTGATCCAGGTGGAGATTCGAGGTTGAATCATTTTGAGGAGATGGAAATGATGGGAACCAAGATGAGACTAGTCTTAAAGATCATTTGCAACTTCCAGATGGGCCAAGAAGATCAAGGAGGCAATGCAAGGATTGATGCAATCCACTTGAGACGAATTTAGCAAGAGCCCAACATTCAAGATGGGACTTGAAGGATAAAGATCCAGTTTTAATTCATTTGATCAGCTATGAAAGAAGGCAACTACAAGACTTAAAGGCTTTGGGCTCTTGAAGGGTTTCAACTTATTTAATTCATTTAAAGAACTTATTTTATTAGTTTAGAATAACTGAGTTTATTATAGGAAGCACTTAAGGGGGCCTATGTAAGGGCATGTTGGGAAAGTTATTATTTAATCGAACTAGGGTTAGGGTTACTGTAGTCGAGTTACTGTAGCGCGGCACTGTTCATCCAGGGGCACTTTTGGAAGATGGGGCTTTATTTTGGCTAGGGTTTCATTAGGTTTTGCTTTAAATACTCTATGTAGCCACATTTTAATCAGTTTATGAAGTTTATGAAATTTGATGAATTTATTCATTGTGAGTTGAGTTTATCTCCTCTTGTTCTTAATTGAACTTTTGAACTTATCAAAGGTAAATCATAACTTTTGTGGCGTTCCTCCTTTGTAATCTGGGTTCTTCAACGGGTCTAGATTTTAATATAATCTAGGTTTTTGAAACGAGTTCTCATCGGGTCTAGGTTCTCCATCCATTGGCTTGATTTTGACTTTCCTGAGAAGTTTTCAAATTGATTGTGGGTTCAGGGGATTTCGTTCCCGCTGGTTCATATCAACTTGAGTGGATGGCAGTGGTTATGCGCATGATCTGGCTAAGGAGGAATAAGTTTATTTTTGAGAACAAGTTTTACAGTCCTAAACAAGTCATTTCGATGGCTGGGGAGGGTCTGGAGGATTACAAAACAGCACAAATGAGCATAATTGGATGTCGAGGTGGTGGTGATTGACATGGAGTGCAGAAGAAATGGAAAAAACCTGCCACCAACACGGTAAAGGCTAATTGGGATGCCGCTATGGATTTTGAAAACAAGAGAATGAGAATGAGAATTGTGTTTAGAGATGAAGAGGGGGAGGTTCTGGCGTCTGTGTGTGATGTGAAACAGAATGTGCATGACCCTACTTTGGCTAGCAGTCTAGCATTGTGGAGAGCACTCGAGATAAGTATTGACCTTTCTTTCTCTTTTTCTGAACTAATATTTGAAGGAGATGAAACTGCTATTATTCAAAAGATCAACAAGGTAGGTGAAGATCAGTCGTGGGGGCATATTATCAATGATATAAAACAGGTTCTTCATCAAAAGGAAGGATGATCAGTCTGCTATATTTCTAGAGAAAGAAATTATGTTGCTCATTTATTGGCAAAACATGCTTTATTACTCAGGAAATAAAGGGTTTGGATCGAAGGGGGTCCTTTTGTAATATGCAATGCTTTAGTGCAGGATAATATGTGTAATTCTGACTCTGTTGAAGAATTATAAAATCTGTTCTTGTTTCAAAAAAAAAAAAAGATATGTATTTATTGGATAATTAGGTTGATGAAGAAAATAGTTAAGAAATAATAATTTTAAGTTAAAATTAAATTATTAATTAATATATGGAACATATTTAGAAAATATTAAAATAAATTAAAAAATATCATTAAAAATATATTATTATATTATTATTTTGACTTTAAATAACTAATTCAATATAAATTAACCTTTTCAAAAATTGTAACTATAAAGTTGACATTAATTTTAGACTTACCATTGCTAAGGCTCTTGACAGTGTGACCGATTAGAAGATTTTTTCAACCGAAAACTCCCTCCTCTCGAAATTAGCCACCTGTTTCTGGGATCCCTTGATAATAGCTACCAGCAACAGTCCTGCTCTTACTTTCCTTCTCATTGCCCCCATTTGCCATCATCAACAAATAAGCTGCAACTTCGTGATCCTCTTCACTCATCATCCATCACCAGCCCATCGAAACTACTCTCCGGTAGCGATACGGGTTTGCGGAGATTCGGTCGGGTGGTGATCTTGGGCGCACTTGGGGTCGGGTTTCTTCCCTTGTTTCGGCTTCGAAACCACGCCGCTTGAACTCACCTCCATCACTCCATCATTTCTAACCGGTTTCGAACGCTTCTTGCGGCGGGCTTTCTCGTCGTGAGGAGGGGGCAAAAGGTTAAGCAGAGATCGAAGTCCGTGGGCGTTGTCTTCACGGAGATTGGCTACGGATTCTTCTGTAAAACTTGGTGACCCAGTGACAGAGTGAGTCTGTGTGAGTTTTGAATTTGGAAACTTTTTCCAATGATTGTTAAGCTCTTGTACTTTCTCTGTTTGCTTTCATTGATCATTTTTGGTTTAATTTAGTTTGTTTTTCTTGAATCGATGGAAATCTTACTTATAACGACCGGTTTACGACTAGAGTAACTGAATGATTTTCCCTTTCTTTTTTCAGTTTTCCTTTGATATAATAATGAACGAAATTCAAGGGAAAAGAGGGGAAAATGAGACGAAAGGAAGGAGAGGGAGGGCTTGCGTGGTGGTACTAGGGGACCTCGGGCGCAGCCCTCGTATGCAGTATCATGCTCTTTCACTTGCTCGTCAGGTATTTTTTCCCTTTCTTGATTTCTGTTTTCAATTAAACATTTGTAGAATATGTTTAATTTCTAATTTGTGTGCCTCTCCAATAATTTTGATAATCTGAACCGTCCATTATGGTTGCAAAAGTTTTAAACGCAGATTGATCTTAGTTTTCTATAATCAATTTTGAATAGAATGCAGTGCTTTTTCAAAAAAAAAAAAAAAAAAAAAAACTTAGAATGTAGTGGTAATTAGAGTCTCATTTTTGTTAAGTATTCAACCTGCGTTTTACTGTGCTTGAATAAATTCTCTAATGCATCCTCATGTCAATTATGCTTTCTTTTTTGGTTGTTTGGTTATTTGGGGCCAGGAATATGTCCATTATGTTTATTTACTTATCTTATAACATAATTGATTTAATCTGGATAATTTTTCTGATGTATGTATATTTGGTTTTTATCAATATGATATTGTTCATGGAAATTGAACTTCAACAGTTGTATCCCAAATTCAGGTTTTTGCCAAACAATTATTATTTGAGGGGCTAAAAGCATGAATTGCATCAGACGTAGTTTTGGAGTTTGTGGAAGGTGAGATATCAAAAGCATTGTGACACTACTTGAGTTAGCACATCTTATGTGCTGCCTCTATGGCCTGAGCCCCTTTTGTGTGAGAGATTATAGGTTTTTGCAATCTCCACCTGTGTTAGATAGACATTGGCATGCCAAGGATTATGCAGCTATAATTATATTTGTGATTGCTTTTTATTTTCTAACCACTTCTACTAACCCAATCTCACCCTGTCAAGTTGTTGTTCCATGTGTTGTATGAATATTGTCCGTGGTGATTAGAATCGTTTTTGGTTAATCATTTCTTATATTGATCCTCGTTTACTTATAAAAGAAATCTTATATTGATCTTTGTATGCGGAACCCTTTTTCCCTATCTTGGTTAAATTGGAAATATCAATAGAGAAATGTATATCTACCGTGTCAACTTTTTCACTTTTAATTTTACATTCATTCATGTTATATATAATTGTCATTTTCATTTAGATCTCTCATGTTTATTAGGTTTTCTTTTGCCTTATCTGTTCTATTAATTTTGCAGGCATCTCTTGAGGTGGACATTGTTGCATATGGGGGTACGTCTTTATACTTTATGGAAAAATTTAAAATGTGATATGGTTTGCTAAAGAATTTACTTTTCAATGTGATATGCTTTGCTTGGGAAGGAGAGGTTATTGCCCTTTATAATGAATTTCACGAGGTTCCAATTGTAAGATTGACTGGTACTTTTGGAGTATGGGACCACTGCCTTCCTATACACAACTCAGGGTGTAACAATCTCCACTCTTAAATTAACTACAGTTCAATTAAAATTTGCAGTCTTCCTTGGGAAAAAAATACAACATTATTGAAGAGAGAGGAAGCTGACATCACAAATTGTGCAGTTAGAGCTTAAAAGAAAGTCTAGGATGGATTGTTCATTCATAGCATGAATCCTGACTTCTTGTGTCAATTAGCCCTGAAAAGTGAAATCATTGAGCACTTTTAAATGGGATTGTCACTAAAATATGTAAAAGACTAGAGAATGGCAATGTGGATCTTGTTTACATCATCATGCATGAATTTTACACAAGAATAATGGCAAAAAAAGAAGTGTTCTGTATTTATATTCTTCCATGGGCGATGTCTCTTATATCAATAAAACTTTACTTTTACCTATCAAAAACAATATTCTTCCATGTAGTGCTCTCCTCACATTGAACAACTGAAAGTTTCCTGTTACTTTTGTGACACACAACAGAACCCTGTACACCCACATACCCAATGTGTGTGTTTGCACTGTAACACTGTCATCTCTTTAAGGATGCTCAAAATTGTAAGTGCTTGGGCATTGACATACAAGACGTGCTAAAGTGGCAATTGTGGGGTGTATGATGAAACAATGAGTTTAGTCTAAAGATGTGAGGCTTTAGAATCTTATGCTCTTTTTTTTTTTTTTTTTTTTTTTTTTTTTTTTTTCTTTTTTTGTGGTTTTGTTGCATTAATCTTCATTAGAATATCATTCCCTACTTCCCACCTGTATTTGGAAAGAGAAAATTTCTTCTTAGTATTCATGAAATGTTTTTCACCAATCTAAGTTCCTCTTTAGAAACTGTTTCTCATATCATTTGTCTTGTGTGTCATAAGCAAGTCTCTTTGGAAACATAGCAAGTAATGTTCATCAACATAATCATTAAGTTGCAAGTAATGTGCCTTGTATCTAAAATAGAAAACCACAGTTTTTTACATTATGATTTTAAAATATGATTGTTTGCTGCATTTCTTTGATTGGTGAAGTACAAAGATATTTTCATCTTGAGCAATGAGGTTTTTTAATTTATTTTTTATTTTTCATATGAAAAATTAAATGTAATACCTGTGTGCCTCAATATTAAGTGTGTAAAGAATAGACAAGTTTAATTTTTTATCTTGTGATGTCTTTATAATTACATTTTAATTTTTGACATATAGATTTTAAAATTCTTCTGCAATGGAAATTACTACTTTTTTCTGTGGATATTAATGGAAAAATGGCATTTTGTTTATTGTAATGACATATGGATGGCGCTGAATATTGAGGAGGAAAAGTTTGGAGATGGCAAAAGATTTCGAAGGACAGCCAAGTGAATACATATTATTTTAGCATTTTGAAATACAACTGAACATTTGAGGTGTCATTTATGTCAGATAATGCTTTAGAATCCACATGGTTAACCTTTGATTTCAAAATACTGGGTATGGAATCTGGAATATTTTTCCCTGGATGCTGCATTGAAAAACTTGTTATGCAGGATTTAATATTACATTACCAACTACAGTGTTAACCACAAATTTGGATGTTTGAACAGGTTCCCAGCCCCACATTGCAGTTCTATCTCAACCATCTATACATATTCACATAATGGTACTGCTATGGAGATATCATAATGTTTTATTAGATTTTCCTATTATATTATTATGTATACTTCTTTTTTTCCTGAATCTGCAGCCACTGTGGCTTGTAATCCTTGAAGGCCTACCGAAGATGCTCCGCCCTATAATGCTTTTGCTCAAGCCATTAATTCAGTTTTTCATGCTTCTTTGGTTTCTTTGCATAAAGATTCCTTCTCCTGATGTCTTTATTGTGCAGGTGAGTCCTCATGTTTCACTTCAGAGCATATTAGGTATTTTACTTAATGGAAAAGTAGGCTGACATACCATGACTTTTGCAATGCGACATTCAAACTACTAATTTCTGCACTTTGCACTCTGATTTGAAATTTCAGTTGTGAACAAAAAGACAATGATGTAGGTGAGGGCAACCTGTTTGTTGCAGGTTTTAAATTTGCTTGAAGGATGCATGTTGAAATTGAAATTTCAAATTGGGGTGTTAAGGATTGAAATTAGTAGTTTGGAGGTTACATTTCCAAAGGGGTGGTAGTTTGGCAAGGTGGGGATTACAACTTTAATTTATTCTTTATTAACAATGAAAAATTCTACTTATCATCCCTATACCACACACCACACATGATTTTTTTTATTTTTTATTTATTCTTTCCCTTACCAAATGTGGGTGTATGGATTATGAGTAGAATAATTCCTTTAGTTTAGCAAGAATAAAACAAAAAATAAAAAATCAAGTGTGGTGTGTGGTGTAGGGATGATGAGTAGAAGGTAACAACTTTGTTGCACGTCCTTTTGGTGACTACTAATTCTTCAGGCCAACAAAATATATATATATATATATATATGGCCTTTGAGCATTATTTATTTTAGTAATAAGAAAAAAAAGAATTATTCATCTCTTATGTGTATGTGTGTGTACTTATCAAAAAAAAAAAAAAGTGTGTATGTGTGTGCCTGCGTGGACTACGAAGGAATCTAACGTCTCTTGTAACACTTTTATGTTGTATACAGAGAAAGTTTTGCCATCAAAATTTACTTGTAATTAGGTAGTTACTGACTGAGGCGGTCAAGTGATAGCTGAATAGAAATGATAGTATATTATTTATTAAGTCCTGTGATCACTTCTATTGCTGTCTGCTCTTGTATATTTCCCATGTACTTGGCTTCGCCTTTTTTAATAAAATTCTTATCTACCAATAGGAAAAAAACTTCTATTGCTGCAATTGCTTCTTAATTTATCTAGGATAAATCTGGGGAAGACTGTACAGCACACTGCATGGTTTAAGTTTTTTTTTTTGGAAGTTTAGGTTTCCTTTTTCATTAAAAATATGCTTTTGCAGAAGAGAACTTGCAAAAGTAGTTGCTATCAGTCATCGCATAGCATGAAACATGTTTATACTTGGTTCTATCACTTGCTATGTACACCTTCCTTCTAGTGGTTATTGGCACTCAACTTCATGGTTGAGGTTTAATTTCGACTTCTACAAATCATTTGTCTGGGCAAGTGGAGGCATCTTTGTGCAAACTCTTCATGAATTGCTTTTCCTGGATAACCAGTGCCCTACCCCACCCCCAAAATAAAAACAAAAACAAAAACAAAAACAAAAACAAAAGAAAAAAAAAAACGATGTTGTATAGGGAGGTTCATTGTTTTTTAAGATTTTCAGGTGATTTTGAGAGTGTGGGTTTTATGTTTGGAGGATAACAGAGTATTCTGATACATGTTGCTGAAATATTCGGGAGATGATCAGCTTGGGCACAATGTGCTGCTTTAAGCCTTTAATATTGGAATATCTGGATCATTTGTGTTATTGTATATCGTGAAGTTGGAGAAATTTGGATGATGCACTCGGGGTCCTTTATTATTTTTCAAACATGTAGTTCATCCGGAGCCTCTTATCTTTTAATATTTTAATAGTATATTTAAACATTTTAAGCCATTTGAATCTGTTGCAACATGTGCATCCAGGATTTCTTATTTTTCTATCTTAGATTGCTAAATCATTTGAGTTTGAATGCTTTCTCTCTTTTGTAGAATCCTCCTTCCGTTCCAACTTTAGTGGCTGTAAAATGGGCAAGTTCACTGAGACGTTCTGCATTTATAATTGATTGGCATAATTTCGGATATACCCTGCTCGGGTTGTCGCTTGGGAGAAGTAGTCGCTTTGTCTCTGTCTATCTTTGGTATCGTTTGGTTTGTTCGTGAGTTATGATGTTGTCTTTTAGGTGTACAAAACATGTAATTTTTGGACACATGCTTAGGTTTGAGAAGCGTTATGGGAAGATGGCAGATGGATCCCTATGTGTGACAAAGGCAATGCAACATGAATTGGCTCAAAACTGGGGAATTAGGTAAGTGGATTGACTAAAAAATTCCCAGTTTCTTTTTCGTTATAAAAATTTTACTATAATTCTCACATCTTCTTCTTGTCAAATTGATAGAGCTACAGTGTTATATGATCAGCCTCCTGAGTTTTTCCGTCCAGCTTCACTCGAGGAAAAGCATGAGGTGAAGCATGCATTTCTTTGTCAAGTTCTTATCAGGAATGTTTCGATCGAAGAAATATGTCTAACATCTGGACTGCTTGTAGCTATTTTTTAGACTAGATAAAAATCTCTGTGAGCCTCTTGGTGTACGGGATTGTGTACACAATGGTACGAGTAACTTTCCTTGAATATTTTTTATTCCCACTTTAAATGAGGTTGAGTGGTAACAGTTCTTTGTTCATGTGACACGCTTCTTGCAGGACATTTAGGAATGCAGAACCATGAGCTAAATGAGACTCTGTTGACTTCCCAGGTTGGCAGTGACATTTTCTTGAAGCCAAACAGGCCAGCACTTGTTGTAAGCAGTACAAGCTGGTGATTTCTTCTTCCTTTGATAAGTTTATCGATCTTGTAAATTCTGAATGTTTAGTGTCATAATCTTTGTATTTGATATGGCATGCCCTATTTTTATTATAATTCTTATTTGCTGCTTGTTCAGCTGCAAACCCTTCATCAGCAGCCATGGATTACTCTGATCTTCTCTGTTTATTGGGTTTTCTTTCTTTTCTGAAATTATTAGTATTTAGTAAGGTCGTCACATTTTATTCTGTGCTTTTACAAAATCATTAATAATTTGTGATAATCTTTTTATTGACTAGGTCTAAGAGATGTAATAATATGTTTAAATAAAAAGGAGTGATGCTTGGAGTTCATTATATAAATGGGACTGGTGGAAGTAAATGTACATATCAAAAGTGGGCAGCATCAGTTGATCATATTATCCTGCTTGACTACTTGAGCAACCATTACTGGTTACTATATTCTATTCCTAGTCATTTACAATCAGTTGGATAAAATGCAACGAAACATTCTTCCAGGTGGATTAGGTGATGAATATAATTTCATCTAGTGGATTAGGGAATCAGCTGTGGTCTTGTAGTGGGATCGTTTTTTCGGAAATGGTTGATTGGATTAAACAATGGAAAGTCCGGGCCAATGGACTTCTGAGATGTCAGGGCAGGATGGGTTTTCAGGTTTTATTAGTTTGAGAGTGGAAGATGGTAGGCCAGGTTTTCAGATTTAAAATTGCTGTGATGTAGCTAGAAACAAAAGATGGTCTTGGTGTCAAATAATGAGTGCATGTGGATGTCATGTTTTGTAAACTACTATCCATTTGATGTCTTCCTCCAAAAAAAGGGAAGAGCACAAAAAATGAAGGAACGAGCACTTTGTTACTATTCATGTTAATAGTCTGTCAATTCTGTGGTGACTTGGTTTGATTCTTCACGTTTCTGGTTTAATGTTTTTGATGTGATCAGTTCTGTGATATTACTGAAGTTTTGGTAATTGATTCTCAGACAAGTGCGATATTTAGTTTTTGTTTGTGCTTTGGTTGTTTCCTCTTTGCTGCTTAGCTGATCAAGTAAATTATTCTAAAAAATGATACTTTTTTCAGGACCCCCGATGAGGATTTTGGCCTTCTCTTGGAAGCAGCAGTAATGTATGATAGGCGTGTTGCTGCAATATTAAATGAAGATGATTCAACCAATGAAGAGTTTCTGTGGAAGGAAATCTCTCAGGGAAAGCAATACTTGTACCCTAGATTATTGTTCATCATTACAGGTAATCTCATAATTTTGGGCATGTGTGCGCGCACACATGCACTTGTGTGTGTCATCAGCTATGATGCAGACATCTTCTGACTTGGGATCTATTTCTCTTCATGAAGGTAAAGGGCCTGAGAAGGAAAAATATGAAGAGAAAATAAGGAGGCTACACCTCAAACGTGTGGCATTTCGTACGATGTGGCTGTCAGCTGAGGATTACCCGTTGCTCCTGGGTATGTTCTTTATTCTTGGTTTCTTCTAGTTTTCTTTGTTCTACTAAGCTATATAATTTCCATATACTTTCTATATTTGCAGGATCGGCAGACCTAGGGGTTTGTCTGCATACTTCCTCATCAGGGTTAGACCTTCCAATGAAGGTAATTCTTTATCAATTTTTCTATGACTGAAAGGTTGATTTGGTCCCTAAAAAATTTTTCTCCTTATTTTTTTTTGCTACTCTTGTATTTAAATGTTAACAGTGTTGGCTATCAGGTTGTGGATATGTTTGGTTGTGGTTTGCCTGTTTGTGCTGTTTCCTACTCTTGGTAAGCTTTTATTCTGCATTTCGTAGTACATTTCCTTTGATCTGTGCTTGACTGATGTGATATATTTTTTTAAGAATAGGTTCTAATTAGTAATTGTATTATTGCTTTGATGTTTTTTTGAAGCATTAAAGAACTTGTAAAAGTTGAGAAGAATGGTCTCCTCTTTTCATCATCTTCAGAGCTAGCAGATGAACTGTTGGTGAGTTTAATTGGTTGACTAAGGTGTTGTGTAGTCAATAATTGTCTGATAATGAACAATCTCTTTTGCTGTTAAATGTCATCCATATAATTTGAGGTAAATATAAATGTCTACTAAACTTATTGAATCAATTCTATGACTTCCTTGTGAACATTTGAAAATATTCCATTGAATATGAGAAATACATGAATGTCCATATATTTGTAGTGTCATAAGAGAGGAGATCCTAGACAATTTTCCCGTAAATAACTTTTCATGATCCCTAACCCACCCATCAGGGCATAGCTTCGTGGTCAAAGGGTAGCTTTCCAAAGCTCTTCAGAATCGCTTGCAATCTGGAGACTTATGTGGCATATCATTATCATATTACCAACGGCTCTACCTAAAGGAATCTTTGTTAGGGAGGCTTATGATTGGGAGGTGGACCTCTTCTTATCATTCTTTGACCGGTTATATTCATGTAAGATGATATGGTGAAGATAAACTGGTTTGGGGCCCATCTAGGAAATGATTGTTTGAAGTAAAGTCATTCTATAATGTGTTGTGCATTCAAGAAGGGACCCCTTTCCCATGGAAGTTCATTAGGAAAAATATACGCCGCTAGAGTTGCTTTTTCTCTTGGACAATGGCTATAGGAAAAAATACAATGTGAGGAAGCGAGGAATAGTGGTGGTTTATTGCTGTTACATGTGCAAAAAGAGTGGGGAATCAGTGGGTCACCTTCTACATTGTGATATTGCTATCCTTCTATGGTACATGCTTTCTGTCCTCTCTGGGATGGATTGGGTTATGCCCTCTTGTGTGGTGGATCTTTGAATATGTTGGATAGGGAAGTTTAGCAATGATCAAGATGCACCATTATGAAAATTGATCCTATTATGTTTATTGTGGTGTAATTCAAAAGCATGATTTTTGTGGATTGGCTGTGGAACAAGATGTATGTCTTTGGTTTTTCAAACTAAGACCCCATGGTACTTTTATCAGATAAAAATAGTTTTGGTTCATAAGGAGAGTTTCTATCATCATTGCCATTTCTCTCACTCTTCATTTGATTGTAGATACCTAGTGTAATATAGGATTTCAGCATAACATGTACTTTGAGAAATTCAATCAATGCACTAATGTATGTGATTGCTTAGGGCAGAAATGCTATTGTATTATGTATAGTTGGCTGTCTGGTCTCTGCAACAGTAGAGGACATCGATAAATTTTGCAAAATTGAGGTAGCATCTTCTGGCTATTGAGGATGGAAGATTTAGGTTATTCTATGGCCCATAATGGGGTTGGGGGAAACTTTGTGTTGTGAGCCTCTAGCTATGGGCCTTTTTCAGAGGGAGAGAAAATGGGAACTTTCGATTGGGTATTTGTGGCCATTGAAGCAAACATAGCTGGGAATGAGAATTGTGGCTATAAATCTACCCTGAAGCATCAAAGAGAGTTAAAAAGATTTACTTGTGCTATTAATTATGATGTAAGGAGTGGAAGCACAAGCTGAAGTCTTGCCAAGGAGAAGAGCTCTCGCATCCATTTATAAAACTGAAGATCTTATCATGGACTGTTAGGGGTTTGAATGATGAGTTGAATTGTCTTCGGTTTGGGAACTTGATTAGAAGTTGGAAGGCAAATGTTATTGGCTGCTAAGAAAAAAAGGTGAAGTATATGTCTCGTTGTATGGTGCGTAAATTGTGTAATGGCCAACATGTAGATTGGTATTGTTTAGACTCAGTTGGGGCATTGGGAGGTATTCTTTTGATGTGGGATAGAAGGATGGTGGAGAAAGTCAATATTTGTGTGTGATTACACTATTGCATGTGCATTTCGAAATGTGGAAAATAAGTTTGAATGGGCATTTACAAGGGTCTACAGACCAAATTGTGATAAGATGAAAATACTTTTTTGGGATGAATTGGTGGGAATAACGAGTTGTTGGAACATGCCTTGGTGCATTGGGGGGACTTCAATGTTATTAGATTCCCTAGTGAAAGGTCGGGCTGAGCCCTCCCGAAGACAAGCTTTCTTCCTCTCATGCTCTCAGGAGTGGGAGTTTAGCTCCAACAACAGCATCTATATGGTCCCCCTTTGTTCCTGGCAAGTTACTAGCTCCCAGCACTCTAGTTCATAAATAGGTTTACGGCCCCACTGGAACACCGTTCATCCTTGTAGCAGAAGCTGAATTCTCTCTCGATGCCTACCCACACTAGACCTCCCCCCTGCTTGTCTAGAGGACCTCCCACATATGACCTTTCGGCACTTTCTGAGCACAATGGGGTGGTTATCAAGTTAAGAATCTGCACCTGAGTTGATTTAGAGGCTGGTTCAATCCCTTTGTTCACTTCAAGTGCATTGTTCCCCTTTGAGTGAATCACAATCATTGTTTGCACCACTGCCACGCCTGACGTCAATGTCTGGTCTTCACCACCTAGGTTGTGTTGCCATTTTTCTCCATTGCCTCCGACTCAACTATTGGGTCCTTGGAGGAAGATAAAGCCCCTATATTTTTTACACCTACTTTGACCCATCATTGAAGCTTCGGTCAAGCTATCTCCTTTATCAAGCCCATCAATTCTTTTCCTTTAAGTGAACTTGAGCTCAGCCCATTCCCTTTCTCTCCCCTACTTTTTTCCTTTATAGCCTAGTCCACCAGCCTACTTGATATTGGATGTGATTTGGTCCCAGCATTCTTGCGGCCCACTCCACGCCCTATGCTCTTTAACTTATCATCCAGAGCCTTCAAGAATGTTGAGACTTCTCCTCTCTTCCTTGGCAAGTGCATCTAGAAAAAAGCCAATGCTCCAACATGTGCATCCCCTGCCCACCCTCTGTACTACCCAGGATGTTCGTATTATTCATAGCAGTCCCAACTATTTTCCAATTTGGACACATGGTTGTTACTTTTTCCATGACAATTGGGTCTTCCATTCCCATTTTTCCCCTAGGTTCTCTGTTGATTGCTAAGCTATTCCAACTACTTGCCACCACCTCGGCATATGTTGAACTTCCTCTATTACAAAACACAGCTTTACGTGCCTCTGCCAATCAACGAACCTTTTTTTTCTGTGTGCCTCTCATCACCGTTACCCCATTGGTGAAGCTTAGCTTTGTTCCCTTTGTCACTGGATGACTGATACAATCGAATCACCTTAATGAGTTCCCCATGAAAGGCTCTACACACATTGCCTTATTTTCCCTCCAGGACCACCAATAGACCTCTTCGACCACCCATTTCATAAACAGAGTTCCAAAAAACAATCTTGGTTGTTCGAACAACACTGCAATAAGAGTGCTCTACTTCCTTCTTTAGAATGATCCATGAATTCCTTACCGGCCATTGACTGTAACACGTCCTTCCCACTGGATAATAGTTGCTTCAAGCTCGGTTTTCCTAAAGACATTGATCGACGCCAAGGAACCTTTCCTGTGGAAGCTTGTTTGGAAGAATAGGGTTCCTCCAAGGGTGGCTTTCTTCACATGGACAACAGCTCTAAGGAAAATCCTTACCCTGGATAACGTCAAGAGGAGGGGCATGATAGCAGTCAACCAGTGTTGCATGTGCAGAAGAAATGTGGAGACCAGGGATCACCTTCTTCTACATTGTGAGGTTGCAAGAATTTTAAGGAGCATGTTCTTCGATCTCTTGGGGATTAAGTGGGTGATGCCTTCAAATATGGTGGAGGTTTTAACATGCTGGAATGGACAGTTTGGCCACTATCAGTATGTTTCATTGTGCAAGATGGTCCCATTGTGTGTGCTATGGTGCACATTTGGAGAGAGAAGCCGGCATAGCTTTGACGATAGCAAAAGCTAATTTCTAATTTTCAAGATGGTCAACCCCCTTTTGCATTATGGTGCTCCCTTTTCAATTTCTAATTTTCAAGACTTTATAGCTCCTTTCCCCTTTGTTAGTTGAGTGAGTTCTTGTATACTTCCTGTATACTGGGATAATACCCCTTTATTTTTAATAAAATTTTTCTTAGATAAAAAAAAGTCCAGGACAATTAGTGAATTTAATTGGAAAATTTAGTCTTTTCTCATGGTTACATTGTTTGTCTGGTCCTGTGCTATTTTGAAAGAAATCAGTCTTCTTTAACTTAAGCACATCACTAGGAGGGAGAAATTTGTATCAATATGAGATACAATGATCAAGAAGATAGAACGTAGATTGACAGATTGGAAGAGGTTGTACTTGTCGAGAGGTGACCAGATTACCTTAATCAAGAGTACTCTTTCTAACTTACCAACATATTTCTTGTCTCTATTCCCAATTTCATCTAGCTTGGCGACCCGGATTAAAAAGCTTCACCGTGATTTCCTTTGGAGTGGGGTGGGGGATGAATTCAAATTCCATATAGTCAGTTGGGATAAGGTATGCACTCCAACCTCCTCTAGTGGGTTGGGAATTAGAAATATGAGAATTTTCAATCAACCCTTACTTGGGAAATGGTTGTGGAGATATAATATTGAGCCGGAAGCCCTATGGAAGTCGATCGTTGATTGCAAGTATGGAAGTTTTGGGGTTTTGAAAAGGGGGGGCTTACTAGAGAGGTGAGTGTGGCTTATGGGGTGGGAGTTTGGAAGCACATTAGATGAGGGTGGGTGGTTTTTACTCGTTGTACTAAACTTGTGCTGGGAGCGGGCTCTAGAATAAAAATTTGGAGCGACATACGATGTGGAAATAATGCCCTAAAGGACTTTTGGTCTGACTTCTTCTGGCTAAAATATGTGGGTGAGGAGCCGCTTGTCTTAATAGGGGCGAGGTCAAGGGGATCTTGTTTTTGGAAAGATATTTTATAGGTGCTACCTTTGGTCTTACAAAATTCACAATGGATAGTTTGAGAGGGTGTGTTAAGTTTTTGTATGACAATTGGCTTGGTGATGGACCTATTGTAGATTTTCTGCCGGTTGTGGGGAATCATAAATTGTTGGTCCAGGATCTATGGGATGGGGTGGGCTGGAAATCTGATGAAGTGCGACCATTGGTTGATGAGTATATGTTCCAGAAAATCACTCTATCTAATGTCCGTGTTTGGGAGGGTAAGGATATGCTGGTTTGGAAGCACACGGTGGATGGGGAAGTCGGCTTGGCAAATTATTCGTGCTCGTGGTAGTATTTGTCCCTGGAAGAAGTGGCTTTGGCAAGACCATGTCCCGAAGAAAATGTCTTTTTCATGTTGGCGGGCACGCCAAAATGCCATTCCCGTGGATTCCGGTTATTTCTAAATGCCATTGCTGTACGGATAATAAGATTGAGACAGTGGATCATGTGCTTTGTGATGGGGAGGGACCGAGGAAGGCCTGGGATTTTTTTGCTGCTGTTTTTGGCATCCGATTACCTCAGACTCGAGTATGGACAAATGTTTTGAACATAAGGTGGTGTCGGGCTTCTCTAGTCTCACAAGTTCGTTGGTTTCGTGGTATTATTTTTATATTGATTTCTTGGGCTCTTTGGAAAGCCCAATGTACGGCACGGATGGAAAATACGAAATTTGAATCAAGTCATTATTCGGATGGTAAAAGGGCTGTTGTAGATATTTCGGGGTCCATGAAAACGTTTAAAGTGGTGAGGGAGCATGATTTGGGAGTGTTGAGGGAACTCAACTGTCCCGTGGTGCCGCCTATAGTTAAAAATCTGAAGTTGATTGCTTGGGCCCCGCCGACAGGGGTCTTCTCTAAGCTCAATGTAGATGGTGGCTCCCTTGGGAATCCTGGGATGGCCGATGGGGGAGGTGTTGTTCGGAATGTGAATAGGCGGGTTCTTGGGGGTTTTGCTCATTTGTATGGTCAGGCTTCAAATAATATTGTTGAGTGTAGAGTAGTGCTTGTTGGACTTTATTTGTGCCAACAGCTGGGTCTACGAACTGTTTTAGTGGAATCGGACTCGAGTGTGGTGATGGGATGGTTTATCTTGGGGACTTGTAAATTTTGGTATTTGTGGGATTTTTGGGATGAAGTGACTTCTCTTTTGTCTTCTATGGATGTCCAGTTTAAGCTCGTGTTTAGAGAAGCTAACATGATAGCGGATTTCTTAGCTAAATATGGGGCGAGTGGCGGAAATTGGGATTTTTTTGGGGGAAGACTTTGTTTTGGGTAGACTAAAGGGGCTTATATGTACAGACAGGATGGGTATACCTTATTTTAGATACTAGTGGTTGGTTTGTTTTTGGCTTTTTGTCACCACGGTATTCCTCCGCCATAAGTGAGGGTTCTTTTATAATATTTGGGAGGGGGTCACTCTTGGATAGGTGACCTTTGACTCTTTTCTTAAAAGAAAAAAAAAAAAAAAAAAAAAGCAGCCCTAAAGGACTCATTTCCTTCAATTTCCTAGTTGCATGTGAACAAGAAACTTCAATGGCCGATCTTATGGTGTTATCGAGGGATCAAGTCCAATGGAACATCACTTTCAGTAGGGCGGCACAAGATTGGGAAGTTGGTAGCTTCGAGGACTGTTTTAGCCTATTGTATTCCACAAAACCGAATAGACAACAAGCTAGCACGTTGTGGTGGATACCTGCATGTAAGGATACATTCTCAGTTCGATCCTTCTACAAATCCTCACCCACTCGCTGAATAATTAGTTTCCATGGAGAAGGATTTGGCAGAATAAGGCGCCTCCTAAAGCGGCATTCTTTACTTGGACAGCTTCCCTGGGTAAGATTCTCACAACAGATAACCTGAGGAAGCTCAGGGTGATTATACTAGATTGGTGCTGCATGTGTAATAAATCCGGGAAGATTGTGGATCATCTCTTACAACATTGCAAGGTTGCTAGAGCGCTGCGGAATGAAATGTTCAGCCAAGTAGAGTTAGCTTGGGTAATGTCCCCCATAGTGGTTGAGTTTTTGGCCAGCTGGACACATTTGAAGGTATTCCACAGATCAAAGCCATGTGGAAGATGGTCCCTATCTGTATTATGTGGTGCCTGTGGTAGGAGCATAATGACCGGATGTTTAAACAAGGAGCGTTCGATGGAGGAACATAGATCTTTCTTTTTTAGAACTCTATTCCTATGGGCCATAGCACTTTAATGACCTTGATTTTCATGACTTTTTTTGTTTCCATTCTTGTGACTTGGATAAAATCACAAAATCAATTTCAGGGGTGCATAGGCCCTTCGGCTAATTTCGGGGGTGCACGGGCCCTCCGGCAAGGAGTTTCCCATAAGTACACCTCGAGTAATTCAAAGGGAAAATTCTCCAGTACGATGGATCTTAGAGATTGTTTGCATCCAAGGAGATTTGAACCTTAGACATGGGGGGAGCATACTCTCAAGCCCAAGGCCTTTACCACTTGGGCCAACCCCTAAGGGTTACTCCCTTCCACTTATTCTCTCCCTCTCTTTCTTGTATTTGCCTATGTTCTCATAGTCTCTCTCTCTCTCTCTCTCTCTCTCTGTGGAGAAATTTGGATTTGCATATAGAGAAATTGGATGTGCCAAAACATTTATTGATCCATTAGATGTGGTGTTGGGGCTTATGAATTTGAGCTTGAAATCTGAGGCTTCTTAGGATTAGAATTTTGAGGTTGGAAATTTGGGGGCCTAGTGATTATAGTTTTGAGAGAGAGAACAATCAATGGTAGAGAAGAGAGTTCTTCTGGATTTACCTTTTTTTCACAACAAATCCTATTCTATCGTGTTTACCAGAGTACCCAACATTACCAAGTATGGAGTTTGATGCCAAGCTTTGAGGAAGCTAGAACGTTCCAGCTGCAAGATTAAAAAGAATCCTTGCGAGAAGTACAATCCAGAAGAGGCAGGTGGCTCTATCTTTCCTATTGAACCTTCCAAAAGAACAGCACTAAATGTTTTCTTCCATTATGGCCAATCAATGCACCCAACTACATTTGAGTCTTCACGCAAGATGGATTTTTTTGGGAAGCTCTTGCAGCTCCTAGCCAAGCTTTCAAGAATGACAGAGTGGGAGATTACAAAGATCTTCTACACGACCTAGAGTAAATTATATTACCATTAAATAAAAAATAGTATTTTAATAATACATATGAAAGAATGGCTCATCCAGTGTAGGTTGTATTTTATATAGGCAAAGTAGTAAAAGTGACTTATTTGCAATCCAATACCAATGCTCTAAGACACAAAGGAATCATTCTTCAAACTGCAGCCACCAGGAGGCAAACTTGAGGACCATTCCAGTATTAGGAGATCACCACCCTCCCCGACATCACTCATGCAATACCCGATCTACTTAAAATCTCAGCCCAAAGCACCCGAACCACCTCACAATGCAATGATAAATGATGGACAGATTCACCATTCTTTCTACACGTAAGTTTACAAACTGATGTGACTTAATGTGATACGTCAAATCCATTTTATAATAAAAAGTGTTTTGCAATCTAACATACCGAATCAAGTCACATTCGTTTGTAAGATCCATTTATAAATCTAGCATTAATGTATTTATCAGACAGATGCATATCCTACTTTTGCACCCTTCACTAAAATGTATCACTACATTTCTATGCATCTTTCCTGTTTCCATATCTCGGTGCATTATCTAAAACATCTTTAGGAGGCCAAGATTGACCATGGAAATCAATGAAACCTTGAACCTTCCTAATGCAGTTATTCAACTCAATAGATGCTTAGTTTCCGTATATTGATTGACCTGTCAGTCAATGAAAACTAGAAGATTTTTAATGCAGTTCTCTGTGAATCTTCAGATGCTCTTCAAGGGTTTTCCAGATGGATGTGATGCGTTGAATTTGCTGAGAAATGGTACCTTGGAAATGGGTTCATCTGCAAGGTGGGCTACTGAGTGGGAAGAGCATGCCAAGCCATTAATATCTGAGGCAAGTTAATCCTTTCATATCCATATCTATAATAGTCGGTGACTTTACCACCGTATGATTGCACCAGAAGTGAGGAATTATTAATAACATCATAGAATACCGTCTTTTTTAAAAAATAATAATAATAATAATAATAGTAGATGACATTAAAGATTATAAGCATCATGTTCACGTATAAAAAATTATAAATAGATATTCACATATATATATATATATATGTGTGTGTGTGTGTATACTAATAAAAAAATGTATATGTGTGTATATATATTCTATTTGTTAGTTTTAATTTAGGTAGCTAGCTTGTGAACCTGATAATAGAACTTTGACTTGTAGGTTATCTCGCAGAATATTTGATTTCTGATATCCAGCTAAAATATACAAGGTTTTAAGATTAGAAACTCCAGTTCATCGCCTCAACTCTTTGGATTATAGCATGAGGCCGGCTACTCTTTTTTATGTTAGTTTGATACTTCTCCAGAAAACTGTGACCGGAGTTGGAATTTTCATCTGTTGTTTATTGCTGTTTTGATTTAATGAAAACCCGCCTTTCTTTCCTTACGGTGTAAGGGTTATGCCATTCTGCTTTCTTTTATTATATATTTTTAATTTTTGTGTTTCATGGCGTGAGAGAGAGCTCGCCATTGCAGTGCTAAACTGCCGAAATGGTATGCAGTGATCTTACACAGAAAACTCGCATTAATAATGGCCTGTAATATACGTTGACATCAATCAAAAACCAAGATGTGATATATATTTTTTTTAAATCTACACTAAAAAAATATATAATAAAATATAATAGATTTTAAAGCAAAAAAATAATTAAAAATCCCCAAAAGTAAATGTATTAATAAAAAATAACAAGAGAGTAGAAATAAAAATGAGGACCCAATATAATAAGAAGATGCTAGGAATTGAAAATCTCTTTACGGTTGACTTTTGGATTATTCTTTCTGAGCTAAAAATCCAAATAAAAATGATGGTCATCAAGTTTGGGGAACTCGGTTGCATGTCTAAATATAGAGCTTTGATATTACATTTGCAATTATTCATACAATTCTCAATCCCCTAGCATTGTCCAATAAGTAAAGGCACATCAACCAACCAGCCTTGCATAGGGAGGTAGTACCATTCTAAACTCCTCTCTCTAAAAAGTTCTCTCCTCTCTAGAAGCCAAAAGACTCAATCCTTCTTTATGCCTCTCATCCCTTCCCACAAGCACCTTGTCCATAGTGTTTTTTTTTTCTTCTTATTTTCCACATTTTTCTCACCTAGATTGGAAAATATTTGCTCTATTTCTCTATCTCATTATGTTCCCACTTTTTCTAAACTAAATAAGAAGATGGAGGCAGAGGAAGTAAAGTTCTCCTACGAAATGCACTATAATAATCTATTGCAGTGTCTTTCCTCTTCCATTGGAGACAAGTAGACAAGCATGCCAATCTTAAAACATTTAATGCTGCAAATGAATATTGTTTAGTATTACAGGTAAATTTTGTATGACCCATAAGTTATGTCCATCTCTCTTCGCATTACAGGTAATTGTTTAGCCAGAGAATTGCAAGTAAAGCTATAAATGAACAAGTCTACCGGACAAACAGCTCGGATTTGGTTTAATTAAACTCAGATAATTCGATTGAAATTCGTAAACAAGCTCGTATAAAGCTCGGCTTGGCTTGTTAGATTGCTCATATATTATAGCATATATATATATATATATATATATTAATTAATATATAAGCATTCATCATATTATAAATGTGTATAGTTCACTATATATAATTATATGGTTAATGTGGTAATTACAATGAATACATACGTAATATATGGACGATTTTTGTGTCTATATATGTATGTGTATATGTGTGTGTGTATATATATAGTTCACTATTTTATGAGTATAATTGTATATATGCCATAAATATACAAGTATTAGTGTCAAATAGCGATATAGCCTTGTAGCCATTAAGTTGGATTTGTAAATAATTGTAAGAACTAATTTGTATCCAATTGTGAATGTTCTATTATTTTATTTTTAATTTTTAATTTTGGTTTTTACAAATTTAGTTTTTTTAATAAAATGATACAAGAGTCATGCTCGAAGCTCAATCTTTTAATAATCGAACGAAGTTTGACCAGACACTCTTCATGATAGAGAGATAAGATCATGGTATTTTCGTCTACCCACTTTGCCTGAGTCCTCAATGCAGGTCTGGTACTAATACAAACCTGGTTTTCACACACCTATAATACAAACATAAAACCAGATGTAAGGTTATTTGTATACCTGCAAGATCTCTTTTAGTGTGAAGGCATTTTGAAACCTAGTTTGCACTATGAGATATCAGAACATGTAGTATATTATTTCAGAATGTCTCCCTGTAAGATACAAGTGACCAAAGTTTTATTTAGGCAACACCAATTTAAGTAATTTCTGCTGGGTTGCCATGCCCCCTTGAACAATTACTCAAAATAAAATATCGTCTCATGTTCCGAAATCACTACTTTTTTATTGGCATTGAATGTTCGAGAATAAAATTCCAACTAATTCCAGAGGTGCAAAGGCCCTAGACAAAGAATTTATGGTACATCTAGAGTAATTTAAAGAAAAGTTTCCTCAATCCGATGGTTCCTAAAAATTGTTTGCACCTAAGAAGAGTCAAACCTTAAACTTTAAGGGAGCATGCCATCAAGACCAAGACCCTTACCACTTGAGTCCCTAGGAGTCAAGTCTTATGACCACTACTAGTAAATGGCCAACACTACATCAAACAATCGAGCACACTGTGCCTTGATTTATGCTTAACAATTGGCTTCTAGCAGCATTTCCAACTTTCTCATTGAGTACGATCGTTTTCAAATAAAAGGAACAATGCCACAATTGCTGGATATGCCATAGCTGTCTTTAATTTAACACATATGCAAGTTCCTTTGATTGGAGTTTATTTCCTACGATTATTTTGTTGCCATATTAGAAAGGAAAAACAAAAGAAGTTTGATATCATATCACAACATTATAAGTTTGACATCACAATGTCTGAATAATAATTATCTGGTTGGTTTGGTTATACAAAATTAAACTATCTCATCTCATATAATAATTACAATTTTTCCACACAAAATATAATAAACAATTCAACTTTTTCAAATCCAAAACAAAAATAATATTAAAAATTTATATTATAACAATATTTTATTCAATTTTAAACAAAACATCTTATTTCATCTCATCTGAATTGTGTAACCAAACGAGGCCTAACTGAGGTCATTGTCTACTCATATATGCCAAACACTCTCTCGATGTGATCAAGGAAGCAAGCCACTTGCTCTAGGTACTGATTCTACTTCTCAATTTTTGTTATTTCTAGTTCCTTTTCTATTTTTTTTTTTTACATTTTTATTTTTGGATTAATATAAGTTATTCTTGAATGTTAATTTGAGGAATTTAGTATCAGTGCTATTAGATTAGTGCAACATACTTCTGTGTGCTTCAGTCAACAATTCATACATTGCTCTAAACTGTCCCTAACAAGTACGAACACTTGTATTTGTCTTTTTTACTTTTGCCACGATATCATGCCTCATACAATCCTATATGGCAAGATAAAACTTTGATACTAAAATCCCAGAGCGAGGCATGACAAGGCAAATAAATTTTTCAAAAGCGTTAAAGGTTATAACACCTAGCACTCTGAAACCTGTAAACGTCATACAGCACAAGGTATCAAATATGAGCCACATTGTGCAAACATCTCATTCGAGTGAACCATGCCTCATAAATCTAAGAAAGCTTGAATCTCATTTGTAAAAGGATCATTTACTTGAATCATACAGGTAATTCCAATTAATCTTATCAGCCAACCACAAAATTAATCTAGTAGTTGTTTTAAGATGCTTTGCAAAATGTTTCTTTGGGTCATATTCAATATCATACGATCCTCAAGCTGGAAGCATTAAAAGTCCAGAATCAAACAATGTGGAAGATTAAATGCTGCAGGTGTAAATATATCCTATTTGAAATCCCAAAAAACTATGCTCCCCTAATATTATTGAATTTTAATCATGAGTTATAGAGCATGCCTGCAATGGCCTAGGTAATGGATTTTAATGGCACAACTCCATAAATGATGCCCAGAGCATATCCATATCATTAAAAGTCAACAAAACTAGCTTGGAAAATGAAGGTACGCGAAAGATCATTTATATTAGATTAATACTGAAGACAGCCACTGTGACAATTATTATGATTTCTGTTCGGTGCTTTTCAGTAGCTGAGTATCAAGTAAAGACAGGAGACTCTTTTTATTCTTAGCTGGAGTCCCCCAAGTTTCAGACATGCAACACGATCCAGAAACAGCAGAAGGAAACAACAAAATGTAAGGTGTGAACCATCATAGACTAGAATTGACATAAATGCATCTCACTCACACCGAATAAGATTCATTAAGTATACCTTGGGCACTTCGAGCTTCCAATACATTTTTCATTGCATAACGACATCTGAAAAATGTAAATCTGGTTAAGTACATAGAATCAGAGCAACTTTTCATATATTTCGGAAAACATAGAGATTAAACATCATGAAAGATCAGAGTTCTCAATTGTAATACCTCCAAGGGAGATGATCAAGAAACATAGATGGTGATACAATAATATCTTTGAAGCTTTCTCTGCTCGCTATGTAAGCCTTATAATTTTGTGCACTAAGTTGCACAGTGCAGGCTTTCCACATAGACATAGGCAAGCTTCTATGTGGTACAATATGAATAACAAGACCTGGTGGATACATTTCTGGGGGATCCCGAGCTGACGTACTTTCAGATCTTGGGACGGTTTCCATAAACTGAGATATGGGATTGTCAAATGTGTCTACATTGCTTTCAAAAGGATGGGTGAATTTGCTATGATCCATTGTAATAACACTATCCTTGTCAGCCTCATTCAAGAGCGGAAAGACTCTGCACTGTCCCTCACTCCCTGTAATAAAGAGGAGCTCGGTAAAAAATCCATCAGCTCCCAAGTTACAAAAGTAAAACAAATTTTAGTGCACGATTCACTGTGAAAGTGGCATTGAGTATTTCACATGAAAAATACCATATGAGAAACAAAACATAGCTACCTTGAGAATCATTCAGATACTCACTTTCATAGACTTGGTGGTTGAGATCTTCACCTGTGATGGCCCCATAATAAAGATCTGAAGCAGGATTGTTTACCTCAGTCCCACTTCTCTGACGCTCACTCAAATTCAAAAACTGGCGTGCAAGTCGGAAAATTGTGGCTTTATCAGTTTTGGTATCTTGTGACAGTGCTGTAATTGCAGCTGCACGAAGACGCAATATAGATCCAACTGAAAGGCGGGCTGAAAATTCATTGTCGTATACAATGCTGTGGAAAGTCCAAAGACTCAATACGTACAGAAAAAAAATCTACACCAAAGAGACAACCACTTGACTTGGAACTATCAGTAGCATGACTAGCAACAACATTACCTTGTCACAAATTCGGAACAAGCATCTGCTACAACTGCATCCACACATGGGAGGGGCCCATATGCAAAGACATGTAAATTTTTGTACCGACGATAAAGCTGTGAACAAAAGATCAAGAAGAATAGTAAAAATTCAGAAAATAAGGGGAAGAAACAAAACACTGATACTGAAACCTCAATTTTTTTCATCCATCTGGTTTAACATCTGAGTAGGTGAGTCTTTTGACTTGTTCTTATAAAGCAAAAGGCTTGCAACTTGAAGCAATATATGATCTTGAACAGCAGACTGTGGCTTGGTAAGTTTAGTTCGGTAGCAGAAGTAAATTTTTGTTGCAGGGGACAATGTCAAATCTTTAGTTTTTGTGCATAAAGTGATACTGGGTAACCATCTTTGCTGGCATTGTACGTAGTATACATAGTATTATGCAATTGATAGTGGTAGAGATGGTGTTATTGACTCAAAACACTCCGAATAAGCATAGGTTTGATAAGCTCCATTATTTTCTTAGTATTGAGGTAACAAGGTCGAAGCATCGTGTTTCTCTTTCATTGAGAAAGCATGTGACCAGTATCCTTGTGGAGACAAACATGTAGCGTGATCTTGGTAAAGATTAATGAGTGGGGTGATGTTGGCATTTTTGTAGGGTGACATTTTTGCTTTTTAAGTGTAGGTTGGGCTGTTGATCATCTTGATAGAAGCCCCCGTATTTGGCCTTTAGCTTTGCAGAAGATAAATCTTCTTGTTGAGAGAAACAAGAGGCCAAATATTGTCACAAAGTTCAGTGCAAAAGTCAAGTACAGGACTCGGCCCAAACAGCATGTGAGATGCTCAGGTGACACCTCTTCAACGAGACATGCTTTTCCAATTCATAAAATTGAGTGAAAGAAAACACTGATAAAATTTGTACTGTCCAGCATCACTGTGCATGCCATTTCATATGAGATGGCTAAGAGAGAAAACTGTAACATTCTATTCTAAGTAATGCCATCAATTAACACATAAGCCAGGGATGTACCATTTTTCAAATCTTTGTTATAAGCCAGGGATGATTAGAAATCTATACTACAGCATGATGAGGAATGTCAAGAACCTGAACGAGGTCAACCTAGTACTCTACAAGTAATGACAATCAGAGAAATTAAACTTTATGAGGTATGTTGTCACATCTATCTTTTCCATCTTACAATGTCATAAAGAGCATGAAATACATTAAATGCCAAACTAAAGGTAAACAACTGTGTAGCTTTCAAGTAACAAAGGCCGTACTTTGATTCCTAGCAATGCAGCAATTGCACCTCCAAGGGAGTGCCCCACTATGCGAACATCATACCCATCACACTCACATCCAGCTCCAAGCAATGAGGAAAGGAAGCCACTTGATTTACACTCTGCATCTCAATGTAGCAATTGGCACAAAATAATTTGTGTAAGCCCTCCTATATCATCATTGTAAAAACATTCCAGCACCAGTTGAGACAACAATTTGAAATCTTGAACTTCTTTAAATTAAAACAATAGAATCTGCAACCCAGTATTCTCTTTTCTCTCATATATCTCTTTGAAGACAGCATAAATACATTGAAAAGTAGATAAAAATAGTGACTTTTAAATATGGAATGACAACTGTGGACTATTAATGAATATGCAATGGGAGGGAGTATGTGGTATTACAGCTCTCCATAACTTTTTTAGGATTCATGGAGAGAAAATGCATGATCCAATGAGTCTTGACTACATAAAGAACCATTGAAAATTATCCAGCGTAAGTTTATGGTTTTATTTTAGATTATTGTGTTAATTAATGAAAAGACAGAAGAAACAAAGACACTCGAAAAATTTGACAGCATCGGACAACATCATGTCTCTCTTAACATACCATGCCAAACCCCTAGGGGTTGGCTCAAGTGGTAAGGGCCTTGATCTTAAGAGTGCTCTACCCAAGTCTAAGGTTTGAACCCTTGGATGCAAATAATTTATAAGGGCCACGTCCCATCAATGAAAAGCTGATAATTTACTTGATCCGTGAATTGTAAGCACATTAAACGGGTCCAGAGTCTAACCGGGTAAAAGGCATGTTGCATTTACATGGTCTGGGTTTTATCATCATCAAAAAACACATATTGTACCAATGTTTTTCCAGTTTAGGTCAATATGTAGTAGTTTAAGCGCATGCGGGTGCACATACATGCACATATTGTTTTAAGGATATATGTTCATACAAGGTATACTAAATATGAAGGAGTTGAAATCATATTCATCGTCTAAAACATAATTCATTTAGATTGATTGGTTCACTAGCCATTATGCGGGAGGACAAATGAATCAAATATCTATTTGTATAATATGATAAAGCGATCACTTAAGCCATAATAGTATTCACCATATGACTACCTTTGTTTGTGATTATAGAAGATATTATGTTTTACAGCATGAATATGCATTCACTCTACCCTCCCCGGCTCCCTCTCTCTCCCTTCCCCCCCCCCCCCAACCTCTTCCTGGGGCATGGGGAGACTTCCCATTTTCATAGAATCCTCAAAACAAGCTAAGTTCTGGCCTCCGCAACAAAGTGTGTACCAATCATTTTGCAATGAAAAAGTTAATGTGAGGACAGAAAATTGACGAAGCTAAATCGCATTGTCTTTCCATCCTCCTCCCCCACCCAAAACAAATCATTGTATTCCATCCAATACAAAAATAACAGTTCTATTTTGCAAATCTGTACAACTAAATGTAGTGAAAATAGATTTACATAGAAGTATAGGATGTAAATAGGCCATTATATTACAACAATGCAATAACCAACGGTAATGGGACAAAAAATGATTCAAAGGATTGTCAAAAGTTTTCTATTGGCTAAAATAGAAAAAAGAAAAAACCAAGTAATGTTAAAATGGGAAAAAAGTGATGTTTTTACCATAGTCACCAGGATTCCCATCAATTTGCATGAATAGATCTTGTGCAGCCCCAAGTATACCTGAGTGCCCATAGTGTGGGAAAGATGATTCCACACTGAGTTTCACATCAGGGTGAACATGACTGCTACTGAAAACAAGAGAGAAACTTTTAGATCAAATGCCACTATAAGCCACCAAAAAAGAAAGAAATAGAAACCGAAAAACCCATATTTCCAGAGAATGGGAAACCTAGTTTGAAACAATTATGCAATAAATCCAGTTTGAAAAATATTGAAAAGACTTCATTGATTTCTATCCACCACCTCAAATTTCAAATCCAAAGCATTCAGAGAAGAAGCTGCTTTGGAAGCAGAAAGCTAGCCCCATCCTACATCTCCTCCTACTTCATTTTGCAATTCAATCGCCTGCTCTAATCTTCTCTCATGCTAGATGCGACAAACAAGAATATAAGTATATTGGACCTGCATATTCCCGAATCTTTAAAGATTGAATTAACAGAACCCCTAGGCATTGGCAAAAGTGGTAAGGGTCTTGGTCTTAGAGGCATGCTCTCCCAGGTTTAAGGTTCAAACCCTTGGGAGGTAAACAATTTCTAGAGGCCACATTCCATTGGTAAAAGGCTGATGATTTACCTAATATGTGACGTGGACACGTTACTCAAGTTCAAAATTTAACTGGATAAAATACATGTTGCATTTGTACAATCTTTAGAATTCCTCATCATCAAATAGAATTAACGTGCCGTTTGGTTGACACTAGAATATACCCTCCAACACTGAAATTCCTACAAATGTGATGTCTAGAAATTTGAATTTCTTGAAATGTAATGATAATCATATCTGGTTTGAGTCTTGCAAGATTCACATATTTGAATTATTCCTATGAGTCCTAGAAAAATATTAAAAAACAACCCTACATGAGTCATCTGATACACCCACACACACACACACACACACACACACATTATAAGAGTAATCTGAATACTTTTTCCACTTCTTGTGTAAATAATTCGTGTATAAATTTTTTTAGAAATGTAATGGTAGATACCACCAATAAGTATCCATCTGTAACTAAAATATGGTTATCATTTATGATGATTACTTCTTCCAAAATAATTTTATAATACTCCTGTCACCTGTTGAGGTTTCAAAAAAAAAAATCTCTCTTTAACTGAAAGTGCCTCTAACACATTAAGAAATGGTATTGTGTCAGAAGTCAATAATTAGACTTGAGCTGAGGCCAAAACTAGCATAAAAAGTCACTACAACAGATGACAATCAAGATATATAATTGAGAGATTTAAGAAGTCATGCATATGTATGCATTATTGGAATTACTAGTTGGCTACCCATCTTTATGGACGCTCATAGCCCCATTAGTGAGACTTAAAATACCACTACCGCCTCTAGAATAGGAAAACGTATGAACTGAATAGGAAATACCACTATTGTCTCTAGGGATTGGTGCTATTTGGGTTCGAATTGAGGCTTCACTGAAGTACACCAACTAGGCATTACTTTGACCTCAAACCCCACCCAAGGCAGAAAAATCATAGGTAATGCAAAGCATTTTCTTTTAGGAATGTATCTGGTTCCATCTTTCTTTTGTTGGTTATGTGGGATGAGAAGGTCATGGAAAGAGTAGAGGAATTTGTGGGAGGTTTCATGGTTTGTAGACATTTCAGATTTGTGGTTGGTGATGGCTCCAAGATCAGATTTTGGCATGACACTCGTTGTGGAGACAAAGCTCTCAAGGTTGCATTTCCTGCATTTTATTGGGTTGCATGTGAACAGGAGGCTTCAATGGCGGATATTAAAGCTCTAGTGGTTATTTGCAATGGAATGTTGGTTTTCTCAAAGCAGCTCAGGATTGGGAGATTGGAGCTATCACAGAATTTTTTAGCCAGCTGTATTATATGAGTATTGGTTGCGTTGAGGCGTATAAGATGACTCGGATTCAATCTAAGAATAGGAAATTCTCAGTTCGGTCTTCTTACAAGGCTATAACAGGTCAAAATTACAACCCTTCTCCTTAGAAGGGTATCTGGAGGAGTATTGTGCCCCTCAAGGTTGCTTTCTTTGGTTGGGCGGGCCGCTCTACTTTTAGGAGAACACTAACCATGGATAACTTGAGGAAGTGTCGGATTATTGTAATTAATTCGTGTTGAATGTGTAAAAAAAAGTGCTGCAACTTCGGACGATTTGTTACTTCATTGTGAGGTAGCCAATGCCTTGAGGGATGAAATTTTCAGCAAGACTGGACTTGCAAGGGTATTGCCTAGGAGAGTGGATGGATCTCCTTGCCAGTTGGAGAGGCCATCAGGGGAACCCCAAAATCACAGTGGTATGGAAGATGATTCCCTTATGCCTTATGTGATACATTTGGGAGAGGAATGTCAGAAGATTCCTCATTGGAAGAACTTAAAAGATTATTTTTCAATACTTTATTGTTATGGGCTTCTGTTATTGATTCCAATGGTGCTAGCTTCCATGATTTTATTGTTTCTATTTCAAGCACCTAGCTCTTAACTGGGTGTTCCCTCCTGTATACTTTCTGCGTACTTGTGATATATGCCCTGTTCATTTTATTCAACAAAATTTTATTTTACCTATCAAAACAAGATTTCCTAGTTGCATGTTGTTCAAAAAATGTAAATAAAATTTTGAATCAGCCCTCACTGGAATTTTTGGGTCTATGATGATGATGATGATAAAAAAAAATATATCTTTGGGATGAACTAGCGATTTTAATTATTTGGTGGAATATTCACGGTATAGGGGGGAAATTAAAATGTTATATCTTACCTGAGTAATGACATACTCCCAAGCTCTGGAGGAGTTCTCCAAATTCATTTTTAATCAGGGCTTTATAGATCTTCCTCTCGTTGGAGTAGATTTTACACGGTCCAATAATCATAATTCTTTGGCGTGGTCTAGAATAGATATATACATATCTTCTTTCCTTTGACTACGAAAGCTATTTTCCAACAATGTCTAGAAGAACACTTACTAGATTACTATTGGACCATTTCCCATTGATGCTAGTGAGTGATGATATGAAATTGAGCAAAGAATATTTTAAGTTTGAGAATACGTGGTTGAAAACTAAGGGGTTTGTAGATATGGTGAAACAACCGTGGAGGTCTTATCATTTTCAAGGCTTTCCTAGTCTTCGTTTGGCTGAAAATTGGAATTGCCTTGAAATTATATTTGAAGCTATGGAATAAATAGGACTTTTGGTATGTTGCCAAGAGGAAACAACAATCTATGGAGGAAGTTAATGAACTGGATACTATTGCAAAAGAACGAGAACTATCTAAGAGCATTCACATCCACATGAGCATCTCCTCTTTTTGGCCAAAATATGGTCAAGACTTTGGGGAAGTTACCCTTCGACCCCCACATCCGGCTGAGCATTTTAGGGTTTGGTTTTGGAGATGCTATTGTAGATCCCCTTTTGAGTTTGATATTCTTTTCCTCTATTGTCTCTCTCTCATGCCCTACTTCCTCCTAAGTCTCATTCATGTCCATCGACAATAGACCCTCTGATCATCTTCTTCAGTAAGTTTTTGGGCTTGTCCGAGACATACACACCTACTCTGTGTCTCTCTCATGTTCTATGCCTGAGAAATCTTTGGGAACCTCTATTACTCTCACTCTCGCACATAATAATTTCCATTTGATTTCACCGAATTTACAATCGACCATTTTAGGTTGTGTTTGGATGTTGAAGTGAGTTGAGTTGAGATGATAAAATATTATTAGAATATTATTTTTTTAATATTATTATTATTTTGAAATTTGAAAAAGTTGAATTATTTATTATATTTTGTATTGGGATTTGAAAAAGTTGTAATGATGAGTTGAGATGAGTTTGGGATCCAAACGAAGCCTTAGTTCTCATATGACAAAATCTCAAACACATAATTTTGGGTCTCTGTTCCTGCTTGTATAGGTTTCTAGGTATGAGATTTTGTTTGTAATTTGTGTGATTTATGATAGATTGGTTCGATTTTATGCCATTCAATTCTTTTCCATGTGATTTGCAATTTGTGCAATTTGTGTGATTTGTGATTTCTCTAATTTGTGTGATAGATTGGTTTGGTTTTACTTCTTGTGTGATTTGTGTCTTGTGATATATTTTCTTTGCAATTTGTGTAATTTATGTGATTTGTGCTTGTCTAGGGTTTATAGGTATAATTTTACTTCTCGTGTGATTGGTAATTTGTGTGATTTGGGATAGATTTATTTGTGATTTGTAATTTTAGGTCTCTAATTCTTTTTCCTATATTGAGAGTTAAATGTTCTTGAGTTATAGTTTTTTATGCTATTTCCATTAACTGTGAGTTATATGTTCTTGTGGTTTATGGATTGAGTTGTATGTTCTTGAGTTGCATATCTCTTCTTGTGAGAATGATTGTTGTGGCAGGCTCTTGAGAATGTTATTTGATCACTCTATTGCATTGGTCTTGAATTTGTTGTTTGAACAAATATTTAGCAGCTTCTAGTATTAATATGCACGAGTTGTCGTTGGGGCTGTATTTCTAATGTAATGAAGCTGTGATGATGGTTGAATTGAATATTGGGAGTATAAAATCAGCAGGTATTGTGAAAGGATCTCGATCTCTATGGCAGGCTAACCCAGATGACCACTTTCATTATGAAAGTTTCACAAAGCCGACCTGGATTTGCAACCATTCGAGCTTGTGCTCCTTTCCTCTGCTTGACCTTTGACCATTTTGAGCCCCCATGTTATAGGTTTATTATAATTTTCCCTTATTTTCTCCATTGGCGTGAGTTGGCAGCTCTTGAAAATGACCACTGATTCTTTTCCCTCAATTATTATGTTTTTCCCTTCACGACCAATATGTTCTTGAGTTATACCATTAATTGATTTTGAAGTTCTTGGGGGTGGTTTGGCAGGCCTTGCGCTAAAAACTTTATCCACTATTGTACTGTTTTTCTATTGCTGTATTATTTGGCTTTGCTGAGATATAATTTGCTTAGTGTTCTTGAGTTATGCCATTAACTCGAGTTGTTCTTGGGGTGGTTTGGCAACCTCTTGTGCTTGAAAATTTACACTGTTGAGTAGTTATTCTGTTGCTTTGGTATTTGGCTTTGCCGTGATATAGGAATGCTTAAGCATGTTCTTGAGTTATACCATTCCATGATTTTGAAGTTCTTGGGGTGGTTTGGCAGCCCCTTGTGCTCGAAAACTTACACTATTGAGTACTTATTCTGTTGCTGTGTTACTTGGCTTTGCTGTCATATAATTTGGTTAAGCACGTTCTTGAGTTATACCATTCAAGCCAGTTGTTCTTGGGGTGGTTTGGCAGCCCCTTGTGCTCGATAATTTAGAATCAGTTGTGTTGCTTTTCTGTTGCTATGTTATTTCAAAAAATTGGGTTATTTTTCCCTAGGCTGCATTCTTTTCCTCTGGTGCGGTACTTTTTTGTTGCTGTGATGAATGTCTGTTGAGATTATACGAGGCAGTGATCAAATCAAACTTCATTGGGGACAGAGAAAATAGGCACAAACTCCATGGCAGGGTAACCTGGATGGCCAATATCAGTGTCAAGACCCAGAAGAGAGGCAACCGATTGTTGCAGCCATAAGTTTGTGACCCTTCCTCTATGTTACCACTACCCATTCTGAGCTTCCCCAACAGTTTGGATTGTTGAGAACTGATTTTGAACTTGATGACAGTTTCTTGCATCTCTAAGTTACTTCATTGTCTACGATTTTATAGAGGACTCACAAGAGCATGGAAATATGTTCTTCACGAACCTCTTAAATCAAGATCCTAACATTGACTACTCATTCTTGAGTCAAACTCAACACAATCTAGTATTGGTGGAAGACTCTCGACCCCAACCCCAACTTGAGATTCTTACGACTAAAAAATTACAAAGGGGTGCGAACTTCACCCAAAAAGAAGACAAACTACTTGTGCCAGAGTTTTAACTAGTTGAGATCAAAACATACCCAAATTTAAGAGAAAATTATCTTATACTTCAATGAGTATAAGCAAAATACGACTGAGGGGACAATTTGGCCCTTAATGCATCAGTGGTCGACGATTCAAAAAGCGACCAATAAATTCTATGTGAAGCTAGCCCAACTGGAAGGGTTAAATCAAAGGGGCTTAACTGAGTAAGTCAAGGTATATCTATCCATTAGCTTTTGTTGCAATTGTCCATACTGTGTTTTTCTGGTTTTGGATAAATATTTACACTAATTCTTGTGTTGTTTGTTTCTATTTTGCATGTTTGAAAAAACGAAAATAATGTACCAATCACTGGAGAAAACCCAATTTTCATTCGAGCATTGTTGGCATCTATTGAAGGACCAACCAAAATGGGTTGAGCGTTGATCCAAGGAAAGAGAAGATCCCCGATGTCAAACCCAACTTGTAGAGGCCAGCTGATTCTTTTGCTGATGCAAAATATTTCTTCTTGTTTCCTTGTGGAGATGGCATCATCTTAACAAATGTTGACTACTTTGGATATATATCATCGGCAAGGTAGCACCCCATAGTGTAATTGTTACCATTAATTGAGTAATTGACTGGAGGAGCACGCCCTTGAGCAAGCTCAATGAATATAAAAGATCTTTCAAGCACATTGATATCATTATGAGAACTGAGTAATCCAAAAAGTGCATCTCATTCCCAAAGATTATATGATGCCACCGATTCTAAGATAATGGTTGGTTTGCAACTGTGACCGTAGTACATACCTTTCCCTGCAAACGGGCAATTTTTTCACTTCCAATAATTGCAATCAATGCTCCCTAGCATCCTTGGGAATCCATGTTATTCACCAACAGAGAGCAATCAAGCACTATCATTGGCATTTGGAGACCTCAAATATTCATTAGAAAAAACATAAACGACCGTTTCCACAAATTTTTCAAGTTTTCCATTACGGTGCTTTCTCCAATCCATATGTATTCATCTATGAAACCAGCAGTAACTCCATAAGCAAGCATTCTAAATGCAGCAGTTATCTTTTGCAGTGAACATAGACTGAGTCTTCTTATATTATCTCTTTTTTGGATGAAGGCAAGAAATCTCCTTCTAAATATATTTTACATTAGGCGTGATCACATACAAGTAGATGATGATACTCCATCTTCGTTGAGAACTATCTCCAACTCATCTTCAGAGTCTAAGGCTTCGTTTGTTTTCACAACTACTCCCAACTCATCTTATCTAATCATTACAATTTTTCCAAATCACCACACAAAATAAAATAAAAAATTCAACTTTTTCAAATCCCAAAACAAAAATAATATTAAAAAAATATATTCTAACAATATTTTATTCAACTTTTAACTTAAATTCACCTCATCTCATCTCATCTACGAAAACAAATGAGGCCTAAGTGAAGAAGGAATTTGCAAAAAAAAGAATGAGTCATAGAAAGAACGAACTCAAGAATGAGGCCGCAGTCAAAATTTTCTCTTAATCTCAAACAAAAGCTAGGTTGCTCTGGATGTCAATGAAAGAGCAAGTGCTCTTATATATACACCAAAATATTAGTTATTGAAAATATGACCATTAGGAAAATGACAAAAATTACTACCGTTGAAAATTTAACAGTTAGAAAACAATGACAACATTTTAAAATATGACCATTAAAATGTCTCCATTGAGATGATCTTGATTTTCAATGAGATCTTATCAATTCGGAAAAGGCAATTTTTGGAAAAAAAAAATCTTATTCATAAAAAGGGAACACTTTTGAAAATATTATCGTGTGGTCATACCCCTGACAAAAAATAATTAAAATTTGTGTTTAAAATATTCACTAGAGATCAATAGTTCAAAACAGAAAGAAAAAGACAAAAAGTGAGAGCAGTTAAGATTGTAAAAGGAAATAAACTAAAAAAATAATAAAGAAAGAATAGAGAGTGGGAAGTATGAGGTTTTGGAAAGACGAGTAATTAAAATAGGGAAAGATGATTTTCGAGTAAAATTTGGCAAATCATTTGGTCATCCCAATGTGAATGCTCTAAGTTTGGGCAACTGAGGAGGGTTGAGGTCTCCAGTGGGTGAGCTGGAAAAGAGACAAAAATCACACAATGTTTGTAGCACAAAGAGTGAGATCAGAATACAAAGTCCCCTGGATGGCCAACTCAAATCACAAAAATAAAGGATTGACTCTCTAGTTGTTGGTGGTGCAATGTCTTCAGCAACAGCAATTGAGGGGCATATCCTACAATTCTTCACTCGTCTTTATTCTGAACAGTATTCATGGAGACCCGAGTTGGATGGTCTCAGCTTTGATTCCATTGGTGCACAGGAGATAGTGCGGATGGAGAGAGCTTTGAAGGAGGGTGAGATATTTGAGGTGGTGAAGACTATGAATAGTGATAAGGCACCTAATCCTTTGTGAATAGCCTTTCTATCAAAGATGTGAGATTGTCAAAGAAGACCAGCTTAATGTATTCCCCGAGTACCAGGCTTGTGGCAAATTCAAGAACCTTGGAGATAATTTTATATGCATTGCCTATCAAACTAAGGGTGATAAAAGTAGCATAATACTTTTATACAGGGGTGACAAATTTTAGACTCAGTTTTTAGTGTTAATGAATGCATTGACAGCAGGGTTAGATCAAGGATCCTACGTGTGCTTTGTAAAATAGGTAAGCCTACAATCATATGAATCAGAGTTTCTGGTCATATTTACTAAGTTCATGTTTTGTAGAGTGATGGTGCGAGTGGATAGCACACTATATTTCTCCGGTGCAGTTCTCAATTTGATAAACCACACTCCAGATTTATTCCATAGCTCTTGAGGGTTGAGACAAAAAGATCCCTTTTCCGCTTTACTCTGTCGTGGTGATAGAGGCAACGAGTAGGAAAGTTCTCAGTTGCTGTCAACAAGCGGTTCTTATTAGGATTCTCTGTGGGCTCCAAAAATAATAAAGATTTTATTCTGTCATATCTATTGTTTGCTGATTACACTCTCATCTTTTGCAAGGCTATCCAGGAGATATCCATATTTTGCACTACTTATTCCTTTGTTTCAAAGTTGTATTTAGCCAAGTCAGAATTAGTACCATTCCAATACTACAGCATGCCTTTTTCTTGAAAGGGGGAGACAGAGAGGCATAGAGGCAGGCTGCGATACGAAAAGGCAGAAAGGGGGAGGCACGTGAAATGGAGAGCAAGAGTGGGAAGAGCAAGCTGGGAGGGAGAGATGGTGTTGAAGGCAGAGCTAGTGGTTAGGTTGAACATTGTCGTGTTTCCATTACGGCACCACCAACAACAACCAGACCATGTCGTTTTCTTGAGTTTTCTACCCAACACCAAATTGACCAATGGTGAAAAACAAAATCTTCAAGACAGTTTTTAGCTAGGGTGGTTTGCTAGGTTTTTTGCCAAACCCTAAAAGAAGATGATTAAGAGATGAAGAGAGGATATGGAAGATGAGGATATCAATGAGGTCAAATACTGCCATCATAACAAGAAAGGGATGATCAAGGAATTTTGATACCAATCTTCTTTGAAGGGTATCCCTATTCCCATAAATGAGAGTTTCACAAGTATTTAGATTCTCCTGAGCAGAATACAACCACAGAAGGAATACTGAGGATTCCACAAGTATCTAGATACTCCTGACCATTCTACAACCAAAGAAGGAATACCGAAGAAATCCTTAATACTCACAAATCTTAAAATATGAATAAAACCAAATCCGACATTCAATGACCATTGACCACAGAAATGATGAAATATGAATTCCAGTTTTATCTTTGTAGGCAGCTGAGACTACATGTTCCAAGGCAGGTTAAACATATATATGCACGCGCGCGCGCACACACACACACATATATATATATATAGAGAGAGAGAGAGAGAAAGAGAGATACTTCATCAGTCCATCCAAGTCTTCTGCAGAAAGAATGCATTCCTTGCATAAACCATCTGTTATGAGGTCTTCAGGGGTTTCAGTTCCTCTTACAGCAACAACGACTGATCTTAAATGATGCAGAACCACAATGAAGTATGCGGCTTCACACTTGGCCTGGATCAGGAAGTTAATAAAAATTAAAATTAGGCTGATTAGGCAGCACAACTCTGATTAAATGCTTAAGAACAAAGGGAATACATAATTGTAACAAGCTAAATCTAGGGACTTCATGCATTTCAATACCCACAAGCTTCAAAGAGATTATCCGCCATTTAAGACTACAAAGTCAAGAAACACTCAACCATATATTTGTGGATGTGCATTCTGTGCGTGAATCAATTACAGTACACTGTCCAAAAGAATGTAAAACTAGTTGACCAGTCAGGCCAAGTTCTAGTCTGCATGGATGAGTTGTTGCTTGATTTGAGATTGTTTGGAGTGAATATGGTGATTCAACGCACCATCATGTTGCTTGCTTGCACTTAACCATGGCAACTTCAACGATACAAGTAGATAGACTTAAAACTGTGCCTAAACATGGACGGAGAGAATAACTATACTTTCAAGGGAATCAGCAACAACTAACGAACTAAACCATCTTTCTGTTAAGACACTGTGTAGACTAAAATAAAGATTCAAAGGATGGAAACCAAACTTTTGGACCTGACGTCAGCGGGAACATAAAGATAAAGTGTCATTTTCATTTTATATCCACATTTGTTCAATGTTTAATTGTAGGCATGCTTTTAGCCGTTTAGGGTTTCCAACCATCTGAATCCTCCCCATTTATAGTGTTTAGCCCTATCATTCACTTTGAAGTATGTCTCCTAGCATGGTAATTATCTAACCATGCCTCGTCAATACTACCAATGTTCGAAGCATACAACTGATAAATTTGGAAATAACTCCAATTTCCCAATCATGGGCAGCTCTAAGAAAATAAACATTCCACTGTGAGGATCCACTAGAGCTGTCTAAAAGATCTGACAGCGATGCCTCCTGATCAGGATCCACAGGTAAAAATAGAAGGAAACACAATCTTGAGGGCAGAATTACCACACTAAGTACCATGCCACAATCAGACCCTGGACCGCTCTTCAATCGCAAAGTTAATAAAACAAGCAAATACTTCCCATCCATTTCTAATATTCGTCCATAAACCTACACCACGTGCAGCCCTCACTTCATTGGAACACCAAACCCACCACGAGCTCCCATACTTTGACTCAATAATAGCCCTCCACAAAGACTCCCCTTCCTGGTGGTACTGCCATAGTCTTTTCCCATGAAATGCCTTATTAAAGATCCTCATATTTCTAACCCCCAACCCTCCACTTGAAATCGGAGAGCAAACCTTATTCCCCTTAACCAATTGGAACTTGGACTCCTATTCAATTCCTCCCCATAAAAAAAAAAAATCAAAAAATCTTCTCGATTCGATTACCCACACTAGCCGGAAACAAAGATAGAAAATATGTGGGAAGATTAGAAAGGGTACTCTTGATTAGTGTGGTTCTTCCCTCTTTAGACAAGTACATCCATTTCCATCATGCCAACATTGTCTTGATTGATGAGGACATCTTTTTATTACTGTTATTTTGGTTATTTTACTTATGTTTTCTTTATTTTAATGGGCTTGGGCTTGGGCTTTAGCCCATAACCTTTTTTAGGTTTACTTGGTTTTTGTTATTTTCCTATTTAAATACTTGTAAGGAAATACTGAAGGGAGTTGTTGAAGAATTAAGAATTGTGTGCTTGTGCAGCCGCCTCCTTCCAATCCCCATTTCTATTGCTTTCGGCTTCTTCTCTTCTCCTTCTGGTTCTTCTTCTCTTCTCTTTCTGATTCTTTCTTCTCTATTTGCTATTATTCGACGCCTATTTCTATTCTCATTACTATCCTACATCATTGATCCTCTCCACTACCCCATCCCAAATAGTATTTGCCTTGAAAGTGACCCCAAGAATAAGGGTCTAGATATTTCATGGGCAACAAGGGCTACCTAACAACTCGAAATACATGCCAAGCCTCTAATGTTACGCACATTCGACCACAGGCACCATCTTGGACTTCCCTAAATTCACCTTTAGGCCAGAGACAACTTGAAAATAAAGCAACAGAGCCTTCATTGCCTGAAAATATAGCCCGGGTCCAAATCACAAAAAAGTAGTGTATCATCTGCAAAAAGAAGATGGTAAACATGATAAAACCATTGTTAGTACTTCCCACCGAGAAGCCAGGGAGGAAACCTACACCAACCACATCCTCCAACATTTGACTAAGCAGATCCATAATAATCGCAAAGAGAAATGGGGACAATGCGTCCCCTTTCTCAAACCACACAAGTAGTTGAAGAACCCAACAAGGGTACCATCATTTACCAAAGAGAAATTTTATACATAAGCCTCACACTCCTGCACACCACTTAAAAATATGTGAATTTATTATTTTACCCTCATGTTTTATGAAATATGAAACATGAGGATAAAATAGTAAAATCACATTTTTTAAATGGTATGCAGAGTGTGGGGCTTATGTGTAGCACAACTCTTTTCCAAAAGAAAGAACCGAACAATGGTCACAGAAGGATTGATCCACGTACGCCACCTTTCCCCAAAACCACACCTCTCAAGTAAGAAAAATCTGAAATCCCAACTCGCATGGTCACAAGCCTTCTTCATGTCCACTTTGCATATAATGCAAGCACTCCAGTTCTAAATCTACTCTCCAAACATTCATTTGTTATGAGCACCGAGTCTAGAATTTCTCCCTTTAACAAAGGCATTTTGAGACTTTGAGATTATCTTCTCCATGATCGTACCAATATGATTCGCTAGAACCTTGCATATAACCTTATACACCTCGTTCACAAGGCTAATGGGGCAAAAGTCCTTCACGTACAAAACCCCCGCCCTCTTTGGAATAGGTGCAATGAAAGTCGTATTGAGACTTTTCTTAAACTTCTTGGAAGAAAAGAATTCATGAAAACTGCTATCTGCCAATAAGTGGGAGGAAAAAGGAGAAAGAAAACCTGATCAATGTCTAGGAAACTAGCTGGACTTGAGAGCACATCAAATAAACACTACTAATTTGACAATGTCATTCCATTTGTGAGATTTGCATTTCTCCATAGCATAAAAGGGGAACTTGTCTTTTCCATTTTGGGGAAGGTGTAATCAAATGTTAAGAATATTGAAGGTGTCAAAAGTGATATTGTTTTATGCTTCAGAAAATTAACATTTGTGAGATTTGCATCGTACGCTTTAGAGTGAGGGCGAGTTTGTGGGATGTGTTAACTTGTATATTTTGTAGATAGGGAATTAGGGACCCTCTATAACTCACACCAACCAAAACTAACAAAAAACAAAACAAAAGAACAAACACAAACTCCTCGAAGAGGGAGTTCTTTTGACTATCAAAATTCCCAAAAATTTCCAAATTCCAATTCTTCAAATCATTCTTCAAGGCTTTAAACCAGCTTGCCAATATAAAACTTGGAGGGCCAATAAACTAATAAAAAGACCACCAATGTCTCATCATATCCACAAAACCATAACTTTTAACCACATATTTTCAAACTTGAAGTACCTACGACCCCCATGGATACCCCCACAATCCAACATGATGGAAAAGTGATTTGAACATACCCAAGACAATCTCTTCTGACAACACTTTGGAAAATGGGCCTCCCAAAAAGGAGATACAAGAAATCTATACAACCTCAACCCTGCCCGGTCCTTAGACAATGTGAAAGCACCCCCAACCAGGGGCAAATCCAATCATTCCAAGTCAAAAATAAAATCAGACAACTCTGCCATGGCCAAACCAAGTAATATTGAAGTCCACTCCAATGCACCAAGGCAGGTCCCACCAGCTACAAACACTTGCAATCTCATCCCACATAAATCTTCTAGTGCTATCCAGGTTAGGCATATAAATACCCGCAAAAGCCCACTGAAATCCATCTTCCACATTCTTGAAGAATCAAGCCACCGAATAATCCCCAATACAATCCTCAATAAGATCCACAATCCTCCTATCCCACATCACAATAATACAACCTAAGGCCCCCTTTAAGGCAAGGAACGCCCATCCTGCATAAAAGCATCCCCTAAACCTCTAACAATAGATTTAAGCTTTTTTCTTGCAAAAAAAATGGCATCCACCTTCTTGGACGCACTCTTGACCCACCACACAAGGTCAGGCTGGGTTGGCATCTAAGAGTCTAACCCAACTTTTGGTTTTCCTTTCTCCGTTATGCAAGATATGGGCCCCGCATTACAGCCCAAAGACATAGTCTTCTCCACATTGCAACATGGGCCGCGACCCACATCCTGCGAGACAGCCCCTGTTTTATGACCCAAACCCACAACCCCTGATTTACCCATTTCTTGCAAATCAGCTGCTGATATACAGCCTAGACTCACCTAGGCCCATCTCCTTATCAATCGCCACGAGAAGACTATTTTTTTTTTAGGAAGAGGAACAGTACCCCAAATCAGCTCATTCTTCATCACCAACAACTCTTTATCTTCCCAACCTGGCATACCTCCCTCAGTGACTCCAATGCTGCCCATCGAAGCGTGTGTTTGTTGGCAGGTTTCTATAAGCCTGACACCATGCTCTAACCCGCCGCCTGCCTCCATCGTCACACTCCCCCAAGAACTTCTACTATTTTTCGATGAAATCTAAATGGCCAGGAAAGACATCGATCTCATTAACGCCACCTCTGTATTTGCCAACAAGAATAGAGGGCTTCGAAGAACCCACTTCCTTGAGAGTTTCAGCAAAACAGCTATATCCCTTCCCCTCCATGCCTTCAGGGATGACTATGACTGTCACCATCCCCATACTCTGTTATCACCTAGTAGTGCCCATAGTTGTTTACACATCACTATACCAAACAGGCTCGGTTCCCCTCTCGCGAAGTCTAATAGAATTCATTGAAGAAGCATATGTAACTACAGTTTGCACCAACCAACCCACAAACGCCTTACCTGATAACAAACTTTATAACTTTTCGACTTCTTTCGGTAATATGCAACAACCCTTCATTCTCTCTTGAGAAGATGAAGATCTTTGAGTCTTATTATGGGCTAATGGGCTTTTTTATATTGATGGTGATCCTTTTTATTTATTTCAAACATATTTTATTTTAACTTTCTCTTTTAGGATTCAATATCTTAATAGAATTAGTTAAAGATTTGAATGATATTACTTTTACTTTCCAGGACAGCATTGGTTTCTAAGCTTATCTCAAGCAATTCATCTCCAAGCTTCTTACTTTCCTTATTTTTGTAATTTTTCTAACCTTTTCCTACCATCATTTCCTTAACCTGATGCCCTAAAAGCTGAAAGAATCCTGCTTCAGAGAAAATCCAAAGATCCACGCAAGGTTGTAGGGTTTTGTGGTCCTGTATAGCTGTAACTACTTTTTTCTTTTATTGGCACCAGGTGTTTGGGTACGGCGTCCCAACTAATCACGTTGGTGCACAGGCCCTCGGCAAGGAGTTTCCCGCAAGTGCACCTCGGGTAATCCAAGGGAAAAATTCCCCAATCTGATGGCCCTTAGAGATTGTTTGCACCCAAGGGGGAGCATACCCCCAAGCCCAAGGCCTTTACTACTTGAGCCAAGTTCTGAACCAAGAAGAATCCTTCGAAACTCTAAACTAATCCATCATATCTTTCGAAGCATGTACCCACCAAAGCCCTTCAGGAAACTACTCTAAAATTTCTTTGTTGCTGCTGTCTTATGTCAGATTTGGCATCAGCACAAGTAAGTGAATTAATCAGAATAGGGAAAAGCCACTCCTGCCAATGAACATACAACAATCCGTAAAAAAATAAAATACTATTTGACAAATGCACAGGCCACTTGTAATAATGTAACACCCCATTCCGATAAAGAACAGTTAACGAGATAAAATACTAAAATAATGTGAATATAAATGAAAGAAGTATAAACGTCAGACCCCGCACTTCTCTCCTTTCTCCTGTTACTATATGTACTAAAAGGAATCACCTCAAGGCATCCAAAACTTATTCAGACTACACCTTAGCCATAAAGGTGCAAAACATTATCAACTGCTTGAATGACTCGGTATCAGATTTCTTTCCCTTTATTATCATGTAATGAAATTCTCATCAGAGCCCTGCCAAGCACTAATTTCTATCATCGTTAAGGTTGACAAATTTTTCACATTATCACTAAATTAAAGTACCACTTGTGCTAATTTTTCAATTATTTCTTGAGGAACAAGTTAGAAATGAAGGTAGCACCCTGCAAGAAAGATTTAAAAAGTATGCACAAACAAAAGATAGGCATAATCAAAGTTGCATGCAGTTTTAGATTTGTACAGCATCAGAATAAGTAATGCTTGATCTATAAACCAAATCTCATAATTACAACATAACAAGGTGAAAAAAGAAAACAGTGTCCATATAAACAACACATAACTAATCAACAATTTAAGCTTCTTATATGAGCTATTTGATAATATGTTCAAACAATGGCAGACTGTCATCTGCAAAAAGTTCAACTTTTGACCCATTACATAAAATTAACAAACGTGCTTCTCACCTAAAATCATAGAAAGCCGACAAACATGTACACAAATAATGACATTAATGGCCCCAGACATGTGAAATGTCTCGTCTGAACACTACAACTAAATCAATGAGCATTAACACTGAGATAAATAAATATGACATAAAGATGGATTCTGCCCAGGGAGTTCAATCAGAACAATCATACTTTTGAAATTCGAAGAAGAAAGAGAGAGGTCTGTCCTGACATGAAACCATATCTGATATAGTTCTAGGTGTAGTACATGAAAACTTAAGACCCTTAAATCACCTGGTTAACCCGCCCTTGTCTAAGTACTTCTGAGGTTAAATTAACATGTTTTAGAAAGGCAGCTGCATGGCCTCGCCACCAGTTATCACCATTGAGAATGGGCCACCTAAGAAGAAGACAATAAAATTATAGTTCACCTAAGAAGAAGACAATAAAATCATAAGAACTATAAGTTGCAAGCAGTAGATTTCTGAAAGACTGGGGTCTCTAAGAATGCCTTTATTTACAAAAAAATTGATCATCTGAATGACAAAAGAAAACCAAACTAATTAACTCATGGTCCTAACATTTCTCATGTCTAAGCTATAATATAAATCAAACAAGGTACCCAGCGGATTAACAACCTGTTACGGGCCCAGGGAGCTAAAAGTCCCTGCCTGTAAAGCCATGCACAAGGAAATAAGAAAGGATTTCTTCCAAAATCTAGTAGTGGACCCTGCACCATCTAGCACTTGTGAAAATGATACTCAAAACAGCTGATTTAAGAAAATATTTTAATCCAGTACCGTGTAGGCAGCTTCAGCAAATTTATGAAGAGCTGCAGCCTCCTGAATCAGTCCTTCAGGTGCCTCCATGGAGTCTTCAAATGATCTTGGGGACTGACCATGCCTCTGCAATAAGGCTAGACCTGGACAGCGATGCTCTCTGATGTCATGGAAAGTAATGCCAGTGAAATGAAACTCTGAACAAGCAGCTTTCGGTATAAATCACATATAGATGGAAGGAAAAGACAATGATGGAGTTGATGATTGTGTGTGTGTGTGTGTGTGTGTGTGAGAGAACTGCTATGAATCATTGCCACTTCTTGGAACCAGGAAAATGAATCCAACTCTCTTTCTTTCATTGGCCTAATCGCTTTAATTGGAAAAGAGAAGGAAAGGGGAATCCACATGTTTGGATCCATGGGGATTATTCTCGTCTCAAAATGGGTCAGAGATGCCCCAGGAAAAAAAAAAAAAAAAAAAAAAAAAAAGACAAACTATATAGGAACAGCGCACAAAAGTCCAAAAGAATAAAATTTTATGTTCAATCTATAAGCTAGTGACTCTGGTGTACCTAATCATAAAAGCAGCAGTGTCACACCCAAGTCCTAGGTTCTAACTTTGGGTTGAACTGGAACTAGGGCCCATGGGCCAGATTTGTCCTATTTGATTAAATTTCTACGATTTAGTTTTTATATATTGCCGCCGTTTGCTTTTTATGGATGTTAGGGCTCTTAATTCTACATGGCAGTGACTGTATTGGGTTATAGGGTTTTCTGTCCAGCCCACTGGGCAGCACTTGGCGCCAGCTTGGTGCCCAAGTTAGTTTAGAACATTTGACTCATATATATGGAATGATTACCCCACACAAAAGTCAAGTATTGTGCAGATTGACAGGGCTGCTAACGGCCAAAAGCTCTCAGACTTGACTTAATTAAATAAGGTATTATGCGGTTTAATTGCTGGAAATAGGCCCTGGAAGTTTTCTAATCTGTTGGGCAGCAAGATTTCAAATTTCCTGAATATATTAGGCAATCTTTGGCCTGCTCACTCTCCCATTGGCAGCCTCTTCCCTAATTTATTCCAAAATTCAATGAGATTCCGATATGAAAATTGATCATGTTTCAAAATATCAAGAGGTTGTACTCTTGAAATAGAGAGCTGCTCCCAGCCGGTTGGGTGAAAACCCAATTTTAACACCAGCCAATAAAATTTTGCCACGTAGGACATGCAACAAATCTTCATCTACACGCATGCACTAGATTAATTCCTTATTTTTCATCTCTTCCCATGGAAGAGCATCTGGCAGACCAAAGCTCCTTCAAAAGCAGCTTTGGACAAAATTCTCACCACGAATAATCTCAGGAGACGTCGATTAATGGTATTAGACTGGTGTTATATGTGCAAGAAAGATGGCAAATATGTTGATCATTTGTTTCTACATTACGAGGTGGCTAGGACTCTTTGGGATGATTTTTTTACAGGACTTGGTTTATTATGGGTTATGCCCGGCAGATTGTTGGACTTTCTAGCATGCTGGAGAGGCCTTCGAGGAAATACACAAGTTGCAGCAATATGGAAAATTGTCCCTATATGTATGTGTTGGTGTATTTGGCGGGAGCGAAATGATAGAAGCTTTGAAAACCAAGAGAGAACAATGGAGGAGCGGAAAGTTTTTTTCTTTAAAACATTGTTTTCTTGGGTGGGGGCTATTGTTTGTAATGGACTTAATGTCCATGATTTTCTTCTTTCAATTGTACATTATAGATAGGTATTTCTCATGTATACTTCCTGTGTACTTAGGCTTTGCCTATTATTATAAATAAAACTTCTTGATTACTTATAAAAAAAAAAAAGATTATACCAACAACCACTATGCCCATATCTCACCCCTTGGGTCCAGAAACTCTAAAATTAGTTTCTACCCAAGTCAAACTCTAGTTCCTAATTGTACCACCAGACTCTAGGGACTTCTTGTTCCTCTATTTTTAATCTAATGCCACAGAAGCCACAACGACCTGCATACAAACTCAACTTTCTTGTTTCAAAGTTCAAAGGAAAGCTAGCAGCCACCATCTCTTCAGTGTGCCTCAAACCCTCTTTTTAAAGTTCTCTCCACACAAACCCCTAGAAGGAATCTCCTAGACTCTGCTGCAATACAGGTGGGGATTTCTCTTCCATACATCAAAATTTCCCTGCCCTATGCATTAGAAAATTTCATATGTTATTGAATGGAAGTTTCAACATAGAACTTACATCTTAGTGACTTTCCAGGCATAGCTGCCGTTGAAGCAGCCAAGGATTTCTTCCAACACCACCTTGGGTTGGAAAAAGGTGAGAAATACCCAACTTCTGGAAGCACTATGAATCTAGATTGCTGCCAGCAATCCAGACAGCCCTTAGAACCCAACCCCTACCCAGTATTACATGTATAGAGGCTAAGAAACATGCATGAGAAATTCCTATACACCATTTGACATTGTAGGCATGACATGGCACACAAAACACATGCTGTCAGGAGCCTGACGGCATCACAGCAGCTTCAAGCAGCCAGTAAAACCATGATTTCTCATGTTTGACATGTCTAGAATTAAGGGACACACTTAAATCCATGCATGACACCCACTGATAGCATGTAAAATGTTTTAAGTATGGTTGAGTAACTCAAAACAAGACTTTTATAAAAGGCGGAAATTTCAGCACATAAAGCACAAGCATGGACAATCATTCATTAAGCCATGATTTCTTGCATATTGGCATTTCAAGTTTGAATAGTTCACTGTTGTATGAAACATACACAGCAGCTAGTATCTTAGGAAGGAAAACGTTTTGAAACCATGTGCATACCTAAAACATGGCATGAATAGTTATTTATAAATTTATCAAAATCCCCAAAGTTTTGAAAAGGGATTGCCATGAACAACCCCAAATGACTCTGGAAGTCACATTTGAGCATGTAAGCATTTGTTTTTACCTAAAGCTCATGAATTCCTTGAAATGCATAAAAAAACGTGTTGCTGTCAGCAACCCCTAGTGGACCAAACAGCCGCTGTTTTGAGATTTACATGCATTCTAACTTACCAAAAATCATGCGGGCATGTCTACACATACATACCCAAAATGTAGTGAAATTGAACAGTAGGCAAGCATAACTTAAAGTCAGTTTTGCAGACCGTCACCAGGTAGACAGCAAGCAACACTATGGAGTATAGGTTCATACCTTAGTCAAATATTCAGAGTTTCAGTTGAGATTGATATAAAATATGTATGTAACTTAATAGGTACTTGATTGACGTGGTTAGTTGAATCTCGAAGCTAAGGATATAGGCTAAGTGGCATGATCATAACCTTTATGTGTGCTCTAATTACTCTATTTTGCATGAAAGTTGATGGAAACCAAAGTGGGCCTAGACTTAAAGATCATTTGCATGTTCCAGATCGGCTAATTATAAGATCAAGAGCTAAGAAAATCAAGGAAACAATACAATGATTGGTGCAATCTACTTGGGACGAGTCTAGCAAGAGCCAAATATTCAAGATGGGCTTGAAAGAAGGAAATCCAGTGATCATCCACGTGATACAAGCTATGGAAGAGTACAACATAAACTGTCTTATTTCTTATGAACTAAGTTTTTGGGAAGGTCTTGTATTTTGGCCAATGGCTTATTTGGAAAGTTACTTTTTAGGAACTAGGGTTTAATGAGGTACTGTAGCCATGGTACTATAGCAGCGGCACTATTCATCCAGGGTTAGTTTTGGAAAAAAGGGGTATATTTTGACTAGGATTTTAATTAGGTTTAGGTTTAAATACTCTTTGTAACCTCATTTTAATAAGTTTATGAAATTTGATAAATTTATTTATTGTGAGTTGAGTTTTACTCCTCTTGTTCTTAATTGAAATTTTGAACTTATCAAAGGTAAATCACAACCTTTGTAGCGTTCTCATCAGGTCAATTTATCAAAGATAAATCACAACCTTGTAATCTAGATTCTTGAGACGAATTCTTCAACGGATCTAGATTTTAATATAATCCAGGTTCTTGAAACGAGTTCTCATCAGGTCTAGATTCTCCATCTATTGACTTGATTTTGGCTTTCTTGAGAGTTTTCAAATTGACTGTGGGTTCAAGAGATTCCATTCCTACGGGTTCTTATCATTTGGTATTCAGAGCGATGTTTCCAATCAGGTCTGAATCTATCTTTTAATTCTTGCATCCTTAAATTTAATTCTAAGGCTTCATTGTTCTAGAGTTGCCAAAAAAAAAATTTGAAACAAAACGCAGGCTGCCAAAATTCTTAGGGTTTTTTGATTTGACTGAAATTTGCATCTCTTAGGATTTCAAAATTTTAGGATTTCTTACATCTCTAAGTTTGTCCATTGCTTGGAGTGTTGTTCCATTGATTATCTTATATTTCATTATCAATTCTTGTGTGCTTGAATTCAATTGCTTAATTTTAACAATTGAGTATTCCTGTTTGTGATTGAATTAGAGAAAATAAAATAAAAGAAAGGAAAAGAAAAAAAAAATTTCAAAAAAAAAAAAAAAGTAGAAGAAGAAGAAAGGAAAATGTAGCATATTCAAATGTTGCTACATAGTTACAACAAAAGGAATGAATTACATTTGTTGATTGAGTTTTATCATCAAAGTGGTTAAATACATATTTCTAGTTGATATCTTAGTTTATAATTACTATTTCCCTCGTATAAATTCCTTGAATCTCGTGTCATTTTATTCCTTCCTTATTTCTTGGATCTATATTACTGGTTGGGATAATACAATGTTATATTGTCTTGATTTTAGTTCAACTAGTTCTTAAAGAATTCGAGCGGAAAACTCTTGAGGTAAAAGGCAAGAGAGTGAGACATCGGGAAAAAGTCAATTATGAGTGAGACACGAGTGAAGTGCCATTATTTGAGTGTAAACACGTAAGGGAGTGTGTGAGGTTTTCCACTAACATTCTTTTTGTGCAACACATTATGATGTCTCATTGGAGTGACTCATCACCAAAGGGGATGACAGGTAACTCATCCTTTGTTTTACAAGCTATGCAACGACAGTTTGAGCGTGTGAACTTGGTGTTGGATAAAATGAGGGATTGGATGGATCATCAAGATGCAAAAATTAGAAATTTACAAGGCAGGAGAGATAGGAGGCGACGTGAAGTGTTGAAAATGGGTATGAGAAAGAAGAGTATGGTGATTCTCTTGTTACTAGGCGTGCACTCAATACACAAATTAAGATGGATGATACAGAGCAGCGAGCGAGAACATTTTTCATACTAGATGTCACATCAACAACAATGTATGTAGTATGATCATTGATTTGAGGAATTGTATTAATTTGGCTAGCACTACTTTAGTTGAGAAATTTAATTTACGTACCTTGAAACACCCTAGACTATACATGTTGCAATGGTTGAGTGATTGTGGAGAGGTTAGGGTAAATAAGCAAGTGCTAATTTCTTTTTCAATTGGGAAATACCAGGATATAGTCCTTTGTAATGTAGTGCATTTGCATGTTAGTCATATTTTATTGGGGAAGCCATAGCAGTATGATAGGAAAGTGGTCCATGATGGGTTAAGGAACATGTATAGTTTTGAAAATGATGAAAAAACAATCAAACTTGCTCATTTAACTCCAACACAAGTCCATGGGGACCAATTGAAACTAAAAAGTAAGAGTGATAAAAAAAAAAGTGAAAAAGAGATTGAGCTAAAATGCAAGATTGAAAGTAAGATTGATATAAAAAACAAAAGTGAATGTGAGATTGAGAAAAAAAGAAATAGTGAGGCTGAAATGAAGAGAGAAAAAAGATAAGGATGAGGTTGAGACTTCAAGAAAAAAAGAGAATGAGTTGAAAAACAATTGTCAGGTCGAGAGTTTAAAAAAAGATGAAGGAAAAGAGAGTGACAAAAAAAAAAAACAAAAAAACAAAACAAAACAAAAACAAAGCAAAAAAAAAAAAGAAGTGAAAAGAAAAAAGAGATTGAAAGGGAAAAAGAGAGTGAAAAAGAAAATGGGTTTGAAAAGAAAAGAGAGTGAAGAAAGTGAGAAAAACAAAGAGAAGAGTGAGTTTTTATGTTAAAGCGAGTCTTAATACCAACGAACTTGACATATCTTTGTCTAGTGTTGTTGTCTCTTTGTTACAAGGATATGAGGTATTGTTTCCTAGCGGTGTGTTTAGTGGATTGCCATCTATTAGGGAGATAGAGCACTACATTAATTTTGTGCCAGATGCGACAATTCATGCTCGACCTTTCGTTGAAGAACATGAGTCTTTAACGCACTTTAAGGGACAAGGTAAGTTGAATAGAATGCATGCCAAGTGGGTGCAATTCATTGAGGCATTTCCTCATGTAATCAAGTACACACAACGTAAAGAAAATTTTGTGGGTGATGATTTAGCAAGCAGGTATGTCCTTATCATTATTTTAGATGCAAAGTTATTGAGACTTGAATATGATAAGAAATTATATGTTAATGATGATGGCTTTGCTAGTGTGTATGGAGTACGTGAGAATGCATCATTTGGTCAGTTATATAGACTAGATAGGTATTTGTTTAAAGAGAATAGACTTTGTGAGCATACTAGTATTATGCGTGAGTTACTTGTGCATGGATTTGGTTTGATGAATCATCTTGGTGTGAGGAAGACTTTTGATATGTTGCATGAATATTTGTGGGAGTATTTCATTGAGTTTGCATATAATTGGAGTGGTCATTTTGGTTTAAGGAAAGCTTTAGGTGTCTTTCATGAACGTTTGTGGGAGTCATTTGCCATACATTGATTTGTTGCATGAACGTTTGCGGGCGTATCGTTTGCAGGAGTATCATTTGCGTTTGCATATAATTGGAGTGGTCATGTTGGTGTAAGGAAGACTTTATATATATTTCATGAACATTTGTGGGAGTATTGTTTGTCATTCATTGAGTTTACATATAATTGGAGTGTTCATGCTACTACTCAATTTTCATATTTTGAAATTGTTTATAGACTAAATCCATTGACTACTTTAGATTTAATGCATTTACCAGTTGATGACAGGAGTATCTTGGATGGACTATTCCCAATTCTTGAACAAATTAATGATAATACATATCAAGTGGATCTTGAATGTAAATATCATGTTTCTACTATTTTCAATGTTACCAACTTTTTTCCCTTTGATTCAGGTGGAAATTCGAGGTCGAATCCTTTTGAGGAGAGGGGGAATGATAGGAACCAAAGTGGCCTAGACTTAAAGATCATTTGCATGTTCCAGATCTACTAATTATAAGATCAAGAGCTAAGAAGATTAAGGAATCAATGCAATGATTGGTGCAATCTACTTGGGACGAGTCTAGCAAGAGCCAAATATTCAAAATGGGCTTGAAAGAAGGAGATCCAGTGATCATCCACGTGATATAAGCTATGGAAGAGTGCAATATAAATTATGTCTTATTTCTTATGAATTAGGATTTTTGAGAAGGCCTTGTATTTTGGCCAAGAGCTTATTTGGAAAGTTACTTTTTAGGAACTAGGGTTTAATGAGGTACTCTAGCGAGTTACTGTAGCCGCAGCACTATTCATCCAGGGATAGTTTGGGAAAAAATGGCTTTATTTTGGCTAGGGTTTTAATTAAGTTTAGGTTTAAATACTCTTTGTAGCCTCATTTTAATAAGTTTATGAAATTTGTTGAATTTATTCATTGTGAGTTGAGTTTTACTCCTCTTGTTCTTAATTGAATTTTTGAACTTATCAAAAGTAAATCACAACCTTTGTAGTGCTCCTCCCTGTAATCTGGGTTCTTGAGACTGGTTTTTCAACGGGTCTAGATTTTAATATAATCTAAGTTCTTGAAACGAGTTCTCATCGGGTCTAGATTCTTTATCCATTGACTTGATTTTGCCTTTCTTGGGAGGTTTTCAAATTGACTTTGGGTTCAAGGGATTCCATTCCCACAGATTCATATCAAAAGTGTTGTTTACCAATGTTATGTATAGCAATGTTCAATATTTGCCATTTTTATGAATCCTCAATGAATTATGACAATGTGCTTGTGGGTGCAATTATGTATCTTATGCTGATTTGGTTGTTTCTTCTGAATGGATGCCTTGTCACGAAATTCACTCTTATGTATATTATGCTCATTGATTGTCATAAATGGACGCCATGTCACGACAACCATGCTTATGTTAATATGCCATGTCTAGTGCTATGCCATGCATATGAATATGACATGCCATTAACATCATGAAGTCAACATGTTCCCATTCATCAAAATAAGATAAGAACCCCAAGGGGTTGGCTCAAGTGGTAAAGGTCTTCGTCTTGGTGGTATGCTCCCTCCAGCTCTAAGGTTCAAATCCTCTTGGGTGCAAACAATTTCTTGGGGATATCCAATTGGGGGAATTTCCCCTTGATATACTCGATGTGCACTTGTAGGAAACTCTTTGCCGAGAGCCTCTGCACTATCGGGATTAGTCGGAACTTTGTTCTCGAACACTCAATGCCAATCAAAAAAATAAGATAAGAAAGAAGTCACGTGAACGATAAATAAGCTTTTTAATGCTTGGCCTTATGTTATGGGTGGATGCGCAAGCCACAGACACAAGTGTAGTCCACCATTAATTTTGTTATGAATTATTCGGTCAATGACAATTGGACCGATGCGCATATGTTATAATGGCCACTATGCAAGTGAAAGGCAAGATTAACAAGTCATACAAAGAGTCGATCATTCACTCATTCATGTTACATCAATTGATATGATCACATCTTAAATTCCACATATGTTATTGTTGAATGAGCCACATGTTGTATCTAAGTATGATTATGCATGAACGTTTTCAAAATAAAGCCTTAGGTCAAGTTATGTTTATAGTATGATGTGTTGCTTACTAAGTCTTCGACTCACTTTTTGTTTGTTTTTATGTTTTAATGTCCCAGGTGATGATGATGTAGACACTGAGCAGGAGGGTCAAAAGTAGATTTATTTTTACAGTGTCTTAGACCTTACTAATAAGTGTTATTGCCACATAGGGCTGGATTATGTTTACGCCAATATGTTCCTATTTTCAGTTTTATGGAACTTTTTCATGTCTAGCTACTTTTATGATTTAATAAGATGTGAAATTTTTATGATGTCGAGTCTCTTTACCTTGCGTAAAGTCACATCTGTACGCAACATTCCTGGCCCATGGGAAGGGGCTGTGTTACAAGCAGCCACTTGGCAGCACTCAAGCCACCAAAGTTCAAGGAAGGCAGATTTTTTACTCACAAATTGGCCAACTTAGATGATAAAGATGCAATAAATGGATGGGATATAGATAGCCACCTTAAAAATCTAGGAGACAGGACATGCAGCAATCATGAAACACAAGCATAGAACAATATGAAACGAAAAATTTCAAAACAAACCTGCCAAGAGTTCCAGATGCCCAGTTCCTGATGCACGATAAGCAACAAGATCGCCCAATAATCTTGCCACAGAATAAACTTCATCTTCCTCCAGCACACTCCTGAACAAATGAGATCAAATAATGGAAGACTAGAGAGCTAGTATACATTAAAATCAAAATTCACATCGGTCAACAAAAATGCAGGTGTGCCTACAAGTATCTGACACGTCCCAGGCAGCACAATGCCTCACGCATTCCATTATCAAATACTTCCAGGTAGTGAGCTTTCCATGCATTATCTTTGGTTGCATAGTAAGACCTCCAGTTGACAACATCAGATCCTGCAAAACACTGAACTAGTGCAACAAGGCATGCCATGATGATAAATAAAGCCAGTAATCTTTGCTTCCACCAGCTACCATTTGAAAAAATGCCTGCATCACAAAAATTGGCAAGATATTCATAAAAGGCCACAAGAAATCAGGAAAGAGAAGTCCTTGACAATAAAAAATCAGAAATCTAAAAATCTCCAACCCAATGACCCTGTCTAGGCCTTTTGGCTACAATATAACAAATTGCCAACCACCGGAGGCACTAACAAGAAGGGTTTTTATTTCGCAAAGCTCCTACCTTGGTCAACAATTTCGAGATTTTACAATCTATATTCTCAACTTTAACCAAATTCAACAGCAAAACAACCAGTAAGGGTGAAAATCGGTTGGTCCGGTGATGGATCCATCATTTTCCCGAACCAGACTGGACCGAACACCCATAGGGACCAGACCAGACCAGTAGCTATCAGTCCAGTCGGTACATTCGGTCCTGCCTAATTCTTTTTTTCTTTTTTTCTTTTTTTTAAATCAATTAATAAAAAAATTTATTTAAAATACTAAATTAAAATTAAGTGACTTATTAACATTCAACCCCTAGTTTTTTCATATAAGTAATGTAAATTTTCTTTGAACTGCGAAGGGACACAACCCAAGTATAATATAAGTATACAATAAAAAATAAATAAATAAACCCAACTCTAGGATGAAGATAAAGATCACAATTCCATGAAATCTAGAAAGATATTGGAAAGGAAACCGTTGCACCCATCATCCACATATAGAGAAAATGAACACAATGGCTTGAGTCTAACACTATCATATCACAATATTTAGAAGTCCTAGTAATCCATTCCCCTACCAAATACACCACATCAAACACAAGGGGACCATTCTCCAAATCTCTAAATTGCCATGGCTACAAACAAGACCATGCCAACAAGTTGTCAAATCCATTACCTGCTGGGGCATGCCCCACTAAATCCAAAAAGTATGAAACATGCCCTTAATATCCCTAGTTACCTCGCAGAGAAGCAAAAATATGTTTGATGTTTTCTTCACCCTACTTACACATACAACACTAGTTCATAACTAACAACATTCATTCTCCAAGTTATGCACCATTAATATCTTCCCTAATGCCACCAATCAAACAATGAATACTGCCCTTGACAGTGTCTTGTTTCTCCATATATTTTTCTGAGGAAAATCTGAGTTATCTAGAGGGAAGAGTGTATGGTAGGAAGACTTTATCTCCACCTTGTCTTGGCCCAAAAGAGTACAAATAATCGATGAACAAGAGATCATTTCTAGTTACCAGTCATGTGTTGCTCTAATGAAAATAACATTCCATTGGGGTCTCATAAATTTGTGAAAGTTATATGGCCAACGCATCCTCGCAGCTAGAAATGCTAAATGATGCCAGAAAAGCTATCTTTAAGAGCTGGTGCCCACACTATATGTCATATCAAATCTAATTATAGATCCATCCCCCACCTCAACCTGAACACAGCAAAAGAAAAGTTGAAGGCCTACCAACGCATAAAGGTTCCAATTCAAGCCCACACCCCCACCCCACTAACCTTTCCCACATGCTACCATACTTGCCTTCTACGTCCAATTCTTACAATGCATCTCTTTCTGTCGAGTAATAACAAATTTCTGACCCCTAAACCACTTGGAGAAAGTGAAGTTCAAATCTTTGATCACTTAACAAGGTGGTATTTAAATTAATCACCGACTCCTTGTCACAAGAAATCTTCTTCAGGTTTTTCAAGATGATTGTTGGTATGGAGAATAGAGACAAAAAGTAAGTTAAACTAGAGAGAGTACTCTTAATTAGAGTGATCTGCTGATCCTTGCATAGATAAAGTCATTTCCACCCAGCCAATTCATGTTTCATCATCTCAATAATGCCATCCTAGATAGGTTTTTCCTTGAAGGGAGGCCCCAACAAGAGACCTAGGAACTCCCACAGGCAAAGAAGACATCCTACAACCCAAGATATGGGCAATTCCACCTATATCATCCACTCCTCCACTAGGACTAACTTTGATTTGTCCAGATTAAGTTTGGGTAGTAAAGTATTCTCAAAATACTTCACTACTATTCATTATTTTATTATTACTTTTCACCTACTTTTCACTATTATTCACTATTATTCAATATTCTATCATTATTTTTTTACTACTATTTACAGAATATCTGAGATCACCTCACTACCCAAATGCAACCAACTCTCAACTTCAAAACAACTTTAAAGCACAAGAACAAACGACACAAGTGATGGAGATGATCAAAGTAGGCCTCACAGAAAATCAAGGCATCATTAGCAAAAAGGAGATGAGACCCAAAAAACTCCCCAATACTAGAGAAATTATATTTGCAGCCCTAGGGTGTGCAAGCTTCATCCTCTCCCGTTGAAAATAGTGGGTAAATTTGGGACCGGGGATCCAAAATCTAAAAGATGTTCAATTGGGAGCTCCTAGGGAAATGGCTATGACATTATCATCAAGAGGGGAGGCATTGTGGAAGGTGGTTATAGATTCCAAATATGGGGGGGGATCCAAAGTAAAAAGAATATTAAAAAGTTATATTCTAACCCTCTTTTAACTTTATAATTTTTTATTTAATTTTTTCTCTCTCATTTCCTAAAACCCCATAAAACATATTAACTCAAACCATTTCACTATTATTCATAAATTATATCACTACTATTCACAAATTTTTCATCTCATTTGTGTAACCAAACGACCTTAGAATATCTCAGAATTTTGTAAATAGTAATGAAATGGTTTGAGTTAAAATATTTTATTGGGTTTTGAAAAATGATAGAGAAAATATTGAATAAAAATATTATAAAGTTAAAAAAATTGTTTAAATATAATTTGTTAATATTATTTTTGTTTTGAAATTTGAAAAAGTTATATTGATTTTTGTGTTTTATTTGGAAATTTGAAAAAGTTGTATTATTTTTTGTGTTTGGATAATGCGTAGGTAATGATTAGATGAAAAAATTAAAAATTGAAAATTGAAAATTATTGTAATTTTTTTTTTTTTGATAAGTAAGAAGTTATATTAATCACGTAAAAAGGCAATGCCCAAGTATACGGGAAGTGTACAAGAAAAACCTAATTACAAACTACGCGCTACGGAAAGTAGCGTAAAAGTCATTAAAATTCCTCCCATTCAATACAATAGAAGAAGCCCAAAGCAACAAAGTGTGATAGAAAAAGGCCCTAAAACTATCCAGAGAGCGTTCCTTATTTTCAAAACATCGGCCATTTCTTTCATTCCATGTGCACCACATTAAACATAGAGGTACCATTTTCCAAACAGCTGCAATGTGACAATTGCCCCTAATCCCTCTCCAACATGACAATAAATCCAAGACTCTCCTGGGCATCACCCATGCAATACCAAGCCTAGTGAAAATGTCATCCCATAAAGCCTTGACTACTTCGCAATGGAAAAGTAAATGGTCTGCTGATTCACTGTTGTGTTTGCACATAAAGCACCAATCGGTTAAGTAAAGGCCTCGCTTTTTCAGTTTATCTATAGTCAATATCTTCCCATGAGATGCCAACTAGCCAAAAAAGGCAACTTTAAGAGGTGCATTGCTCCTCCAAATGCTCTTCCAAGGAAAGGCATTGGTGGGATAAACCGTCAAAAACTTGTAATAAGAGCGAACTGAAAATTTCTTGTTCCCAGTGAGTGTCCATATTAGTCCGTCTTCCCTACCTGCTTGTACTTTCATCGCGTATAAAACATTGTAGAAATCAATAATGTCGTTTAACTCCCAGTCCTGTACAGCCCTAGAGAAACTCACTGACCAATTAATAGAATTTACGGAGATGCTCATTTTATCAGCCACCGAAGCATCCTTGTCTGATGCAATCCTATAAAGCGAGGGAAATCTTTGGTGTTGTTTGTGACCAATCTAATGAAATACCATATTATAGTGATCAATTGGTGTTGTTTGTGTAGGAGAAGTGGTGAAATCGTGTACCTACTTGTCACTTCATTGTGAGGTTGCCAAGGCCCTATGGGACATCTTTGGCAAATTTTGATGAGTATGGGTTATGCCAGAAAGGGTGGTGAATCTTCTTGCCAGTTGGAGAAGTCTTCATGGTATCCCGCATATTGTAGCAATGGGTTACTGATAGGGAAATCTACAAAAGAGGCTATCTTTTCGAGAAGTCTTCAAAAGAGAAAGGGAGCTTAAGAGGCTAACTTGTTCCATAAATTATGAATAAAGGGAAGGAAGCGCTAGAGGGGGGAGGATTACTGATAGGGCGAATCTAGGCGATCCATGAAGCCCAAGATCCTTTCATGGAATGTTCAGGGTTTGAATAACACAAACAAATGCCTTAGAGTGAAGAACTTAATCCGAGATTGGAAGGCAAACATTATTTGTTTGAGGAGACTAAATTGAAGTACGTTGACAGGAAAATTATAAGAAGTTTATGGAATTGTTCGTATGCAGGATGGACTAGTCTTGCTTCAAAGGGTGCATCGGGGGGCATTATAGTGATGTGGGACAAGAGAGTTGTTGATTTGGTGGAGGAGTTTATTGGTGAGTTTGTGGTTGCATGTTCTTTCATTAATTTGGATGATGGCTTCGGGTGCGGTTTTGCAGATGTTTATGGACCTAATAATGACAACAGCTGGAAGCTTCTTTGGGATGAGATCGCTTGTTTGTGTAGCTGGTGGGAGGGCCCATGGTGCATTGGAGGTGATTTCAACATCACTCGGTTTTCGAGTGAAAGGTCGGAGATTTCTAACTTGGGGTCAACCATGGCTGACTTTTCAGCTTTATTTTTCGAGCTGGACTTGATAGACCTTCCACTAGTGGGGGGTGACTACACCTGGTCAAATGAGAGGTCATGGTCTAGGCTGGACAGATTTATTGTTTCTCCTACCTAGGAGGCACACTTTCCCACCCTATGTCAGAAACGCCTCCCCAGGCTTTACTTAGACCACTTCCCACTCTTGTTGGACTGCGGGGGTCTTCATGAGGGGCGGAGATATTTCAAATTTGAGAACAAGTGGTTGAAGGTGGAGGGGTTCATGGATAAAATCAGATCGTGGTGGTCCTCTTATTAGATCTCGGGCACTCCCAATTTTGTCTTAGCCGAGAAACTCAAAGCCTTGAAAAACAACCTGAGAATATGGAACATGGAAGTCTTTGGGAACCTAAATGACCAAAGGGATAAATTCTTTCCAGAACTGCAGCGATTTGAGGATCAAGAGGTGACTAGGACCCTCGCGGCTGATGAAAAGGAAAATTGTAGTAACTGAATTGGAAAAAACCACTCTTATGGAGGAGATATCCTGGAGACAAAAATCTCAGGCCATTTGGTTGAAGGAAGGGGACAAGAGCACAAAATTTTTCCATCGTGTTGCTAATTCTAATCAAAGAACCAACGCCATTGAAGTTCTCCATTCCGAAGGGAGGATTCTATCAGACAAAGTAGCCATAAAGGAACATATATTTCACTTTTATGACCAGCTCCTCAAAGAGCAACACCCTTGGCGGCCCAAGGTTGATGGGCTGATTTTTTAGTCTATTGATCCACCAAGTGCAGTTTGGTTGGAGAGACCGTTTGAAGAGGAGGAGGTGTTTAATGTGCTAAAGGGGATGGAAAAAGACAAGGCCCCAGGCCCAGACAGTTTCACTATGGCTTTCTTTCAGGCTAGTTGGCACATTGTCAAGGAAGATATCATGAAGGTATTTCTCGAATTCCACTATTTCTTGAAATTTGAGAGAAGCCTCAATGCTTCATTTATCGCGCTTATTCCAAAAAGGGCAAGGTCAAGATTTTTGGCCCATAAGTTTGGTGAGTAGGGTTTATAAAATCATCTCCAAAGTGCTAGCCCAGCAGATGAGAGCAGTTATGGGGAAGATCATCTCGAAGTCTCAAAATGCCTTTAAAAGGAAGGCAAATTCTCGACTCGGTCCTCATTGCTAATGAATGCTTGGAAAGTAGCGTCAAATCCGACATTCCAGGTATCTTATGCAAATTGGATATGGAGAAAGCTTTTGATCATGTAAATTGGGATTTCTTGGTTCATATACTCGGCAGGTACGGCTTTGGGGAAAGTGTCAAGTTTGCTTGAATCCCTCTCAAATGAGAGTTTCCGTATATTATATAAACTGCCAAGCCCTAATTATAGCCTACTAATCATCTATAAAATAGGAAAGAATAAAGCAATACAAGAAAGGAAAATAATACTTGAGTTGGCGCATGTACACATATATACAACTACTGTTATTTTACAGCCATATATATTTACTGCCATATATAGATATCATTGACATCCCCCCTCAAATTGATGCAGGTCGATTAAGAAGCATCAATTTGTCAATCATGAATTGATGACGGTGATGAGACATAGCCTTGGTAAAGATGTTAGCAGTTTGGTGTTCGGTGGAAATGTGAGGAAGTGTAATCACATGATGATCAAATGCCTCACGAATGGAATGGCAATTTACTTCAATGTGCTTGATGCGCTCATGGAACACAGGATTGGCAGCAATCTGAATAGCACTGGTGTTATCCGCATGAAGAGGAGTAGGAGTAAGTTGCGGAACACGAAGTTCACTCATTAAACCCCGAAGCCACACAATCTCGGAACATGCTGATGACATAGCACGATACTCAGATTCGGTAGAAGATTTGGATACTCGATCCTGCTTCTTACTTTTCCAAGAAATGAGAGCGTTACCAAGAAACATACACCAACCAGTAACTGAACGACGAATATCCACACAACCAACCCAATCAGCATCATTGTAACCCGTTAATTGTAAGGAATTCTCAGTAGAAAAGAATAACCCTCTACCAGATGTACCTTTGAGATAACGAATGATCCGTCGTACTGCTGCTAGATGAGATTGACGAGGGGCCTACATAAACTGACTGACTTGCTGGACAGCAAAGGAAATATCAGGCAGGGTAATAGTCAAGTAATTTAAACTCCCTACTAACTGTCGATACAGAGATGGATCAGATAATAGGTCGCCCTCATCTCGACAAAGCTTTAAATTGACCTCTAGAGGTTTAAGTACTGAGTTTCTAGATTGAAGCCCAGCCAAGGTGAGAATCTCTTGGGTATACTTGTGTTGATACAAAAGCATACCATTGGGACAAGAATGTACCTCAAGACCAAGAAAATACTGAAGTAGGCCAAGGTCTTTCATATGAAATGTAGTTTTGAGAGGCTGCTGTAGTTGCTCAATCAGATGAGAATCAAAACCTGTGATAAGTATATCATCGACATATACTAAAAGAACAACAAGTCCCATGGCAGTTTGCTGAATAAAGAGAGAAGAATCAAACCGACTTTGAGTAAAATGAAAATCAAGAAGAGTGGTGCGAAACTTCTCAAACCTTGCACACAGTGCCTGCTTTAAGCCATACAAAGACCGCTTCAACCGACAAACCTCAGTGGAGGATGAACTGAACATACCAGGAGGAGGAGACATATAGATTTTTTCCTTCAAATCCCCATGTAAGAACGCATTTTTCACATCCATCTGACTAAGAGACCAACCTTTGGAAGCAGCGATGGCGAGAAGAGTACGTACAGTAGTCATCTTGGTAACAGGTGCAAAGGTCTCTTCATAATCAAGGCCATACTCCTGACAATTTCCAAGAGCTACTAAACGGGCCTTATATCTTTCAATAGTACCATCAGGCAGGAGTTTAATAGTGTACACCCATTTGCAGCCAATGAGTTTTACGCCATCAGGACATGGGACGATGACCCAAGTGTGGTTATCTGAAGAGCTTGATGTTCATCTTGGATAGCTTGCCTCCAACAAGCTTGAGCAGCAGCCTGAGAATAAGACTTGGGCACAGAAGTAGTATCAAGAGTAGCCTGATGGGCAGTATGTACGAATCCATACCTGTCCGAGGGATGGGATTCAGTTGGGATAGGATCAGATGTCGGTTCTGTGATAGGAAGGGGCACCGGAGACTGTGGATGACGTCTTTCATACACAAGCCCTGGCTTATAACGTTCAAGAGTACAAGACACATCATCAAAAATAGGCAACTGAGCAGAAGTAGAATCATGTGAAACGCAAGACTGAAAGAAATATTGATTTTCAAAGAAAATCACATTTCAAGAGACACGAAGTTTGTGAGCATCCGCATCATAACACACAAACCCTTTGTGAACATTACTATACCCAAGAAAAGCACACCGAGCAGCCTGAGCAGAAAGCTTGTGACGTTCAATGGACGGCAAGTGAACAAAACAAACACAGCCAAATATATGAAGAGAATTATACTCAGGAACAACACCAAACAGATGAGAATATGGAGAGTCAAACTATAAATTTGGAGAGGGTAAACAATTAATCAAATACACAGCCGTAGATAAGGCTTCTACCCAAAAACAAGGAGGCACAGAAGATTCAATCAACAAAGTACGAATAACATCCAAAAGATGACGATTCTTACACTCAACGACCCCATTCTGTTGAGAGGTGTAAGGACATGAGCGTTGGGAGAGAATACCCTTAGTTTTGAGAAAATTTATATTCCCCCCCAGAGTCAAAGCGTAGTGTTTTAATACAAGCAGAAAATTGAGTCTCAACAAACACAACAAAAGCTTGAAAAGTGGAAAACACATCAGCTTTTGAGCGAAGAAAATATATCCAAGTGAAACGGCTATAGTCATCAATGAAGGTCACAAAATACTTGTATTGAGCATGTGAAAGAACAAGACTCACTCCCCAGACATCAGTATGAATTATCTCAAAACATGTAGAAGCGCGACTACCATGTAAAGGAAAAGGTAAAGATTTGCTTTTACCAATTTTATAAGAGCTACAATCAGAAGACACAATAGAAATGGAATTTTTATTCCCCAAATGACCTTATTTCATAAGATGATTCAAAACAGAAGAATTGAGATGCCCCAATTTTTTATGCCAAACATCACTATTATTAGTAACAGCAGTACAAGCAAAAGAATCAAAACTAGAAATGGAAAACTGAAGAGGAAATAGACGTCCCACTTTAAGCCCCTTTGCTATCACGTTCCCCGACACTTGATCCTGCACACAACAACCATTACGATCAAAATGAATCTCACAATTATTATCTACAAGCTGTCCAACATAAATTAAATTCGTAGATAATTCTGGTGACACATACATTGTTGAAAGAGGACCCCAGAGTTCCAATTGCAGTGATAGGAAGAGTATTACCATTGGCTATTTGAATGTGTTGGTCACCCTTATATTTACGAACATCATGTAAAACATCGGCATTTCCAGTCATATGATTGGAAGCTGCAGAGTCAACCAACCAAGGAGAGGTGAGGAAATTTCCCTTACCTTGAAGACCAAGTGCAGAGGAAACGGAAACAATCATCTATTGGACCATCTCAGGTGTAAGAGTCGATGAAGGACTAGCTATAGGTGGCAGCCCTGGAGCAGAAACAAAGGGGATAGCAGCTAAATTAGCCTGGGCAACAGTATGAAATCCTTGGCCCTGTCGATTCTGAGGTCGCACACGACAGTCTTTAATAATATGGCCCTCCTTTTTGCAATAATTGCAGAATTTTCTAATGCAATGCTTTGCAATATGCCCAAATTCCTAGCAACTATAGCACTGTATCTGTGTCTTGGATCTTCCTTTCCCTTGAGCAGCACATGCCACATTAACCATCTCAGTTGTCACAGTTTCTTGAGTGAGTCCATGTTGAGTAGCAAGACGCTGCTCTTCTCTCAATAATTCCCCCAAGCACACATCCAGGAAAGGAACAGGATTACGGTTTATCAAACCAGCTCGTCCAGTTTCAAACTCAGGTCTTAGTTTCATCAAGAATTGATCTCTTAGACTCTCCGCATGAACAACTTGGAATGCTGCTAGGGCTTCCTTAGGAACTTTAGAATACACTATCCCAGAATATTCACTCCATAAATTCAGGAATCCAGTATAGAACTATTCAATAGAGAGATTACCTTGTCTGTAGTTGGAAATCTCTAACTCAACTTGAAATTTGCGTGCAGTATTGTCTTGATAATATACGCGCCTAAAATAGTCCCACATCTCCTTAGCATTAGTAAATGATCGAAGATTGTTGACCATATGTGGTTCAACGGAACTTAATAGGCAAGAAACAATCTTGGCATCCTTGCTGGACCAAGAACTAAGTTCTTTGAGATCAGTAGGGGCCATAGAAGACCCATGCAAGTGACCCCATAATTCCTTTCCTTTCACAAACATTCGAAACTGAAATTCCTAGCTTCCATAATTCTTTCCATTAAATCGAATGATTGAATTTTCACCCGACATAATGACCACAAAATCAAAAGGTGTGAAAAAAAAATAATTCGGTGCCGATAGACAACACAAAGAACACTGACCTGATATACTACCAGAAAATGCCAAAACCACTACCAGAAAATGCACCAAAAACCTGAGAAAATCTCTCTGCAAAAGCCTACGCAGAAACTGCCAAAATTTCCAGTAGCAACTAACCCACTAACCGAAAGCTCCAAAAAGGCCAAAAAAAACATTGCTTGGAAAAACAAAGAGTGCCAACAACTGTGTAGACAGAGTTGCCCAGAAGAAATTAACCCTAAAAGTGAAGGCAGAGAGTGCCGACACAAGCCAAAAAAAACCAAGATAAAACACTAGTGTGTGCCGATGGACCCAGAAAGCACTAGTCTGAAAACAGACAGTGCCAACACAAGGAAGTAATCTGCCGAAAAAAAAAACTACCCAGAAAATTCTAGGGCTCTGGTACCATGTCAAGTTTGCTTGAATCCCTCTCAAATGATAGTTTCCGTATATTATATAAACTGCCAAGCCCTAATTACAGCCTACTAATCATATGTAAAATAGTAAAGAATAAAGCAATACAATAAAGGAAAATCAAACTTAAGTTGGCGCCGGTACACATATATACAACTACTGCTATTTTACAGCCATATATATTTACTGCCATATATATCATTGACAAAAAGGTGGTGCCAGTGGATGAAGCATTGTATCACTACAGTCAGATTCTCTATTTTGGTTAATGGCACTCCTGAAGGCTTCTTTAATAGCTCTCGAGATTTGAAGCAAGGGAACCCTTTATCCCCTCTTCTTTTCATCTTAATAATGGATGTGCTGAATAGAATGTTGAATGGAATGGTGGTTGGGGGTTTCATCTCGGGCTTCTTAGTAGGTGGCTCCACTTAGGGTAATCTCTCAATTTCTCATCTACTCTTAGCTGACGACACGCTGATTTTTTGCAAGCCAGATCTTGATCAGATTCGATCCCTGAGAGCCCTCTTGCTCTGTTTTGAAGCCATCTCTGGTCTCAAGGTAAATCTTGCAAAATCTGAAATTGTGCAAGTTGGTGCGGTTGATAACTTAAGCGAATTGGCTGTTTTCCTAGGCTGCAAGATGTCATCCTTGCCTATGAAGTACCTCGCTCTCCCTCTGGGGGCCCCTCATAAATCCAAGGCAATGTAGGATGGGATTGTCGAGAAGATCGAGCGCAAACTAGCGGATTAGAAGAGGTGGTGGAATCACTCTTATTAAGAGCACACTCTCCAATCTACCCACATATTTTCTTTCTTTATTCACTTTGCTTGCATGTGTGGCGCATAGATTGGGGAAGACCTTTCCTGATTTCCTATGGGGCAGTCTTGAGGGCGAGAAAAAATTACATTTGATCAAGTAGGAAAAGGTATGCAAACCTTTGTCTAACGGTGGATTGGGGCTTCACAACTTGAGAACTTTCAAAAAGGCTCACCTAGGAAAATGGTTATGGCAGTATCACAGGGAAAGAGATGCCCTTTGGAGGGAAAATGGTAATGGTGTGGCCAGGTTGCTTTGAAGATTGCTTTTCCTTCTCTTTTCAGGATCATGTTCGATAAGGACGCTACAGTTGCTGACAATATGGCCCTCTCCTCCAACTCCACCCAATGGTCAGTGAGATTCACTAGAGCGGCACAGGATTGGGAATTGGGAGATATTGCTGATTTTTACAGCGTGTTACATGCGCCGAATCTCCATGCTGCTGGACAGGATCGTTTGCTTTGGTCATCCTCAGGGAACAAGAGCTTCTCAGTCCATTCCTTTTACAAGGTATCATCGGCACACACCCCCACCCCCCCCCCCAAAAAAAAAAAAAGCATTCCCTTGGAAGTGCATATGGAGGACTTAGGCTCCCTTAAAAGTGGCTTTTTTTGTTTGGCTAGCATCCCACGGGAAAATTTTGACTATCGATAAGCTAAGAAGGAGCAGCCTCTACTTAACAGACTAGTGCTTCATGTGCAAACATGACAGTGAGTCAGCAGATCATTCACTCCTTCATTGCGAAGTAGTTAAGGTTTTATGCGATGACATCTTCACAAGGCTCGGTATGGCATGGGCAATGCCTAGAAGGGTGATAGAGTTATTGGCATGCTGGAGAGGAATCCGGGGTAAGGGGCAGATCACAGACATTTGGAAGATGGTGCCTCTTTGTCTGATGTGGTGCATTTGGAACGAAAGGAATAGTCGTTGTTTTGAGGAGAAGGAGAGTACACCGGAAGGGTTTAGGGACTTTTTCTATCATACCTTATTACTTTGGGCTTCTTCTATTGTACTGAATGGCACTTCTTTCAATGATTTCTATGTTGGTTTTCGCAACTCTTAGCTTGTATCTAGGTTCTTTTGTATGCTCCTTGTGTACTCAGGCCTGACCTTTTTTCATGTCTTTATATGTTTCTTCTTACTTATCAAAAAAAAAATATTGTAGCAATATGGAAGATGGTCCCACTATGCTTTTGTTGTGCATCTAGAGAGAAAGAAACAATCTGAACTTCAAGGATAGGGAACAATCAATAGAGGAACTTAGAAGACTCTTTTTCAGCACATTATTTTTCTGGGTGATAGCTTTAGATCTTAATGGGCTTAATGTTTATGATTTCCTTGTATCTACTGCTTCTTCTAGCTAGTTGTTATCTGCTGTATACATCCAATGTACTTGGTTACACCTACTGATATCAATAAATTTGCTAGTAAAAAAAATACCACAAAGCCTCAAATAAAAACGTCTATCCTAAACTCTATCACATCACATCTTCAACATGAGAAACTAGAATATCATATGAGAGATTAAGGGCATCAACTCACTAACACAATTACCAAATCCTGAATAAGCCGAGCAAACATAAAAATTCAACCTCCAGCCCAACCTACATAGTTAGCCACAGCTAGCTTTTATGCACAGGAAATATAAAACAAATCAGGAAATACCTCCTTCACAGGTAGTTCTCCAAAAGTCACATCCCATCAAAAGAGAAAGAAAAGAAAACATCTATGCACTGAACAACCTTAAGGGAAATATTGTCTTCAATCTCAACCTATCTATTAGTATTTGGTTTCCCCAGGTACCCACATCTGTTGTACGCTTACAAACTTGCACCAGGAAAACTCTTCTCAAAAGCAAACCTCCACAGCCACTCACCTAAGAAAGTTGATAAATTCCATACAGCTGGCTCATCCTTAAGTCCTCATTCTATGACTAAACATCCTTGTGCATCCCCAGGATTAGTCGAGATGCTATTCCCGGACACCCGATGCTAAACAAAAGATTCTATGACTAAACATCCTCCCCATCCCAAAGGAAACTATGTCGACTTTTCTATGCCTATCAATCAATGAAGTGAGAATATAGAGAATGCACATAAAATAAGTTGGGAAGCCTGAAAACACACTCTTTAAAAAAGTAATTTCTCCCTTTAAACAGGTACGGCCTCTTCAACTGATGAGAGTTCTCTTTGTATTGTTTTGTTTATTCAGTTCCAATATCAAGAATATAGTCTGGAAATAACTGCATGGTATTGGACAAGATAATGCATTTCATGAAACTCCTTCACAATAATTACATATGTTAGTATATGTTGTGTATATCTACATAAAGATATATTTTCTTGATAGGTGTGTGTGCGTGTGTGTACATATATTATACATATATATTGGTCAGAAATGCTTATTTTCACAAAGAAATAAACATACATATGGCATACATATAACTAGAAGAAGGGCAGTAGTTTTCAGACCAAATGGCATCTTTCTACCTGTAAACAGAGATAATTAGAAGGGCCCATCTTACCTAAAACACAGTTGCTTGATGTACCAGGATGAGATATATATTTAGCCGTATGGAACATAAGATAAGTTGCACCAACAAATTGCAGCACTGTAATTACCGTTGCAAACCGGGTCCACCAGAGCCATTTTTTATACCTCATCTGTTATCAGGAAATTAAAAACTATTTCACATTTGCAGCACAGACATAGTGGCATAAGCAGAGGATTAAAAACACATACTTCAGGTTTGTTTCTGTTTTTCATTCAAAAATAATTATCTACTTCTTTTCTATTCTCTTCAGCTTCAAGGTAGGTTTTTTGGTTTTAATGAGTACTGTACCCTTCTCTCTACGAGCTAGACTACAATTTCAAACAATTTATACCAACGTTCAATGAATCGCAGCTATTAATCTCAAAATCCTGAGTCCCTAACATCCCATTCAATCCAGCTCATCACAGACATCAATCACAATTTTTTACGAAAACCAAACAGAAACCACAAAGAGACCAAAAAAAAAAAGATAGCTGCTCCATACCCGTCTCTCGAGGCGAAGGACGGCGTCGGCGACGCCAGCAGAGTTATCGGAGGGAGACTCGAGAATGGTCATGGCTGTGGCTTCTTGGGCGATTCCGCTCGGAACCATTGCCACAATTCTAACCCACGCGGCAAAAGAGACGGCTACGAACGGGAAAACATATCGGTGGTCGCAAGACGGGTAAGCAAGAATCACAAGAAAACCACCAAGAAGGACCACTACGGTGTTGGAAAGTCCCAATATTATGGCCGCCCATGTCAGGTTCTTGAGGGCCGGCACCCACATTCCCTTTTTGCGGTTTGTTATGCTAATGAGATTGAAATGGAGGATGTAATGTACTGATAATGGGGGATTTGGCACCTTGAGATGAGATGGCGAGTGGATTCTTGGCCCGTGGGGGCGGGGGTCGCGGAGCTCTTGTTTCGTTTCTTACGAGGGAGGTGGTGGTCTCCGGCTTCTGCCAACCCATATTACTTCTTAAATGCTCCGAATAGGATGGACACCATTCAACTCGGACCTTAATTTATTCAAGGGAAATGATAGATCTCCCGCTTGGGAGCTACCAGCTCCCGCTACTAATTTTTTTTTTTTTTTTATAATTTAAAGATTGAGGATGTATTTTTTAATAATATTATAATTTTTTAAAAAATATTAAAAAATACATATAAAAAACAATCCTAACACTAGCGGTGGCTCCCAACGGGAGTTGGGAGCGGTGGCTGTAAAGCCATCTTTTATTTAAAAAAATGTATTGCTAACCCACCGCTTGTCCATCCTGCTTGTGCATCCCACTTGATATGGCATCTTAGTGGCGTGCAGAATAGATTAAAAAATGGCATCTCAGGTGGCATCCCACTCTCCCTTTCTTCATTTCCCTTTCAAATTCTTTTGTTTCTTTTCTTTTGTTTTCTCTAAACTTAATCATGAAAATAGGAAGTGAAACGAAAACTCTTCTTCTCAGTATTCTTGGGTTTTACCTAAATTTTTGGAAGCCCAGAAGATAAAATGCCAAGAAATTGAGGTTTTTTATTTTCCATCAATTGTTTCCTTCTCTCCATTACCTGAGTAAACAAAATGTATTGCCTGTCGCTTCGTTCAATTATGCTCTTGCAACTTAGTTAGTTTTTCCCCATTGTTTTGGGATTAAATCGGTTTTTTTCCTCTTATATTTTAATTCATTCTAGAGAAGGAAGGGGGGTGGGATATAGGTTTATGAGGCGTTTCGCTTTTTTTTTTCTTTTTTTTTCTGAGATTTTATTTTTCTATATGGTCTTGGTTAATTTTTCCACTGTGAGATTTATTTGTACAATTGGAGAACAAATTGAAACTAGCTTATGTAAATCTTGATTGTTGTATGAAGTTTGTGTGACAATGAAATTAGCTTCTGTAAATCTTGATTGTCGTATGAAGTTTGTGCGACAATGAGATATGGGAGTTCGAAGAAAATCAACGTTTAAGAAATGCCACTTCTCTCAATTTATACGCTTTTTCCCTTTTTCTAGGTAATAAGATTGATGACTCTGTATTACTTGGTAAAGCTTTCATGGCCCAGGGCATTAGTCAAGAAGTGGTTCAACATAAAGAGCAAAGCTGAGGACTTTCACGCAGGCGATGTCCTTTATGAATGTGATAATGGCCAATCATTTATGTCGATTTTCTGCACGATTTTGATGCGATTAGGGCTCTGGACTCTAGACTTGGAAGTATTAACTTTTATATCAACAACAAAAATGGGATGTTTGTAGTAATAATTGACTGCCTTGCTTTAACATTCTTCTAGACCCTTAATGCAATTAGCACTATTCTCCTTCTGCATCACTGTTGGGTACAACAATTGTATTTTTCTTGAGTGTATTGAGGTCTGCAAAGTCCATTAGCAGCTCGTGATCATTGTTGCATGAATGTATGATAATGATGCATTCAGTAGAAAAGAGCACAACTTTAAGAATTCTTTGGTGTTTCTTTTTCAGGTGGTGAGGAAGAGTGGAGGAACAACTGCTCAGAGAGGCAGGAATGGTACAAGTGCCGGACGGGATCTATCGTGGAGGGGTTTGGGGAGGAGTTTTGGGGGGTTTTGCAAGGGGCGAGTGAGTTCTGAAATGGATTGGGGCGAGATCTGTTAGGGAGGGAAGGGGAGAGCTCTGAAATGATGTTAAAAAAAAACAAAACAAAAAGCAAAACTGGCAATCCACGTCAAGTGGGAACCGAAAGTGGGATGCACAAGCAGTTGCTATAGCAGTGCCCCTTTAAAGAAAAATGCTCAATGTAGTCGGCAAGTGTAATAGCAGCGAGCTAACATGGAAAATGAGAAATGCAACGTTTCATCTATTTGAACAAAACAGGTCGTTTTAGTTTCAGACTCCCTCGAAGCCTCCCTCCCTCTTTACGTTTCTTCCCATTGAAGCCTCCTTCCCTCCCTCCCTCAGTTTTGTCTTTGATTAAAGTCTGAGATCTTTCCCACTGAAACCTACCTCAATTTCATATACAAAAAACTCCATCTGGGTGTATGAGAATATGTGTCTCGGATGTGTTCATATCACTGCAGTTGGAAGATGGGAAGATCCAGGGTGAAGAACAAGAAGAAGAAAAGAATACCAAGAGATCGCATAAATCTATGAGTAGTGCAATATGCACTACGCCTTGATTGCAAAAGTAGTATGCACAGCTTGTCAGATCACGCCCATGGAAGCCAAAGCTCGAAACGATAAAGGAGATGAAAATGAGAAAACTTTCTCCATTCGGGATGAAGAGAAGGAAGAAATCACTCTCAGATCAGAACAACAAATTCATGTTACCTAAGACTCCTTCAAAAGCAAAGATCAAGATTAAATCGAGAAATAATTATATATATATATATATATAGTTCCTCAAGCTGTTACTAGCTGTTTTGCATTTTTTTTTTTTTTTTGTCCTTCTGGGTTTCTATAATAGACTCTGAAATTGTTTTAATTAATTAATTCATTCTTCATCAGAGATTGTAGTCTTGATTTGGTCATTTAGGATGGACATCAGTTCTTCCAAACTCACGCGAAGACCCACTTTTTTTCTCTTCTCGTCTGTTTTGTATTGTTTTGTCTTCTTTCTTTTAATAAATATTTCGGCTAATGTGTCCCGCAATTCCTCAACCGTTACGCATCCCAACTGTTCCTAGAAGAATTGTTATTTAAAATTTCAATATTAATTATTTCTTTCGTTAAAAAATATGGTTAAATATTATAATAGCCCCCCTAATTTACCCCCAAAACAAATTAGTCTTTAAGTTTATGTTTGAAACATTTGTACTCCTTATACTTTCAATTTTGATAATTTTTTTTTTTTTGGAAAAATAGTGAGCATAATTTCCATTGCCATAAATCAACCAATACAAAATTTATTCTGTAAAAAAAAAAAAAATCTAAAAATCTCCATTGGATCATCTTCTATCCAAACTTGCTCATCATTAAAAGAGAGGCAAGTTTAACAAGTTGTTGAGCCACTTTATTACATTCTTTATAAATATGTGGAACCTGATCATGCTTTAGTACTTAGATTTCACCTTTCATAAACTTCCATCAAAGTACTCTCGTATGAAGAATCTGTTCTACCTTGAAGAATCTCTTTGACGTCATTTATCAATTGCCCATACCATAACCAATTGTTGCCTTTTTTGTTGATGGCCTTTGTGACTACTTGTGCATCACTTTCAAAAATAACATTTGTAAAATTTAGCTAAGAATAAAGTTTCAAGGCCCTCCACAAAGCCTTAATCTCGGCTATGACAAGATGGGATACTTTCATTTTGTTCATGCATAGAGAAACCAGAATTTCACCATCTAAGTCTCTGATGATAATTCTAGCCACCATCCTCTTGTTCTTCGAGACAAAAGCTGAATCCCGATTTGTTTTTACAAAGTTGCCTTCAAGTGTTTTCCATGTTGCCATACTTCTAACATCTCTTCTTGAACCTTGTACCATTCTTGTACTTCCCTGAGCTTACTAGAATTATTCTAGGCTCTCCTAAGCCAAATTCTTCTCATAATTGATGAAACGATTTCTAGCTCATTTTGCTGTAGATTCATAGCCAACTCCTCCCAAATTGCCAAAAGATCACCTTCACTATTGGACTACTTCTGAATAGGACTTGAAGAATCAGTACAAACATTAGTGGCTGCTACACAGCTCCATAATGAATGACATATGGTTTCCTTCTCTCTTTCACATATAGGATATAAAGGATTCTCTATGATTTTTCTCTAAGTCAGATTTTTCTTTGTAGGGAGGCTGTCATTGATAGCTTTTCAAACAAGGATTTTAACCACACCTAAGACATTCATGTTCCATAATTCTTTCCAACCCTCATTGCTAGAGGTGGTTCTTGAGGATTCACCTTTTAGCATTTTCCTTCTACTCATTTTCAAGTGGTATGCACTACCCACAGTGAAGATTCTTGTTTTAGTGTGACCCAAAATCTACTTATCTTGTAGGCCTACTTGACTAATACGTATGTTGCACACCAAATATGTCTCTTCACTTTCCAAAGTCCCTCTTATCACATTTTCCTTCAATCTGTCACTTGTTGCATCAATAAACTCCTTTACTTTTGAATAGCTATTTAAATTATTCACCGAAGATTGGATACAAAGGGTTAAGGGCTTTGGAACCCACTTGTCACCCCATATATTAATGTCATGTCCATTCCTTACTCTTTGAACAAGTCTTTCTTTAAGCAAATCCAAGGAACCCCATAAACTCCTCCAAATCATAGATAAACCATAACCTAGTTTAGCCTTGAGAAAAGCAATCTACTTGAAATATTTTTCCTTTAAAACTTGTGTAGCCAAGGAACTCGAATTTGTCAAAATTATCCAACATTTTTTAGCAAGCATGGCATGATTAAAACTCTCTATATCTCGAAACCCCATCCCTCCACTTACTTTTGGCTCCCCCAACTTACACCAACTTCTCCATTGAATATTTTATCATTGTGCTTGTTCCCTTACCAGAAATCAGGCTATCATAGCTAAGATTTCTTTGCATAGCTTCCTAGGTAGTTTGAAAACACTCATGTGTAAGTAGGAATTGATTGTATGACTGTCTTCAAAACAACTTCCTTACTCGTAGGAGACAAAAACTTATTCTTAAAATTATTGATTTTCTGCCACACTCTATCATTGATGCTCCAGAATTATATTTGGATCTACCCACCATGGTTGGTAGCCTCAAATATTTTTCATAGCTGTTGTTAGCTCTTGCACCAGCTTCCCTTAAGATCTGGTTTTTCTCTGATTCCCTAATATTTGAGCTAAAGAAGATTTAACTTTTTTGTTTATTGAGGCACTGGTCTGATGCATGTTCATATTTCTCAAGGATATTATGAATCCTCCTTTCTTGAACGAAGTTGGCCCTCCCAAACACAATACAGTCATCTGCAAACAAAAAATGGGTAATATTTATCCCTCCCCTAGCCATTATCACTCCCATTATCTCACCTTTAATCTCAGAATGATTGATCAAAGAGCTAAGACATTCTGCACACAAAACAAAATAGATAAAGGGATAGAGGGTCTCCTTGTCTTAGACCCCTAGATGGCTTAATAATAGCACCAGGTTGACCATTAACCAGAACTGAGTAGGTAATTGTTCTGACACATTCCATAATTAAGGTTGCCCATCTTGCACCAAACTCCAACTTCTTCATTACTGCCCCTGAATATAACCTCTCCACTTTATCATATACTTTTGCAATGATCTTGTACAATGCATTGCATAGGCTAATAGACCCATACTCACTAATTGCCATCGAATCCTTAGCTCTAGGAATTAAAGCAATAAAAGTTAAATTCAAGGATTGTTTCATACCTCCACCTCTTAAAATGTTTACGGTAGTAGTGCAAACCTCTTCTCGCACAATGCTTTAGTAAGTCTGGAAGAAGTAAACCCATAAACCATCAGGCCCTGGTGATTTTAAAGGACCTATTTGATACAAGGCTTCCTCAACTTCTTCTCTGGTAAACTCACTTTGAAGGATCTCATTCATCTCCTCTGCTACTTGAGCTTCCATGGATTGCAAACAAGCTTCACTCATGTCTTCAATGGGTATAGTAGATTTAAAAACTTCTACATACTTCTCCTTAAAAGCATCTTCAATGTCAACTTGCTCCACCTTTTCTACGTTTGGGTAGTAAAGTCTTCTCAACACTTTATAAATATTCTCATACTTATGAAAATACTTCACATGCCAAACACAATGAACCATCTTCATACCAATGTCTCTCCACTATTATATTTATCACTATTATATATAAGTAAAATCATCATTAAAAAAAATCAATCATTGATAGGACCCACACATTTTTCAATTATCTATCCAAAAGTCAACAACTCAACATATTTCATACATCCAAACAACTCAAAATACTCTCAATGGGATCCACAAACCCACTTCAATCTCTACTCATAACTATTCACAAACATTCTATAATATTTATCACTATTATATATAAATAAAAAATAAAATCACTATAATATTTATCACTATTAATTATAAATAAAAAATAAAATCACTATAATATTTATCACTGTTATATATAAATAAAAAATAAAATCACTATAATATTTATCACTGTTATATATAAATAAAAAAGAAAATCACTATAATATTTATCACTATTATATATAAATAAAATCATCATTAAAAAAAAATCAATCATTGATGGGACCCACACATTTTTCAATTATCTATCCAAAAGTCAACAACTCAACATACTTCATACATCCAAACAACTCAAAATACTCTCAATGGGACCCATAAACCCACTTCAATCTCTACTCATAACTATTCACAAACATTATCAACACTTCTCAAGTATTTTCACTACCCAAACGTAGCATTAAATAATCTTGTTTCCACGTCTCCAAATTGGTACCAATTTCTTTCAGCCCTCTATTTCCACTTAAGATCTTCTTGTTCCAGCAACACACCCACTTCAATCTAAAGCTTTTTAATCTCCCAGCCTTATGAGGACCTTTTTCACCTTATAACAATCTAATTCTTTCAATCTTGCTCCCTATTCCTTTCACACTATCTCTAAATTTATTTTTGCTCCACCCAATAAGAGCCCTACTGCAAGATTTAAGTGAATTCTAGACCCTCACCGTAGGATTAGAATTGGGGGCCACTACATACCACTCCTACATTGCCACATGCTCACAACCTTCTTCTTTTATCCAACTAGATTTAAATCTAAATAAATGACGCTTCTTCCTGACTCAAGGGTAAACTAAATCTTTTATCCTTGCATTAGCATCGTGTTTTGCATACCTTCAGGCCAAGTTTCGATAATTCAGGTTTTCGAAAACGAGCCCTACATAAGGTAGAAAAGGCTGCAGCTTTAAGATGGCAACCTAGGGGCCGAGTAATCCCCGATGACAAAGTTAGTAAATATTCTTAGAGGGTAGCAAATAAGTAAGAGAGTCTATGAATTAGAGAGCTTTTTTGGTACCTGGAACTTGCTATTGATACCATGTCTGAGAGGACACAAATAGTTTTTTTCTCCACAAAGTCCATGCCTTCTTTTTTGTATCTGCTGTCAGACCTTTTTTAATACAGCGTGACTTTGCGTCGGCTCCATAAATATGGTGTGTGACTCAATAGCAGTGTCATTAATGCGGCATGATTCCTTGACCTCTGATCTGGTTTATACGAGCCGTAGATGACCCTGATGCTGATAAATCGAGGGTCAATTGTGTTTCCCGTGAGTTTTGTGCAGATCCTTATTTTCGAGGGTGGCCGCAAACTATCAGACTGATCTGTCTTGTCGACTGATCGGTGCCCCTCCTTGGCAGGCATTCTGTTCCCTGCACAGATAGGGAAGCCTTTGGCCTGGGTTTTGGGCTCAAACCCGGTGGCCTTTCCTGGGGGAAAATCCTTTTACAATTACCCCGTCAATTCTTCTCAGACAGGTTCGGGAAGAATTCCTTTCTTTCCTTTTGACCCCTTATCTCGTCAAATTTCTGGCCCACCTTGACCGCTCACATTTTGCATACATGGCAATACGACGTCAGTTTTGCTTCATCATTGAATGGCATTAGTTCCTCTTCAATTTCTGCGTCATGACTCCATGTTTCACAACCATTAATTTCGTACATCATATCAACAGATATTCTTTATAGCGGTTGCGCTAACCGAGGGATCTTTGGTACTTGAGAAGGACACATGGAGATACACGGAGTTATGACACCTCGGGAGGGTGATTGTCGACCCTGCCTTTATAAGGATTTCCTTTTGTGTTGGGAAGCCCATTATATTCATTTTGCCTTTATCCCGTCATTCTGCAATTTCTTTTTCTTACTTTTCTTCCGAAGTTCCTTACCATCTCTTCCTGTCCTTTATGGCTCTGAAGGAATCTTCGCGTTTCCGAGAATAAGTGAGGCCCTTCAGTGTTGTTCATGCTGCTGCTGGTCTTGGCGGAGCCCTTTCAGATGATTTTGCTGGGTTTTCATGGCAATTGGTGGTTACCTCCGAGGAATTGAAGGAGTTGAGGACGACCTACAGGATCCCATCAAAGGTGGAGCTCATAGTGCCTTTCCGCATTGACAGAGCGGTGGATGATGAGGGCTACGGTACTAAGGTGGCGGCGTATCCTGCCATGTTCTCCTTTGGCCTTAGGTTGCCATTTTTCCGCCCAGTGTGCAAAGTGCTGAGTTTCTTTGATTTGGCGCTCGCTCAACTCCCACCTCTTGCATGGAGGATCTTGATCTCGTGTTGTGTTATCTGGCGATATGCTCTAGAGGAGGCCAGGGTAGATTTTCTTGACCTTACGGTCCGCGAGTTCTTTATTACTCATAATCTAGTACGAAAGGGCTAGCACATCTACAATTTCCAGTCGATTCAGGAACTGCCTCAAATAGAGGAGCGGCACATGGTGGTGAAGGGATGCACCAGCAAGTTCTTATTCTTGTTGGGTGATGAGTGGGAGTATCTGGCTCGGCAGACCATTAAGCGTTTGTTTTATGTTTGTGCCAACGGGGGTACCATAGATGGCAACTTGATCAGCCGTCCCGAACAGAATTCCCATTAGAAGTTAAGACTAGGAATTGTTCGAGCCTAGGTGACAGCACATCTAAGAAATGTTTATTCGGAGGCTCTGTATCATAGATGGCAACTTGATAGACTTCGCCGTTATTGGTTCCTCCCGCTAATCTGCGCTCTAATGCAGGTATTCCCATGAATCCGATTGTTCCACTTGTTCGCAGTCATTCCTCGAGCTCGCCAATTGAGGGGAAGGGGAAGAGACCCCGTAGTACCTGTCCCCCTCTCGTCAACTCTGATAATGTTCTCAATCCTTCTGGGGGGCCGTTCGTCCTAGTGCTTCGAATCCTTACACCCTCAAGAGTGCCTGAAAAGATGATTCCGATTGTCAATCCTCCTTACGCCATGCCGCTAGCCCAGAGAGTTACCTCTGCGACCAAAACCATTTTCCCGAGTAGCGCAGAGGGGAAGGGGGCCGATGTTCCAGGTGAGGGAATCGTGGCACCTGATGTGCCTGATGATGGAGTGGGCACGGAGGTCGTTGATGGAGTTCAAGCGGACCTTCAGATGACTGCGTTATGTAGCCATGCAGATCGTCTTTATAAGGCTGCAGGGAGAATCCGAAGGCTATTTGCAAGGATAAAATTTACTTGCTAATTCCTCATATTTTCTCCCTTCTTTTTTCTTTCTCTCTTCTTTTTTTTTTTACTCGCCTTTTGTTGTAGGGGTTGGAAAGTCTAGCGACCTTCATTGTGGACAGCCAAGCAAAACTGAGGAATGAGAACCAGGACCTTTGCTCTCTGGTTCAGGTGACTTTGGACAGTGTGGCTTTCGAGCGGAAGTAGAAGGAGGCGGTTGAATAAGCCCTAACCGATTTGGTCAAGTCCAAGGGAGAGGTCAGCCAGCTTTGCATTGAAGCCTCCCTTGCTTGTGAGGCTAGGGATACAATGCAACAATCCCTTGACCAGTGTCAGTCAAAGCTGAAGTGGCAGTAGGCCGATATTAGGGAACTTCGCTGGTAGTAGAACACAGACGGTCATTTGATCAAATGGCTCGAAACCAAGGTTCAAGATTTTAACGAGTCAGTGGCAGCGAGGAAGAAGACCATGGGGGAGGAAAGGTAGTGAAGAAAAGATGCGGAAGCTGCCTTGGAAGTGAACAAACTGAAGGTCTGGAAATGGCCCTCCGATGTTTGTGGGATGAGCTATCTTACGTCTACGGGGTCTATGACGTTGCATGGAGGTTCGGCTATGATGAAGGCTTGGAGCGGATGAATTCAGAACTCCCGATCTAACCTCCTAGCTATGAGCGTGGGCAACTTTCCCCCGCATGAAGAGTCCCTGCGGCGATGTGATATTCTTGGGAAGGGTCTGATTCCTAGCGACCTTGGTGATAGTTCTACTGGGAATGAACCCGCTTTATGAGGGTAGATTTTAAGGGCAGATCTTATTGCCAGTCTTCTTTTGTTAGGGTCCCAGACTCCTTGTTCTCGTTCTCTCCCTTTTGCTTATTGTGCCCCAACCGTTCTCCCCTTATGCGATCTTGGGGGCTTCTCGGATGATGCGATCACCGTGCGATTCAATTAGTTGTCTCATTACATCCCTATCGATGTTTCGAGGTAACCTCGGGCGTTACTGACACTTCGTAATGATGGAGACCTTTGCCCATTGGTTTACATGGAAGAGTGATTTAATCGGTCTTGGTCGCAGTGGTGAATGACCTTCATTCGGCAAGCGATTTTTCTCGCTCTACATTGGTTCGAGAACGGTGTGGTCCTTCTAGGTTAGCCCTGGTCGTTTTACCGTTTAGGTCTACGACAGGGCGTTGAAACTTGTTTTGTTGAAGATATGGGCTTCACGATGTAATCTTGTTCCTTATATTCCCACAGCTTTATGATGCTTTATGATGTACTTGCCTTTTGTAATCTTGCGACTCTATACGGCTTTACTATGTAACTTGTCTTTTGTAATCTAGCGGCTCTAGGCAGCTCTAAGCGGCTGTACAATGTAACTTGCTTCTTGTAGTCCTCAGTAATCAATAATATTATTTTTTGTTGATTGTACCCTGCTATACGATTTTCGCACACTTCTCGTTGTATTTTCCTTTTTTTGGTCGGCCTGGATGGATCTTGGCTATGAGGGTTCACCACATGGCATTTTTCACGATCCACCCTGCCGTCGCCCAGTTGCAATTGACGACCTCACCATATTGGTGGCTCCTCGGCTTGTACTCTTTCTGTTGGGCTTTTATCCGCTTGTCGATCTTTAGGTGGGGTTCTACCCTGTCGAGCCTTCGTGTCATCGCTTTATCCTACCGAGAACCTTGAACATTCTTTTTCTTTCCTATTTCTTTTAGTTGCCTTTTCCTTTAGCTATTTCCTTTAGCTCCATTCTTTTTGCTCCTATTTCCTTTAGCTTTGTTCTTTTTCCTCCTTTTTCCTTTAGTTGTCTTTTCATTTCGCTCCTATTTCCTGCATTATCAGAGTGTTAGGCTCTATTTATGAAGATTCCTTTGATGGAGATTTTGTCGGTGGAGATCCTATTGATTGAGATTCCGTTCCTCGGATAGCTGAGGGTTAACCCGCACTCCTTCGCGAGAAAGATAGAGCAACCTTAGGTATTACACTAATTCCTTTCACCTTGCGGAGAGGTAAGTTGCTAATGTAAATTATGTTGGTGGGGGTTTCGTTCTTCAGGTAGCTGAAGGCTGACCTGCAGTCCTCTGGGAGAGAGATAGAGCAGTCTTAGGCATTACACTCATCTCTTTCTCCTCAGAGGGAGGTAAATTGCTGATGGCGATCCCGTTGATGTAGATTCCGTTGATGATGTCTATGTCTTTCTCTTCATTATTCAGGTGGTCCATAGACCCAGCCTGTTTTCCTTTGAGAAAAGGTTAGAATGCCTCAAACCAAATCGTCTCTTTCTCCCTCGAGGAGGTAATTCGGACAGCGGTGTGTTTGGTCCGCTTCTTCACCACGGTGGGGGTTGGGGTAAGTATATGGGCAACCTCAAGGCTGAACCCACTCTCCACTGCGAGAGGGATAAGGCAACCTTTTAGGCCTACCTTCCCCTATGATATCCCGTAAGGAGGTAAGTCATTCAGGTAGTTTTTCACTGGACACTCTCTCACCTGTTGGCACCGTAGGAAAGGGTAATTTACTTCATCGTAGTGGGGTTGTGGCAAGTTATTCGGGTAGCCCAGAAATTGATCCTGCTCTCCACTGTGGGAGGGATAAGGCAACCTTTTAGGCCTACATTTCCATATGGTGTCTTGCAGGGAGGTAAATTGTTCAGGAAATTTTGTTACTGAACCTGCTCCTGCTCGTTGACACCCACTAGGAAGGTAACAACTTTTTCCTTCGGGTAGCTGAGGACTAACTCGCGCTTCGTCGCAAAAAGGATAAAGCAACCTTTAAGGCCTACCTTTCCCTCTGTTGCCCCGCGGGGAGGTAATTCGGATAGCTATGTGACTGATCTGCTCCTCCACCTTGATAGGGTCGGGGTAAATTATTTGGGTGCCTCGAGACTGGTTCTGCTCCCTCGAACAAGGAGGCTGAGCTGCTTGCTCACCTATTATCCTTCGTGTGGAGGTAAGTTGTTCGGGCAATTAGTTCTTGACCCGCCCATTGATACCACATGAAATGGTAAACTTGGGTCAGGCTGGCGCTGATCTCACTCTTCATCACAATGGAGGTTGGGGTAATTTATTCGAGGAGCCGTGGGTCTGATCGTGCTCTCCTCTACAGGAGGGATAAAAGTAACCCTATGGCACCCTGCCAGGAGGTAAGTTATTTGGGGAGTCTATTGTTGGACTCACTTCCGCCTGTTGACGCTTACGAGGAAGGTAGACTTCTATTTTCGGGTGGCCAAAGTCTGACCTGCACTCCTCTCGCATTGTTGTTCTCGTTTCCTTGAATACTAGTTCCCTGACTTTGAATGTTCTCGGCTGCACAAGCTTGTTGAAGCACCTCTCATCCCTTCTTTTGTTGGTTGCGGCCTTCTCTCAGCTTCCAGTTGGATTTCTTGCAACAGGTCTAGCTGTTCTGCTAGCCGTTCGCTATTGGGTTCTTACTCGAAATGCTGAACTCTGTATGAAGGGACTCCAATCTCTACTGGCGGCATTGCCTCGTGACTATATGTGAGGGTGAAGGGAGTTTCCCCGATTGACGTCTTAACCGTGACCCGGTATGCCCATAGCAAGGATGGGAGCTCCTCGGCCCATGCCCTCTTTCTATCGTCAAGTTGCTTGTTGAGTCTTCCCATTAGCATCTTGTTAGTTGCCTCGACTTATCCATTGGACTGAGGATATCCTGGGGATGAGTATAAAAACTCGACTCCCAATTCTCGGCACCAATTTCGATAATGGTCGAAATTGAACTGCCTTCCGTTGTCTCAGATGATAGTGTGCAAGATGCCAAACCTGCAAACCACTGACCTCCATAAGAATCGCGTGATATTGCTCACAATGATAGTGGCTAAGGCTTTGGCCTCGACCCACTTGGTGAAGTAATCCATGACCACCACTACGAACTTGACTCCTCCTTTGCCTGTGGGAAGTGGGCCAACCAAATCAACTCCCACTGGGCAAACGGCCAGAGTGATGTGATCGATGTCCACTTCTCTGGCGGGCAATGGGGAATTTGGGCATATTCCTGGCACTTCCAACACTTCCCTGTGTAATCTTTGGCATCTCGGAGGGCTCGAGGTCAGTAATAACCTGCTCTCATCACCTTTTTGGCTAGCGCCTATCCTCCTAAATGGTTCCCGCATATTTCTTTGTGTATTTATGCCAATGTGTACTGCGCCTCCTCCAAGGAGATGCACCTTAAGAGAGGCGCCGAGTAACCC